>NC_086452.1:101943302-102559552 GCF_028390025.1 Pseudophryne corroboree | reverse complement strand
AATGTTCATTGAATAGATGATCATCTCTTATTCTTAAATAAATAAAAAATATATTGAACTTTTATCCGGTCTGTATTTGTACTATTATTAGTAGATATATTAATGAATTTGATGGTGTGAGTCAACATCACACTTGACTAAATTAGCGCTAGGAGGTATCCCCTGTTTTGCTCTCAGTGTGATGTGAGAGTCCCGACCTGACAGGTTTCCCGGCGCTTGGAGATGATGTCATCTCTAAGCTCTCGACCAAGTAAACGGTGCAGATCCGGGATCACTGCCGTCTAATAGTGGGGAGTCCCTGGTCTTACCCGGCATGGAACTGTGTTCTAAATCCTGGGTCGGAACCGGGATTTTTTTGTAAAATGGGTATTAGTGAACAGTTCAAAGGATCACTGCTTCCCATGTGCAGTATACACAATCCCAAATATTCTAAATCACAGGTTCTCAAACTCGGTCCTCAGGACCCCACACAGTGCATGTTTTGCAGGTCTCCTCACAAGTGAAATAATTAGTTACACCTGTGGATCTATTAAAGTGTTGAGTAATTAATACACCTGTGCACCTGCTGGGTTACCTGCAAAACATGCACTGTGTGGGGTCCTGAGGACCAAGTTTGAGAACCTGTGTTCTAAATTATATAATAGTGCTCTATATTACACATATTGGGAATGCTAATATAAGATCCAACTAGGGGCCAGATTCAGAGATGGACGCAGGTCTGGGTAACCACAAATTTTACCAATAATCAGGAAACTGTGGCTAAGCAAGGTCCATTCTGCACATGCACAGAACAGACTTTGCAATGTTGCACAAAGGCATTGAGGGGGTGGGGGGAGTACTGCGTTCCTGGAAATGGGGGCTTATCTGGGATGGGAAAGCCAAGGGTCTGCATGTCAGCACGTAGACTTCCTGACCTTGCAGCCCCCACTTCCGTTGGCCAGCTGCGCAAGCTGAGGCTTGTACAGCTGGCCATCCGCATGGATCCGATGGTCGCGATCTTTTATCTCCACTTGAGACATCGGTCACAGTGCTGGGATCGCAGCTACATGCAGAAGACATCTCTTCAACTGAGACGTCTCATGTTTGTCCCTCCTTCAAATCAGATGGAAATTCAAAGCTGTTTGCAAGCTGCATTAAATTTCAGTCTGAATCAGGCTCTAAGTTATAACATTGGATGAGTCACTAGAACACCTTCTACCTGCACATGTACAGTAGGTCATCTTTGACTGCGCAGAACATAAGATCACAGAGCTGGGATGTTACTTATGGTTCCTGGCCACCGGACCACTGTACGCAGTGGTGCTGTATATAGCTTAGTGGTAAGGCATGGACTTGCCAAGTGAATCTACAGTAAGGAATCCTGTGAAGTCACAAGACGGGTGTCATTGGGGGTTTCCCCACTGAGCCATCTCCCATCTACCCTGCATGACAGTACTGATCCTCTGTCTGCTGACTCTAACTGTGGCTGACGTAGTGTGTGAGCTGCTGTCAGATACACTTTATACTGAATCAATGATTCCTGGGAACTGGGGAGACTGGAAGAAACATTCTCCTTTGGTAAAAAAAAAGACTAAAAATCTAAGTAACGGGAAAAACATGAAGCCATACAATCACATTTTGTTTTTTAGACCTTTTGTCTCCATTACACCATACAGTACATAAATAACATACATTTGGCATTGCTATGCTCGGGAGAAAAAGATTGACTTGTGACACAATATTCTTGGGTTTTACTAATTGGGTCAAAGCTGGGGTGCACAAACGTTTTGTAGTCCAAGGGTTCATGATGAATTTTCTCCAGAAGAGTGTCCCAGCAGAGGGCTTTAACTATCCAGTGCATGGAGTGTGGTCATGTCACATAGAGACATAGGGCCTAATTCAGACCTGATAGCTCACTAGGGATTTTTCTTTTTTGAAGTGCAAACAGATAGTCGCCACCCATAGGGGGTCATTCAGACTTGATCGCTCGCTAGCGTGTTTGCAGCGCTGTGATCAGTTCAGAACTGCGCATGCATATGCAATGCACAGGCACGTCGCACAGGTACAATGCGAATCGTTGCTGTGTGATGGGTTTTACGAAGAATCCATTCGCACAGCCGATCGCAAGAAGATTGACAGGAAAAGGGCGTTTGTGGGTGTCAACTGACCGTTTTCATGGAGTGGTTGGAAAAACGCAGGCATGTCCAAGCGTTTGCAGGGAGGGTTCCTGACGTCAATTCAGGTCCTGAACAGGCTGAAGTGATCGCAAGGGCTGAGTAAGTCCTGGGCAGTTCAGAGACTGCACAATATTTGTTTGTACAGCTCTGCTACACATGCGTTTGCACACTTGCAAAGCTAAACTACACTCCCCTATGGGCGGCAATTATCTGTTTGAAGCACTGCAAAAAAAAACCCTAGCGAGCGATCAGGTCTGAATTAGGCCCCTAGGGGAGTATATTTTAGCGTCCTTACCCCCACCACCGTTCGTCCCCGCCCGTCTGCACCAGTCTATTGAAAACATCCCTTCCATGATGGCCACCACGTCAGAGGAGACAGTTACTAAAGATACTAGAGGAGGCCTCCTCTAGTATCTTCAATAACTGTCTCCTTGGGAGGAACGTTTTCAATAGTTTAAGCAGGCAGGGGCGAACAGCGGTCTCCGCCAGGACAGCAGACCCGCAGCGGTTGCGGCGGCAGCAGCGGCCTTGGGGGGTAATCCCCTGAAAATGAGCAGAACCCCTGATAACGAGCAGGTACTGGGCCTAATATGTGTGGGAATAATAGGGTGAAAGTGCATTACTGTGTGGGGCATAATATGGTGACAGGGGTATAACTGTGGGGGCATAACATGGTATTGGGGGCATTACTGTGGGAACTTAGGGCCTAATTCAGCATGGATCGCAAAAGCAAAACCTTTCTCTAATGGGCAAAACCATGTTGCACTTCAGGTGGGGCAGATGTAACGTGCAGAGAGAGTTAGATTTGGGTGGGTTATATTGTTTCTGTGCAGGGTAAATACTGGCTGCTTTATTTTTACACTGCAATTTACATTTCAGTTTGAACACACCCCACCCAAATCTAACTCTCTCTGTTATATCTGCCCCACCTGCAGTGCACATGGGGGGTAATTCAGATCTGATTGCTGGACAGCGATTTTTGCAGCCCTGCGATCAGATAGTCGCCGCCTAAAGGGGGAGTGTATTTTCTTTTTTTTTTTTTGAGGTGGGGGCTGCCTATATTGTCAGTTCCAGGCTCCACAATTTCTGATCACAGCCCTGACCACACTTTGCACCTGATTCAGAGCTTTATGCAAACCCCATGACGGGCGGACTGCATGCAGAACAGATCCTGCATCATCGCGCGCAGTGCCCACTAAGCCGCAGCCTGACAAGGTTCAGCTGTTTTGGGGCATCGTTGGACAGCGTTCCTGAAAGTGGGGGAATTTAACCCCAGTTTTCTGGAAGTGCTGAGACCTGGGTCTATATCTTCTGATGCAGATTTCCCGGCCCCGGTAGAGAAATTGCATCCTCCATTCTGGGTAAGCTACTTGGATTGGCGATGACTGCAACCATCGCGACTCATGGTCATGATGGTGATCCGATGTGACATCTTCGGACACAGCTCTCTGATCTACAACACCAGCAGGAGGTGTCTAAAGAAAAAGACACATGCTGCAGCATTAACGTATTTTCGCATCGCTGCGACACCTGCATCAGACCCATTGCCTAGAACTGAATTGCCCCCATAGATACACTGTACATAATGGAGCTACAGTATGAGTCGTGCTCTCACTGCACCAACATGTACTGCTTTGTGCCACTAGTTTTATTATTATTCTTACCAGTTATTTATATAGTGCACACATATTCTGCAGCACCTTACAGAGAATATTTTGCCCATTCACATCAGTCCCTGCCCCAGTGGAGTTTACAATCTATATTCCCTACCACATGCACACACACACACACACACATTCACCCTAGGGTTAATTTTGTTGGGAGCCAATTAACCTGCCAGTATATTTTTGGATTGTGGGAGGAAACCGGAGCGCCCGGAGGAAACCCACACAAGTACTGGGAAAATATACAAACTTCACATAGTTAGAGCCATGGTGGGAATGGAAACCATGACCTCAGTGGTGTGAGGTATCAGTGCTAACCATTACACCATCCGTACAGCCCGAGTGTACAGCCTAGTCCTCGCCTCCTCCATACATGTCTGTCAATTTGTTAAGCCGGGTTCCCCAGGATTGCAGACTGCTGTAATCCTGATCAGCATCAGAGTTTGAGGAGTTCAAGGAGCTGAGGAAGGCGACATCTGATCCACTGCCTTCACAGTCAAACACGAGGTTGGAGTTGTATGGGGGAGCAGTGGGGTCGTTATCAGCTGCATTCCGGTACTCTTCAATGAAGTTCCCAATCTCATCCGGATTGGGTGGGTGCAGCCGGTACTGGGGAGCCGACATCAGTGTTGGGGCAACATCGTTACGCATGACATCTGGACGGGCATCGAGACCGCGGTGAAGTTGGGCCAGATCAAAATACTGGTCCTCCTCCCCACCGCCTTCTTCATCGTAACAGTAGACATTATCCTGAGTGTCATCTGCCAGGGGCAGTAAGGGGTCATTAACTACCTTCTTGCCTCTCAGAAATAGCATGAGCAACTTGTTTGAATTAACTTTGCTCCATCAGTATAAATGGAAGATTTAAGAGAACAAACAACCTTCTGTGTATAGAGTATATTTTTATTTTAAAAGTTTTAGAGGAATTTTTCCCCTTTACAAGATAAACTACTGAGTGGCGCCCTGGATAAATCCTAAACTAGGTTTCAGAAGCCAGTAATTCTGGATGCTCTGCCACTTTGGGATTGTCTGTACTTAGCTTTATCTACGATGCCCTGTCTCATTAATCCTGATATCAGATGATGTGGCACCAGTGAGAAAGCTCAGTCTCTGCAGATAGGAAACAGTCCTATGGATAAACCTCTGTGGGTACAATCAATGTGTGCAATGTTGTTTTTATAGTAAACAATCGTTTGCCCGCGGCTTCGCTCACGTAGACGTCTGTTATTGCTCAGCTGAACTAATTTTACAAAGACATTAGTGGCATCAAATATTGTGATGTATATTTTATATTGTACACATTGATCACATTTCTTTGTAAACATATTTTGCAGTTTTTTTTCAGGGATTAAAACATAAAAGATGCTTGGGGCTACTAACATGTAAAGCTGGCCGTGGGATCTATGCCTGAAGCCCTGAGTGGTTGCCCATGCGACCTGCTGATCGTCAGAGCGAAGCAGAAGCTTACAGGAAATTGCAGGAGCTTGAAATAAAAAGGAAAATTGTTGGGGATAAGGGGTATACGCAGTATAAACACAGTCTCACCTGCGCCACATCCCGTTAGAACCTCTGCCTCAATGAAGTTCCTCTGCAGAGCAGTCACTTTAAGGGGGAGATGTACTAAGTAGAAAAAGAGTGGAGAAGTGAGCCAGTGGAGAAGTTGCCCATGGCAACCAATCAGCTGCTCTGTATAATTTTATAGTATGCAAACTATAAATGTTACTTCAATGCTGATTGATTGCCATGGGCAACTTCTCCACTGGCTCACTTCTCCGCTCTTATCACTGCTTAGAATATCTTCCCCTAAGTCGTGTTCCGTTGTATAACTTGAGCAGAGTCAAGTTCAGCTGAAGCATGATCAGAAGACCAACTTTCAGGTCACTAAGCTATACAGTAATGAAAACGGAATCCAAATTCATCCAGTAGTTTTTGTGTGATGCCGGACAGACAAACTGATAGACAAAAATTCTGATTTTTTTTTTTGTCTCCATAGTTCATAAACAGTTTCTAGAAGTATATTTCTCAAAAAATTGCTATGTACAGATACAACACTTACAGTTTTATTATATGTATATCAGTGAAAGATGCTTCCTGTGCATATTAAATCGGTGTCTAGAAGGCAGAACTGCTCCTTATTAGTGGTGGCAGTGAATGGTCTCAGAATATATAGCTGATCTGATTTAGCTGTTCTGACAAACTGAGCTGTGCACATTTATTTCAGGATCTTTCCCATAAGCGAGAGGCATGGGGGAGAAATATGATGAAGTATATCAGTGAATGACATGATACTTAAATATTGTCTAGATAGTAAAACTGTGAATAGTTTGAATGTGGTGATTGGCAAGATATATTGAAGTGCTTGTATTGTGCACCAGAGGGTTTTTAGGTTTTACTCAAAAGTATAATACATAGCATCATTATTAACCTTTACTTATAAAGCACCATCTCTCTCCACTCTAATCTGTCCTCAATGCTGCCTGCTCCTTTCCAAATATACTACATCCATAGGTGTAGCTAGGTGCCATGGTGCCCGGAGCAAGGGTATGTTTTGGCACCCCCCCCCCACCTTCCTCCCCTACTGAGTTGGGGGACTGGCCAACGTGTGGTGTTATGTTACATTTGAAAAGAAGAAATATTTAAAAATCCTAAATTGATGAAAGGGCTAGTTCTAGACCTTGTGGAGGTAAGGGCGGAAGTTTCCTTTGGTCGCCCCCCCCCCCCATGTTTAAAGTAGGGACAGTGCGCATCAAAGGCGCGCACCAAAATATGGGGGGGTGGCTTCCTGGGGAAGGGGTGTGGCCACATAATAATACCTACTCAGATTACACCACACAGTAGTGTCTGTTATTCACAATATACTACACAGTAATACCCCTTATACACTTTACGCCACACAGTAGAGTCCCTTATACACATTACACCACAGTAGAGCTGCTTATATACATTACACCACAGTAAGAGCCACTTACAGATGTTACGCCACAGTAGAGCCACTTATACATGTAACTCTGCAGATTCTAATGCAGAGAGAGGTGCTGCAGCATCAGTGTAGAGAGAGGTGCTGTAGCAGCTGGGGCAGAGAGTTGCTGCAGCAGCCAAGGCAGAAAGAGGAGCTACGGCAGCTGGGGCAGAGAGAGGAGCTGCAGCAGCTGGGGCAGAGAGTGGTATAGCAGGAGAGAAATAACCCTGCTATATAAACAGGGTGGGCAGAGCTCCAGCATTTGCTGGCTGTCAGTGTCTCCTGCTATCGCCTCTGGCCTGCCCTGTTCCCTACCTAATCTCTGAGTCCGTGTCAGTGTCCGTCCCCTCTGCTTCTCCTCCCCCTGCTCTTCGGCTGTCTGTACAGCAGCCCACGGTATAGTGGACAGAGGGAGGGGGGTAGTCAGGCGGTGGTGCGCCCCCTAACTTTTTCAACGGCCGGAGCTCGCGCTCCACCGGAGCCACCCTCGCTACACCCCTGGCTACATCTGCCTCGCCTCCCCTACAAGCCATTGGCGTTTCTATAATGGGTGCAATGTGTGCGGTGCACACGGGCCCTCTGTCCAGGAGGGGCACACACCGCACACACTCCAGAATGCCGGCAGGGGAGCGAGCGAAACAAAGCCCCTTAGATTCTCACAGCGTTCGCCTCATTGTGGGCTTGGTGGCTTGCTATGCTCGCCACAGGTTCTATTCCCACTCTATGGTTGTCGCGGACACCCACGAATGGGAATAGTCCTCAGCCCCCTGCCGGCATTCTGGTGGCCGGGATCCCGGCGGTGGTATGCTGACCACCGGGATGGTGACTACATCCCATTTAGATGACTATGGGGCTGATTCAGACCTGATCGGTGCTGTGCGTGTTTGTACAGCAGCGATCACATCTGAAATGTGCATGCCAGACAGCCGAAGGCTGTCATAGCCCAGTGATCGCCTCTTGCCTGATTGACAGGCAGAGGCAGTCGCTGGGTGGAAGGGGGCAGGTCGGCGGCGCTTAGCCGCCATTTAGGGGACGCAGTCCGGACAACGCAGGCGTGCCCGGACCATTGGTGGGGTGGGCCGCGGTGGCTGTGTGACATCACACACAGCAGCTGCGACCTGAGCAGCTACGGGTATCTCCCTGCCAGCGCACAGGAGCTGCGCTGGTAGGGAGCTACTCCTGAAGTACAAACGCATCACCGCTGTGCGATGCTTTTGTACTTCTGCGGGGGAGGTTGGGCCTGACATGCGGGGCGGACTAGCCCTGTGCTGGGCGCCCCCCATGTCAGGTAAGGTGATCGTAGATGTGCTAAATTTAGCACATCTACGATCAACTCTGAATCACCCCGTGTGGGAGTTTTATAATTATTATCCTATTTGTATGTAAAAGGTGTTGAAAGGGGAGAGCGCTTCTGCGCAGATTCCATACTGTTCCTCCAGGGAGGTTTCGCTCCCTGTACCAAAATGGCTGCTGACCTAAATACTGCACATAAGTGCGGTGCCATCTTGACAATGTGTTAGAGCATCACAGTGGGAGACAGTAGTTTTTCACTTAACTCCTCAGAGACTCGAGATTATCAGAGAGCCACAACACTTTCAGTGATCCTGCACTGCTACCTGTTGCACACACTCATCAGCTGGGGAGCTGGATGACACCCCTCTCACCTCTCCGCTCAGTGGGAACCAGTGTGTAACAGTGATTATGAATATTTTATGCAATTCAATATGAGCTTACCATCTTCGGAGTGTTGGAGAATTATTATATCTTTTTTGTTTAAATGTTTTGGTCAGATCATTTATTTTTTTTTGTAAATTATCTAAAAATGTAACTGGACCCTCTTTTGTTATTTTCCCCACAGAACACATTAAAATTGTTATAAAGGAGAAAATTATCTAAAAGCAATTACAGAGTAAGACCATTTTCTCACTGTGTAAGTGTCACGGTCCGGCGGGAGACTGTGCAGGGGAGCCGGCTCTTACCTGTCCGGTCCCTCTGGAGAGGTTCAGTTGGCGGAGGTGTAGGCTGCTGACGCCGGGCAGGGTGCGCTGGGAGGACAGGCAGGAGCTCTGGATGGCGGCTCTGCAGACTGGCAGCATATCCCTCCGGCGGGGTGAGCAGTGCTGCTGTGGAGCCAGGGCTTCTGTGATCAGGCTGCGCTGTGTTCATAGCATCGGGTTCCTGCGGCGCCATCTTGGATGTGGGCAAAAAGCCTGTCTTGCCCACACTTCGCCTATTTATCACTTTCCTGTGGCCAATTAGCTCTGAGCAGCTGCTATAAGACAGGAAGGACTGGAGGAGGGAATTTGCCAGTGCAACGTCTTTCACAGTATCTGTGAAGCTAGTTCTCTGTGCTCCCGCAGTGTCTCCAGTGCCAGGTTCTTGTTTACCGCAAAGTACCCGAGCCTTCTGATACAGTCTTATGCTAACTGCCGACTCTGTTCCCGTGTCCTACCTGGCTACCTGTTCTGGACGCCGCAGTAACCAGCCTTCAGGATTTCTCCTTTGAGTACTGGGTAACGGTTCCGGTGTCTTCAGCCACCCGCTAACCTTCAGTCGTATCTCTATTCAACTGTCTTTGGCGAAACCTGTTAAACTTCTCCAAGTAATAAATGCGTAAGACCTTCATCCGTCCCGCTCGTTTGTTATTCAGAGATCCAAGTGCACAAGAATCATCTTCCCAAAATCTGGGCCCACAAGAATCCTCAGACGTGACAGTAAGAGGCAGAACTAGGTGTCCTGTTAGTTGCTTTTCATTTTACCCTTGTATGCCTTATTGCAATGTTTCGCTAATTGCACAGTGTAATCTATGTAGTGCACCCAACATGGCTGCCTCGCCTGGCACTCTCTTGTGTAGAATAAACAATGCACGGTTTTCCTAACTCTCCTAATATATTTGTCTCCCTAAATATCTGTAATTTCTTCACCTTTTGATGGACTTTATTAATAAAAATAAAGACAACTTCAAGCAAAATATATTTAAAAAAATAAGATTTTACTCACCGGTAAATCTATTTCTCGTAGTCCGTAGTGGATGCTGGGGACTCCGTAAGGACCATGGGGAATAGACGGCTCCGCAGGAGACTGGGCACATCTAAGAAAGATTTAGGACTATCTGGTGTGCACTGGCTCCTCCCCCTATGACCCTCCTCCAAGCCTCAGTTAGGAACTGTGCCCGGAAGAGCTGACACAATAAGGAAGGATTTTTGAATCCCGGGTAAGACTCATACCAGCCACACCAATCACACCATATAACACGTGATAGGAACCCCGGTTAACAGTATGATAACAAAATGGAGCCTCTGAAGAGATGGCTCACAACAAAACCCGATTTTTGTAACAATAACTATGTACAGGTATTGCAGACAATCCGCACTTGGGATGGGCGCCCAGCATCCACTACGGACTACGAGAAATAGATTTACCGGTGAGTAAAATCTTATTTTCTCTGACGTCCTAGTGGATGCTGGGGACTCCGTAAGGACCATGGGGATTATACCAAAGCTCCCAAACGGGCGGGAGAGTGCGGATGACTCTGCAGCACCGAATGAGAGAATTCCAGGTCCTCCTCAGCCAGGGTATCAAATTTGTAGAATTTTGCAAACGTGTTTGCCCCCCGACCAAGTAGCTGCTCGGCAAAGTTGTAAAGCCGAGACCCCTCGGGCAGCCGCCCAAGATGAGCCCACCTTCCGTGTGGAATGGGCTTTTACAGATTAAGGCTGCGGTAAGCCTACCGCAGAATGCGCCAGCTGAATAGTGCTACAAATCCAGCGCGCAATAGACTGCTTAGAAGCAGGAGCACCCAGCTTGGTGGGTGCATACAGGATAAACAGCGAGTCAGTCTTTCTGACTCCAGCCGTCCTGGAAATATAAATTTTTAGGGCCCTGACTACGTCCAGCAACTTGGAATCCTCCAAGTCCCTAGTAGCCGCAGGCACCACAATAGGTTGGTTCAAGTGAAAAGCTGAGACCACCTTTGGGAGAAACTGAGGACGAGTCCTCAATTCTGCCCTATCCATATGGAAAATCAGATAAGGGCTTTTACAAGACAAAGCCGCCAATTCTGAAACCCGCCTGGCCGACGCCAAGGCCAACAGCATGACCACTTTCCACGTGAGATATTTTAAATCCACAGTCTTAAGTGGTTCGAACCAATGTAATTTCAGGAATGCCAAAACCACATTGAGATCCCAAGGTGCCACTGGGGGCACAAAAGGAGGCTGAATATGCAGTACTCCTTTGACAAAAGTCTGAACTTCTGGCAGTGAAGCCAGTTCTTTTTGGAAGAAAATCGACAGAGCCGAAATCTGGACCTTTATGGACCCCAATTTGAGGCCCAACGTCACCCCTGCTTGCAGGAAGTGCAGGAATCGACCCAGTTGAAATTCCTCCGTCGGGGCCTTCATGGCCTCACACCAAGCAACATATTTTCGCCAAATGCGGTGATAATGTCTTGCGGTGACATCCTTCCTGGCTTTGATCAGGGTAGGGATGACTTCCTCCGGAATACCCTTTTCCTTCAGGATCCGGTGTTAACCCGCCATGCCGTCAAACGCAGCCGCGGTAAGTCTTGGAACAGACAGGGTCCCTGCTGCAGCAGGTCTTGTCTGAGTGGCAGAGGCCAAGGGTCCTCTGTAAGCATCTCTTGAAGTTCCGGGTACCAAGCTCTTCTTGGCCAATCCGGAACCACGAGTATGGTTTTCACTCCTCGCCTTCTTATTATTCTCAGTACCTTGGGTATGAGAGGTAGAGGAGGAAACACATAAACCGACTGGTACACCCATGGTGTCACTAGAGCGTCCACTGCTAACGCCTGAGGGTCTCTTGACCGGGCGCAATATCTTTTCAACTTCTTGTTGAGGCGGGACGCCATCATGTCTACCTGTGGTTTTTCCCACCGGTTGACCAGCATTTGGAAGACTTCTGGATGAAGTCCCCATTCTCCCGGGTGGAGGTCGTGCCTGCTGAGGAAGTCTGCTTCCCAGTTGTCCACTCCCGGAATGAACACTGCCGTCAGTGCTAACACATGATTCTCTGCCCATCTGAGAATCCTTGTGGCTTCTGCCATCGCCATCCTGCTTCTCGTGCCGCCCTGTCTGTTTACATGGGCGACCGCCGTGATGTTGTCTGACTGGATCAGTACCGGCTGGTTTTGAAGCAGGGGTCTTGCCTGGCTTAGGGCATTGTAAATGGCCCTTAGCTCCAGGATATTTATGTGAAGAGAAATCTCCTGATTTGACCACAGTCCTTGAAAATTTCTTCCCTTTGTGACTGCCCCCCAGCCCCGAAGGCTGGCATCCGTGGTCACCAGGACCCAGTCCTGTATTCCGAATCTGCGGCCCTCTAGTAGATGAGCCCTCTGCAGCCACCACAGCAGCGACACCCTGGTTCTGGCCGATAGGGTTATCCGCTGTTGCATCTGGAGATGGGACCCGGACCATTTGTCCAACAGGTCCCACTGGAACGTCCTTGCGTGGAACCTTCCGAATGGAATTGCTTCGTACGAAGCTACCATTTTTCCCAGGACTCGTGTGCATTGATGTACCGACACTTTTCCTGGTTTTAGAATGTCTCTGACCAGAGATGACAATTCCTCGGCTTTTTCCAGTGGAAGAAACACTCTTTTCTGGTCTGTGTCCAGAATCATTCCCAGGAACAGAAGACGTGTCGTCGGGACCAGCTGTGACTTTGGAATGTTTAGAATCCAGCCGTGCTGTTGTAGCACTTCCTGAGAAAGTGCCACCCCCACTATCAACTGTTCTTTGGACCTCGCCTTTATCAGGAGATCGTCCAAGTACGGGATAATTAAAACTCCCTTCTTGCGAAGGAGTATCATCATTTCGGCCATTACCTTGGTAAAGACTCTCGGTGCCGTGGATAACCCGAACGGCAGCGTCTGGAACTGATAGTGACAGTCCTGTACCACAAATCTGAGGTACTCCTGGTGCGGAGGGTAAATGGGGACATGCAGGTACGCATCCTTGATGTCCAGGGATACCATGTAATCCCCCTCCTCCAGGCTCGCAATAACCGCCCTGAGCGATTCCATCTTGAACTTGAACCTTTTGATATAAGTGTTCAAGGTTTTTAAATTTAAGATGGGTCTCACCGAACCGTCCGGTTTCAGTACCACAAACATTGTGGAGTAGTAACCCTTTCCTTGCTGAAGGAGGGGTACCTTGACGATCACTTTCTGTGAATACAGTTTTTGAATAGCCACCAACACTGCCTCCCTGGCAGAGGGAGTTGCCGGCAAGGCAGATTTTAGGAAACGGCGGGGGGGAGACGTCTCGAATTCCAGCCTGTACCCCTGAGATACTACTTGAAGGACCCAGGGATCCACTTGTGAGAGAGCCCACTGTGTGCTGAAAAACCTGAGACGTGCCCCCACCGTTCCCGATTCCGCCTGAGCAGCCCCAGCGTCATGCTGTGGACTTACCGGACGCAGGGGAGGACTTCTGCTCCTGGGAACTAGCTGTGTGCTGCAGCTTTTTCCCCCTTCCTCTGCCCCTCGGCAGAAAGGATGAGCCTCTAGCCCGCTTATTTTTCTGGGGCCGAAAGGACTGTACCTGATAATACGGTGCTTTCTTTTGCTGTGGGGTAGCCTGTGGCAAAAAAGTCGATTTCCCAACAGTAGCTGTGGAAACGAGGTCTGAAAGACCTTCCCCAAAAAGTTCCGCCCCTTTATAGGGTAAAACTTCCATGTGCCGCTTGGAGTCGGCATCACCTGACCATTGCCTAGTCCATAACCCCCGTCTGGCGGCAATGGACATAGCGCTTATTTTTGATGCCAGCCGGCAAATATCCCTCTGTGCATCACGCATGTATAAGACCGCGTCTTTTATATGGTCAATCGTTAGCAAAATATTGTCCCTATCCATGGTATCAATGTTTTCCGACAGGGAGTCTGACCACGCAGCAGCAGCACTGCACATCCAAGCTGATGCAATAGCGGGTCTCAATATAATGCCAGTGTGTGTGTATATAGCTTTTAGGGTACTTTCCAGCTTTCTATCAGCCGGTTCTTTTAGGGCGGCCGTATCCGGAGACGGTAGTGCCACCTTCTTTGATAAGCGTGTCAATGCTTTATCTACCCTAGGGGGTGTTTCCCAGTGTGACCTATCCTCTGGCGGGAAAGGGTACGCAGCCATTAACCGTTTAGAAATGATCAATTTCTTATCTGGGGAAGTCCACGCTTCCTCACACACCTCATTTAATTCGTCAGATGCAGGAAAAACTACTGGTAGTTTTTTCTCACCAAACATAATACCCTTTTTTGTGGTACCTGGGGTATCATCAGAAATGTGTAAAACATTTTTCATAGCCTCAATAATATAACGGGTGGATCTATTGGAGGGTACACTCGTCTCATCATCGTCGACACTGGAGTCGGTATCCGTGTCGACATCTGTATCTGTCATCTGAGGTAGCGGGCGTTTTATAGCCCCTGATGACATTTGAGACGCTTGGACAGGCACAAGCTGAGTAGTCGGCTGTCCTATGTCGTCAAACCTTTTATGTAAGGAGCTGACACTGTCACGTAATTCCTTCCATAAGTCCATCCACACTGGTGTCGACCCCGCAGGGGGTGACATCACATTCACAGGCATTTGCTCCTCCTCCACATCATTATCCTCATCATACATGTCGACACAGCAGTACCGACACACAGCAGACACACAGGGAATGCTCTTACAGAGGACAGGACCCCACAAAGCCCTTTGGGGAGACAGAGGGAGAGTATGCCAGCACACACCAGGGCGCTATATAACACAGGGATATCACTATACAGAGTGTTTTCCCCTATAGCTGCCTATAATATATATATACTGCGCCTAAATTGTGCCCCCCCCCCTCTCTTTTTTACCCTTTCTGTAGTGCAGGACTGCAGGGGAGAGCCAGGGAGCTTCCTTCCAGCGAAGCTGTGAGGGAATAATGGCGCCAGTGTGCTGAGGGAGTTGGCTCCGCCCCTTTTTCAGCGGGCTTTCTCCCGCTATTTTATCGTTTCTGGCAGGGGTTAATATACACCTATATAGCCTCTGGGGCTATATATGGTGTTAGTTTTGCCAGCCAAGGTGTTATTATTGCTGCTCAGGGCGCCCCCCCCCCCAGCGCCCTGCACCCATCAGTGACCGCAGTGTGTGGTGTGCATGAGGAGCAATGGCGCACAGCTGCAGTGCTGTGCGCTACCTTGGAGAAGACAGAAGTCTTCAGCCGCCGATTTTCCGGACCACCTTCTTGTTTCTGGCTCTGTAAGGGGGACGGCGGCGCGGCTCCGGGAACGGACGACGAGGTCGGGTCCTGTGTTCGATCCCTCTGGAGCTAAGTAGGCCTAAGAAGCCCAAGCTACCACCACTTAGGTAGGTTCGCTTCTTCTCCCCTTAGTCCCTCGTTGCAGTGAGCCTGTTGCCAGCAGGTCTCACTGAAAATAAAAAACCTAAACTATACTTTCTTCTAGGAGCTCAGGAGAGCCCCTAGTGTGCATCCAGCTCAGCCGGGCACAGAAATCTAACTGAGGCTTGGAGGAGGGTCATAGGGGGAGGAGCCAGTGCACACCAGATAGTCCTAAATCTTTCTTAGATGTGCCCAGTCTCCTGCGGAGCCGTCTATTCCCCATGGTCCTTACGGAGTCCCCAGCATCCACTAGGATGTCAGAGAAATAAATGTTACATATCTTTTTATTTTAAGGAAAATTTAGCCTGTTTTTCTTCTTCTTCTTCTTCTTCTTCTTCTTCTTCTTCTTCTTCTTCTTCTTCTTCTTCTTCTTCTTCGTCTTCGTCTTCTTCGTCTTATGATGATGATTATTATTTTGTAATTATTAATATTATTATTTACTCTGCATTATAAAACAGGGAATTTTGGACTAAGATTGAACAATATGGCAGAAGCCTCATGACTCATGAAGAGTCATCCTTCAGCAATCAGTAGAGGAAAAACCCCCTTGTGGAGGACACCTCTAGAGACCCATGGCTGAAGGACTGCCCGTCCGTCTAGGCATTAAGAGACTATGCAGAGTTTGCCCACACCACCCGCCCACCCACTAACCTTGCTCTAACCCAGTCATCCCTTCTGCCGCCTCACGTCTGCTATTTTGAAATTTTACCCGGCTGAAAAAGAACGCACCTACATGTCAATGGTGAGAGAATGAAAAAAGAGAGCAAGAGCTGAATGGGAGTGAGGGAGGGGGACAGTCATAACCACCATAGCGCTCATTTCTGATGCTAACAGAGATTACAACTGTACAAATATAGCCATTCTCATCATGGCTACATCATACCGTGATTGCGCCTTGTTAGGCGCGGCCATTCTGCGGACGTCTGGACGTCTAAGACGTGGGTGTGCCCCATTTGCATGGATGTGAGCGGCAGATGCCGCAGCTCGGCGCGGCTAGGCGCAGGTGCACATAGCTACATTGAGGGTGCACGTTCACCTCAGATGTAGCCATGATCAGCGTGGCTACATCAGTATATAGTATTGGATAAAAACAAAAGTAATGATTAAAGCCCAATATAATTCTCTTACACCTCTGCACATTAATAAGAATGGATCAGCCTGCAATTCGGGCACACTAGGATTTAGGCAGGAAGAGAGAGAGAGAGTAAAGGATTTCATTTGCAACCTTATAGGCTCACCAAACATCTCCAAGGAGATGTCATAGGTGCAGCTGCACATAAAGGATTTAATTAGGAGCATTATAGGCCCATCTAGACAGCACTCTTCAAATATCTGCAATGACCCATTTGCAGGCGCTCGTGGTTGTTTAGTAACAGCACTGTCCCAGTAGGTGTGACATTTTGTTTTTCTCCAATACTATGCTATCCCCAAGGTCATAAGTCATATATTATAATAGTCATGCTAAAAGTCTGCCGACGATTCGAACTAAGCTGCTCTTATCTTTGTCCGATATAGGCAGTTGCCATTATGACATCAACATGACCTCACACGCCCCACCAAACTGACCAAAACTGGTTATTTCTGGTTTGAGGCCCCTGTTATCTTTTACATGACTGACTTAAGGAAATGTAATTTCACTTATTATTTAAAACTATTACATTCAGATTATTGGGGGTCATTCCGACCCGTTCGCACGCAGCGGTTCTTTGCTGTGGTGCAAACGGGTCAGAAATGCGCATGCGCAGTGGACGCATTGCGCAAGCGCATCATTGCCTGGCTTCAAAACGGCGGCGGAAACGGACAAACGGGGCATGGTCGGGGCGGCTGCGTTACATCACATGCAGCCAGGTGCACCCGCAGGAGGCTACCCCATTTTTTACGATCACCCTGAAATTGTGGTGCAACTGTAATTTTTTGCGGGATCAAGGGGGCGATGCGGCATGCTGGACGGCCTTGCCTTGCGATGGGCAGCCCCCAGCATGAGATCAAAAGGACTGCAAATTCTGCTACTTAGCAGTATCCTTACTGAATTAGGCCCATTTATTTGTAAACAATTTTTGCAGATTTCCTTCAGGGACTAACACAGAAGATGCTTGGGGCTACTAACACGTGGGTAAGCCACGTAAAGCTTCCCATGGGTCATTGGCGTCCCAAAGGGGGTGCGGCTGCACCCGGGTGTCACCCACCGAGGGGTGACACCAAAATGGCGGCTCCTCTTCAGTGACAGGAGCCAGGTGCTGCACTGTGACATTACGTGCAGCACCCAGCTCCTGTCACTGTGCAGGAGCCAGAACCGCGCACACACACTAGTCCCCGGGTGCAGCCCGCAACCCCCGAAACACCCAGAGCAACAACATGGAGATGCAGCCCTGAGTATTTGCCCCTGTGACTTGTTGCTTGTCATAGCGAAGCAGATGCTTACAGGAACTGCAGGGGCTTGGATTAAAAATAAAAAATTTGATGTATATAAGGGCTATACGTGGTATAAACACAGTCTCACCTGCATCACATCCCGTTAGAATCTTTGCCTCAATTAGGTACCTCTGCAGAGCAGTCACTTTAAGTCGGGTTCTGTTGTATTATTATAACCTGGGCAGAGTCATGTTCTGAGTCAAGCATGACCGGAACACCAACTTTCAGTGCAATACTGTATGCTGGAAGTCCAGCTGCATAAGTGAGTTTAAAAATTCCACACATACTGTATAGCCATTTTGGACGGGTTGGTATCGGGTGACCGGCGCTTGCCAAGCAGCGGGCTCACCACAGGTTCTATTCCCACTCTATGGGTGTCGTGGACACCAACGAGCGGGAATAGTCCCTGTTGGTCGGCGGGCTAGTCATTGTTCAGGATATAGGCGCCGGTATTGTGACATATAGGGCCTAGAAGTATAATTATAAAAATAAAATGTCTATGTACAGACACAACCCTTACAGTTTTATTTTATGTATAGATTTTTATTGTAGGGTTTCCCTATTTATCTTTAGCTATGTGAGGCTGTGTATGAACCCAATTTCCACTGTTATGTTGTTTTTTACTGTTACAGTGTATCAGCGATAACCTCATTTAAGGAAAAAACTATGAAAAAATCGGAGTAAATCTGTGAAAATCACAAACATGGGGGGTGATTCCAAGTTGTTCGCTCGCTAGCTGCTTTTAGCAGCATTGCACACGCTAAGCCGCCGCCTACTGGGAGTGTATCTTAGCATAGCAGAATTGCGAACGAAAGATTCGCTAATTTTCTCGTAACGATTACCCCGCCGTTTCTGAGTAGCTCCAGACTTACTCAGCCATTGCGACCAGCTTAGTCCTTTTCGTTCCTGGTTTGACGTCACAAACACACCCAGCATTCGTCCAGCCACTCCCCTGTTTCTCCAGCCACTCCCGCGTTTTGGATCTCGAACGCCTGCGTTTTTCCGCACACTCCCATAAAACGTCCAGTTTCCGTCCAGAAACACCCACTTCCTGTCAATCACACTACGATCACCACAGAGATGAAAAAGCTTCGTTATGCCGTGAGTAAAATACCTAACTTTTGTGTAAAATAACTAAGCGCATGCGCTCTGCGAACATTGCACATGCGCAGTTAGCGGATAATCGCAGTATAGCGAAAATCGGCAACAAGCAAACAACTCGGAATGACCCCCATAATACGATTGGTCTGATTCTGCAAATGCTACAGCAGTGTTTTTCAACCACTGTGCTGTGGCACATTAGTGTGGTCTGAGTAGTCTCCAGGTGTGCCGCCATAGAAGCAGAGCCAGGCCCGTCAGTGTTTTACCGCTACTGAGGCCCTGGAACGATTAATACTGGTGGGTTTAGTGGTTGCAGAGCCAGTTCTAATTTTGGGCCCGGGCAGTGTTGGGCTCTTCTGGCTTTCTCAGATGTGGCTCAAGCGTTACCTATGGAGAAGCTGCGACATGACATCCTAGGACACACAACTGCACCATGCATCACCATTATATTTGAGTTAAAAAAAATAGTTTGCCTTGGCAATATTGAAATCTTGTTCAGTGTGCTGCGAGTTGTAAAAGGTTGAAAATCTCTGGTCTACCCCATCTGCAAAACTTATATATTTGTGAGCAACTAAGTCTGTGAATTTGCATATAAAGTGCTGCGATGTAGCAACTGTGGCATTTTTCAATGCCAAGCTTCTTTGTGCTTAATATACAAACTCAGGGCCTAGGTGGTCATTCCGAGTTGTTCGCTCGCAAGCTGCTTTTAGCAGCTTTGCACACGCTAAGCCGCCGCCTACTGGGAATGAATCTTAGCATATTAAAATTGCGAACGAAAGATTAGCAGAATTGCGAATAGACACTTCTTAGCAGTTTCTGAGTAGCTTCAGACTTACTCGGCATCTGCGATCAGTTCAGTGCTTGTCGTTCCTGGTTTGACGTCACAAACACACCCAGCGTTCGCCCAGACACTCCCCCGTTTCTCCAGCCACTCCCGCGTTTTTCACGGAAACGGTAGCGTTTTTTCGCACACTCCCATAAAACGGCCTGTTTCCGCCCAGAAACACCCACTTCCTGTCAATCACATTGCGATCACCAGAACAAAGAAAAAACCTCGTAATGCCGTGAGTAAAATTCCTAACTGCATAGCAAATTTACTTGGCGCAGTCGCACTGCGGACATTGCGCATGCGCATTAGCGACTATTCGCTCCGTTGCGACAAAAAAATAACGAGCGAACAACTCGGAATGACCCCCCTAATTCAGAGTTGATCACAGCAACAAATTTGTTAACAGTTGGGCAAAACCATGTGCACTGCAGGGGAAGCAGATATAACATGTGCAGAGAGAGTTAGATTTCGGAGGGGTGTGTTCAAACTGAAATGTAAATTGCATTGTAAAAATAAAGCAGCCAATATTTACCCTGCACAGAAACAATATAACCCACCCAAATCTAACTCTCTCTGCAAATGTTATATCTGCCTCCCCTGCAGTGCACATGGGGGGTAATTCCAAGTTGATCGCAGTAGTAAATTTTTTAGCAGTTGGGCAAAACCATGTGCACTGCAGGGGGGGGGGGGGGGGGGGGGGCAGATATAACATTTGCAGAGAGAGTTAGATTTGGGTGGATTATTTTGTTTCTGTGCAGGGTAAATACTGGCTGCTTTATTTTTACACTGCAATTTAGATTGCAGATTGAACTCACCACACCCAAATCTATCTATCTCTGCACATGTTATATCTGCCCCCCCCCCCCCCCCCCCCCCTGCAGTGCACATGGTTTTGCCCAACTGCTAAAAAATTCCCTGCTGCGATCAACTTGGAATTACCCCCATGGTTTTGCCCAATTGCTGAAAAATGTCCTGCTGCGATCAACTTGTAATTACCCCCATGGTTTTGGCTAATTGCTAACAAATTTGCTGCTGCGATCAACTCTGAATTACCCGCTCAGTCACATACGGATATACAGTGCTGTGCGAAAGTTTTAGGCAGGTGTCGAAAAATGCTGCAAAGAAAGAATGCTTTCAAAAATGAAGTGTTAATAGTTTATTTTTATCAATTAACAAAGGCCCTCATTCCGAGTTGTTCGCTCGCTAGCTGCTTTTAGCAGCATTGCAAACGCTAGGCCTTCGCCCTCTGGGAGTGTATCTTAGCTTAGCAGAATAGCGAACGAAAGGTTAGCAGAACTGCTACTAAATAATTCCTTGCAGTTTCTGAGTAGCTCCAGATCTACTCCTAGATTGCGATCACCTCGGTCTGTTTAGTTCCTGGTTTGACGTCACAAACACGCCCTGCGTTCGGCCAGCTACACTCCCTGAAAACGTCCAGTTTCCGCCCAGAAACACCCACTTCCTGTCAATCACACTACGATCACTCGAGCGATGAAAAAACGTCGCTCGAGCTTGTGCAAATCTCCAAAGTTTTGTGTTAAATTAGTGAACGCATGCACGCTGCATGCCATGCGCATGCGCATTTTTCACCTAATCGCTACGTTGCGAAAAACGGCAACGAGCGAACAACTCGGAATGACCACCAAAATGCAAAGTGAATGGGCTACTTGGGCCAAGCATTGTGGAGTTTGACAAGCACAGTAAGCAGACCCCATAGAAGCCTATGGGGGCTGCTTTTGCAATCGAAAATGGGTTCCCCTGTAGATAAAGCCAGGACTCCAAGGGATGCTTAATATTTGTGGGTATCCCCCCAAAATAGGTTTTGATAAACAGTCCACTTAAACTTAGAAACATAGAATTTTACGGCAGATAAGAACCATTCGCCCATCTAGCCTGCACCTTTTTTACCATGTTTTTACCTCAAACCTTATTTGATCCTGATTTATTTGTAAGGATATCCTTATGTCTACCAACTGTATGTTTAAATTGCTCTACTGTCTTAGCCTCTGCCACCTCTGATGGGAGGCTATTCCTCTTGTCCACTACCCCTTCTGTGAAGTAATTTTTCCTCAATAGCAGTGCAGGCAAATATGGACGATCTCGTCCATATTGGCTACATGCACAGGCGACGGAGCACCAGCGATGAACGAGCGCGGGGCCGCGCATCATTCATCGCTGGTGCCTCCACACTCAAAGATATGAACGGTATCTCGTTCATTAATGAACGAGATTGTTCATATCTTTCAGTCAGATCGACCAGTGTGTAGGGCCTATTAGTCTCCTACCAGAAATGATGGATGTAGACAATAACACATTCACGGGAGCGGGTTAAACCATGTTATGGTCTCAATCCTTCCTTCTATAGGTTCTCAGTTTACCTAAGTTGTGCATATGGAATGGAAAGAAACTCCCAATGGTGTAATACAATCTTTTGATTATATCCATACAACATACAAGCTCTCACCACAGCAGTTAATAAAGTGTCACAGGCTTCCCCGGATACCTCAGTCTACCGGCAAATATGAGAGAGTCCAGTCCAATGATCCTCAGCCAATCACGAAGTTGTGATACACTATGAGGCTCTTTTCTTTTTATCTTTGAGTGTACAAAAGGATTTAAAGAAATCCCCTCTCCAGGAAAAGCTGCACAAGGTGGACTCTTGAAAGTGGTTTACACTGACTAAACAGCGCCAAAGGATACAGTGGTGATATTGTGTCATATTTTATGTTGTTTTGGTAGTTTCGGGTGAAGCTACTATACCTGTGTGTCCAAAGGGCTGCTAAGTAACATGCGTTTCTACATTTTATATATAAATTTATAAATTGGTTGAATAATTCTGTTAATGGTGCTTCCAGCACCCCTTTAAGCTCATTTAGTATCCTTTAATGTATACATCTGGCCCCATTGATTTATCCACTTTCAGCTTTGAGAGTTCTGTTAGGACTTTCTCCTCTGTAAATGTACTTGTTTCATTTTACTGAATATCGCTGCAACTTAACTGTAGCACCTTCCCCTCTCTTTCAGTAGTGAATACTGAGCAATAAGTATTATTAAGATGATCTGCTAATACATTGTCTCCCTCAACAAGACTCCCAGTCTCTGTCTTTAGTCATTTTATTCTGCCTTTTGTTTTTCTCCTTTTACATATATACCTAATAAAAGTTTTGCCTCCTCTACCCACTGACTGGGCCATTTTCTCCTCAGCTTGTGCCTTTGCGCATCTGATTACCGTCTTAGGGTCTGATTCATACCTGATCACTGCTGTGACTGCACAGACTGCGCACACTGGATCTTTGCAGCTCGGCGTACACATGGGAGCGCACATTTGCACGGCAAATTTCCACTCCCCCTGGGGGGGGGGGCGACTATCTGAATGCAGGACAGCAAAGTTAGCAGACAACGATCAGGTCTGAAACACCCCCTTAAGGCCCCCATCCACTAGCGAGTTTTATCTCAGCAATGAGTTGGATCCTTTTTTTCTGCAATCTGGCTGGCAGCTTCCCGGGAGCCCTGCGATCTAACGATATTAAACCTATTTCTGTGCGATTGAGATAAATATTAGGGTGTGATCTGCGACTGCGATGCGAGGCACATGGGAACGCGCCTCGCATTACAATCGCATGAGAAGGACATGCGATGTGACACTTTTCATGCAATCCATCTCAGCAATTTGTCTCAATCACATAAAAGAGCCCATATCGCACTAGTGGATGGGGGCCTTTAGTCTCCTTCTGTCCAAAAAGATATATTTCTTTGTCTTCATTATTTTGTGTCTGCTTATATTTCCTAAAAGCCATCTTTTTTGCTTTCACAATACTTGCTACTTCTTTCGAAACCACACTGGCTTCCTTTTCCTTGTGTTTTTCCTAACCCTTTTGATACAAAGGTGTGTTGCCTTTAGTGTATAGCACTTTTTCCCACCTCTACTCCATTCATTCCAAGTTCCTCCACTTTGCCAAAGAATCACACATTTTCCCGTCCCTACAAAATCCGCCTTCCTAAAATGTAACACCTTTGTTTTTGTTTGGTATGAGTCAGTCTCAGTCTTCATGCTGAACCATACTGCTTGCTGATCACTAGTCAGATATTCTGTCTCCATTTGTAAGTATTAAGTTTAATATTGCATCTTTCTGAGTTGGCTCCCTCACTAATTTCTGTAGGTGATGCTCCCTGCAAGGAATTCCAAATATCCCTACTTCTAGTGGAATTTGCAACAGACACCTCCCAGTTTACATCAGGAAGTTTCCCATGATTCTTACCTCTCCTTTTATTACCATTTTAGTGAAGTACTGTAATAGATTCTTGTACAGTTCCTCTTCCTGACCCGGTGGCCTGTATATTACCCCAATATGAAGAATCAATATGGATGGTGTAATGGTTAGCATTACTGCCTCACAGCACTGAGGTCATGGGTTCGATTCCCACCATGGCACTAACTGTGGGGAGTTTGCATATTCTCCTCGTACTTGCGTGGGTTTCCAACGGCTGCTCCGGTTTCCTCCCACAATCCAAACATATACTGGTAGGTTAGTTGGATTCCAACAAAAATTAACCCTAATGTGAATGTGTGTGTGTACATGTGGTAGGGAATATAGATTGTAAGCTCCACTGGGGCAGGGACTGATGTGAATGGCCAAATATTCTCTGTGCAACGCTGCGGAATATGTGTGCGCTATATAAATAACTGGTAATAAATAAATAAATAACTTCTCCCCTGTTTCTATGGTCACCAAAAGGGCCTCAGTTTTTTCTTCAATACTTTGTATTAAGGTAGTATTTATGGGAGTTTTTTTTGTACATTTATTGCTACAATTCTTTCCATTACGTCCTTCCTAAATAAAGTGTATCCCAGTATAGCTATGTCCCAGTCATGATTTTCATTGCACCATGACTCTGTAATAGCCACAATATCTAGATCATCCCTTGTCATTATTGCAATTAGTTCTGGGATTTTATTTCCTAAGCTCCTAGCATTTGCCCTTGTAGCTTTTAGAGTTGTGTTTCTGCTTGTCCTGTTCCTAGCTATGTTCATCTCCTTTCCTATGTTTATTTGGTTTTGATCTGAATTAACTTCTGTTGCTGTGGATATGCTTCCTATTCCCTTTGTCTGCAGAAGCAATACTTCTGGGTTGGGGGAACAGATTGCTGTATTCCTATTTGGTTTACTGCCCCCCATCTGCTAGTTTAAATAGTCCTTGATGAAGCATCAAACTGTTCAGTTAGTATGCAAACTATACACAGTACTGATTACAGTGTATCTTTAAACTGTACTTTTTGACTTACAGTACATGAAAAAGCAAACAAAACAAAAAAAGCCGTTCCATCTGTAACAACTAACAACATGAAAAGTGTTGCTTTCCACAGTCTTGTGGTTATTTGCCTCAATGCTGCTAAGTTGTAATATCTGCCTGAATCCTAGTATCCAGCAGTGAGACATCTCACGTCTTACTGTTTACAACACAGACAGATCCCAAAATAAAAAAGTCCATATTGTGCATCTGTCTCTGACTCATTTGTGTCTATTGCATCAGCATTTTATTTGCATGTGCAACTAGTTTTTCCTTAAATGTGCTAAAGTACACAAGGAAAACAATGTAGCCTTCACATTTAATTAGTTCTGCTGTTTGCCCCTGCTGAACGTGCGTCTTGGACTGTGCTGACTTCTCCAGACACCTGCAGAATATTGCCGTGTTATTACAGCCAGTGTACAGCAAAAACATATTGATATACAGTATTTAAAAAATCATCTGACTATGAGCTTTTTTTTTAACTCTGTAGTACATTCCTACAAATGTAAACGTATATTTCTAATCTTTGAAGGAAAAAATCTATCGCTATACATCTATCCTATATTATAAAAGGCTAACACTGCTCCTTTCCTCTATGGGGGGAATTAAAGTGTTTTGCACGCCAGTGGCCGCTAGATTGTACCCGACTAAGCAATTCAATTGTTGCTCCGTTCGGGTGCGCACAGCCACCTGCGCTGACATTACTGTTGTGTTGTTCCATCATTTTGACAGGCTGGTACCAGAGTTGTATTTAGACCTCATGGGGCCCTAGGCAAGATGCCAGTTTGGGGCAACCCTCCTCCTTCAACAATCCATAGCACTATATTTTCATTCCTGGTTGTGATCAGCATCACAAAAGTACCATGGTGCATGTGTAGTACAATCGCAGCACGTGCACAGACTACCAATAATCGCTCAGTTGCATGAACATCTGCATTGCGTACAAAGCTGAATCAGGCGCTATGTCTTTTGGTAGCAGATTAGAAACCTGCGTCACATTTAAAGTAAACCAACCGCCTACATACAGTGGATGAAACCATTTTGTGTCTCCAAACATTTCTCATCTTATCAAAGAACATCACTTAACAAAATTTTCACTAGCCATTATAAGTCGATAGGCTGCATTCTCAGGATTATTGATTCAGATCTTTGTATTTCTCGGACTGGACAGGATCTAGGTGTATGGATGAGTGTGTAAAGGAGACTGTAAGTCCACCTTAAACAGCAGTTGAAAACTGTATACTCTGGGCCTGAATCTACACAAAGATATTTAGATCTGTAAATGCAGGAAGCATATCATCCCTACCCTAATCCTGACCCTAACTCATCCCTAACCCTAAACCTCACCCTAACCGTAACCCTTCTACCCTAACCTCAAACCCAATCCGCTAAACCCTACACAACCCTAAAACCCTATTCCTAACCCGAACCTCTAAAGAAACTCTAGTACCCTAACCCAAACTGCTACACCACCCCTAATACCCTATCCCTAATACCCTAACCTCTAAATTAACCCTAATATCTTAACCCTACATTTTCCCCTCTTAGTACTATAGAGGTTCGTAGCCCTCTCCCCGTTACTCCTTACATACAACACACAATTCTGTTCTGATAGAGTGCTAGGGATTAGAAGGGCGCTGCAAAATGGCATCTGCAGTGTTGGCTGTGTTGTGGACACAAAGATGTGGTGGTGTGGTGGGTTAGGGTACATGCATAGTAACATACCTTCCAACATGACCTATTCCATTAGGTACAAAATGCTCTGTTCCTAGATTTCCTGTCCAGTTGCTGTGGTAGGGCTGCAGCATAGTCCAAAATCAATATAGGGGAGCCACACCAACTGTCACCCCAAACTGCCAAACATTGCCTGCCGGGACTTGTTGGCATTTGGGGTGGTTCCCCTATTTGAATTTTGGACTGTGCTGCAGCCCTACCTCTGCAGCTGTCTCTGGAAAAGAAATCCAGGAAAAGAGCATTTTGTACATAATGGAATGGGTCATGTTGGAGGATATGTAGTATGGTGTGTTTCTGTACCCTCCTTAGTGCCTATAAGGTATAACAATGATGATGAGTTATTGTCACAGACTATGGTGGCTTATTTATCCCGGGCTGTGTGGCACAGGGCTTTCATTTGCATTTTCACACTGCAAGCACTGGGTGCCTGCCTAATATAACAGTGACATTACTTGGATCAGTCCCTGGAAGGATGAGGAGGTATTGGCAGGGGCGGATTCGGAACAAAAAGTGGCCCTGGAAAAATTTGTACTAGTGGCCCCACATGGGCAGCACCAGAGGTGTATGGTCTAGCTATGTGCCATGGCAGCAGCACCCTCCCCCCAAGACTTTCCAGTTGTGAGCATGTCCAGCATCAAGGGGAAGTTAAAAGGAAATAAAATCAAATATTATGAGCACATTATATGATACACCTTCAGAATTTAGGAAACTATATTATTCTTTAGAAAGATATATTTTCTTGCTCATTACACCAACCGTATCCCAATCACTATTCACTCAATCGTATATGTCAGCCAAGCAGGCAGACAGAGCATACACTAGATCATCTGCAATCACAGGCTAAGTGGCAAAGTCATTTTCATATATGCAAATTATTTTTCATCTTATTCATTATGTCTATAAAAAGGACCACATGTCCTCAAACAAAACAGGCCCCACGGGGGCGTCGGCCCACCGGGGATCTTCCCTGTAAGCCCTATGGCCAATCCGCATCTGGGTACAGATGAGTAGAGAAGTGAGTTGAAGGTGGAAAAGAGGGGACACAGGTTAGAAGACTGGGTGCACATTAGAGAACTGAAATGGTGATAGGTGATTACTGAGATGCGTAACCTGCATGCAAATCTCAAGAAATTGGGTGCATGCATACTCTCGCACCCGTGCTCCATACGCATTACATTGTAAAACCATGGGTGAGTGCGTACGCATCGCAACAATGTTATAAGTAGACACATCTGTAGGTCAGTGATAGATCATAGGTGATAGGGTAGTGCTGTAAGATGAAAGGATGCATTTATAATGGAAAAAATTGGTTTAGGAGTGAGATTTCCTCAAGTGGTGCTTAGTTGTGCAGGAGCACTCTAGCTATCAGAAAAAGACAGCCTGATTGGGCAGGACAGAGATGTTCCAGTAAAGATTACAGTGGTTGTGTTAGAGAAGATGAGAAGTGGATTGAGTGAGGAGTAGTTAGGTGTCACTCTGTGTGTGTGGATTTGGCTTCAGAGTAAAGGCATTAGGTAAGGTGAGGCTGAATGAAAGGATGTATGTTGTGATTAGATAACAGGAAAGTCAAGTTTATGAAACTAGAGATGGAGTAGAATCTGGTGAAGACAAGGTCAAGCAAGGGTCTATCACAGTGGGTGGGAGATGAAGTCCACTGGGAGAAACCATTGTACAAAGTAAGTGAGAGAAGGTTAGTGACAACAGGACAGATATACAGAGCAAACACTGTAATGTACACCTTACTGTACATCAAAGGGGGTTATTTTCTAACAAATCCAAATGATAAGTGTGCAACAACCTATAACAGCCAATTACCTATTACTTTAATTAGTCTAGTGAAGGCGAATAGACCCATATTTACTTTTAGTTGGTAAATTATCATTGAGAAGTAAAAGGGACCAACTGAAGTACTGAATATTGCATGCGTTGGCCACAAGTGGTCATGCAATAGTTGTTTTTTGCTTTTGTTTTGTTGCAAACGTTGCATACAGTTTATAAAGCTTGTATGCACTGTAACATGACAAAAAAAAAAAAACATTATATAATTCCTCATCATTAAATGCCACGTCTCTTATTGTAAATTAATTTCCACAGGAAATACCCCATCAGATGAGTCGGAGGAGCGGGAGAGAGAACCGAAAGTGCTGACATTTCCAGAATACATCACCAGTCTCCTGGACACTGGCACCAGGCAGCTGGTGCAAGGTTTGCGCATGGAGTGCCAGAGCCGCGGCAGATGCTCCTCTTACTGTCAGCTGTGTCATGTCACCTCAAGCCCTGATGCACCCCCTGAGCCTGTACTTCTAGAAGTGACAAAGACAGTCCCCATATATGAGCTGGTCACTAACAACAATGCCACCCAGCAGGTAAGGGGAACATTTCACAATCGTGCCCCACCACCGCATACAGGGTATACAGAGATGTGGAGTTTCACAGTTGCCAACTAAAAGTAGTTTGTGAATACATTGAAAATAACATTGTTTTTTTACTCTCACACAGTCAGCCATGCACAATGTGACAACAAAATGTCCAACAAACCACAACCCATGGCAGGCAAAATAAAAAAGCTCTGAAATCACCACACTGCTATTACAGTACCGCTCAGACACAGCACAAATGATAGACTTAAGAATCTAGAACGCTCTAAAAACAAAGGTTTTCTTAGGGGCCAACTGCTCTCCAGAAATCAACCAGCTACAATCTGTTGCAGCAGCACACATCTCTGATGAAACAGCAGCTCTCCCAAGTGATAAAGCCTAATATTTATCCTATATTAAACACTATAAAAGGTTAAGAGACACAGTACGCAATTGGCGTATGGGGTACCGTAAGGGTACGCACTTAGCGTAGCATACGCTCGGCCGTGATCGAGACGCACATGCGGCACGCTCGCTCACAGCTTAATGCGTGGTGTCGAGCACGCTATAGGCGAGCGACTACCGTAATGCTACTCTACTAGTGTAGCGTACGCTCGAGACCACGAGGAGATCACGAGCGGCGCAGACGCTTACAAGATGGCAATCAGTAAACCTTGAATGTAACACACAGAAAGGATACTCTTATACTGTAAATCTTGTACTGAAACACTGTAGCGATATAACGCTGTTTAACCTAGTTAACACTAAAGCTGTTTGAGCGATCGTGATCGCTCCTATTACCCACTGCAAATGTAATGAACACACGATACCGTGCTAAGGATCCAACACCTTTACTAACGAGCTTTTAGTTATATAGAAAAGAGAAACAGTTAACAAGTCATACACTACAGGCTAACATATAATTCTAACAGGATGTCTAGACAGAAATATACGCAAATAGTAAACAATCGCAAATACAAATACATAGACTAAGAATGAATGGCTAACATTACACTGGTAACAAAGTGGCAACAGAGAAACATACCATACGGGGAACACTCGCAGGTGCAACCGGAATCCAGTCCTCCAATTATCAGCGATAACTGTTGAAGAGAGAGTACTGGCCGGTCTGGGGACAGTGACCCTTATATACACAACCTACAGTGTACTTCAAAGGGCCCTACAACCTTATTGTTCATTGGACACAGGAATGTCTCTCTGCACTATATCAAAAGGTCATAGGTTAGTTTGAACAGGTGGGCTGTGACTATTTCAAACAGCTCAGGTGGGTGGGAATCTCCGGATTCCCGCCGCATGGATAATGAACTGCAAATATAGAATATGTCCAGAAACTACTAATGGCCATAACTACACGCAGGAGCGATTAATCTTAACCTAACCAACACCGGATTATTGCTATTAAAATACTCTTCGGTTAGGTACCAGACACCACTGTTCAGCCTTAAACAGGCCCTTTGTACCACGCAAAGAGGGATTCCCAAGTCCGTGAACAAGTCACATTAAACAAACTTACAGTTATTACTAAAGGGAACATTACCTATAAAACATGCTATTTGGTTCTATCATTAAACGATTGAGTCACCCGCTAGACGCACACAAACTCTACCGTAAATGCACATACCACGCGCTCGAGCGCATGGCCGAGGCGCCATGGGCGGCTGCGAGTATCCGCACGCACGGGAGAGAATGTGCACGTGCAGCAGGCACGCGCATGAGGTGAATATATGGCAACGTGCAGCGTGATATTTTTCTGACTTTGACAGTCCACCCTTTGGCAGTCACCAATAACTGCCACTTCCTAAAACAGTTCAAAAAGAGAAAAATATATGTCATGTATAATACATTTCTATGATTGTGTAAGGGAGAAGAGAAGAAGGTGGGAAAAAGGTGTGACCTAGTGAGATAGTAGAAGCATGTATGTATGAGTCCATGTTTGAGGGGTCATGTATCATCGTGCCGTACGTGTTTTAAATCAAGCTTCGAGGTATTGCGAAGTATACATTTGAATTCCTTCTTATCCCGTGGTACGGGTCTGTGGATGGGCTGTCAAACTTTACCGAGCTCTTTTCGGCTTTTGGTTGCAACAAAATGGGGGAGCACATTTTAGTTGATGATACATGAATGGGGGATTATGTGAGTGCTGATATCTGTGCCTATATTCCCTATCGACTATGTGTGTCAGTAGAAATGAAGATAAGAAGCAATTATGGTAAATGCAGTCATAAACTATGTGAGTTTAATATACATTTGTTGATTGAGGTCTTGTCTTGTGTCTTGTCTCGATGTACATGTTGACTGTAGTCTCCCGATGCTTTTGCTATAATTGCTTGAGCAAAAAGCTTTCTCAATGTCCATAGACTTACAAAAGTGTTGGGCTATCGTAAAATTTTAAAATCGCTAGGGATATTGGGGGTCTATGGCATTGTCCATCAATGGTCTGTGTAAAAGGTTGTTAAATTCTTCTTCCAAGCGGATGTCTTTGTACCTTGGAGGAAAACAAAGGAGAAACGGGTGAAAGAAACGGACCGTGGAATCACAACATTGTCTCTATTGTTGGGTCATAAATCAAATTAGTCGTTGTTGTTGCAGTATCTTCACTTCTTAAACTCATCACTCGGGCATTACGTTTATACTTCGTTAAAACCCGAACGCATCTAAATATCAGACCGACCAATATGATGACACCCAGAATACACAAAAGAAATTTCCCTACATCCATGATAATACCTTGGGCCCATTCTCCTAAACCAGAGAACCAATTTCGTGGATTCAACCGTGACACCCAACTGGTCAGCTCATTACCCACAGCGGCAAGGGTGAGATTGTGTTTCCTTCGGAACTCCCATTTTAATTGTAAAATGTCATCCATCTTTTGGTCTATGACCTCGGCTGGGTCCTCCGTGCTGTTTGTAATGTACGTGCAACACTTTATTCCATATTGAGTCGCTAGGGTAACACAATACCCGCCTGTCACAGCTGTGAGATAATTGAGAATCATCCTATGCTGAGCCAGTTCCGTTTTGTAGGCTTGTAACTCTTTCCCAGTGTACCTGAAGGTGTCGTCATACATTTCGGTGATATTGTCTAATAAATTTGCAAGCGCAGATATATATTTATAATTTATCACTCCTCTAGCGGTACGAGTGATATCTAACGCGATTAGAAATTGAATCCCGGTGGATTCATGGATCAGGTCAGAGGCCGGATGCTCTGTTCTTTCTATCAGGTGCCGTTTAACAATGTGCTCGTAATGAGTGTGAGTATAAGGAGCTTGGGAACTGCGGTGAATATCTTTCATTTTAGTGTGGGATACAGTCATTACCTCAGGCAGTACTTTTCCAATATAACATAACCCTTCTGAGTTTGGGGCAAGCCACTTATACGCCTTCCTCCCGCATATGAAGTATGCATCATCGGGGAGAACATATGGGACGGAGTGTGACATAACCATATTACAGATTTTCCATGTGAACTCTCCTAACCCTAATTCTTCCATCTGTTTAGTACACGTATCAGTTTGTATGATCTGTGCACAGTAAATCTCTCCCTAAGAGATTAGTCGGAGCCGATGCAGCCAGCAGAAAAGAATGCTTGGTATGCAAAGGCCCTATCGTAATCTCTGCTGGTTTGCTTAAAGGGTATTGTCGTACTACTCCTGTTACTCCCATGGCTGGAATTGTTTTACCAGTGGTTCTCATGCCCACGGTCGAATTTATCATTGACTTGGCCGCCCCCGTATCTACAAGGAAATTTAGAGATTTACCAGCTACATCAATTGTAACCTCGGGTTCACTTCCAAGGCTCGCAATAAATTTCACTGGCTGCAGATTACAGGTGTGACCACACCCCTATGGTGCGTGGTGACCTCCCTGCATTGCAGTGGCTGCTATTACCTGTGAAGGGGGTAAATGGGTATTATCAGAGACTTGCCAGTCTCTTTTTGGGGGATACCTTCTTGTTTCCCCTGCGTGTGGCTCATAGCTCCGTCTCTGCGGTCCTTGATCCCAATTTCGTATGTCATGTCGTTGTCTAGGGTTTTTTATGTGCATTATGTGAGTTATTTGTACAGTTACGTGCAAAATGTCCTTCCCTGTTACAATTGTAACATTTTACCACATACGGCTTACCACCAGGGGTCTGTGATCGGGACTGAGGCGGCCTTGTTGTAAGGGCCTGGATACTTATTGCCATCAGTCTATCACTTTGTGACTCCCTGCGTCTTGTGATGTTCCTGTCGTGCCCAACAGCAGTCTCTCTTAAGGCGGCCACCGACATACCTCTCCAGTTAGGTTGAGTAGTTTGTACTGTACTCCTTAATACCTCCTTTAAACCGTCCATCAAGACGGACACCGCTACCTCTCTATGGTGTATATTTGCCTCAATGTCCACGATCCCAGTATATTTAGCCATTTCCTCCAATGCCCTGTGGAAATAGTCAGGGGCAGTTTCCCCTTCCATTTGTTTAATGGAGAATATTTTGTTCCATTTTACTACAGCTGGGAAGTATATTCTCAACTGCAGATTGATTCTGGTTACATTGTCTTGATTATATTCGTCCGTAAGGGGTACCTCCTCATCTAATTTACAGTCGGCTATAAACTTTATGGGGTCAATACTAGAGGGCAGACATGCCCGCAGTAGTGTCCGCCAATCTTTGTTGTTAGGTTCAGTGGAGTTACCTAGGTCCTTAATGAACCTCTGGCATGCGGCTAAATCTTTTCTGGGATCAGGAAATTCAGACAAAATTGTTCTTAATTCTGCTCGGGACCAGGGACAGTGCATTGCAATATTCCTAATGGGTGTGGCTCCATTTGGGGACCGCTATTACTCTAACAGGGTTAATATTAATTACTTCACTCTGGTTTGATTCTTCAGTGTATGGTGCAATAGTTTCAGCATATTGTACAGTGCCGTACTTACCTGTAGACACAACCTCACCTGTCCCTGAGCTATGGGGTTTAGATGCCAATCTTACTGGTTGGGCGATGCCCACTGAAGTATCGCTTATGGTGGCCGCTAGAGAGAGAGCTGAAATCGTAGTGGGCTCATCTTCTTGGTCGTATTCCTGGGGGAAGTTTAACATAGGATACAACTTGCATGGGTTAGCGTTAGTATCAACATTTGCATTAACTTTTATCTTAACCTTATCACTACTACATTGATTAAGTGCACTCTTATCGTACACCCGTATGTCATTCTCTGTAGCCACTTTGTCCCCTACTATATATGGTGGTGGTGCCGTTGCTATTAGATTTCTACCAGGATTTGGAATTGCTTTCTGAGCTAATTCCTGTTGTATTTCACTTTCCTGTTGCCATATCTGTAAACAATCATAATGTCTAATCCTCTGCTTTGCAGATTTTATTAGACCTATCCTTTTTCTCAGATTCTGCAATACATCAGGGTTCAGACTGCCTACCCGGGGAAACTGTTCCCCATCATCCTCTGTCATACGTTCCCATTCTTTGCATAATACCTGTGTGTGTGATCCGTATTTTTCACACATTATATACCGTGCGGACCCTTTGGGCCAGCAACTACCAACGTGAACCCTTGTTGGACGTCCCTTCTTTGAACAACTGGCCCCCATCGTTTGCAGATATTGCTGTCTTAGCTAATTCTTACAAACAGACCAACTTGCCCGCGGTAAGGCGACGGTGAAAGTTCAACTAGTGCCTTCACTCACTTCCGTCCTATAACCTCTATTTACTGGGGCACGTGGGAGTATGCTACCCTCCCCAGTAAGTATTGGTTGTTAGAGATTTCCTGAGTGAACAGCGAAACTCCCTTAAAATAACAAACACCTACACAAATCACGTTAGAATGTACAAATAGCGTTTATGATCCCACAGTAAATTGTTGATGGGTATCAAGGTAACAAACTAATGCACACAATTACGTGCGGTACAGTCGCACTGCGTATAAGTAACTATTACTTATCCGCCTTACGACCAGTGGAATCGGTTGTTTAGGCTGCAAAACCTTCAGCCGGAGCTTTAACTTGACTATATGGGTGCTACGCCAAACCCCCGGGGCTGCGCTTAAATACCTCGCAGTCCTTTTGTCTGCGGAAACTACTTGCTCCTTTACCTTATACAATGTTAACGCGGGTGAGCTAGTCCCACGCCACCAAGTGTCCACTCACCTGATGTGGTCTCCGACGGGATCCCGATTTGTGGGTTCACAAAAATAATACCTTAAGTTCCACACTCACTCCTACTCACTCATATACACACTGATCTTTTTCTGTACAGAAATTCCTTTCATACAGGTAGGGGTCTAATCTCTGGGTTTTGCAGTAGAAAAAGGTTTCCTTTTAACTAATACTTTTTGGGGGGAAAACTGAACAACCGTGTGCTATTATCAGGTGGCTGTACTATACCGCCCACCCTAAACAAGGTTATTGTGTGATTTGAGTCTCAGTGGGCGTATCCGTACGCTCCGTTGCGTAAAACACGCCACGTGCGTATGCCTTTGCGTCACGTACGTGATCTCGCACGTTGTCCGAGACACGTATGCACAAAGTGCGGATATGCCCACAGCGACACAATTAACACGCTTCTATCAATGTAAACGATATTCAGCTATGATCGCTTACCGTACACCACACAGTATTTGCTATGCTGTGTGCGTGTCCTTTACAATTATTCCCTTAAAAATTATCCTATTTAATCTCAACTAAATAGCACCAGATTTCTTCAGCACGTGTCTAATAATCAATTCTAATGGCAACAAGAAAGTGAGCTGCAACAATGTAGATGTGTGCGTGCATGTGTGTGTGCGTATGCAAAAACAGAAATAAACAGTTTTAAAAGATAATAGCGTATTGTTCTTACCTCCGGTTCCGGATTCCTTCAGCACTCCTTACTAAGCGAAGCAGACGCTTATCTGGTCCGCACTACGAGGGATACCACCTTCCCGCCCTTTGCTGACCGATAATGTCTGCTAAAGTTACCTAGTGCAGATATGTGAAGAGCGGAGGAGCCCCCAATTGATAAAGCCTAATATTTATCCTATATTAAACACTATAAAAGGTTAAGAGACACAGTACACAATTGGCGTATGAGGTACCATAAGGGTACGCACTTAGCGTAGCATACGCTCGGCCGTGATCGAGACGCACATGCGGCACGCTCGCTCACAGCTTAATGCGTGGTGTCGAGCACGCTATAGGCGAGCGACTACCGTAATGCTACGCTACTAGTGTAGCGTACGCTCGAGACCACGAGGAGATCACGAGCGGCGCAGACGCTTACAAGATGGCAATCAGTAAACCTTGAATGTAACACACAGAAAGGATACTCTTATACTGTAAATCTTGTACTGAAACACTGTAGCGATATAACGCTGTTTAACCTAGTTAACACTAAAGCTGTTTGAGCGATCTTGAGCGCTCCTATTACCCACTGCAAATGTAATGAACACACGATACCGTGCTAAGGATCCAATACCTTTACTAACGAGCTTTTAGTTATATAGAAAAGAGAAACAGTTAACAAGTCATACACTACAGGCTAACATATAATTCTAACAGGATGTCTAGACAGAAATATACGCAAATAGTAAACAATCGCAAATACAAATACATAGACTAAGAATGAATGGCTAACATTACACTGGTAACAAAGTGGCAACAGAGAAACATACCATACGGGGAACACTCGCAGGCGCAACCGGAATCCAGTCCTCCAATTATCAGCGATAACTGTTGAAGAGAGAGTACTGGCCGGTCTGGGGACAGTGACCCTTATATACACAACCTACAGTGTACTTCAAAGGGCCCTACAACCTTATTGTTCATTGGACACAGGAATGTCTCTCTGCACTATATCAAAAGGTCATAGGTTAGTTTGAACAGGTGGGCTGTGACTATTTCAAACAGCTCAGGTGGGTGGGAATCTCCGGATTCCCGCCGCATGGATAATGAACTGCAAATATAGAATATGTCCAGAAACTACTAATGGCCATAACTACACGCAGGAGCGATTAATCTTAACCTAACCAACACCGGATTATTGCTATTAAAATACTCTTCGGTTAGGTACCAGACACCACTGTTCAGCCTTAAACAGGCCCTTTGTACCACGCAAAGAGGGATTCCCAAGTCCGTGAACAAGTCACATTAAACAAACTTACAGTTATTACTAAAGGGAACATTACCTATAAAACATGCTATTTGGTTCTATCATTAAACGATTGAGTCGCCCGCTAGACGCACACAAACTCTACCGTAAATACACATACCACGCGCTCGAGCGCATGGCCGAGGCGCCATGGGCGGCTGCGAGTACCCGCACGCACGGGAGAGAATGTGCACGTGCAGCAGGCACGCGCATGAGGTGAATATATGGCAACGTGCAGTGTGATATTTTTCTGACTTTGACACAAGAAACGCGTAAAAATTCAAAAAATCTTACTCTAATTATCCCATACACCTGGGAGCTATTTGACCATTGTCAAGTTATTAGCATGCCTGGAATTAAATCAAATATTTTGGAATTTAATCCTGCGGAACTACTATATGTTGTTACACAACGATTGAGTATGCCACTACCTCATTTATATTAAGCACCTGCTATTTTATTTTATTCTATTTTATGAAATCTGTTCATATTCTTTTGCTACAGTTCAGAGCTGGGAGTAAAAGAAAACTGAAGCAACTAAATGCCCTCCTTGGCAAAACCATGCTGCACTGCAGGTGGGCAGCTAGATGTGGGATGTACATAGCGTTTCCAAACGAAAATGTAAATTGCAGTTTATAATTAAAGCTGTCCAGCATTTGTAGGCTACATGGAAAAGCAGCCAGAATTTACCCAGGATGCAAAAAATAGAGGTATATGCACCCATTGCATTGCAACATGGTTTGTCCAGGTCCAAAGTTAAGCCCACACATACGCAATCAATTGTGCATTTTGCAGATAAGTGTGTAAAAAACCTCAGCAGTGTATGGGGTTCAACAATCAGCTTGACCAAAATGTTGGATTTGACATACCTATTAGGGCTGTAGATTGCTAGTGTTTTGTAACAATCAGCTGATTTGTAGACTGTTAAGCTGGGTGCACACTGAAATGATATCGGTCCAATATGTCGTTTCTGGCCAAATCGGACTGACATATTGGGTTCAGTGTGTATAGTATGCCCAATATGCGGGGGCCTGACATATTGGGTTCAGTGTGTACAGTATGCCCAATATGCGGGGGCCTGAAAAATTGGGTTCAGTGTGTACAGTATGCCCAATATGCGGGGGCCTGACATATTGGGTTCAGTGTGTACAGTATGCCCAATATGCGGGGGCCTGAAAAATTGGGTTCAGTGTGTAAAGTATGCCCAATATGCGGGGGCCTGACATATTGGGTTCAGTGTGTACAGTATGCCCAATATGCGGGGGCCTGAACAATTGGGTTCAGTGTGTACAGTATGCCCAATATGCGGGGGCCTGACATATTGAGCTCAGTGTGTACAGTATGCGTGGGGGCTCGCAGTCGCTAGCGATGTTTCCTGGTCTACCTGCTGTGTGCCCTACCGGGCCATAACACTAGCAACGTGGTGTATGCTAGTGACTAAGGAAACAGTGATCATTCCATACTGTCCCAGTACATTGGGGGAGATGTACTAAGCAGTGAAAAGAGTGGAGAAGTGAGCCAGTGGAGAAGATGCCAATGGCAACCAGCCAGCTGCTCTGTATCATTTTGTAGTATGCAAATTGTAACTGTTACTGCAATGCTGATTGGTTGCCATTGGCAACTTCTCTACAGGCTCACTTCTCCGCTCCTATCACTGCTTAGTACAGTACATTCCCCCCCCCCCCCCCCCCCCCCCCATTGTCTCAGTGTGTAACCAGCTTTACTAGTATTTTACTATTAAAATGGGCACTTTCATGATTTACAGATCTGATTTTTGGATTAAATGAATCTGCAAATCACTGTCAAATATCTGCAAAGTATGAGCGCATATTAGTGGAATGGAGAATCGTTAGATCATGGAAAGAATGCAGAATCTGCAAATTATTGTTTTGTGATTGCGGATGTATGGGCTCCCTTGCATTTTTTAGCTTCGTGCCCAACTTGAAATCAGAATCTCTGTGTTGTTTGTCAAAAATTGTGTTATAAGGAGTAATATACACTTTACTTATTACAAGGACAATTTCATTCACCTCTGAGTGCCATAACCTGTATAAAAGCACTACCAGCCTTCTACCTCTATAAGGTCAGGTAATTCCTCCCTTTTAATATCATTATATTTCTCAGTATTGGGAATACCGGGCCCGATTTGCAATAAGCGATCCAACTGCAAAAATGGCAAAAAGGAAGCGGGCGCACGCGCAGCGCCCGCAGAAAATGTGAACGCCTCTGCCTGTCAACCAGGCAGTGGCCTTCGCGGCGAGGGTGGGGTTGTGGCAACGCTCTGTTTCCTAGGCGGAAACGGAGCGTTGCGAGGGCGGAGGCAGAGAAATGGGGGCAGCATCATTAAAATGGGGGGCTTGGCGTGGGCGTGATGAGTACAGCCGCCGCGATCAGAAAGATGGCGGCGGGCCCACTATCCCATATATAAACAATTTTCAGAGCTAACTTCTTAAATTACTTTTTTAACTGTTAATGAAAGATTTATGAATCAATTTGCTCAAAGTAGAACTGTTGACCTAATATTACGATTACACAAAATGAACTGTAGAAGATTTGCTCATACTGTATATAGCTAAGTAACAGTAAATACATCTAAGCAGTAAATAAATTAAAAGAGAGCATTTTATAATTAGGGACATAAAGGACATGTTTATAATTAACTCTATCAGTTTATAGCTATGGCTATTAATCTTGTGTTAAGATTATGCATTTAATGCTTAAAACAACCTCACAATGGCCCAATCAATTCCATTTATAAGGTTTATCTATTTTTCATTCCCAATGGCTCTGACTGGTGTACAGGAGCTTCAGACACCAGTACAGTTATAATAATGAACATCAAATTCACCGGAGGAGAGCTTCAAAAAGTACAATGTGTAAACCATATGCAAATGGCTTATTTACTGTATGTTTTGTAGGTTATATATGTAGTATAATTGCAAAAGTATAATTTTATTCAGGTTTTTTTTGTTAGATGGAAATAAAACATACTTAAAATATAAAAAAAATTGGGCTTTATACTGTGCTTTATGCTGTTACTAATGTGCTAACTAGGTTTTGACATTTGGAATCACTATTTAGTCAGTCTTGTCTATATGTCGGAAATATTTCTATTTTTGTTGTTGTATTTGTTGCTATTTATTTTTGGTTTTATTATTGTTAGTAATAATAATAACTATTATTATTATTATTATTATTATTATTATTATTATTCAGTAACTTAAATAATGTATTGGTCTGGGCAACAGACAATTGACAATAGAGTTACATCCAAGACAGTGAAGAGATTAGCGACATTTCTAAATTGGTCTTCCAGTACGTGAATTTGGCCTTTGCGTTCTCAACCCCACCCCAGCCACACCACACAGCAGAATCAGCTCATTTCAAACCAAATAATATAAACATTTGTGATTGTAGGTTTATTTGTTTACTTAAGTGGTTTGTTAGCAGACCAAAAAAGCTCACTCATGGGCAAAAACAAGTTGCACTGCAGGTGGGGCAAATGTAACATGTGCAGAGAGAGTTAGATTTGGGTGGGTTATATGTTTCTGTGCAGGGTAAATACTGGCTACTTTATTTTTACACTGCAATTTAGATTTCAGATTGAACACCCACACTCTCTGCACATGTTACATCTGCCTCACCTGCAATGTACATGGTTTTGCCAATTACTGTAATTTTTGGTTTGCTAACAAACCTGAATAAGACCCTTACTTGTCTGTTGAGCCATTAATGAGGAGAATGTGCTGTACTGCCACATACTGTACTGTTTGTATCTGTTTTTAGGGTCAGAGCATGCATACGGTTATATATCCACTTCGAGCAAGACATTTTCATGTCTGGCATCATTTCAGTGGCTTTAGTTCCCAATTACTATTTATCTGTAACTGCGTGGTTCATGGTTTATAAATGGTATCTTTCTATTTCCATATAACTTAACACACATACATACAGTACAGTGCATCCGGAAAGTATTCACAGGGCTTCACTTTTTCCACATGTTGTTATGTTACAACCTTATTCCAAAATGGAATAAATTCTTTTTTTCCCTCAAAATTCTACACACAAAACCCCATAATGGCAACGTGAAAAAAGTTTTGAGATGTTTCTACAGCTTAACTGGACACCACCTGTGGTAAATTCAGTTGATTGGACATTATTTGGAAAGGCACACACCTGTCTATATAAGATCCCACACTTGATAGTGCATGGCTGAGCACAAACCAAGCATGAAGTCAAATGAATTGTCTGTAGACCTCTGAGACAGGATTGTCTCGAGGCATAAATCTGGGGAAGGGTACAAAAAAATATCTGCTGCTTTAAAGGTCCCAATGAGCACAGTGGCCTCCATCATCCATCAATGGAAGAAGTTCGGTACCACCAGGACTCTTCCTAAAGCTGGCCTGCCGTCTAAACTGAGCGATCGGGGGGGAAGGGCCCTAGTCAGGGAGGTGAGCAAGAACCCGATGGTCACTCTGTCAGAGCTACAGCATTCCTCTGTGGAGCGAGGAGAGCTTTCCAGAAGGACAACCATCTCTGCAGCAATCCACCAATCAGGCCTATATGGTAGAGTGGCCGCCAGATGGAAGCTACTCCTTAGTAATAAAAAAAGCACATGGAGGCCCACCTTGAGTTTGCCAAAATGCACGTAAAGGACTCTCAGGCCATGAGAAAAAAAATTCTCTAGTCTGATGAGACAAAGATTGAACTCTTTGGTGTGAATGTCAGGCGTCATGTTTGGAGGAAACCAGGCACCGCTCATCACCAGGCCAATACTATCCCTAGAGTGAAGCATGGTGGTGGCAGCATGATGCTTTGGGGATGTTTTTCAGTAGCAGGAACTGGGAGACTAGTCAGGATAGAGGGAAAGATGAATGCAGCAATGTACAGAGACATACTGGATGAAAACCTGCTCCAGAGCGCTCTTGACCTCAGACTGGGGCGACGGTTCATCTTTCAGCAGGGCAACGACCCTAAGCACACAGCCAAGATATCAAAGGAGTGGCTTCAGGACAACTCTGTGAATGTCCTTGAGTGGCCCAGCCGAGCCCTGACTTGAATCCGTTTTAACATCTCTGGAGAGATCTGAAAATGGCTGTGCACCGACAACACTTCCCACCCAACCTGATGGAGCTTGAGAGGTGCTGCAAAGAGGAATGGGCGAAACTGCCTCAAGATAGGTGTGCCAAGCTTGTGGCATCATATTCAAAAAGACTTGAGGCTGTAATTTGCTGCCAAAGGTGCATCAACCAAGTCTTGAGCAAAGGCTGTGAATACTTATGTAGGGATCTGGTCTTTAGGTCGACAGGAAGTAGGTCGACACTGTCTAGGTCAACCACTATTAGGAGACAGTAAGTAGGTCGACATGGTTTCTAGGTCAACAGGGACTCTAGGCCGACATGTTCTAGGTTCACATGACAAAAGGTCGACATGAGTTTTTTACATTTTTAAGTTTTTTTTACTTTTTCATACTTTACGATCCACGTGGACTACAACTGGGAACGGTAACCTGTGCCGAGTGCAGCAGTAGCGGAGCGAGGCACCTTGTCCGAAGCATGGCGAGCAAAGCGAACCATGCGAGGCGACACGGTGCACTAATTGGGATAACCGGCCACTGTACGGTGAAAACGACACAAAAAAAGTACTCATGTCGACCAAGTACATGTCGACCTAGAGTCCCTGTCGGCCTAGAAACCATGTTGACCTATTTACTGTCGACTAATAGTGGTCGACCTAGACACTGTCAACCTAAGTCTAATCTACCTAACCCACTTATGTACATGTGATTTCTTAGTTTTTTAATTTTAATAAATTTACAAAAATCTCAAAAAAACTTTTTTTCACATTGTCATTATGGGGTATTGGGGGTAATTCCAAGTTGATCGCAGCAGGAAATTTTTTAGCAGTTGGGCAAAACCATGTGCACTGGGGGGGGGCAGATATAACATTTGCAGTGAGAGTTAGATTTGGGTTGGTTATTTTGTTTCTGTGCAGGGTAAATACTGGCTGCTTTATTTTTACACTGCAATTTAGATTGCAGATTGAACTCGCCACACCCAAATCTATCTCTCTCTGCACATGTTATATCTGCCTCCCCTGCAGTGCACATGGTTTTTCCCAATTGCTAACAAAGTTCCTGCTCTGATCAACTCAGAATTACCCCCATTGTGTGTAGAATTTTGAGGGAAAAAATTAATTTATTCCAGTTTGGAATAAGGCTGTAACATAACAAAATGTGGAAAAAGTGAAGCGGTGTGAATACTTTCCGGATGCACTGTATATGGGCAGCATGGATGGTGTAATGGTTAGCATTACTGCCTCACAGCACTGGTTGGTTAAAATTAACACTACTGTGAATCTGGTAGAGCAGGAGGGGGGAACCTTTTTTCTACCAAGGGCCATTTGGATATTTATAAAATCCTTCCGGGGGCCATACAAAAATTATCAACTTAAAAATTAACCTGTCCCCCAGTAATTATTACCCCAGTAGTTATGCCCCTTAGTGATACTGGGTGCGCACGCCAAAAAATGGGTGTGGCCAATTAAAATGGGACATGATACACATATGCCGCCAATAGTGCAGTGCCAGATACACATATGCCAGTGCAGTGCCAGATACACATATGCCGCCACAGTGCTTGATACACAAATGCCCCACAGTGCCAGATACACAATGCCGCCACAGTACCAGATACACAAATGCCACCACAGTGCCAGATACACAAATGCCCCACAGTGCCAGATACACAAATGCCACACAGTGCCAGATACACATTGCCCCAAAGTGCCAGATACACATTGCCCCACAGTGCCAGATACACATTGCCAGATACACGTTGCCCCACAGTGCCAGATACACATTGCCCCGCACATGACCACCCCACCCCCAACCCACTGTGCTGCTCACCGCTGCTGCTGTGTGTCAGGGGAAGAGAGTGCAGCGTGTGCCTCTACTGCCCCTTAGTGAACCGTCCGGCGGCGGTGTGTCTCGCTGACACACAGCAGCGGGTGGGCCGGAACAAACGGCTTTGCGGGCCTTATACGGCCCACGGGCCGGAGGTTCCCCACCCCTGTGGTAGAGAATACAGATTGTAAGCTCCACTGGGGCAGAGAAGGATGTGATTGGCTAAATATTCTCTGTAAAGCACTGTGGAATATGCATGCGCTGTATAAATAACTCTATGAAGACTATATTGGCCTAATTGTAGGGTGACTATATTGGCCTAATTGTAGGGTTCTATATTGATGTTTTTGTGTTGGTACATGTTAATATATCTTCCTGTATGTGATTTCTCAGTTCTATGTCGATGTGTTTGTCTGTGTTGACATATACTTCCATACAGTCTGTAATTGTGGGGTTCTAAATTGTTGTGTTGGTCTATTGACACATACCTTTCTAGAATGTAATTTCAGGGTTCTATGTTGAGGTGTTGGTCTATGTTGACATATCTTTCTGTGTCTAATTGCTGGGTTCTATGTGATACACTGTGCTGGATGTAATGACCCCCGGGTTCGGTGGCTGTGTGGAATGCCGGCCAAACCTGGATGTTTTTTTTAAAGGGGCAATCACTTATAAGGCAAAACCATGCCTTGTAAGTGATTGCCCCTTTTAAAAAAGTAAAAGTTCGGCAAGCATCCCGTACTTTATTGATCTATGTCGACCTATCATTCTATGGGCGGGATTCAAATCTTTTCTGCCCCTCCCGCCCCCATCGCGCCCAATGGCAGTATTCAAATGTTACTGCCGATGGTCGCGATATCAGCATTTCATCTCGCCACCCCCAGGGGTGGCGAGCTGAAATGCGTGAAAAGTGTTTGGACGCCAAAACGGGACTTTTCACGATCGCGCCCATGTCTTTAGTCTGGTTTAGCTGCTTTACGCGGCTAAACCCGGCTCTTATGGGTGCAATCAGTGTAAAAACGGGGGTCATTAGAATATCGCCCCGCGATCTCCAGTCACTTTAGACGGGAGATCGGGGGCGATAAAAGATTTGAATCCCGCCCTATATGTGATGTCAGTGTTCCATGTTGATGTGTTTATCTGTACTGGTCTATGCTGAAATATCCTTGCATTTGTAATTGCAGGATTTAGTACTGATTTATTTCCATACTAGTTACCAGCCCGTCAAAATGACGGAACAACATAACAATAATGTCAGCGCCAGCGGCTGTGCGTGACCGAATGAGGCAACACTAGAATTGCTCTGTCAGGTGCCACCTAGTAGCTGCTGGTGTGCAAAACACTTGAAATCCCCCCTTCGGAGGTGAGAAGCAGCGTTAGCCTTTTATTATATAGGATAGAGCTACAGGGTTCTATGTTGATATGTTTCTCTGTGTGTAGCCACGGTCTATCGAGAATTTAAACCTCTAATGGTGGATGTTTCTTTTAAACATAGGAATAACATAATAACAATCAATAACTGAAATAAAGACCCAGATAAATAGTTATGGCAAAAAAGTGGTAACACATTATAAAAATATAAATTTTGACATGTGGTGTTGAGGAATCGCCGTGTGGGTCATCTGGTAGTGATGAGCACCGGAAATTTTTCTGGTTTTGTGTTTTGGTTTTGTGTTCGGTTCCGCGGCCGTGTTTTGGGTTCGAACGCGTTTTGGCAAAACCTCACCGAATTTTTTTTGTCGGATTCGGGTGTGTTTTGGATTCGGGTGTTTTTTTCAAAAAACCCTAAAAAACAGCTTAAATCATAGAATTTGGGGGTCATTTTGATCCCAAAGTATTATTAACCTCAATAACCATAATTTCCACTCATTTTCAGTCTATTCTGAACACCTCACACCTCACAATATTATTTTTAGTCCTAAAATTTGCACCGAGGTCGCTGGATGACTAAGCTCAGCGACCCAAGTGGCCGACACAAACACCTGGCCCATCTAGGAGTGGCACTGCAGTGTCACGCAGGATGGCCCTTCAAAAAACTACTCCCCAAACAGCACATGACGCAAAGAAGAAAAAAAAGAGGCGCAATGAGGTAGCTGTGTGAGTAAGCTAAGCGACCCTAGTGGCCGACACAAACACCTGGCCCATCTAGGAGTGGCACTGCAGTGTCATGCAGGATGGCCCTTCCAAAAAACTACTCCCCAAACAGCACATGACGCAAAGAAGAAAAAAAGAGGCGCAATGAGGTAGCTGTGTGAGTAAGCTAAGCGACCCTAGTGGCTGACACAAACACCTGGCCCATCTAGGAGTGGCACTGCAGTGTCACGCAGGATGGCCCTTCCAAAAAACACCCTCCAAACAGCACATGACGCAAAGAAAAAAAGAGGCGCAATGAGGTAGCTGTGTGACTAAGCTAAGCGACCCTAGTGGCCGACACAAACACCTGGCCCATCTAGGAGTGGCACTGCAGTGTCACGCAGGATGGCCCTTAAAAAAACTACTCCCCAAACAGCACATGACGCAAAGAAGAAAAAAAAGATGCGCAATGAGGTAGCTGTGTGACTAAGATAAGCGACCCTAGTGGCCGACACAAACACTTGGCCCATCTAGGAGTGGCACTGCAGTGTCACGCAGGATGGCCCTTCCAAAAAACACCCCCCAAACAGCACATGACGCAAAGAAAAAGAGAGGCGCAATGAGGTAGCTGTGTGACTAAGATAAGCGACCCAAGTGGCCGACACAAACACCTGGCCCATCTAGGAGTGGCACTGCAGTGTCACACAGGATGGCCCTTCCAAAAAACACCCCCCAAACAGCACATGACGCAAAGAAAAAAAGAGGCGCAATGAGGTAGCTGTGTGACTAAGATAAGCGACCCAAGTGGCCGACACAAACACCTGGCCCATCTAGGAGTGGCACTGCAGTGTCACGCAGGATGGCCCTTCCAAAAAACACCCCCCAAACAGCACATGACGCAAAGAAAAAAAGAGGCACAATGAGGTAGCTGTGTGACTAAGATAAGCGACCCAAGTGGCCGACACAAACACCTGGCCCATCTAGGAGTGGCTCTGCAGTGTCACGCAGGATGGCCCTTCCAAAAACTACTCCCCAAACAGCACATGACGCAAAGAAAAATGAAAGAAAAAAGAGGTGCAAGATGGAATTGTCCTTGGGCCCTCCCACCCTCCCTTATGTTGTATAAACAGGACATGCACACTTTAACCAACCCATCATTTCAGTGACAGGGTCTGCCACACGACTGTGACTGAAATGACGGGTTGGTTTGGACCCCCACCAAAAAAGAAGCAATTAATCTCTCCTTGCACAAACTGGCTCTACAGAGGCAAGATGTCCACCTCATCATCATCCTCCGATATATCACCGTGTACATCCCCCTCCTCACAGATTATCAATTCGTCCCCACTGGAATCCACCATCTCAGCTCCCTGTGTACTTTGTGGAGGCAATTGCTGCTGGTGAATGTCTCCACGGAGGAATTGATTATAATTCATTTTAATGAACATCATCTTCTCCACATTTTCTGGATGTAACCTCGTACGCCGATTGTTGACAAGGTGAGCGGCGGCACTAAACACTCTTTCGGAGTACACACTTGTGGGAGGGCAACTTAGGTAGAATAAAGCCAGTTTGTGCAAGGGCCTCCAAATTGCCTCTTTTTCCTGCCAGTATAAGTACGGACTGTCTGACGTGCCTACTTGGATGCGGTCACTCATATAATCCTCCACCATTCTTTCAATGGGGAGAGAATCATATGCAGTGACAGTAGACGACATGTCCGTAATCGTTGTCAGGTCCTTCAGTCCGGACCAGATGTCAGCATCAGCAGTCGCTCCAGACTGCCCTGCATCACCGCCAGCGGGTGGGCTCGGTATTCTGAGCCTTTTCCTCTCACCACCAGTTGCGGGAGAATGTGAAGGAGGAGATGTTGACAGGTCACGTTCCGCTTGACTTGACAATTTTCTCACCAGCAGTTCTTTGAACCCCAGCAGACTTGTGTCTGCCGGAAAGAGAGATCCAAGGTAGGTTTTAAATCTAGGATCGAGCACGGTGGCCAAAATGTAGTGCTCTGATTTCAACAGATTGACCACCCGTGAATCCTTGTTAAGCGAATTAAGGGCTCCATCCACAAGTCCCACATGCCTAGCGGAATCGCTCTGTGTTAGCTCCTCCTTCAATGTCTCCAGCTTCTTCTGAAAAAGCCTGATGAGGGGAATGACCTGACTCAGGCTGGCAGTGTCTGAACTGACTTCACGTGTGGCAAGTTCAAAAGGTTGCAGAACCTTGCACAACGTTGAAATCATTCTCCACTGCGCTTGAGACAGGTGCATTCCACCTCCTATATCGTGCTCAGTTGTATAGGCTTGAATGGCCTTTTGCTGCTCCTCCAACCTCTGAAGCATATAGAGGGTTGAATTCCACCTCGTTACCACTTCTTGCTTCAGATGATGGCAGGGCAGGTTCAGGCGTTTTTGGTGGTGCTCCAGTCTTCTGTACGTGGTGCCTGTACGCCGAAAGTGTCCCGCAATTCTTCTGGCCACCGACAGCATCTCTTGCACGCCCCTGTCGTTTTTTAAATAATTCTGCACCACCAAATTCAAGGTATGTGCAAAACATGGGACGTGCTGGAATTTGCCCAGATTTAATGCACACACAATATTGCTGGCGTTGTCCGATGCCACAAATCCACAGGAGAGTCCAATTGGGGTAAGCCATTCCGCGATGATCTTCCTCAGTTGCCGTAAGAGGTTTTCAGCTGTGTGCGTATTCTGGAAAGCGGTGATACAAAGCGTAGCCTGCCTAGGAAAGAGTTGGCGTTTGCGAGATGCTGCTACTGGTGCCGCCGCTGCTGTTCTTGCGGCGGGAGTCCATACATCTACCCAGTGGGCTGTCACAGTCATATAATCCTGAGCTTGCCCTGCTCCACTTGTCCACATGTCCGTGGTTAAGTGGACATTGGGTACAACTGCATTTTTTAGGACACTGGTGAGTCTTTTTCTGAGGTCTGTGTACATTTTCGGTATCGCCTGCCTAGAGAAATGGAACCTAGATGGTATTTGGTACCGGGGACACAGTACCTCCAACAAGTCTCTAGTTGGCTCTGCAGTAATGATGGATACCGGAACCACGTTTCTCACCGCCCAGGATGCCAAGGCCTCAGTTATCCGCTTTGCAGCAGGATGACTGCTGTGATATTTCATCTTCCTCGCAAAGGACTGTTGGACAGTCAATTGCTTGGTGGAAGTAGTAAAAGTGGTCTTACGACTTCCCCTCTGGGATGACCATCGACTCCCAGCAGCAACAACAGCAGCGCCAGCAGCAGTAGGCGTTACACGCAAGGATGCATCGGAGGAATCCCAGGCAGGAGAGGACTCGTCAGAATTGCCAGTGACATGGCCTGCAGGACTATTGGCATTCCTGGGGAAGGAGGAAATTGACACTGAGGGAGTTGGTGGGGTGGTTTGCGTGAGCTTGGTTACAAGAGGAAGGGATTTACTGGTCAGTGGACTGCTTCCGCTGTCGCCCAAAGTTTTTGAACTTGTCACTGACATGATGAATGCGCTGCAGGTGACGTATAAGGGAGGATGTTCCGAGGTGGTTAACGTCCTTACCCCTACTTATTATTACAGCTTGACAAAGGCAACACACGGCTTGACAAATGTTGTCCGCATTTCTGTTGAAATACTTCCACACCGAAGAGCTGATTTTTTTGGTATTTTCACCAGGCATGTCAATGGCCATATTCCTCCCACGGACAACAGGTGTCTCCCCGGGTGCCTGACTTAAACAAACCACCTCACCATCAGAATCCTCCTGGTCAATTTCCTCCCCAGCGCCAGCAACACCCATATCCTCCTCATCCTGGTGTACTTCAACACTGACATCTTCAATCTGACTATCAGGAACTGGACTGCGGGTGCTCCTTCCAGCACTTGCAGGGGGCGTGCAAATGGTGGAAGGCGCATGCTCTTCACGTCCAGTGTTGGGAAGGTCAGGCATCGCAAACGACACAATTGGACTCTCCTTGTGGATTTGTGATTTCGAAGAACGCACAGTTCTTTGCTGTGCTTTTGCCAGCTTGAGTCTTTTCATTTTTCTAGCGAGAGGCTGAGTGCTTCCATCCTCATGTAAAGCTGAACCACTAGCCATGAACATAGGCCAGGGCCTCAGCCGTTCCTTGCCACTCCGTGTGGTAAATGACATATTGGCAAGTTTACGCTTCTCCTCCGACAATTTTATTTTAGATTTTTGAGTCCTTTTTTTACTGATATTTGGAGTTTTGGATTTTACATGCTCTGTACTATGACATTGGGCATCGGCCTTGGCAGACGACGTTGATGGCATTTCATCGTCTCGGCCATGACTAGTGGCAGCAGCTTCAGCACGAGGTGGAAGTCGATCTTGATCTTTCCCTATTTTTGGAACCTCAACATTTTTGTTCTCCATATTTTAATAGGCACAACTAAAAGGCACCTCAGGTAAACAATGGAGATGGATGGATACTAGTATACTTATGGATGACGAGCGACTGCCGACACAGAGGTAGCTACAGCCGTGGACTACCGTACTGCGTCTGCTGCTAGTATAGACTGGATGATAATGATATAAAAAATATATATATATATATATATATCACTACTGCAGGACAGGTATATATTATATAATGACGGACCTGCTGGACACTGTCAGCACTGCAGACTCCTAAAGTAAACTACTAGTATGAAGAAGATAGAAAAAAAAAAAAAACACCACAGGTAGGTATACAATTATGGATGGACGAGCGACTGCAGACACAGAGGTAGCTACAGCCGTGGACTACCGTACTGCGTCTGCTGCTAGTATAGACTGGATGATAATGATATAAAAAATATATATATATATCACTACTGCAGGACAGGTATATATTATATAATGACGGACCTGCTGGACACTGTCAGCACTGCAGACTCCTAAAGTAAACTACTAGTATGAAGAAGATAGGAAGAAAAAAAAAACACCACAGGTAGGTATACAATTATGGATGGACGAGCGACTGCCGACACAGAGGTAGCTACAGCCGTGGACTACCGTACTGCGTCTGCTGCTAGTATAGACTGGATGATAATGATATAAAAAATATATATATATCACTACTGCAGGACAGGTATATATTATATAATGACGGACCTGCTGGACACTGTCAGCACTGCAGACTCCTAAAGTAAACTACTAGTATGAAGAAGATAGAGGAAAAAAAAAACACCACAGGTAGGTATACAATTATGGATGGACGAGCAACTGCCGACACAGAGGTAGCTACAGCCGTGGACTACCGTACTGCGTCTGCTGCTAGTATAGACTGGATGATAATGATATAAAAAATATATATATCACTACTGCAGGACAGGTATATATTATATAATGACGGACCTGCTGGACACTGTCAGCATTGCAGACTCCTAAAGTAAACTACTAGTATGAAGAAGATAGGAAGAAAAAAAAAAACACCACAGGTAGGTATACAATTATGGATGGACAAGCGACTGCCGACACAGAGGTAGCTACAGCCGTGGACTACCGTACTGCGTCTGCTGCTAGTATAGACTGGATGATAATGATATAAAAAATATATATATATCTACTGCAGGACAGGTATATATTATATAATGACGGACCTGCTGGACACTGTCAGCACTGCAGACTCCTAAAGTAAACTACTAGTATGAAGAAGATAGGAAAAAAAAAACACCACAGGTAGGTATACAATTATGGATGGACGAGCGACTGCAGACACAGAGGTAGCTACAGCCGTGGACTACCGTACTGCGTCTGCTGCTAGTATAGACTGGATGATAATGATATAAAAAAAATATATATATATCACTACTGCAGGACAGGTATATATTATATAATGACGGACCTGCTGGACACTGTCAGCACTGCAGACTCCTAAAGTAAACTACTAGTATGAAGAAGATAGGAAGAAAAAAAAAAACACCACAGGTAGGTATACAATTATGGATGGACGAGCGACTGCTGACACAGAGGTAGCTACAGCCGTGGACTACCGTACTGCGTCTGCTGCTAGTATAGACTGGATGATAATGATATAAAAAATATATATATATCACTACTGCAGGACAGGTATATATTATATAATGACGGACCTGCTGGACACTGTCAGCACTGCAGACTCCTAAAGTAAACTACTAGTATGAAGAAGATAGGGGGAAAAAAAAACACCACAGGTAGGTATACAATTATGGATGGACGAGCGACTGCCGACACAGAGGTAGCTACAGCCGTGGACTACCGTACTGCGTCTGCTGCTAGTATAGACTGGATGATAATGATATAAAAAATATATATATATCACTACTGCAGGACAGGTATATATTATATAATTACGGACCTGCTGGACACTGTCAGCAGAATGCGTTTATAGAATAAAAACACCACACGACGAGTGTTTAACTTTTTCAGGCAGACAATCACAATATACTGGTGGTCAGTGGTCACTGGTCAGTCACACTGGCAGTGGCACTCTGGCAGCAAAAGTGTGCACTGTTAAATATGTACTCCTGCTATAACTGCTCCCCAGTCTCCCCCACAATTAAGCTGTGTGAGCAGTGAGCACTCAGCACAGTCAGATATACATAGATGATGCAGCACACTGAGGCTGAGCACAGATATGGTATGTGACTGTGTATCGTTTTTTTTCAGGCAGAGAACGGATTATATTAAATAATAAAAATAAATAAAACTGCACTGGTGGTCAGTCACTAGTATAACTATCAGCAAAACTCTGCACTCTCTGAGTACTCCTCCTAATGCTCCAGTAAATCAAGTGTCTCACTCTCTACCTATTCTAAACGGAGAGGACGCCAGCCACGTCCTCTCCCTATCAATCTCAATGCACGTGTGAAAATGGCGGCGACGCGCGGCTCCTTATATAGAATCCGAGTCTCGCGATAGAATCCGAGCCTCGCGATAGAATCCGAGCCTCGCGAGAATCCGACAGCGGGATGATGACGTTCGGGCGCGCTCGGGTTAACCGAGCAAGGCGGGAGGATCCGAGTCGCTCGGACCCGTGTAAAAAAAGGTGAAGTTCGGGCGGGTTCGGATTCCGAGGAACCGAACCCGCTCATCACTATCATCTGGAGTTCTTAAATTTTAAGCCTATCCAGGATAAGTGGATTGGGTATGGATGACCACTTTCCCAGGGGTGGCGAGCTGAAATGCGTGAAAAGTGACCCGTTTGGACGCCCAAACGGGACTTTTCACGATCGCGCCCATGTCTTTAGTCTGGTTTAGCTGCTTTACCCGGCTAAACCCGGCTCTTATGGGTGCAATCAGTGTGAAAACGGGGGTCATTAGAATATCGCCCCGCGATCTCCAGTCACTTTAGACGGGAGATCGGGGGCGATAAAAGATTTGAATCCTGCCCTATATGTGATGTCAGTGTTCCATGTTGATGTGTTTATCTGTACTGGTCTATGCTGAAATATCCTTGCATTTGTAATTGCAGGATTTAGTACTGATTTATTTCCATACTAGTTACCAGCCCGTCAAAATGACGGAACAACATAACAATAATGTCAGAGCCAGCGGCTGTGCGTGACCGAATGAGGCAACACTAGAATTGCTCTGTCAGGTGCCACCTAGTAGCTGCAGGTGTGCAAAACACTTGAAATCCCCCCTTCGGAGGTGAGAAGCAGCGTTAGCCTTTTATTATATAGGATAGAGCTACAGGGTTCTATGTAGTGATGAGCACCGGAAATTTTTCGGGTTTTGGTTTTGGGTTCGGTTCCGCGGCCGTGTTTTGGGTTCGAACGCGTTTTGGCAAAACCTCACCGAATTTTTTTTGTCGGATTCGGGTGTGTTTTGGATTCGGGTGTTTTTTTCAAAAAACCCTAAAAAACAGCTTAAATCATAGAATTTGGGGGTCATTTTGATCCCAAAGTATTATTAACCTCAATAACCATAATTTCCACTCATTTTCAGTCTATTCTGAACACCTCACACCTCACAATATTATTTTTAGTCCTAAAATTTGCACCGAGGTCGCTGGATGACTAAGCTCAGCGACCCAAGTGGCCGACACAAACACCTGGCCCATCTAGGAGTGGCACTGCAGTGTCACGCAGGATGGCCCTTCCAAAAAACACCCCCCAAACAGCACATGACGCAAAGAAAAAAAGAGGCGCAATGAGGTAGCTGTGTGACTAAGATAAGCGACCCAAGTGGCCGACACAAACACCTGGCCCATCTAGGAGTGGCACTGCAGTGTCACGCAGGATGGCCCTTCCAAAAACTACTCCCCAAACAGCACATGACGCAAAGAAAAATGAAAGAAAAAAGAGGTGCAAGATGGAATTGTCCTTGGGCCCTCCCACCCACCCTTATGTTGTATAAACAGGACATGCACACTTTAACCAACCCATCATTTCAGTGACAGGGTCTGCCACACGACTGTGACTGAAATGACGGGTTGGTTTGGACCCCCACCAAAAAAGAAGCAATTAATCTCTCCTTGCACAAACTGGCTCTACAGAGGCAAGATGTCCACCTCATCATCATCCTCCGATATATCACCGTGTACATCCCCCTCCTCACAGATTATCAATTCGTCCCCACTGGAATCCACCATCTCAGCTCCCTGTGTACTTTGTGGAGGCAATTGCTGCTGGTGAATGTCTCCACGGAGGAATTGATTATAATTCATTTTAATGAACATCATCTTCTCCACATTTTCTGGATGTAACCTCGTACGCCGATTGCTGACAAGGTGAGCGGCGGCACTAAACACTCTTTCGGAGTACACACTTGTGGGAGGGCAACTTAGGTAGAATAAAGCCAGTTTGTGCAAGGGCCTCCAAATTGCCTCTTTTTCCTGCCAGTATAAGTACGGACTGTCTGACGTGCCTACTTGGATGCGGTCACTCATATAATCCTCCACCATTCTTTCAATGGGGAGAGAATCATATGCAGTGACAGTAGACGACATGTCCGTAATCGTTGTCAGGTCCTTCAGTCCGGACCAGATGTCAGCATCAGCAGTCGCTACAGACTGCCCTGCATCACCGCCAGCGGGTGGGCTTGGAATTCTGAGCCTTTTCCTCGCACCCCCAGTTGCGGGAGAATGTGAAGGAGGAGATGTTGACAGGTCGCGTTCCGCTTGACTTGACAATTTTGTCACCAGCAGTTCTTTGAACCCCAGCAGACTTGTGTCTGCCGGAAAGAGAGATCCAAGGTAGGTTTTAAATCTAGGATCGAGCACGGTGGCCAAAATGTAGTGCTCTGATTTCAACAGATTGACCACCCGTGAATCCTTGTTAAGCGAATTAAGGGCTCCATCCACAAGTCCCACATGCCTAGCGGAATCGCTCTGTGTTAGCTCCTCCTTCAATGTCTCCAGCTTCTTCTGCAAAAGCCTGATGAGGGGAATGACCTGACTCAGGCTGGCAGTGTCTGAACTGACTTCACGTGTGGCAAGTTCAAAAGGTTGCAGAACCTTGCACAACGTTGAAATCATTCTCCACTGCGCTTGAGACAGGTGCATTCCACCTCCTATATCGTGCTCAGTTGTATAGGCTTGAATGGCCTTTTGCTGCTCCTCCAACCTCTGAAGCATATAGAGGGTTGAATTCCACCTCGTTACCACTTCTTGCTTCAGATGATGGCAGGGCAGGTTCAGGCGTTTTTGGTGGTGCTCCAGTCTTCTGTACGTGGTGCCTGTACGCCGAAAGTGTCCCGCAATTCTTCTGGCCACCGACAGCATCTCTTGCACGCCCCTCTCGTTTTTTAAATAATTCTGCACCACCAAATTCAAGGTATGTGCAAAACATGGGACGTGCTGGAATTTGCACAGATTTAATGCACACACAATATTGCTGGCGTTGTCCGATGCCACAAATCCACAGGAGAGTCCAATTGGGGTAAGCCATTCTGCGATGATCTTCCTCAGTTGCCGTAAGAGGTTTTCAGCTGTGTGCGTATTCTGGAAAGCGGTGATACAAAGCGTAGCCTGCCTAGGAAAGAGTTGGCGTTTGCGAGATGCTGCTACTGGTGCCGCCGCTGCTGTTCTTGCGGCAGGAGTCAATACATCTACCCAGTGGGCTGTCACAGTCATATAGTCCTGAGTCTGCCCTGCTCCACTTGTCCACATGTCCGTGGTTAAGTGGACATTGGGTACAACTGCATTTTTTAGGACACTGGTGAGTCTTTTTCTGAGGTCTGTGTACATTTTTGGTATCGCCTGCCTAGAGAAATGGAACCTAGATGGTATTTGGTACCGGGGACACAGTACCTCCAACAAGTCTCTAGTTGGCTCTGCAGTAATGATGGATACCGGAACCACGTTTCTCACCGCCCAGGATGCCAAGGCCTCAGTTATCCGCTTTGCAGCAGGACGACTGCTGTGATATTTCATCTTCCTCGCAAAGGACTGTTGGACAGTCAATTGCTTGGTGGAAGTAGTAAAAGTGGTCTTACGACTTCCCCTCTGGGATGACGATCGACTCCCAGCAGCAACAACAGCAGCGCCAGCAGCAGTAGGCGTTACACGCAAGGATGCATCGGAGGAATCCCAGGCAGGAGAGGACTCGTCAGAATTGCCAGTGACATGGCCTGCAGGACTATTGGCATTCCTGGGGAAGGAGGAAATTGACACTGAGGGAGTTGGTGGGGTGGTTTGCGTGAGCTTGGTTACAAGAGGAAGGGATTTACTGGTCAGTGGACTGCTTCCGCTGTCGCCCAAAGTTTTTGAACTTGTCACTGACTTATGATGAATGCGCTGCAGGTGACGTATAAGGGAGGATGTTCCGAGGTGGTTAACGTCCTTACCCCTACTTATTACAGCTTGACAAAGGCAACACACGGCTTGACAAATGTTGTCCGCATTTCTGTTGAAATACTTCCACACCGAAGAGCTGATTTTTTTGGTATTTTCACCAGGCATGTCAATGGCCATATTCCTCCCACGGACAACAGGTGTCTCCCCGGGTGCCTGACTTAAACAAACCACCTCACCATCAGAATCCTCCTGGTCAATTTCCTCCCCAGCGCCAGCAACACCCATATCCTCCTCATCCTGGTGTACTTCAACACTGACATCTTCAATCTGACTATCAGGAACTGGACTGCGGGTGCTCCTTCCAGCACTTGCAGTGGGCGTGCAAATGGTGGAAGGCGCATGCTCTTCACGTCCAGTGTTGGGAAGGTCAGGCATCGCAACCGACACAATTGGACTCTCCTTGTGGATTTGTGATTTCGAAGAACGCACAGTTCTTTGCTGTGCTTTTGCCAGCTTAAGTCTTTTCATTTTTCTAGCGAGAGGCTGAGTGCTTCCATCCTCATGTGAAGCTGAACCACTAGCCATGAACATAGGCCAGGGCCTCAGCCGTTCCTTGCCACTCCGTGTGGTAAATGGTATATTGGCAAGTTTACGCTTCTCCTCCGACGATTTTATTTTAGATTTTTGAGTCCTTTTTTTACTGATATTTGGTGTTTTGGATTTTACATGCTCTGTACTATGACATTGGGCATCGGCCTTGGCAGACGACGTTGATGGCATTTCATCGTCTCGGCCATGACTAGTGGCAGCAGCTTCAGCACGAGGTGGAAGTGGATCTTGATCTTTCCCTATTTTTGGAACCTCAACATTTTTGTTCTCCATATTTTAATAGGCACAACTAAAAGGCACCTCAGGTAAACAATGGAGATGGATGGATACTAGTATACTTATGGATGACGAGCGACTGCCGACACAGAGGTAGCTACAGCCGTGGACTACCGTACTGCGTCTGCTAGTATAGACTGGATGATAATGATATAAAAAAAATATATATATCACTTCTGCAGGACAGGTATATATTGTATAATGACGGACCTGCTGGACACTGTCAGCACTGCAGACTCCTAAACTACTAGTATGAAGAAGATAGAAAAAAAAAAAAACCACCACAAGTAGGTATACAATTATGGACGAGCGACTGCCAGTGCCGACACAGAGGTAGCTACAGCCGTGGACTACCGTACTGCGTCTGCTAGTATAGACTGGATGATAATGATATAAAAAATATATATATATCACTACTGCAGGACAGGTATATATTATATAATGACGGACCTGCTGGACACTGTCAGCACTGCAGACTCCTAAACTACTAGTATGAAGAAGATAGGGAAAAAAAAACCACCACAGGTAGGTATACAATTATGGACGAGCGACTGCTGACACAGAGGTAGCTACAGCTGTGGACTACCGTACTGCGTCTGCTAGTATAGACTGGATGATAACGATATAAAAAATATATATATATCACTACTGCAGGACAGGTATATATTGTATAATGACGGACCTGCTGGACACTGTCAGCACTGCAGACTCCTAAACTACTAGTATGAAGAAGATAGAAAAAAAAAAAACCACCACAGGTAGGTATACAATTATGGACGAGCGACTGCCGACACAGAGGTAGCTACAGCCGTGGACTACCGTACTGCGTCTGCTAGTATAGACTGGATGATAATGATATAAAAAATATATATATATCACTACTGCAGGACAGGTATATATTGTATAATGACGGACCTGCTGGACACTGTCAGCACTGCAGACTCCTAAACTACTAGTATGAAGAAGATAGAAAAAAAAAAACCACCACAGGTAGGTATACAATTATGGACGAGCGACTGCCGACACAGAGGTAGCTACAGCCGTGGACTACCGTACTGCGTCTGCTAGTATAGACTGGATGATAATGATATAAAAAATATATATATATCACTACTGCAGGACAGGTATATATTATATAATGACGGACTTGCTGGACACTGTCAGCACTGCAGACTCCTAAACTACTAGTATGAAGAAGATAGAAATATAATGAATGACGGACCTGCTGGACACTGTCAGCAGAATGCGTTTATAGAATAAAAAGAAAAAAACACCACAAGAGTGTTTAACTTTTTCAGGCAGACAATATACTGGTGGTCACTGCTGGTCAGTCACACTGGCACTCTGGCAGCAAAAGTGTGCACTGTTAAATATGTACTCCTGCTATAACTGCTCCCCAGTCTCCCCCACAATTAAGCTGTGTGAGCAGTGAGCACTACTCAGCACAGTCAGATATACATAGATGATATTATCATGCAGCACACTGAGGCTGAGCACAGATATGGTATGTGACTGTGTATCATTTTTTTTCAGGCAGAGAACGGATTATATTAAATAATAAATAAAACTGGTGGTCACTAGTATAACTATCAGCAAAACTCTGCACTCTCTGAGTACTCCTAATGCTCCAGTAAATCAAGTGTCTCACTCTCTATCTAAACGGAGAGGACGCCAGCCACGTCCTCTCCCTATCAATCAATGGGGCAGTACGGATGGTGTAATGGTTAGCATTACTGCCTCACAGCACTGAGGTCATGGGTTCGATTCCCACCATGGCCCTAACTGTGGGGAGTTTGTATATTCTCCCCGTACTTGCGTGGGTTTCCTCCGGGTACTCCGGTTTCCTCCCACAATCCAAAAATATACTGGTAGGTTAATTGGCTCCCAACAAAATTAACCCTAGCATGAATGTGTGTGCGTGTACATGTGATAGGGAATATAGATTGTAAGCTCCACTGGGGCAGGGACTGGTGTGAATGACCGAATATTCTCTGTAAAGCGCTGCGGAATTTGTGTGCGCTATATAAATAACTGGTAATAAATAAATAAATAATAAATAAATCTCAATGCACGTGTGAAAATGGCGGCGACGCGCGGCTCCTTATATAGAATCCGAGTCTCGCGATAGAATACGAGCCTCGCGAGACTCCGACAGCGGGATGATGACGTTCGGGCACGCTCGGGTTAGCCGAGCAAGGCGGGAAGATCCGAGTCTGCCTCGGACCCGTGTAAAAAGCGTGAAGTTCGGGGGGGTTCGGTTTCCGAGAAACCGAACCCGCTCATCACTAGTTCTATGTTGATATGTTTCTCTGTGTGTAGCCACGGTCTATCGAGAATTTAAACCTCTAATGGTGGATGTTTCTTTTAAACATAGGAATAACATAATAACAATCAATAACTGAAATAAAGACCCAGATAAATAGTTATGGCAAAAAAGTGGTAACACATTATAAAAATATAAACTTTGACATGTGGTGTCGAGGAATCGCCGTGTGGGTCATCTGGAGTTCTTAAATTTTTAGCCTATCCAGGATAAGTGGATTGGGTATGGATGACCACCCCCCAAGGGGTGGCGAGCTGAAATGCGTGAAAAGTAGAGATGTGCACTTGAAATTTTTCGGGTTTTGTGTTTTGGTTTTGGGTTCGGTTCCGCGGCCGTGTTTTGGGTTCGACCGCGTTTTGGCAAAACCTCACCGAATTTTTTTTGTCGGATTCGGGTGTGTTTTGGATTCGGGTGTTTTTTTCAAAAAACACTAAAAAACAGCTTAAATCATAGAATTTGGGGGTCATTTTGATCCCAAAGTATTATTAACCTCAAAAACCATAATTTCCACTCATTTTCAGTCTATTCTGAACACCTCACACCTCACAATATTATTTTTAGTCCTAAAATTTGCACCGAGGTCGCTGGATGACTAAGCTAAGCGACCCTAGTGGCCGACACAAACACCTGGCCCATCTAGGAGTGGCACTGCAGTGTCACGCAGGATGGCCCTTCCAAAAAACACTCCCCAAACAGCACATGACGCAAAGAAAAAAAGAGGCGCAATGAGGTAGCTGTGTGAGTAAGATAAGCGACCCTAGTGGCCGACACAAACACCTGGCCCATCTAGGAGTGGCACTGCAGTGTCACGCAGGATGGCCCTTCCAAAAAACACTCCCCAAACAGCACATGACACAAAGAAAAAAAGAGGCGCAATGAGGTAGCTGTGTGAGTAAGATAAGCGACCCTAGTGGCCGACACAAACACCTGGCCCATCTAGGAGTGGCACTGCAGTGTCACGCAGGATGGCCCTTCCAAAAAACACTCCCCAAACAGCACATGACGCAAAGAAAAAAAGAGGCGCAATGAGGTAGCTGTGTGAGTAAGATAAGCGACCCTAGTGGCCGACACAAACACCTGGCCCATCTTGGAGTGGCACTGCAGTGTCACGCAGGATGGCCCTTCCAAAAAACACTCCCCAAACAGCACATGACACAAAGAAAAAAAGAGGCGCAATGAGGTAGCTGTGTGAGTAAGATAAGCGACCCTAGTGGCCGACACAAACACCTGGCCCATCTAGGAGTGGCACTGCAGTGTCACGCAGGATGGCCCTTCCAAAAAACACTCCCCAAACAGCACATGACGCAAAGAAAAAAAGAGGCGCAATGAGGTAGCTGTGTGAGTAAGATAAGCGACCCTAGTGGCCGACACAAACACCTGGCCCATCTAGGAGTGGCACTGCAGTGTCACGCAGGATGGCCCTTCCAAAAAACACTCCCCAAACAGCACATGACGCAAAGAAAAAAAGAGGCGCAATGAGGTAGCTGTGTGAGTAAGATAAGCGACCCTAGTGGCCGACACAAACACCTGGCCCATCTAGGAGTGGCACTGCAGTGTCACGCAGGATGGCCCTTCCAAAAAACACTCCCCAAACAGCACATGACGCAAAGAAAAAAAGAGGCGCAATGAGGTAGCTGTGTGAGTAAGATAAGCGACCCTAGTGGCCGACACAAACACCTGGCCCATCTAGGAGTGGCACTGCAGTGTCACGCAGGATGGCCCTTCCAAAAAACACTCCCCAAACAGCACATGACGCAAAGAAAAAAAGAGGCGCAATGAGGTAGCTGTGTGAGTAAGATAAGCGACCCTAGTGGCCGACACAAACACCTGGCCCATCTAGGAGTGGCACTGCAGTGTCACGCAGGATGGCCCTTCCAAAAAACACTCCCCAAACAGCACATGACGCAAAGAAAAAAAGAGGCGCAATGGGGTAGCTGTGTGAGTAAGATAAGCGACCCTAGTGGCCGACACAAACACCTGGCCCATCTAGGAGTGGCACTGCAGTGTCACGCAAGATGGCCCTTCCAAAAAACACTCCCCAAACAGCACATGACGCAAAGAAAAAAAGAGGCGCAATAAGGTAGCTGTGTGAGTAAGATAAGCGACCCTAGTGGCCGACACAAACACCTGGCCCATCTAGGAGTGGCACTGCAGTGTCACGCAGGATGGCCCTTCCAAAAAACACTCCCCAAACAGCACATGACGCAAAGAAAAAAAGAGGCGCAATGAGGTAGCTGTGTGAGTAAGATAAGCGACCCTAGTGGCCGACACAAACACCTGGCCCATCTAGGAGTGGCACTGCAGTGTCACGCAGGATGGCCCTTCCAAAAAACACTCCCCAAACAGCACATGGCGCAAAGAAAAAAAGAGGCGCAATGAGGTAGCTGTGTGAGTAAGATAAGCGACCCTAGTGGCCGACACAAACACCTGGCCCATCTAGGAGTGGCACTGCAGTGTCACGCAGGATGGCCCTTCCAAAAAACACTCCCCAAACAGCACATGACGCAAAGAAAAAAAGAGGCGCAATGAGGTAGCTGTGTGAGTAAGATAAGCGACCCTAGTGGCCGACACAAACACCTGGCCCATCTAGGAGTGGCACTGCAGTGTCACGCAGGATGGCCCTTCAAAAAAATACTCCCCAAACAGCACATGACGCAAAGAAAAATGAAAGAAAAAAGAGGTGCAAGATGGAATTGTCCTTGGGCCCTCCCACCCACCCTTATGTTGTATAAACAGGACATGCACACTTTAACCAACCCATCATTTCAGTGACAGGGTCTGCCACACGACTGTGACTGAAATGACGGGTTGGTTTGGACCCCCACCAAAAAAGAAGCAATTAATCTCTCCTTGCACAAACTGGCTCTACAGAGGCAAGATGTCCACCTCATCATCATCCTCCGATATATAACCGTGTACATCCCCCTCCTCACAGATTATCAATTCGTCCCTACTGGAATCCACCATCTCAGCTCCCTGTGTACTTTGTAGAGGCAATTGCTGCTGGTCAATGTCTCCACGGAGGAATTGATTATAATTCATTTTAATGAACATCATCTTCTCCACATTTTCTGGAAGTAACCTCGTACGCCGATTGCTGACAAGGTGAGCGGCGGCACTAAACACTCTTTCGGAGTACACACTTGTGGGAGGGCAACTTAGGTAGAATAAAGCCAGTTTGTGCAAGGGCCTCCAAATTGCCTCTTTTTCCTGCCAGTATAAGTACGGACTGTCTGACGTGCCTACTTGGATGCGGTCACTCATATAATCCTCCACCATTCTTTCAATGGGGAGAGAATCATATGCAGTGACAGTAGACGACATGTCCGTAATCGTTGTCAGGTCCTTCAGTCCGGACCAGATGTCAGCATCAGCAGTCGCTCCAGACTGCCCTGCATCACCGCCAGCGGGTGGGCTCGGAATTCTGAGCCTTTTCCTCGCACCCCCAGTTGCGGGAGAATGTGAAGGAGGAGATGTTGACAGGTCGCGTTCCGCTTGACTTGACAATTTTCTCACCAGCAGGTCTTTGAACCCCAGCAGACTTGTGTGTGCCGGAAAGAGAGATCCAAGGTAGGTTTTAAATCTAGGATCGAGCACGGTGGCCAAAATGTAGTGCTCTGATTTCAACAGATTGACCACCCGTGAATCCTTGTTAAGCGAATTAAGGGCTCCATCCACAAGTCCCACATGCCTAGCGGAATCGCTCTGTGTTAGCTCCTCCTTCAATGTCTCCAGCTTCTTCTGCAAAAGCCTGATGAGGGGAATGACCTGACTCAGGCTGGCAGTGTCTGAACTGACTTCACGTGTGGCAAGTTCAAAAGGTTGCAGAACCTTGCACAACGTTGAAATCATTCTTCACTGCGCTTGAGACAGGTGCATTCCACCTCCTATATCGTGCTCAATTGTATAGGCTTGAATGGCCTTTTGCTGCTCCTCCAACCTCTGAAGCATATATAGGGTTGAATTCCACCTCGTTACCACTTCTTGCTTCAGATGATGGCAGGGCAGGTTCAGGCATTTTTGGTGGTGCTCCAGTCTTCTGTACGTGGTGCCTGTACGCCGAAAGTGTCCCGCAATTCTTCTGGCCACCGACAGCATCTCTTGCACGCCCCTCTCGTTTTTTTAATAATTCTGCACCACCAAATTCAAGGTATGTGCAAAACATGGGACGTGCTGGAATTTGCCCATATTTAATGCACACACAATATTGCTGGCGTTGTCCGATGCCACAAATCCACAGGAGAGTCCAATTGGGGTAAGCCATTCCGCGATGATCTTCCTCAGTTGCCGTAAGAGGTTTTCAGCTGTGTGCGTATTCTGGAAACCGGTGATACAAAGCGTAGCCTGCCTAGGAAAGAGTTGGCGTTTGCGAGATGCTGCTACTGGTGCCGCCGCTGCTGTTCTTGCGGCGGGAGTCCATACATCTACCCAGTGGGCTGTCACAGTCATATAGTCCTGACCCTGCCCTGCTCCACTTGTCCACATGTCCGTGGTTAAGTGGACATTGGGTACAACTGCATTTTTTAGGACACTGGTGAGTCTTTTTCTGACGTCCGTGTACATTCTCGGTATCGCCTGCCTAGAGAAGTGGAACCTAGATGGTATTTGGTAACGGGGGCACACTACCTCAAGAAATTGTCTAGTTCCCTGTGAACTAACGGCGGATACCGGACGCACGTCTAACACCAACATAGTTGTCAAGGCCTCAGTTATCCGCTTTGCAACAGGATGACTGCTGTGATATTTCATCTTCCTCGCAAAGGACTGTTGGACAGTCAATTGCTTGGTGGAAGTAGTAAAAGTGGGCTTACGACTTCCCCCTCTGGGATGACCATCGACTCCCAGCAGCAACAACAGCAGCGCCAGCAACAGTAGGCGTTACACGCAAGGATGCATCGGAGGAATCCCAGGCAGGAGAGGACTCGTCAGAATTGCCAATGACATGGCCTGCAGGACTATTGGCATTCCTGGGGAAGGAGGAAATTGACACTGAGGGAGTTGGTGGGGTGGTTTGCGTGAGCTTGGTTACAAGAGGAAGGGATTTACTGGTCAGTGGACTGCTTCCGCTGTCGCCCAAAGTTTTTGAACTTGTCACTGACTTATTATGAATGCGCTGCAGGTGACGTATAAGGGAGGATGTTCCGAGGTGGTTAACGTCCTTACCCCTACTTATTACAGCTTGACAAAGGCAACACACGGCTTGACAAATGTTGTCCGCATTTCTGTTGAAATACTTCCACACCGAAGAGCTGATTTTTTTGGTATTTTCACCAGGCATGTCAATGGCCATATTCCTCCCACGGACAACAGGTGTCTCCCTGGGTGCCTGACTTAAACAAACCACCTCACCATCAGAATCCTCCTTGTCAATTTCCTCCCCAGCGCCAGCAACACCCATATCCTCCTCATCCTGGTGTACTTCAACACTGACATCTTCAATCTGACTATCAGGAACTGGACTGCGGGTGCTCCTTCCAGCACTTGCAGGGGGCGTGCAAATGGTGGAAGGCGCATGCTCTTCACGTCCAGTGTTGGGAAGGTCAGGCATTGCAACCGACACAATTGGACTCTCCTTGTGGATTTGGGATTTCGAAGAACGCACAGTTCTTTGCTGTGCTTTTGCCAGCTTGAGTCTTTTCATTTTTCTAGCGAGAGGCTGAGTGCTTCCATCCTCATGTGAAGCTGAACCACTAGCCATGAACATAGGCCAGGGCCTCAGCCGTTCCTTGCCACTCCGTGTGGTAAATGGCATATTGGCAAGTTTACGCTTCTCCTCCGACAATTTTATTTAGATTTTTGAGTCCTTTTTTTACTGATATTTGGTGTTTTGGATTTTACATGCTCTGTACTATGACATTGGGCATCGGCCTTGGCAGACGACGTTGCTGGCATTTCATCATCTCGGCCATGACTAGTGGCAGCAGCTTCAGCACGAGGTGGAAGTCGATCTTGATCTTTCCCTATTTTTGGAACCTCAACATTTTTGTTCTCCATATTTTAATAGGCACAACTAAAAGGCACCTCAGGTAAACAATGGAGATGGATGGATACTAGTATACTTATGGATGACGAGCGACTGCCGACACAGAGGTAGCTACAGCCGTGGACTACCGTACTGTGTCTGCTGCTAATATAGACTGGATGATAATGAGATAAAATTAAAATATATATATATATATCACACTAGTACTGCAGCCGGACAGGTATATATTATGTAATGACGGACCTGCTGGACACTGTCTGTCAGACTCAGCACTGCAGACTCCTAAAGTAAGCTACTAGTATCAAGAAGATAGAAAAAAAAACCACGGGTAGGTGGTATACAATTATGGATGGACGAGCGACTGCCGACACAGAGGTAGCTACAGCCGTGGACTACCGTACTGTGTCTGCTGCTAATATAGACTGGATGATAATGAGATAAAATTAAAATATATATATATATATATCACACTAGTACTGCAGCCGGACAGGTATATATTATGTAATGACGGACCTGCTGGACACTGTCTGTCAGCACTGCAGACTCCTAAAGTAAGCTACTAGTATCAAGAAGATAGAAAGAAAAAAAACCACGGGTAGGTGGTATACAATTATGGATGGACGAGCGACTGCCGACACAGAGGTAGCTACAGCCGTGGACTACCGTACTGTGTCTGCTGCTAATATAGACTGGATGATAATGAGATAAAATTAAAATATATATATATATATCACACTAGTACTGCAGCCGGACAGGTATATATTATGTAATGACGGACCTGCTGGACACTGTCTGTCAGACTCAGCACTGCAGACTCCTAAAGTAAGCTACTAGTATCAAGAAGATAGAAAAAAAAAACCACGGGTAGGTGGTATACAATTATGGATGGACGAGCGACTGCCGACACAGAGGTAGCTACAGCCGTGGACTACCGTACTGTGTCTGCTTTTAATATAGACTGGATGATAATGAGATAAAATTAAAATATATATATATCACACTAGTACTGCAGCCGGACAGGTATATATTATGTAATGACGGACCTGCTGGACACTGTCTGCAGAATGCGTTTATAAAAACACCACACGACGAGTGTTTAACTTTTTCAGGCAGACAATCACAATATACTGGTGGTCAGCAGACAATCACAATACTGGTGGTCAGTGGTCACTGGTCAGTCACACTGGCAGTGGCACTCTGGCAGCAAAAGTGTGCACTGTACTTAAAATATGTACTCCTGCTATAACTGCTCCCCAGTCTCCCCCACAATTAAGCTGTGTGAGCAGTGAGCACTCAGCACAGTCAGATAATGATATACAGTATTACATATGATGCAGCACACTGGGCTGAGCACAGATATGGTATGTGACTGTGTCACACTGTGTATCGTTTTTTTTCAGGCAGAGAACGGATTAATTAAACTGGTGGTCACTGGTCACACTATCAGCAGCAAGTAGTACTCCTCCTAATAATATGCTCCCCAAAATTTGTGTCTCTCTCTAGTACTCTAGTCTAAACGGAGAGGACGCCAGCCACGTCCTCTCCCTATCAATCTCAATGCACGTGTGAAAATGGCGGCGACGCGCGGCTCCTTATATAGAATCCGAGTCTCGCGATAGAATACGAGCCTCGCGAGAATCCGACAGCGGGATGATGACGTTCGGGCGCGCTCGGGTTAACCGAGCAAGGCGGGAAGATCCGAGTCGCTCGGCCCCGTGTAAAAAAACCTGAAGTTCGGGCGGGTTCGGATTCCGAGGAACCGAACCCGCTCATCTCTAGTGAAAAGTGACCCGTTTGGACGCCCAAACGGGACTTTTCACGATCGCGCCCATGTCTTTAGTCTGGTTTAGCTGCTTTACGCGGCTAAACCCCGCTCTTATGGGTGCAATCAGTGTGAAAACGGGGGTCATTAGAATATCGCCCCGCGATCTCCAGTCACTTTAGACGGGAGATCGGGGGCGATAAAAGATTTGAATCCCGCCCTATATGTGATGTCAGTGTTCCATGTTGATGTGTTTATCTGTACTGGTCTATGCTGAAATATCCTTGCATTTGTAATTGCAGGATTTAGTACTGATTTATTTCCATACTAGTTACCAGCCCGTCAAAATGACGGAACAACATAACAATAATGTCAGCGCCAGCGGCTGTGCGTGACCGAATGAGGCAACACTAGAATTGCTCTGTCAGGTGCCACCTAGTAGCTGCTGGTGTGCAAAACACTTGAAATCCCCCCTTCGGAGGTGAGGAGCAGCGTTAGCCTTTTATTATATAGGATAGAGCTACAGGGTTCTATGTTGATATGTTTCTCTGTGTGTAGCCACGGTCTATCGAGAATTTAAACCTCTAATGGTGGATGTTTCTTTTAAACATAGGAATAACATAATAACAATCAATAACTGAAATAAAGACCCAGATAAATAGTTATGGCAAAAAAGTGGTAACACATTATAAAAATATAAATTTTGACATGTGGTATCGAGGAATCGCCGTGTGGGTCATCTGGAGTTCTTAAATTTTAAGCCTATCCAGGATAAGTGGATTGGGTATGGATTACCGCCGGTCACCATACCGATGTCGGGATCCCAAGGTTTAAATTGGCGTGATACCGAGATTTAGATTGTGCTCGCCACGCAGCGGGCTCGGTGGCTCACTGCGCTCACCACAGATTCTATTCCCACTCTATGGGTGTCGTGGACACCCATGAGTGGGAATAGTCCCTAGTAGTTGGCATGCCGACTGTCGGGCTTTGAAGTGCTCGGGATCCTGGCATCAATTATGTGACCGGTGGTCTCATGACCGCCGGTCACATAACTACATCCCGGATATGTGGGGCCTGCCTAACGTAGAAATTTGTCGCTACCTCCAGCTTACACATTTTCTTTCTTTAACTGCTGTCCGTGTGGCTGTCAAGCACACTCCTACCCCTTTTGAAGTCATACGTGTAAATCAACCCTATCCTCAACAGCTTTTATCTTCTTATTACATACTTCTAGTGGAGATCCTGTTTTCCTCTCTTGCAAAGTTTACAAAGGAGTGGGAAAGGGATTTGGGGATGCTGGTTAGGGAAAGAGATTGGCCATAGATCTTTCAGAACACATTGGCATGTTCCATAAGTTCTCTGTAGTAGAGACTCAATATAAAGTCCTATCCCAGTGGTAACAGTGTCTCAGCCCCTTGGCGAAAATGTACCAGGTGTTCTCAGCACTTACTGGAGGTGTGATGATAGGGACACCGTTACACATCTGGTGGGATTTTCACAAGCTTCGTCTTTTCTGGGAGGATGTAATAGCCACTTCAAACCTAGTTTTGCGGGAAGATTTACCCGCCACTCACAGCTTATGGCTTGTAAACCCTCCATCCTTGATCTGGTCATACCCCGCACATTGAGAGCCACTGGCAATGGGAGAGGGAGTAATGGGGGAACTGGAATGGCACTGAGAGCCGCTTTGGTGAGAAGATTGAGTTTGGAGGAAGCAGGGAGCTTGGAGGAGAGGCTAGAGAAGGAGTATGAGTGCTTGGTCCCAAAGTTAGTGTCTGTGGGTTCTAAATATCTAACACTGTGAAAACATTTAGTTTTTTTGCATTGTTGGTCATTTACAATGGGATAGCAGGTGCAAAATGCCAGTGTTGTATGTCTAGTAAAATTGTGCACCAGAATGAGGGCCAGGATTGTGCCTGAAATATTGTGTGTTGTATACATATGATATCCTGGCACACGGGATGCCAGCTGTCACTATACCAACAGCGGCATCCCATCTGCTGGAATCCCGGCAGCGAGTCCCCTCACGGGCTCACTGCGCTCGCCCCACATTGGGCCCGGTGGCTCGCTTCGCTCACCACAGGTTCTATTCCACTTGGTTGGTAGTGTGGACCAGGGACGTGCGGTGAGCTAAATGGCTCAGGAGGCACTGGCAAGCCCTAGAGACAGATTTACACGCAAAATATGAGCCTAAGTGTACATCTGGGCATTATACACAGGTGCAGCATTATAAACTCCTGGAAATCTGGTGAGTTTTGATTAGAGATGTGTGGAAAGGATACACAGGTGTTTTGGCTATAAAAATCATTAGAATAATGCAAAGAAGATATTTCATACAAATTATTTGTATTTTTCATATACTTTATACAGTCAAAACTCTGACACAAACGATAGTATGACAGGAAAGGCTCTACCTCACCTGCCTCACCCCACCGCAAGTCACTGGTGTGGACCCACACTATACACACTACACTGGGAATACCGGGCGGGTGTCAGGATTCTTATTGTCTGTAAAATAACGGCTGTTAGAATTCTGGCATCGGTCTCCTGAATGGTAGCCGGTATATTGACTGCATCCCGTTGTATTTGGGGTTTAGCATTAATAAATATGTGTATTTTTTTGCGCCGAGAACATTTGTTTTCCATATTTGACTTTTTCGAACATGTTTATACTGTTTGCACAGAACTTGGCTGGACAATGGGGGTCATTCCGAGTTGATCGAAGCTGAGCTAAATTTAGCATAGCTATGATCAAGAACACAGACATGCGGGGGGACGCCTAGCACAGGGCTAGTCCACCCTGCATTTCAGGCCACCACCCCCCCCCACCCCGCACAAGTACAAAAGCCATGCTTTTGTACTTGAAGAGTAACTCCTGCCCAACGACCACCTCTGTCTGTCAATCAGGCAGAGGCGATCGCTAGGCAGTGGCTGTCAGCCATGCGCAGAACTGATCTGATCGCTGCGCTGCGATAAACTGCAGCTAGCGATCAGGTCAGAATGACCCTCAGTGTGTGAATTTATTAATATTGGTCCCTTACTGTACATATACTTGGTTTGTGTACACAACCTGACAGATGTGCCACACTGAATTTTAAAGGCTCTTCAGAAAATGTTGGATCCAGCTTTAGCGAATAAAATGCCGACTTTGGTAGTTACATCATCTATGATGACTGTATCTAACAACTACACTACATCCTTCTGTGATGTTTCTTTAGATTGTGAGGGCACCATTCTGAATACTGGAGAACAATAACATTTTTAATAGAGCATTTTGCTGGCATTATTACAATATTAACCACATATTGTGAAAAGATACAGTACATGAACCCACTGTTTGAGAAATGACCTACTTGGTCGATGCAGTTTTTAGGGTGCAGTACCTGAAACTCTTTCAACACACCCAGTTGTATACAGATGGGTCTCATTGCATTAGTTCATAATCAGTGGAGTACAATAGGGTTTCAGTATTGGTACGTGTGTGTGTGTGTGTGTGTGTGTGTGTGTGTGTGTGTGTGTGTGTGTGTGTGTGTGTGTGTGTGTGTAGGCTGTCACTACCCCATGTGTGTGTGTAAGGTGGGACTGACCCCTGTGTGTGTTAACCTCTATGTGTGTGTGTTAGTGTATGTAGACTGGCACTGACCACTGGGTATGTGTGTGTAGGCTGGCACTGACTCCTGTGTACATGTGTGTGTAGGCTAACACTGGCCTGTGTATATGTGTGTGTGTGTGTGTGTGTGTGTGTGTGTGTGTGTGTGTGTGTGTAGGCTGGCACTGACGTGTGTGTGTGTGTGTGTGTGTGTGTGTGTGTGTGTGTGTGTGTGTGTAGGCTGTCACTGCCCCTGTGTGTGCGTAGGTTGGCAATGACCCCTGTGTGCCACTGCAGAACAGTCCTTTGAGCTACAATAGACATGCCCATAGGTGGAGCTAGACACGCCCTTTAGGCAGAGCATGACATTCCACCTCAGCGGCGTGCCGTGCCAACTCTCATATCAAATACAGATGGAGCCGCGCTCATCTATAGTGGCTCCATCACAAACATGCGCTACGGGAGTTCACTGAGACACTCCAATTACAGCAAATGGGGCGCATACGCATCATGGACGCGCGCGCAGCAAAGACACTGCAATAGGCGCGCCTAGGCGGGCGCGCCCCGGCACAGACGGAGCCACTATTAGCGTGGCTCCATCTATAGAATCTCCCTGAAGTTGGTTTCCAAAAGTAGTCAAGTATGGTTCTATGGTGACCTATCTGTAATTGTGAGGCTCTGTAATGATGTATATGTCTGCGTGTAAAGTTACGCCTCTATAGTCAGTTATCTGGCTATCTCATAGTAGTTCTCTATGGTGCCTTATCTGTGTGTAACTGTAGGACTGTATGGTATTTTATCTGTCAGTGTGTAACTAGGCCTCTATAATGACTTATCTGGCTATCTCATAGTAGGCCTTTATAGTTAACATCTGTGTGTATCTTTAGGGCTCTATGGTGACTTATCTGGCTATCTCATGGTAGTTCTCTATGGTGCCTTATCTGTGTGTAACTGTAGGACTGTATGGTGTTTTATCTGTCAGTGTGTAACTAGGCCTCTATAATGACTTATCTGGCTATCTCATTGTAGTTCTCTATGGTGACTTATCTGTGTGTAACTGTAGGACTGTATGGTGTTTTATCTGTCAGTGTGTAACTAGGCCTTTATAATGACTTATCTGGCTATCTCATAGTAGGCCTTTATAGTTAACATCTGTGTGTATATTTAGGGCTCTATGGTGACTTATCTGGCTATCTCATTGTAGTTCTCTGTGGTGACTTTATGATAGTTGTTTATTTGTACCTGCATGCTCTGTTGTTTGTGTGTCTACCTGTTACTGTGAGGTTCAGTGCTCAGCTGTCTGTCTGTCTTTCTGTTACTGCAGGGTTCTGTGCTCAGCTGTCTGTCTGTCTGTCTCTCAGTTGCTGCAGGAAGCGGTGCTCAGCTCTCTCTGGTGCTCTGGCCGCGGGGACGTAATTGAGGATTGGTGTCGCTGCGACTCTACTGCTTTTGGTGTGGATGGACTTCCAACCTGTGCCCCTCTACCTCAGCCTGTGTAAGGTTCCACATTTTCCATCATATCTGCCGCGTCATACTTTCTCATGCACTGTCTGTCCTGCATGAGACATGTTCATCTTCTGGGTCTTTTCTTTCCCTTATATTCATGCACGTATATACAGTAATTATCTCCTGCAGTCCTTTCACTACCTCTCTCAGCTTGCTGTCACCTGTAGTGCTGGCTCTCAGAGTTGTGACATGTCACAGATCCTGACTTCCTAACAGACTATTGTTTGTAGCTGTCTCATCTTTTATATGATCCAATAAAACATGTTTTATTGATAATTATGTTCCTACAGTTCTCTCTCTCTCATGTTCTGTTTCACACACCTCTGAGCTTTGTGGGATATGAACAATCATTTTCTTTTTATTAAGTTATGGATCACAGCCTACGAAACCTATTTTGTAAGCTGTATGTGACACTCAGTCCCCTCGCCGAATGAATGTTACATATTCTGTAATGCTCTTTATTTTACCTATGATCTCATCTGTGGTGTTGTATTACTGATTTATTTTGTGCAATTGGTTAGATAGATGGTAAGTTAATGAATAAATGAACTAAGTACATACATTATTCAATAATGTCATTTATAGAGCAGACATAGGCACTCTGATGTTCATCAGATGTTCATCAGTTGTGTCAGGGCATGCAGGGATATGTAGTTCCACAACAGCTGGACAGACATAGCTATCTTATAACTGCCCTACTAGTGGAATCAGGAACTCACAAACACACAAAAGGCACAGCCACAAAGTAGTTATTAATACTCTATACTGTATTTCCTACCCAGAAAACTAATGAACATTTTTGAATAGTAGCCTGTTCTAGAGTACCTGACATCATGAGTCATGACCCATTCTACATTTGAGAAGCTGTACTTTACCTTAGTCTTGTGCTGGATCTGTCGGAACAAGTTCTGAACTAGCAAAGATTTTTTTTATTTATATTTTAGAACCACACCGTGGATGAAGAACTTCGTAGCAGAACAGTATGCATGATACACTGGGAATAACAGCAAGTCTAGACAGTGGAAAACACTAGGAGAGAGGATAAAATGAAATACTGTACACATTTTAAGTCATATCAAAAGGAACACGACCTCTGTTTTATGGGGGATTGGATTTAGCCTACAAACATCCTGATTTACTTTGCAGGAGTTATACACATGCAGAAAAAAAGGAAAATGCAGAGTAATCAAATTAATTATAATAAACTATAAAATTATACATAGAGAATATAGTGTAAATAAGGTTCGTAGCACATGTTTGGCCAAAAATGAATGCCCAACTATCTGTACCATGTCAAAATAACCTCATCAGGCGTGTCCCTGGCATCCCTAATACTGACACTTTATTTAAATTCATCCAGGACTTACCCATAGTTTACCCCCGTACATCCACTTTCTTCTGTAATTGTGTATATATGTACTGTACACTTGAAGGTAAGACTCCTTCTGCCTGGGCTAGCAGCCCTCCCCTCTGCCCTTAGGTGATTTTAATTAGTATAGGTTTTTGCATTTTCTGTCTGCATGGGCACTATTATAGGTAAGTCCTGGATGAATTTATACAATATGATCATAAAATATTAGAAATGTTAGGGACCCGCCTGATGAGGTTCACCTTGGCATGATATGTGGTGGGCAGGGATTTTATTGGCCAAACATGTGCTAAATTGTAGCGTTTATTATATAATTGTTTTGTTTATCAATATCCTTAGTGCTTAGAGTGTGCACCTGTATTATCCATTTTTTCTGTGTGGCACTACAAGTCTTAGCATGGTAGCACCACTTATTATGTTTAAAATTAGGGTGTGCACTCCAGCCCCCCACCCCACGATTCGCCCCTTCCTGTCTAGGAGTTATACATATACCTGGTTTTAAATACCAACTACTGTAGCAGTAGACCAGGTGAGGTCTGCAGAATCTTTCTGCGCTGCAGAGAGCATCTCTGGAGCAGCTTGCCTTCTGACTTTCACACATAATGAGTCCATTAGTTTGCTCTTGACCACCTGCAACTTTTACTAAAAACATTGCTTCTTCTTTCTGTATTCCTTTGTATTCTTCACCAAGTGATTTATATAACCCTGGCAGAGTTGTTTATGTCTGTGGCACTTGGATATGATACAGCTCTCCTACCCATCAGAATTATGGCAGGGAAATGAAACAATGTATTTAGTAAAAGTTGAAGGATGGCATGGACTAGCCAATAAATTGACGTTTTCTGAAGATTGAAATCCACTTTATATAGTCTGACATCTTTCACCTTATCCAAAGTCAAGCTCTGCAAACACAGCTTCCAAAACACTTCGGGCATTAATAACTGTGTCCCAAAGTTATTTCGGTTATGGATCAATGGGTCGACCTGACTTAGGTCAAAAGTCAATAGGTCGACCACTATTGGTTGACACATGAAAAAGGTTGACACGTGAAAATGGTCGGTCACAGGAAATGTTGACACATAAAAAGGCTGACATTACATTTAATACTTTTTTTGGTGTATTTTTTGCGTAACATGACAAGGAACCCCAGTTAGTGCGCCGCGTCCCATTGCATGGCGTACATCACTGACCATGCTATTCCCAATCATAGGGCTTGATTCATTCCTGATCACTGCTGGGCATTTTCGTACAGCGGGCAATCAGGTCCTAACTGCTCATGTGTATGCACCGCAATGCGCACGCGTGACGGACAACAACAAAGGGTATCACCGGTCAGCGCCAGGATGGTGCGAAAAATCAGATCGCCCAAGCGTTCGCAAGGTGATTGACAGGAGGAAGCCGTTTGTGGTAAATTACCATTTTTTGGGAGTGTCAGGAAAAACGCAAGCGTGCCCAAGCGTTTTCAGGTAGGGTGTCTGACGGAGGAGTAAGTCCTGGGCTGCGCAGAGACTGCACACACTGGATTTTTGCAGCTTGGCGTACACATTGCACAGCGGATTTACACTCCCCCTGGAGTCGGCGACTATCTGAACGCAGGACAGCAAAGTTAGCAGCCAGCAATCAGGTTTGAATCACTCCCATAGTCCACGTGGATGGTAAAATATGAGAAAGGTAAAAATCTATTTAAAAAAAAAGTAATATTGACCTTTTCATGCGTCAACCTGTCCTGTGTCGACCATTTTAATGTTTTGACCTTTTGACAGTGTTGACCAATAGTGATCAACCTATTGACTGTTAACCGAATCAATGTCAACTACCATGACTGAGCTGAAATAATGACATAACATGAAATAATTGCAGTGTTCACAGTTAACTAACCAGGCACAGTGTGAGTGATTGGTAGACTTGCTCTGCGGAAATATCTGAATTGCTATATCCATACACAACGGCAGGGCTTATGATGTCATAACAGCTGAAATGTACCGTCCTAACAGGACCCTTTATTAAAAAGTCACAGAAGGGCATATAGAACCCGGTATATTCTAGTTTAATATAATATAGTGGTAAGCCAAGCAATAAGAATTGACTGCACATATTTCACTAACATTTACCAGCAGATGTCCACACCTGTACCGATGTTAGTAATCTTACTACTTAGCATCCGTCCTGCTGGATCTGATCCATTTGGACTTTGACCATTTACTTTGGATGTTCACACTGTACAGTGGTTAGCTTGTACCATCAAAATTGACATTTGTACCCAGCTTTAAATATTTCTTAGCCCAGGCAGAAGTGATAACGATGTAATTACAGTGTTTAGTGATATTTTCTTGCCGAAACATTTCTGTCACTTTTTAATGTCACTGGGAGGGGTTAGGATACCTTAAACCTTCAGGGCTAGTAATTTAGTCATTCAGGACAGTCGCTAAATAACAGTATTTGCAATGTGACCTTCTAGATGTATGGTGGGATCGAGGACAGAACTCACCAGTAAGAGCTTATGCCGTGTTTTCACTTACATTAGATGTGGATTGTTCATTTCTGTTCCTCCGGTCAGGCTGCAAGTCTCTCTGTCCCTTCCCCTCAGGCTTCACCTATCTATGCTGCAGGAACCGAGTAGTTCTCTCCTGGTGTTGGAGTGGCTGCATTCAGAATCCCCCATTGGTGCACGGATAGTGGACTATCTCATTAGCCAGGAGAAGGTTGCCGATAGATTGGATCATTCCAAAATGGAGACAGGTATCAATGCTCATTACAGGAACAGGAGTTTGTTCCCTCTCTCTCTCTCTCTCTCTCTCTCTCTCTCTCTCTCTCTCGCTCTCTTTCTCTGTGTGTGTGTGTGTATATATATATATATATATATATATATACAGTATATATATATATATATATTTATACTAGTTACATAACAGTAATTTCAGTGCCGCCAGCTGTGCGTACCCTTTAGAAACAACAATTGAATTGCTCCGTCGGGCACCATCTAGTGCAGGCATGTCCAAACTGCGGACCTCCAGCTGTTGTGAAACTACATATCCCAGCATGCCCTGACACAGTTTTGCTGTCAGAGAATGCTAAAGCTGTGTCAGAGCATGCTGGGATGTGTAGTTTCTGAACAGCTGGAGGGCTGCAGTTTGGACATGCCTGATCTAGTGGCTGTCTGTTCACAAAACACTTGCATTACCCTCATAGCAACGAGGAGTAGCTTTAGCCTATTACTAGGGATGTAGTTATGTGATCGGAACATCCCAACAGTAGGCATGCCAACTAACAGGGACTATTCAGGGAGTAGAACCTTTGGCCCGCAAGGGGCTTCCCCCCCTTCCCCCTTCCCCCGGCATTCTGGATAATGACCGCCACCCCCAACCCTTTTATTTTGTAGGAGATATATATATATATATATATATATATATATATATATAGACAGTTCCAGACCCGGCACTCCTAAGATACTTCAAGATAAACGCCCGGTGCCTTCAAGAGCAAAAGCAATTGCATGTATAGTTACGAATATAGCGGCACTCTCAGGTCTTCATTCAAGAAAAACAGGACATCACCCCGTCAAGCAACGTTTCGGTTTTATTCCAAAAAACCGTCTTCAGGCTTACATAACAATACACAAACAAAGTTCTTACCTATATAGCAGCATATCACCATGTCTAAATCGTGCCAGGTGTGCACAGCGTCCATTTCCGCCAAAGCGTCAATTTCCGCTGACATCACCTGGAACGCAAAACTAACACTGTGTATTAACCCTTCACCAAAAAATCAATTTCAAGGGACAAAGACATGGACACATATATCTCAAAAGTCAATAAACACATCAGTGCAGATTAACTAATTCATTATGACTATATACAAAGTCAGACATATAAAAATGCTTATGCAACTGTAATTGTTGTTTATAGTTGAAAACTAGAACATAAGTCATTACAACCAACTTTTAAAACAAAAAACTAGAGAAAGACAATGTTTCGTTTAATCCATGTGGGGCTATGGTATTTAAAAAATAGATCCACCTGGTTTCACAACGCAACAACGCTTTGTTACGATCACCCCCCCTGCGTCCTTCAGGGATGTGATCGATCATTTTGTACCTTAAGCTGGATAAATTATGACCCTTAGCTTTGAAGTGCTTGGCAACAGGTTGTTCCGAAACCCTGCCTTCTAGGGCTAATTTAATGGCACTCCTGTGTTGTGCCATCCTCTCTTTAAAGGTACACGAGGTTTTACCTACATAAAGAAGTCCACATGGACACTTTATGTAGTATACTACAAAACGAGTGGTACAAGTTAGACAGTGTGTTATTTTAATTGCTTTACCCGAATGCGGGTGATAACACGTATCACCTGTTTCCAAGTAAATACATGTTGTGCAGCCTAGGCATCTATAATTGCCAGGCTTTTTGCTCAAAAAATTACTGGATTGTGGAGATGAAAAATCTGAGATATCTGAATGAACAAGCATGTCACGCAGATTCCTACCCCTCCGATAACAAGGTAACAGCTTGGTATTGGATAAAGATTTTAAATCGGGGTCAGCTTGCAATATCGGCCAGATCCTTTTTGCCTTAGTGGTCAGCTTTTTGCTTGCAGTAGTAAATTTACTTACATATACCAATGCTTCTTGGTCACCCTTACTCTTACTTGTTGACTTACACTTGGGGGTAGCTAGTACCTTCATTTTAGCTTGTTGTAACAACTTATTTGGATAGCCCCGTTGTAAGAATCTCTGGATCATCAAATCCATTTGATTCAACTTATCTTGTTCATTGCTACAGATGCGATGCACTCTGAGCAATTGAGAATAAGGAAGTCCCCTTTTTAGGGGTTCTGGGTGAAAACTGGAAGCTAGTAAATAATTGTTACAATCTGTTGGTTTTCTGAAAATAGAGGTGATAAAGCCAGTAGTAGATCTATTAATACTGACGTCAAGGAAATGGATATTGTCTTTCTGAATGTTAAATGTAAATTTAATGTTAGGATCTCTCATATTAATCTCTGTCATCATTAGAACAAAGGACTCCCGAGTGCCAGTCCATAGTAAAAACACGTCGTCTATGTACCTAAGAAAAAACGGAATATACCTCTTGTATTCCTCTTTAGCAAAAAAAAGTTGTTTCTCAAGGTCAAACATAAATGCGTTCGCATACGCGGGGGCCACAGGGGACCCCATCGCGCAGCCAAGCACTTGCAGGTAATAACACTTATTAAATAAGAAATAATTGCGTGTGAGAACCAAGTTAAGAAGATCAATGAAAACATTAACGTCTGGTCCATGATATAATTGCGGATTATCCTCGATCAATTTTCTGACCGCAGGAACACCCCTATCATGTGGTATGTTGGTGTACAGACTGACGATGTCAGCTGTACATAACCAACATTCCCCAGATGGTACATTCACACTATTCAATTTCTCTAGAAATGAAAAAGTATCTTTTAAATATGTACTCTGATTTTGAATGACAGGTTGTAAATAATAATCTAGATATCTAGATACTTGATAAAATAACGAGTTGCGGGCAGCAATGATCGGGCGACCAGGTGGATGGGTCGCACTTTTATGAAGTTTTGGGATCAAATAAAAAACAGGTATGGCTGGTGTTTTATTCATTAAAGCTGCAACTGTATCAGAGTCAATCAGACCATCCCTGTCCGCACCCTGCAATACATAGCTTAAATCACTAATAAATTCATCAGTAGGGTCACGCATCAGTTTGATGTAAACATTAATATCAGATAATTGACGATCAGCTTCACTGATATAATCCTTCAGATCTTGAATCACTATCCCACCCCCCTTATCGGCGGGGCGGATAGTGATATCTTTGCGACCCGAAAGATTAGTCAGAGCTTTACGTTCAGAATAAGTTAAATTACCCTTAACTTTAACAGGATTAGAGGTCAATTTATCAATTTCATTATGCATGGTTCTGGTGTATGAACGAATAGCTGCATTGGAAGACATAGGATCAAAATGTGATTTTAAACGTATAGGGCAATCGCTAATAGAATCCTCTTTTGAGTCTTTATTAGAAAAGAACTCTTTCAATCGTAACTGTCTATTAAAGCGTGCCAAGTCCACCTTGCTCTCAAAACTTTGATGTTTAGTTGTAGGAATGAAACTCAGTCCTCGTTGAAGTACGCGTACTTCAATATCTGATAAAGGGACAGATGATAAATTATAAATCACTTCTTTGTTCTTCCCGTTTTTTTTGCACTCTCTTTCACACTGCCTTCCCCTTCTGGTTCGTCCTCTGGTAGGGCGTCCCTCTGTGCCCTGGTCTTTATCCCTAAAGGGACTTTTGCTTTGTTATATCTCCTACTAGTAGTTGGTTTGTCCGTGTCACTATGAGATGTCCCACTGGAAGCATCAGTCTCCAATGGGAATTGTCTGGGATTTCCACGAAATCTAGGACGATACGGCTTAGATCTATTAAATTGTGGGTTAGAAAAGTTGTATACTCGATTGTCCTCATAATCACGTGTAACAGCTGCAAATTTTTTAGTTTTGAATGCTATCAAATCATCTCGATATTTCTCCGACTGATTCTGTAGTTTTAACAGCCATCCATTATCCTTATCAGAGCTCAAACCTTCCAAACATGTTGCCTCTAAACATTTGATTTTTTCACGAACAATATTAAGCTCTCTGGTCGCCTCCTCAATTACGAGTAAGATCAAATCAAATGAGGCTTTGTTTAAAACAGCTGCCCACCTGCGGCAGAATTCAGCATTATTACGGCCAATTGTCGGTGCATTTTTTATACGGAAACCTCGTGGGATTTTCCGTTCCCGATAATAATCGGACAATGAAACGCCATGGAAATAAAAATCCGTTTCTTTTTTCTTTAATTTAAGCAACTGGAAAAAGTAGGATTCATTAGAATTCAGTCTAGAGGTGGTTAGCCAGTTTATCCTTAATTAAGATGCGCTCCGCATCTATGTCAGACAATGATAAAAGTTCACCTTGGGGATATGTTGCAACATGTAACCCCATGCCTTCATCTTTGCCACTTTCCATGATATACAACAAACGTGAAATAAAGTGCAGTCAAATTGTGCAGGTTAAAATCACTCCTTAATTCAGGAAAAATGTAAACATGCCACAAATTCTTGAGTGGGTGCCCTTGTCATTTAAGCATACTGCGATGCAAAATATAGACAGTTCCAGACCCGGCACTCCTAAGATACTTCAAGATAAACGCCCGGTGCCTTCAAGAGCAAAAGCAATTGCATGTATAGTTTTTTGTTTTAAAAGTTGGTTGTAATGACTTATGTTCTAGTTTTCAACTATAAACAACAATTACAGTTGCATAAGCATTTTTATATGTCTGACTTTGTATATAGTCATAATGAATTAGTTAATCTGCACTGATGTGTTTATTGACTTTTGAGATATATGTGTCCATGTCTTTGTCCCTTGAAATTGATTTTTTGGTGAAGGGTTAATACACAGTGTTAGTTTTGCGTTCCAGGTGATGTCAGCGGAAATTGACGCTTTGGCGGAAATGGACGCTGTGCACACCTGGCACGATTTAGACATGGTGATATGCTGCTATATAGGTAAGAACTTTGTTTGTGTATTGTTATGTAAGCCTGAAGACGGTTTTTTGGAATAAAACCGAAACGTTGCTTGACGGGGTGATGTCCTGTTTTTCTTGAATGAAGACCTGAGAGTGCCGCTATATTCGTAACTATATATATATATATATATAGATATATATATATAGATATAGAAATATTTATATATATATATATATATATATTATTATTTTTTATAGCAGTAGACAATCGGTGGTCCTAGGGCTTCATTGTGATGTGGAAGTAAAGCAAAAAAACAAAGCAAGTAACTTTGTATATGGAACAAATCATGTTGCAATCCCACTTAACCTGTTTCTGTTTATCAGTCTAGTTCCTAATAACTCGCAGGTATTAGGTTGTGAGAAGCATCAGAACAAAACTGATTTTAAAAATATTTCCCAATACGTTAAATTGCTACTACCATGAATTAGAATTAGTGGCATACACACACATATATATATATATATATATATATATATATATATATATATACTTCCTGATTGATTTATTATGTTATACATGCATAGATTTCATTTCCACCTGCATCCCCGTACTGTACCCATCTCTTCCCGCTTCCCTCTAACCCTTTCCGTAATACAGAGACAGTGCTGAGTTTTGTGGAAGATATCATCTCAGGAGCAAAAGCCCCATGTGTGATGCCAGCTCAAGTCCCCGACAAACATTCCTCGGTGATATCGATTGTGGTGCGCTGCCTGGAATCCGACACTTCCTACACGTGAGTCCGCCGCAGCATCCTAGGCTTACCTGATTACCAGGGATATAATGGAGGCAGACTCTGAAAGTTAAAGTGCTCTCATCTATTTTCATTTAAATTGACCATCTTTAACATTAGTAAAGTGAATCAGTGAAGTGAATTATTATGGAGCATTGTGGGAAAAAAGGTTAATAGATTTTGCTATTAATAGTCCCTGTATTATTTAACGGGTGACATACTGATGCCTTGGGACTTATGGGCCTGTTAATAACCCCGGATTGGTAAATTAATCTTTTCAGATTGCTCCCATTTAATCATCTTTGGTAACATCTATTCAAGTTGAGTTGTTAGTTTGGTCAAAGTATGATAAGCTTTGCAACCTGCCTTAGGGTTTGCTATTTATTTCAATTGGAGTCAGTAATATAATTTGCAGGCTGCATCACAGACTGTTCCAAAGCCCCCCCCCCCTCCCCCCATCCCTATATATTAACCCTTATTGCTCCTCCACATAGTTTTCCAGCATGTTCTGTGCAGTGATCAATGTAACTAGAGACTATCTCCTGACCTGACCAGGTTCACATTATGGGGAGTTGATAACACAGGCAGACGCTCAGAGCCAAGTCACGTGACCGTACGCATGCCCTGTCCAGAGGTGGATGATGTAAAGTCACAAGGTAAATGTTATTTTGTATACTATAACCTAGAAAATGTTATTCTAAGGGGGGAATTCAAATGTTTGAAAAGTCAGTTGGGTGTCTGTTTTTTCCTATCTAATAGGAAAAAACAGACGCCCAACTGACTTTTCAGACATTTGACTTTACCCCTAATTGTGTCATTGACCTTGATAAATATTGTTATGTTTGTGGATACGACTGTCTCTATAGAATCTTTTGCTTTAGAAATCAGTCTGTGTATGTATATGTAATTTTGAGGGCTCTGTATGTATATGTAATTTCTGGTGATCATTTTAAGCTATTGCTTTCGCTAATCATCAATAACAAATAGAGAAGGAATACTAGTATGTGTGGGTAACTTTATACAAGCTCTATCAATGTATATCAATCTGCCAATCAGAACATAGATCTTTTGTTCATATCTGTTTTGTACTGACAGTCTTGAGACTTTCTTTACTTACTTCTCCAAAGTAAGGTTGTCCGTAAAAGCACACACCATTTATGGTCAACAATTTTTTTAAGTTTGGCAAGAAATCATCGATGGTTGGTGCTCATACATGTGCAGACTGTTCCACGCATACACACTCTGCCATTGGACCTCCACCTTCGATGTGCAGCATTGTGCCTCTCTCATGACGAGGAAACCATGTACCATCATCCACAAACTATTGATAGTTGCTAACCGTGCATGGCCTGTGGCCAGTGGTGCAAGTAGAATTTTTTTGATACTGCTAGTAAAAATGGGCGTGGTCACGTGTCATGAGGGGGCATGGTCACACAAAACTAGGGAAGTGGCTACATGACAATAAGGGCATGGCCACTTTATGCTACACACCGTAATGCCCATTACACATTATGCCAAACACTGTAATGCCCATTACACATTATGCCACACACTGTAATGCTTATTACACATTATGCCACACGCCATAATGCTTATTATACATTATGCCACACACCGTAATGCCCATTACACATTATGCCAGACACCATAACACCCATTACACATTATGCCACACACCGTAATGCCCATTACACATTATACCACACACAGTTATGCCACTGACACCAATTTGCAAAAATGCCCCTTATAAATTATGCCTCAACAGTGGGCTGGTGGTACATATTTCTTAATGGTACGCTGTACCACCCCATACCACCCTACGTTCAGTACTGCCTGTGGCCACTGTCCAGCCATACTCAAGAGATCTACAGATCATTGACCTGATCATCTCTTTACAGATACATGAGATATACTTTACCAAAACACATGCATTTTAAGCCATGTAATGCAGACAGAACACCATTAATAAACATACAGATGGAGCTATGCTAGTCGTGGCTCCATCTGTGTCTAGGCACGCTGCGAGCGTCTCCTTATGGACGGGCGTGCGCGCCTGGACGGAAAAGCGCTCCATTCACTTTAATGGAGAGCATCTCCGTCCGGCCCAGACAGGGATGCTTACAATGGGAAGTGGCTCTGTGCACTCCCGGTATGACTAGGCGGACGGATCGCCTAGTCACGCCCGGAGTGCACGCCTGCAATTAGGCATAAGGAAGGCTCCATCTGTAGCATTGTAACTTTTCACCTATAGGTAATAATAATAATTGTATTTATATAGTGCTTTTCTCTAGTAGGGCTCAAGTATGTATATTTTTATCCCGTTATACATGGAATAGTAACTAATACTATAAGCAATGTAAGGAGGGTTGTCTTCTGAAATGAGAATCAGACACATCCATAACCAATGCAACCTTTACACTTCCTGTCACTTTTGTGAGCCATAAAAGACAGCAAATGGACATATAGGCCCTCATTCCGAGTTGTTCGCTCGCAAGCTGCTTTTAGCAGCTTTGCACACGCTAAGCCGCCGCCTACTGGGAGTGAATCTTAGCTTATCAAAATTGCGAACGAAAGATTAGCAGAATTGCGAATAGAAATTTCTTAGCAGTTTCTGAGTAGCTCCAGACTTACTCGGCATCTGCGATTAGTTCAGTCAGTTTCGTTCCTGGTTTGACGTCACAAACACACCCAGCGTTCGCCCAGACACTCCTCCGTTTCTCCAGCCACTCCCGCGTTTTTCCCAGAAACGGCAGCGTTTTTTCACACACTCCCATAAAACGGCCAGTTTCCGCCCAGAAACACCCACTTCCTGTCAATCACATTACGATCACCAGAACGAAGAAAAAACCTCGTAATGCCGTGAATAAAATACCTAACTGCATAGCAAATTTACTTGGCGCAGTCGCACAGCGGACATTGCGCTGCGCATTAGCGACTAATCGCTCCGTTGCGGAAAAACAATAACGAGCGAACAACTCGGAATGACCACCATAAATGGGTGTGGTATGGGTAGTTCAATTTTTCAATTGGGGTAGAGCCTAATATGACCTAATATCCCAATTGGGAATGTTGACTGGTACAGTAACCCTTCACTGTAAGCCCCTCATTTTGTGTAGTGCTTTTAGGGAACTTTGGGGGTAATTCAGACCTGATCACTAGGCTGCGTTTTCTCACAGCCTACGATCAAGTCTGAACTGCGCATGTGTATGCACTGCAATGTGCAGGCGCAAAGGACCGCAACAACGGGGATCGATGCATAGCGACGGGATGGTGCGAAAAAAGCGATCACACTAGCGATCGCAAGGTGACTGACAGGAAGAGGGCGTTTGTGGGTGGAAACTGACTGTTTTCAAAGAGTCAGCAGACAGAGAAGGGGGGTGCCTCCCCCCACCCCTTTCCCCCCGGTATCCCCCCAGCACACTAAAAAATTACCTGTAACCATACCTGAACCTATCTGGTAATAGAATTTCAGAGAATTGGTCATACGTGTTTGCAAAGACATGTTTAGCTGCTCAGCCACCCCAAGACTTGTCCGATATCAGCAGTCCTAACACTACATAATAACACTGCCCACATAGGGCCATGTGATTTGTCTACAGTAAGGCATCATGATAAAGGCTCATACTAAAACACATCCAGACAGAGAGCTAACTTACTCGGGAGCCACCCCCAGGATCTCCCATTAGGACTACAAGGAATAGCATGCCTTCCAAATACTGCTCCCATTCAATACCTTTCTCACACATGCAGACAAACAGTGGCAGTTGCTCTATTATTCCTGGAGATTCCTGGAGAAAGGGGGAGGGGTCACAGACAAACAGCAGACAGAGAGGGGGGAAGTGCTTCCCTCCCCCCTCTCTGCTGGGGGAATACCAGGGGGGGGAGTACCCCCCCTCTCTGTCTGCTGTTTGTCTGTGACCCCTCCCGCTTTCTCCAGGAATCTCCAGAAATAATAGAGCAACTGCCACTGTTTGTCTGCATGTTTTCAGGGAGTATCTGGAAAAATGCAGGTATGTCCAAGTATTGGAAGGGAGGGTGTCTGACGTCAATTCTGGTCCTGGACAGGCCGAAGTGATAGCAGCGGCTAAGTAAGTCCTATCTGCGCAGAGACTGCACAAAATCAGTTTGTGCAGCTCTGCTACACATGCGTTCGCACACTTACACAGCTAAACTACACTCCCCCAGTGGGCGGACACTATCTGATCGCAGGGCTGCAAAAATCGCTGCCCAGTGATCAGGTCTGAATTACCCCCTTTATCTCTCTCTTTTTTTTTTTTTATCCTTATTTTAAATTCTCCGGATCCCATTTCCTTGTTTTGTAGAACTGCTGGATCTGAATATACTTATGGGTTCAAGCTCGTCCATGCAGTTGTAGCATAGGGAAGCCAGGGTTTTATTTAAGGCAACAAATATAAGCTTTACTGTATTGTCCACAGTGAGGTTATTTTTGAAGAAAGAAAAAAAAAGATTTACTGTATATATAATGTTTAAGGGACTTTGGGCAGATGTATGAAGCGGGGAAAAGAGTGGAGAAGTGAACCAGTGAAGAAGTTGCCCACGGCAACCAATCACCTTTGAGGTAGAGATGAGCGGGTTCGGATTTACTCGGTTCTTAGCGCCAGAATTAGCACTAGTTCTTTTATTCTGGATTTTTCTTATTGGCTAACCAAAACACGTGACGTCCGTGAGCCAATAAGGAGATTCGGGTAAATCCGAGTAAAACCGAACCCGCTCATCTCTACTTTGCGGTAGCATTTATCAAGTATCTACTATATAAAAGTGAAAATTTGTCCTTCTGTCTGTATTTCTATACAAATCCACAGTTTTCCAAGCGAAGATTGTGAAATTTGACATACAAGCGTATTAAAACACGACGGAGGCAACTAAAAATATTAGAAATCCCTAGCACCCGTGGGGGGGAGACAGGAACACAGAGTATATCAGAAGAAAGCATAACTCCGGAATTACTGGAGCAATGTACTCAGAAATTGGTACACATATGCCTTACAATCTGGGAACAAACACTGTCAAGGTCAGACACCCCTAGCACCCTAGAGGTGGGACAGCAGCACAAAGTATGTCAGCAGACAGCATAACTCTGGAATGCCTGCAGCAATTTACAACAAACTTGTTACACATATGACTTACACTCTGGAAACAAACACTGTGGGGGTTAAACACCCCTAGCACCCCTAGGGTTGGGACAGCAGCACAGAGTATGTCAGCAGACAGCATAACTGTGGAAGGCCTGGAGCAATTTACACCAAACTTGGTACACATCTGACATACAATCTTGGAACAAACTCTGTGGGGGTCAGACACCCCTAGCACCCCTAGGGCTGGGACAGCAGCACAGTGTATTTCAGGAGACAGCATAACTCCCGAATGCCTGGCCAATTTACAACAAGCTTGGTACACATATGCTTTACAATCTGGGAAAAAACACTGTGGGGGGAAGACACCCCTAGCAACCCTAGGGGTGAGGCAGCAGCACAGAGTATGTCAGCAGACAGCATAACTGTGGAAGGGCTGGAACAATTTACACCAAACTTGGTACACATCTGAATTACAATCTGGAAACAAACTCTGCAGGGTTGGACACCACTAGCACCCCTAGCAGTGGGACAGCAGCACAGAGTATTTCAGGAAACAGCATAACTCTCGAATGCCTGGACCTGTTTACAACAAACTTGGTACACATATGACTTACAGGCTGGGAACAAATACTGTGGGGGTAAGACACCACTAGCCCCCCTAGGGGTGAGGCAGCACAGAGTTTTTCAGCAGACAGCATAACTCTGAAATGCCTGGAGCAATTTACACCAAACTTGCTACACAAATTACTTACACTCTGGGAACAAACAGTGTGGGGGCAACACACCTAGCACCCCTAGGGGAGGGACAGTAGCACAGAGTATTTCAGAAGACAGCATAACTCCCGAATGCCTGGACCTATTTACAACAAACTTGGTACACATATGACTTACAGTCTGTGAACAAACACTGTGGAGGTAAGACACCCCTAGCATCCTAGGGGTGAGGCAGCAGCACAGAGTTTTTCAGCAGACAGCATAACTCTTTAATGCCTGGAGCAATTTACACCAAACTTGCTACACAAATTACTTACACTCTGGGAGCAAATACTGTGGTGGTAACACAATCACCAGCGCCCCTAGGGGTGAGCCAGCAGCACAGACTATATCAGGACATGCATGATATGTCAGTGATCACAGGGCTGCATGTGACAGGGCCAGTGACATGATGTGAGGAGGGGAATGCAGGTAGCACAAACCCACACACTGAGAGTTATATAGTGGAAGTAGCACGGTCCCCCAGCAGCACAGAGTATATCAGGAGATATATAATTTGCTGCGCTATATAATAAACTGTGAAAAATTCCATAATTTCACTGGGGCACTGACATGATGTGAGGAGGGGAATAGAGGCAGCAGGAAGCTACAGACTGAGAGTTGTATAGTGGGAAGAGCAGGGTCCCTTGGGGGACCAAAAAGGGGCCCGGCCACTACACAGAGTGCGTCAGGGAAGCAAGATATGCCTATATACTAGATCTCCAACCAACGTGAATTAACGAACTATCATTCTTATTTTCCATCCTCATCCCATAGAGAAACACGGGTATTCAGCTATCTACAATGTTATTTATACTGTGTGTTTAATATTTACAATTATTTTTGTAAACAGACATTCTTAAAATCCCGGGCAACACCGGGTACACCAGCTAGTAGTCTATAAAAATATAAGTATAAGCTGATTGGTTGCCATGGGCAACTTTTCCACTGGCTCACTTTACTCTTTTCACTGCTTCATACATCTCCACGTAAGGGCCTGATTCAGAGTTGTATGCAATTTTTATCTCATTTGAGTGATTATCGGCGACTGCACATGCCTCTGTAGCGCACTGTGCATGCGTCTTGGTAACAGCATATCTGCCGCAAAAGTCTTGTGGCCGTGTTCACAAAGAGGACCTATTTGCAAGGTGATTGACAATCAGTTATCCTTTGGAGGAAATGGCGGGAAGTGGCTGCAGAAACACAGCAGTCTGCGCAACCACAGGGCCACTCAGAAGCCCGGTAACCGACTTATCTGCAACAAATGCTACGTCTTTGTACGTAAAGCCACCGGTGGGCTTCATAATACAAATTCAGGCTGCTGTATCATTAGCATACAACTGTGAATCAGGCCCTACTTTCCTAAGAGTACCTATCTACTTGTGAGTTCTCTATAACTTTGGATGCTGATATATTTTGCTGATTGTAATGCATTCCTCTATCCTCGCTGTGCATTTCTGGTTACTGTTAAATGTTTTATGTATGCAGAAGAAAATACATTATACACACTTGTCTGAAGCCTCTTGCAATACAAGGTCAACACGGCACCTCAGGGAATGACTCTAATGTTTACTTGTACACTTATGCATTGGATTACATTAAAGCCAGTACAGTGCTCCTGCATACGATTCCATGTCTGTCCTCTGAGTATTTCCAGGTTCTAAGACAGAGTAGAACATACTCAGTATAAGTCAGAGTATTTTACTGAGGATGACGCCGAGCCATCCACCACTTCGTGCATATTTCATAACTAAGTGCTCTGTGCTGTAAATAAATTAATAGGTAGAGGATGTTAAAATATAAACATCTAAAATGCATCACACAAAAAGAACAAATCTAAGAAGCAAAAGAAAAAATATGATTCAAATGTAATAATAAGGGTAACTGGCATCCAGGACACATTTCTGAGCCCACTCAGTGCCTCTAACAGAAAGTTCAAGATTATAAATCAATTTAATAAAAATAGAAGTAGAATCTCTTTACCAATCATGTGAGACTTTTGATTAGAGGTAGTAGTGTATACGGAGGGGGACATGTACAGTATCAGTCACCATAATTACTTATCTCCCAGCTGTATGCCATTTAATGGGATTCCCCCCCCCCCCCCTCTTTCCCCTCTTTCCTCCCTACTCTGTCTTATAACTTGTTACATGTTACCAACTTGATTTGGTACTCTGTATTTTCTACTTGTTGTCCGTTCTAATATACACAATACAACGCACACAAATAAGATTTAAAAAAAAAAAACAATAGTTTTTTTATTCGGGATTGTATGTAAGTCCATTTTGCGGACTGATCTTGTGATTTTTCGCACTACATATGCTCAATAGCCGGGCATAGACAACTGTAAGCTATAGGGTACGCCTCTCAGCCACATCTCCACTTCCTGCTGATTGGATGTAAATGGACGTAGCTAAGCGTTTGCACATGTGATAGAGAATTACTTTGTGTAGGCAGTATTGCAGTGTACGCAGAGATCCATCTGAATAAAGACAGATCTCTTGCGCCAATTGTAGAACTGGGGTAAATACATGCTGACAGCTGCTGTATACATGCGGATGTATAGGGCAATGCTGCCGCATAGATGTGGCAATCTCCGAACACAGCCGAAGAGCCACAGTTACTTCTATGCACACAATGCAGCTGTAATTGCGACTGACTTGTCACTTATTTACAAATCTGAATTGGGCCTGTTTTATATATATATATATATATATATATATCAAACAGGATTTTTTTTGAGGAGCACTCTAATTAGAATTACCTCAGGCTTATTGTTAGACCTTAGAAATTATATATGAACATTTATGAACCAAGGATGAATTGATACTTCCTTATACACAAGTACATCCGATGTTTACCAAATAAAATTTGCTTTATTAACATGTCATTAAAATAATGGTCTGATTAAAAATTCATTTTTGCAGATAATTTTTCACCAAAAATGCATTAATACACCAATTTACAGACTTTCTTTTGCCCATTCATTTCGTTCAGCATAATGATAATACTTTTTTCACCCAACGCGTTTCGTGTAAGGTGACTTCTTCAGGGGTGTTATTTTCAAAACCATTTGATGTTCATATTTTGGTGTTAGAGATGTTTTCATTCATAGATGACTGGTAATAATAATGCACCAAAAGCAAATCAGTGTGCTATAAAAATATATATAGAAGGATCTTGTTTGATTTCTTCAGAAAAGTGACTTTTTATCTGAATTCTTACTTTACGAACTCTTGGGACTAGCTTTGTCTTCAAATCAATAAACATGATACATGATAGATATATATATATATATATATATATATATATAGTGTAGATCCTACCTGCATAGGAAATGATGGCACTCTACAGACTTGTTTCCAAAAGGAATGTGAGCTTTAATACTGACGTTTCAAGATCATCAACCTTGATCAAAAGACCGTTGATGGTCTTGAAATGACGGTATTAAAGCTCACTTTCCTTTTTGAAACAAGTCCTCTGTGAAGTGCCACCATTTCCTATGCAGGTGGGATCTACAGCAAGTAGAATCTACACTATCTTTTTCCTGTAGTAGGCACCACGGCAGCTGTACCGTATCATATATATATATATATATATTAAGAGGGGATATGGGCATCAGTGACCACTGGTGTTAGGTACATATGATAGTATTCAAAATTTCTCAAAAAGATATATACATTTATTCTACATAGGACAAGAATTACTAGTTGAAGCAGAAAAAAACGAATAAAGCACATTTGTTTAAAATCAAATTCAAGTAATAAGAAGATTAAAAAGATCTAAAAATGAAAAAGAAAAAAGAATGCATAAAGTGCATAGAATAAGTTCTTAACTTAAGTGCGGAGGTCAGTCTAGGAAGCAATCATGGATTACCAACGCGTTTTCGTCTGTCAGGACTTCACGGACTCTTTGATTTGTTCACAAACATCACTTTCTCCGCACATGTAGGGCTAAATGTAATAGCTTGCGAGTTACATAACATAGTAACATTAGTAACATAGTATTTGAGGTTAAATAGAGGCAAATTGTCCATCGTGTTCAACCTGTTTTAAGTTGTGATGATTCTACATACTTGCTAAATAATGTTTTATGACTAGTTAGCTACTATAACTCATGTTACCCCCGGATTAACCACGTTGATATTTTAAGTATTATAACCTTGGATAGCTTTTTCTTTCAGAAATGTATCCATTCCTTTTTTAAATCCAATTACAGAGTCCGCCATTACCACCTTCCCTGGCAGGGAATTCCACATCCTGATTGCCCTAACAGTGAAGAACCCTTTCCTCCGTTGCGTTCGGAACTTTCTCTCCTCCAGTCGCAGCGAGTGCCCACATGTCCTAAACTGTGTTCTTTTAATAAATAATTCCTCTGATAACTCTTTGTGATGTCCCTTTACATATTTGAAGATATTAATAATATCTCCTCTTAGGCGCCTCTTTTCTAGTGTTTACATATTCAGCCTAGTAAGTCTTAAATTATAGTCCAGTCCTTCTAGGCCTTTAATCAATTTAGTAGCTCGCCTTTGAACACTTTCGAGTTCACTGATGTCTTTTTTATACAATGGTGCCGAAAACTGAACACAATATTCCAGGTGCGGACGTACCAATGCCTTATACAGCGGCATGATTACATCCGAGTCCCTTGTCTCAATTCCCCTTTTTATGCACGCTAGCACCTTACTTGCCTTCTTTACTGCGTTTTTACATTGTGTACGGTTATTAAGCCTATTATCAATGAATACCCCCAAATCTTTTTCCAACTCTGTTTCCCCTAGGCTTTCCCCATTTAATATGTAGGATGTAAGTTTGTTTTTAGTCCCAAAATGCATAACCTTGCATTTGTCTGTATTGAACCTCATTTTCCATTTAGACGCCCAGAGTTCAAGTTTAGATAGATCATTCTGCAAGGACTTCACATCCAATTCTGAATTAATTACCTTACACAGTTTAGTATCATCTGCAAAGATTGACACTGTGCTTTCCAGGCCTATTTATAGGTCATTGATAAATATTTTGAACAGTAGTGGTCCGAGTACGGACCCTTGTGGTATTCCGCTGACTACTAGGGACCAGGTTGAGAACTTACCGTTGACCACTTTTCGCTGTACCCTGCTATCCAACCAGCTGCTTATCCATATGCAAATAGTTTTTCCAAGGCCAATCTCCTTTAATTTGATCATCAGTCTCCTGTGAGGAGCTGTATCGAAGGCCTTTGCAAAATCTAGGAAGACCACATCCACTGCTTTTCCTTGATCAAGATTATTGCTCACTTCCTGCCAGAGGTGCGGGGCTTGTGTGAGTCTGCCCGTATTTTTAAAGCGCCAATCATTTACAAGGCAAAACCAGGTTGTTTTGCCTTGTCAATGATTGCCGCTTTAAAAATAGCCTGTAGTGTTACTGATTGGAAACATATTTCAGAGGCTCATGCTAGCATTTATAGATTCGGTGTGGAGTCCCTGCTGTCATCAACGGTAAGGCTAAGACTCTGCATCTCTATAAGGCTCTACCTCATCCAAGCTTGGGAAGAGATAAAGTACCAGCCAAACAACTTGAACTGCCAGTTTACATGCTGTGTTGCAAAAATACTGTATCACTCTCCACTTTATCTATCTCCAAACATTGATAAATCTCCCCCTTTATCATAGAGGGGACGAGGCATGCACAGGTCTCAGTACCAGATAGAGATAAGGGGGGTCATTCCGCGTTGATCGCTAGCTGCATTTGTTCGCAGCGCAGCGATCAGGCTAAAAAATTGCATTTCTGCGCATGCGTATGTGCCGCACAACGAACAATGTAGTTTTGCACAGGGTCTAGCGAAGCATTTCAGTCGCACTGGTGGCCGCAGAGTGATTGACATGAAGTGGGCGTTTTTGGGTGTCAACTGACCGTTTTCAGGGAGTGTTCGGAAAAACGCAGGCATGCCAGAAAAAAAACGCAGGCGTGGCTAGGCGAACGCTGGCCGGGTTTGTGACGTCAAAACAGGAACTGAACAGTCTGAAGTGATCGCAAGCACTGAGTAGGTTTTGAGCTACTCTGAAACTGCACAAAAAAACTTTGTAACCGCTCTGCGATCCTTTCGTTCGCACTTCTGCTAAGCTAAAATACACTCCCAGTGGGCGGCAGCATAGCGTTTGCACGGCTGCTACAAACTGCTAGCGAGCGATCAACTCGGAATGACCACCAAGAACAGGACTAGAATGAAGCAAACTAAGGGCTCATCCCCATTTATCCACTGTTATAGCTCTTTATACTGTACGTGATAGTAAATGCATGAAGATCACATTAAACATGAGTGACTGGTACAGATGTGGTTTCCAGAATTCTATTCCCAACTGTAACACTGAATTTAAAATCAGAAAGGTAACATGCTAGTTCTCATGTTTCCCAGTGCATGTAAGTGAATGAGCCCTAATTCTGCGTTCCATTGCTGCGAGAATACCACGGGACTCCTGGTTATGTCGTATCCATCGCCCCCAGCATCTAATGAGCCCCCAGAATGTATGTTTCATTTCTAGTGCTCATTATGGCAGGCTTGATTACTATAGCCCACGAATGGTTCTGCCTCATGAAATCCCCAAACGCCTAAAAACGTTCTTGCAACTGCAAGCGTATTGCTTGGAAATTCTAATTAATTAAATGTTATAAATTGCTTGAATGTTCTTCCTTCAGTTACATGACCTTAACTGCTATATTTTGTATATTCAGTGATACTTGTTATAGCGATTCATGGAGTTTAGCTGCTTTGGCAAACCAATTAAATATAATTAAGACTGAAGTTAATAAACTGTTAAAGATGATAGAGAACATTTAGAATGGGTTATTGTTTTGTCTTGATGCATTTCCTGTACGTTTTGAGTAGTACTTTTAATTTCCGCTGTTAAAGGAAATTAATGAGTTTGGGAAAAATTGGGAGAATTAAGAAGTGATCCGAATCACTGTAGTCTACACTGCGGTCATTACGGCGGCAATGGGTTGTAAGATATGCGCTATTAAGTAAGTGATGTATATTTTACTGTCCTCACTCTTCAACTGTGCGATTGATCACTTTCCTCTCTCTCCCAGAGGTGGCTGATAAAATCTACAACCTTTTCAATGGCTACACTAGTGGTAAGGAACAGCAGACGGCATACAACACGCTGCTGGAACTGGGGTCTCCCAGCTTACACCGGGTACGATTCCACTACAACCAGCACTTCCAAAGTTTTGGGGAGTTCACCTGGCGGTGTGAGGACGAGCTAGGGCCCAGGTACAGTATACCTCATTGCATCTTGGCCTGTTTACGCCGGTAATTTGTCGTGCACGTCGGTATTTTGTCGTGTTGAGGAACAGAGATATTGTTAATGGCAATAGCTATTTTAGTATATTAAATAATAATATATCGCTCCATAACTTGGATACACAAACCCTATTTTCTGTTGTTCTCTTGCAAAGTCACACATACCTTCTAACCAATGGCGTGCAAAGTGTGTGGTGTACTCCAGGGGGACTCACACCACACACCCAGCACCCTTTCTTTTGATACTTAGCCCAGCGGCAGCATCGCTGCACAAATCACTGAGAAAATTACACTGCGGCCATTTTCCCAGTGTTTCACGCATGCGTAGAAAGAAAATGGCCACCGTGCCATTTTCCTGGAGACTCACGCATGCGCACTAGACTCTGGCACAGCGCTAGGATTTACTAGTTACTTAGTGATCAGAGTCTACTGCACTGCCGGCTAGAGAGGAGGGGGCCTAGATGGAGACTGGACACGGGCCCCCTCCTCTATTAATATGCCCCTGTGTCTAACAATCCCAATTTCCAGCAACAAATCAATGGTGTGGGTATGGCCTGCTGGCTTGGGGTGTGGACTCATCCAATATATGCGTGGTTGGTTTGGATCAGGCTATTTTGTCCAGGCAGTAACATTGCCAGATTTTAAAGTTGCAAACTGTCCGCTGTGTCATTGGGTTTTTTTCAGGCTATACAAACATCTCTCTTAACTCCTAAAAGTTTATAGAAAATTCCTCTTTGTCACCTGAAATGTACACCTTATATCATGGGTCTTCAACCTGCGGCCCTCCAGCTGCTGTGGAACTACACATCCCAGCAAGCCCTGCCTCAGTTATAGCATGCCTTAATAGCAAAACTGTGGCAGGGCATGCTGGGATGTGTATTTTCACAGCAGCTGGAGGGCCACAGGTTGAAGACCCATGCCCTATATAATGTATTACATATTTTACTGATTTGTGGTATTTCTAGTTTTGCACAGTATTCCATGTTGAAGGGGGTATCAAAGCACAGAGAGAGATAAAGTACCAACCAATCAGCTCCTAACTGTCAGTTTTCAAACACAGCCTGTAACATAAGAGTTACTGTAGAAATAGATGTGTTAGTGCTTTATCTCTCTCTCTCCACTGATACCACTTTCATACAGAAAACCCGACAATTACCCAGCATTCCAGTGCCTGGTGGTATTGCGGGGTTCTGTCTGACCTCCCCTTTCACACAGACAAGCAAATTACTGTGTTGAGAATTTCGACCCATGGCTTGTTTACAGGAATTTGCAGATCAACACGGGTATTTTGTCTGTGTGAAAGGGTCAACTCAGGTCAAAATTCCCGGGTCTCCAACCCTGGTAAATTCCAGGGTCGAAGTCCCAGGAATTTCAACCCGGGTTGACCCATTCACACAGAAAATGGACCCGTGTTTTTCATGAAATTACGGGGTAGAACTGCTTTAGAAGGGGTATTAATCTCTCCATGCTTTGATAAATATTCCCCTTATTATCTGACATTCTGGGAGTGCGTGTCAATGTTCACAGAAGAAGGTTAAATCTTAATAGTCTTGTTCTATGCTTTCTTGCAGCCACTTACAGTTTATACAAATGTACTTAAGATTTGTCTTGTTAAATGTCGGTCAAATATATAGAAGAGACTTTCTAACTTTTCATTCCTCCTCTTAAAGGGCTGGGTTATTCCGGGGGGGGCAGCCATTTTGTAACTGAACCAACATAGATGAAGATGCTGCCTATCAATTATTAATGTCACTCATTCCTGGTCAGTTGATTGGCTGCAATGATTGGTTGCTGTCTTATGAATATTAATAATATTGGCCCAGACAATACAATGGTTTCACTATTTGTAAAGAAATGCACATTAAAGAGCCAGAAAAGCTAATATTTAGCATTAATATATATCAAATGGTGTGTATTGTATAAAGTACTTGAAGTAGCTGGTGTGTTTTATAATACCTAAATATGCCCTTTCAGCTCTTTGCCAGTGGTCTGTAGCAGATTTATATGTCAGGTGAAAGTTAATTCTCTTACTAAACAAGCAGACAGTGAATGACACATTGACAATGTATTTTACCTTCATGCATCATATCTAAAAGTTTCCATTTGGGGGTTTAGTGGCCTGTTAAAATGTCACTGTAGTTACCGAAGGGCCGTTAGCCAATGAAAGTGAAGAGGACTTGAATGAGAAAGTATGTATTTTGTATGTCAGGGATAAGCCTGGCGTTTCACTAAGTTATTACTGAGGGGCTTATTTACTAATAAGCAGTGATAACTATTATTTTTTAGGAATAATCTAACATTGAGAAGCTGAGCAATATTCAGTTGCCTCATTGATACTAGCCCGGAGCAGGTTGGTTTAGCGTTCTCTTGGCCAGGAATTGTGCATGGGTGATACAGCTAGCCAGCTCAAACATGCACCATGGAGGTCAGACTTATTATTAAAACAGGAAATGGAAAGTCATGGTAAATATAAAGAATATGGAAGTACAGTATTGACTACAGAGTGTTATTTGAAGAACAGGGGAGGACTTTACCTGCGTGCAGAGCAGGGGTGGGTATGGGATACTGGCAGTCAGAATACCTAACACTAACTCTCCCCTCCACTCCTGCAGCCTAACCCTAATCCTCCATTCCTGCAGCCTAAATCTAACTTTTCCTTCTTGCAGCCTAACCCTAATCCTCTCCTCATGCATCCTAACCCTAACCCTCCCTTCCCGCAGTCTAACCCTCCACTCCAGGCACCGGTGTTCTGACCGCCGGGATCCCGTTTGTCGGGATGCCAAATACATCCTGCAGAGCATGTGTGTAGCTATGATGGGTACACATCGCACACCCTGCCCCCGTTAAAAATTATTTTCTTTCTGCAGCGGGGTACATTGGTTTCCACAGGGAAAACATCAGGGTGTAGAGATGAATCTTGATCCAGGCACCAACAGGCTAAAACTTTAGACTGTCCCAGGATGCATTGAGGCCTCCTCTATAACCACACCTCCAGGCACTGTGAGCTCAGTTTCGAGTTGGTGCCTGCAGAAGCAGGTGACTTAACAGGAGGCTGTACTGGGCAGACCTGAAAAAGCTTTTAGAAGACTTCAAGGGACGCAGCACTTACATGTCAGGGTGACATTCTGTGCTGCGTTTCCGTCACCTCCCAAGCCACGTCGCATACTCCCGCTGGCTCTGTTCCCGGGTACTTGCAGTGGAGACGCTCCGGCTCAAGGCACACGGTCGCAGACGCTCTCCTGGTTCGCGTGACTGCTACAGAAGGGAGGAGGTAAGAGGGTCCCCCAGGCAGGACCCACCATTAAATCGCGTTTCGGTCGCAGTCTAAGGAGAAGGACTGCGACGCTGGCGTGGACACTGTAACAGAGCAGGGACCCCACTATATCCACCAGGGCATAGGAGTACAGGTCGGATATATTAATATACACTTTATTAAGACTGCATAGTACCAGGTGGTGAGGACCAGCATAGGGGAGAAGGCGCTTGACCTCTAGCCCCTCCTCCAGATCCGGGCACCATCTACTGCTGGTGTTCCCGCCCTGGAGCTGGCTCACACTCTCCCTCACTCCCTGACTGAGACGCTGGGTGCCATCTTCTAGGATTAGCTGTGACTGGTCTCCGGGACTGCAGGGCAAGGTCTCCTCTGTAAATCCGCCTGTACATCAGCGCCGTGATTTTACAGACACATGTCAATATTAGACAGCGTTAATTAAGAACAAGTGTACCTGTGCCAGAATATATTGTACGAGTATTCTGATATACTGTATACATTCGGTCTCGGACCACGCATTGTTAGATATATATATATACATATACTAGTCCAGTGCAGTTTTATTGTCTTACTAAAATAATTATCTGCATTGTCACTGTGACTGTGTGTGCCTGTATTTGCTGTGTGGATTTCACTTTCAGTGTATCACAGCTATAGCTATCACTGTATTCTGTACCCTAAGGGACTAGGTGCGTCAGGGTCTCATATATAGTGCTGCACAATATTTACCATCAAGTGTATTCTATTGTGTACTTAGTCACATACTACCAGATTTATTCGCTGGTGTTGTGTACTGTGTACACAGTCACATAGTACCGGATTAAGACGCTGGTGTTGTGTACTGTGTACGCTGTCACATACTAGGGGATTTATTCGCAGATAGTGTACTCTGTCCGGCTGTATCGTACTCATATGCTCTGCGGTTACATTCACTAAAATGTCTAACACAAAGGGCGGGAAATCCACGGACGCTCCTGTATCATGGATTTGCCTGAGGGGGAAGCTTTGTATGGTGGTCTGTGTATTATGTGCCATACATCTCCCAGTCAGTCCACAGCTCCTGTAACCAATCAGGAGCCACCTTGGACATTGGGGGTCATTCCGAGTTGTTCGCTCGCAAGCTGCTTTTAGCAGCTTTGCACACGCTAAGCCGCCGCCTACTAGGAGTGAATGTTAGCTTATCAAAATTGCGAACGAAAGATTAGCAGAATTGCGAATAGACACTTCTTAGCAGTTTCTGAGTAGCTCCAGACTTACTCGGCATCTGCGATCAGTTCAGTCAGTTTCGTTCCTGGTTTGACGTCACAAACACACCCAGCGTTCGCCCAGACACTCCTCCGTTTCTCCAGCCACTCCCGCGTTTTTCCCAGAAACGGTAGCGTTTTTTCACACACACCCATAAAACGGCCAGTTTCCGCCCAGAAACACCCACTTCCTGTCAATCACATTACGATCACCAGAACGAAGAAAAAACCTCGTAATGCCGTGAGTAAAATACCTAACTGCATAGCAAATTTACTTGGCGCAGTCGCACTGCGGACATTGCGCATGCGCATTAGCGACTAATCGCTCCGTTGCGAGAAAAAAAAAACGAGCGAACAACTCGGAATGACCCCCAATGTTCTCATATATGCTTAATACGCTTGTGACATGCCTTACGCCCCTATGGGACCTCCTCTGCTATTGCAACCACATATTGTCCCTATGGTGAATCCGCCTTGGGCGGATAATTTTTCTACCCAGTTGCAGCAATTGAATCAATCTTTGGTTAGATGTAAGCCTACCCCACGTCATTCTGGTGTCAATGGGTCATCTAAGCGAGCCACTTCTTCCTCACAATTCACTAATCTCTCGGAAGATTCTTCTGATGAGGATGGGGAGTATACTGACCTGTCAGACACTGATACAGCTGCTTCTGATGAGGAATCTACAAGTCAGGTTGATGTCCCTGACCTAGTGGTTGCTATTAAGCAAATTCTACAAATAGATGATGATGTGAATCCCACTACTGTGTCTAAGAAACCTGATAAGTTTAAACGTCAGAAGGTTATTATTACAGCATTCTGACCATTTAGTAGACATACGTCAAGAACCCTGGTCTTCGCCAGGAAAGAAATTCTCCCTATCTAAAAAGATGGTAGCTCATTATCCTCTCCCTTCTGAGTTGTGTAACAAGTGGAAAAATTCACCACCGGTGGATTCCCATGTCACCCGTCTCGTGGTGTCATCTACTCTGCCTGTCACTACTGTCACCTCACCGAAGGAATCGACAGGTAAGCGTGTGGAGAGTTGCCTGAAGTCTATTTACTCCCTTACAGGTGCTATACATAGACCCACTATAGTAGCCTCCTGGGCTGAAAACAAATTGAAGCATGGGTTCAGGCATTAGATGAGGAGCTGCCTCAGGATATATCGGACATTGCCACCACCGCCTATTACATTCAGGAGGCGTCCTCTGAGGTAGGGGTGCTAGAGGCCAAGGCATCGACTACATCCATCCTGGCCCGCCATATTCTGTGGTTGAGGTCATGGAAGGTGGACCTGGACTCCAAAAAGGCCTTGGAGGTACTCCCTTTTAAGGGAGACATCCTATTTGGCAAAGATCTCAATAAGATTGTGACTGACTTAGTGGCTGCTAAGACTGCATTTCTCCCGAATACTAATCCTTCTGCACAGAAGGCAAAAGGTACCACTTTTCTCTCCTTTCGGCCTCAAGGGAAAGCAAAAGGTCAGGCATTCCCGAGACAATCTTGTGCTCCCAAAACCACCAAGCCCAAGGCAAAACAATCCTGTGCCGCCCGTCAGCCTGCTTCTAAACAAGACAAGCCTGCTGTATGACGGGGTGGGCCTCCCCCTGGGGGACCCCAGGGTGGGAGGCCGAATTCTGCAATTCACCCAGGTCTAGTTAAAGACCACTTCAGACACATGGGTGTGGGAAGTTGTCTCTCTCGGGTACGCAGTCTCTTTCAAGAGACATCCCCCTCGCCAGCTCTGCACAGCGGTCATCCTTTCAGATCCGTTGAAGACGCAAGCTCTACGACTGGTTGTGCGTTCCCTCCTGATACAGGAGTGGTAGTGCTGGTACCTATGTCCCAGGGGGGCAGAGGATACTACTCGACCCTGTTTCTAGTCCCGAAACCCAATGGGTCTTTCCGGCCTATACTCAACCTCAAATCACTGAACATGTTTGTGAGAGTGTCCAAGTTCTGTATGGAAACACTGCACTCAATTGTACTGGCCATGGAACCCAGAGATTACATGGTATCCCTGGACATACAAGATGCTTACCTGCATATACCTATTGCCATATCGCATCAGCAATATTTGCGGTTTGCTATTTGCAACCTTCACTATCAATTCCAGTCTCTGCCGCTTGGACTGGCCACGGCCCCTCGGATTTTCACCAAGGTTATGGCCGTAATGACGGCCCATCTCCGTGGCCAGGGAGTCAGGATCCTGCCGTATCTGGATTACTTGCTGATTCTGTCAAACTCCTACGATGTCCTCAGTAGTCATCTACACCTGACGATAGACTTCCTACAAGCCCACGGGTGGCTCATCAACTGGAAGAAGTCCTCACTGGTCCCTGCCCGGAGCATGGTGCACCTGGGGGCACTACTGGACACACACAGTCAACAGCTGTTTCTGTCTCCAGAGAACTTCAGGACAGGATCAGATACTTTCTATCTCGCCCAAGAGTGTCGATACACTCGGCGATGCAAGTAATAGGCCTCATGGTGTCGGTGTTTGACATGGTAGAGTATGCTCAATTTCATTCCCGCCCTCTGCAGAGGTTAATCCTTTCCAAGTGGGATGGCCTACCTCATCGGATCAAGTCTCACATGATCTCCTTGACTCCGGAGGTTCGTCTGTCGCTGACCTGGTGGCTACAGGACCAGCAGTTGAGCAGGGGCCGTCCATTCTGGATCCCCAACTGGGTCCTACTGACTATGGATGCCAGTCTAAGGGGTTGGGGCGCGGTGTTGGAGCAACACTCTTTCCAGGGTCGGTGGACCATGGAGGAATCACTCCTCCCGATAAACATTCAGTCAGACAATGCCACCACGGTGGCGTATGTAAACCATCAAGATGGCACTGGAAACTGCATGGCAATGATGGAAGTGTCAAAAATCCTTAGTTGGGCAGAAACGCCATCTGCCAGCAATATCGGCAGTGTTCATTCCGGGAGTCCTCAACTGGGAAGCGGATTTCCTCAGTCGTCAGGACGTGCACGTCGGAGAGTGGAGTCTTCATCAGGAAGTCTTTCAACTCCTAGTGGACAAGTGGGGCCTACCAGATGTAGACATGATGGCGTCTCAACACAATCACAAAGCTCCGGTCTTCGGATCAAGAACAAGGGATTCTCAAGCAGCGTTCGTGGATGCACTGGCAATTCCATGGAACTTTCGGCTGCCATACATGTTCCCTCCGGTGTCACTCCTGCCCAGGGTACTGCAGAAGTTCAAACAAGAAGGAGGAATACTACTTCTAGTTGCTCCAGCGTGGCCAAAATGGACAAAACTGAACTCATTATCTTTCCCCCAGCCAGAGCAACACCCCCTACAAATATCTCTATCACTGTTGACAACACTATCATCTCCCCCGTTCCCCAACTCCGCTGCCTGGGCGTCACTCTTGACTCCTCCCTCTCCTTTGCACCCTACATCCAAGCTCTGGCGCAATCTTGTTGGTTCCAGCTACGCAACATTGCTCACATCAGACCATTTCTCTCCCAGAGTGCAACTAAACTTATCATCCACTCACTGGTCATCTCACGACTCGACTACTGCAATGTTCTCCTCACTGGCCTCCAATCTGTCCTCAACTCCGCAGCCAGGCTCATCTTCCTCTCCTGCCGCTCCACTTCTGCCACTCCCCTTCGACAAAATCTACACTGGCTCCCATTCCCCTACAGAATCCTCTTCAAACTCCTCACCCTCACATACAAGGCCATCTCTAATTCCACTGCTCCCTACATCTCCAACCTCCTCTCCCTTCATACTCCCTCCCACCCACTACAGTCGGCTGATGACCGTCGCCTCTCCTCTGCCTTGGTCACTGCTTCCCATGCACAAGTTCAGGATTTTGCCCGTGCTGCACCCCTTCAGTGAAATGCACTCCCCCGCTCCATTAGATTCTCCCCGACCTTGCAAAGCTTCAAACGGGCACTGAAAACCCACCTATTTATCAAGCATACCCCTCCAATGCATAACCTAGTCCTTAGGCTGCTCCTCCATCCCCCTGCCCCATGCCTTGAACATCTCTGCTTTGCTTGCATACTGCCATCAGGCTTCCTCATGCTTGCTTGCACCTCATGTCATCTGTCTGTCGCCCCTCCCCACTAGATTGTTAGCTCTTCAGAGCAGGGCCCTCTTTCCTCTTGTTGTCTAACCCCTCTTCTTGACACATTTCACTCAGCAACCATTTTTACCTGCTTTTTCTCCTACTGGTAAAGGCTCCTCTCTATCTATGGCCGCCAGCCCCAAGCAGTACAATGATTACTCTCTCGCTACTTACATCTAAGCTGTATTATGTTTTGAGAATTGTGGTGCTCTTTGTTACCTGCTCTCCATCTTTGTTATTTATTTACTATTATGCTAAGTTTTGTCTCCCTGTACTGTCCTTTGTATGGCGCTGCGAAACACTTGTGGCACCCTATAAATAAAATGTAATAATAATAATGGGTTCTCAGACCTACAGGGTCTATTGCTAGATTGTCCTCTTCTACTTGCTCAACGCCCAGACCTCCTCATTCAGGGCCCTTGTATCTACCCGGACCTGGCCAGACTGGCTTTGACGGCGTGGCTCTTGAAGCTTCACTCCTGAGGGCCAAAGGATTCTCCGAGGCGGTTATCCAAACTATGCTGAAGGCCCGCAAACCGGCATCTGCGCGGATTTATTACAGGGTCTGGAATTCTTACTTCACCTGGTGTGCTACTAAGAATTGCGATGCTTACAAATTCAGTACTTCCAGACCTCTAACTTTTCTACAACAATGCCTGGATTTAGGCCTTCGTCTGGCCTCCCTCAAGGTTCATATCTCTGCTTTGTCGGTGTGGTTTCAGAGAAAAATTGCGTCTATTCCTGACGTTCATACTTTCACTCAGGGTGTTTTACGAATTCAGCCTCCCTATGTCCCTCCTGTGTCTCCATGGGATCTGTCTGTTGTCCTGAATGCCCTGCAAGAGTCTCCATTTGAACCTCTTGAGTCAGTGGACCTTAAATGGCTTATGGTCAAGGTCCTGTTCCTACTGGCTATTGCCTCTGCCAGGAGGGTGTCAGACTTAGGCACTTTGTCCTGTCGTCCACCCTTTCTGATTTTTCACCGTGACCGGGCAGTTCTTAGAACTCGCCCTGGTTATCTACCTAAGGTGATGTCATCTTTCCATCTTAACCAAGAGATTGTGGTTCCGGCTTTTATCTCTTCTGGTTTGTCCTCCAAAGAGCGGTCTTTGGATGTGGTACGGGCTCTCCGTATTTACGTTGAGAGGACTGCCTCTATTAGGAGGTCAGATAACCTTTTTGTACTCTTTGGTTTTCACAGACGTGGCTGGCCTGCGAACAAGCAAACATTGGCCAGATTGATTAGAATGGTGATTGCACAATCATATGCACAGGCTGATCTTCCAGCTCCTGCTGCTATTAAAGCCCATTCTACTTGGTCTGTTAGACCTTCTTGGGCGGCCCACCGAGGCGCGTCCGCTGAACAATTCTGAGAGGCGGCTACATGGTCCTCAGTGAACACGTTCATTAGGTTCTATGCCTTTGATACTTCTGCCTCCCAGGATGCTTCCTTTGAACGCCGGGTTCTCACGCCCGCTACGGCGCGTCCCCTCCCATGAGGAACTGCTTTAGGACATACCCAATGTTTTTTTCCTGTGGAAACCAGTGTACCATGCTGCAGAAAAGGAGATTTATGGCAGACTTACCATTGTTAAATCTCTTTCTGCGAGGTACATTGGTTCCACAGGGCGCCCACCCTGACGCACCTAGCTTCTATGGGTTTGTATGGCATTAGCCGCTAGTCCCTTCTCCTGTCATGAGAATGTGGTTCTATGTGACATCTTCCTTCTCTTTTACCTGCTCCTGCATTCGACTGGTTAACAAAACTGAGCTCACAGTGCCTGGAGGCGGGGTTATAGAGCAGACCCCAATGCATCCTGGCACAGTCTAAAGCTTTAGCCTGTTGGTGCCTGGATCAAGATCCATCTCTACACCCCAATGTTTTCCCTGTGGAACCAATGTACCTTGCAGAAAGAGTTTTAACAATGGTAAGTCTACCATAAATCTCCTTTTCCACCAGCGCCGCTAGTATAACCTTGGAACATGATGCAGGTGCCATGTGTCTGGAGATCTGTACATGTGTACTACAGGAATCACTGACAAAATGGCACCCACACCATTTTTCCAGAAATCAAAGCATGGGCAGAAAAAGCCAAGGTGGGCTCGAACAGAGGTGGCACCCAGGCCCTCCCCTCTCTTAAAGTGCCCCTGGTGCAGAGGGCATATGCCACTTGCCATGTGTTCATTTTAACATTAAGTACATTTATCAAGTTCTCTTTTAACCAATTTCTATGGCCATGGTAACTTTAATATTTTGATAGATATATGTCTGATTCATTTTTGTGATTGTATGATCTTTAATCCTCGCCACGTCTTTTATAGGGACAGGTTTGCAGGTGTTTATGTATACTTGGCTTCTACACATCTAAAACTAAATATTAGTTTTCATTCATATATAACAAAGAAAATGTTGTCTTTTTCTTCAGGAAAGCTGGCTTAGTTTTGTCTCAGCTTGATACCTTGAGTCCGAGGTGCAGCTATCTGTTGGGAGAACCAAGAATCAGCCTCCGTCGCACTTCTCTGCATTACCTGGCTTGTCGATACAGTGAACCCAAAGTCCACGCAATGAACTGGACGGATCTGAATAGAGACCTGCGGAAGAACTGTGAGGAGCAGATATTGATAGTTCTGAGCAATGATTATGGAGACAGCAAGGACAACTAAAGGTCACTGGTGCCCAATTCAGTACCAGGACTCAGGAACAGACTGTGTGTTAAATACACGCAAACTGGCTGAGTTATTGCACACACTGTACTGTTGTTGGATTAGTCTATTGATCTTAGAACACAAAGTAAATTTGACAAATGAATTGACTGGCACCTGCTAGCTTCTGGAATCATGGATAAGGCAAGAGGATCAGTCAAAATATAATCTCCTACATCATGGTGCACTGTTCATAAAACAAGTGTCATACTGGAACCCTAACCTCCCCTACTAGATCAGATCTCATTAAATGTTCTACTGTATTTTACCCAATGTCATGGACATGAATATTTAAATCGGTGCAACAATTGCGTAACTCAGGCTCTAGGTCATGAAGATGTTTACCCTGTTCTACCATGAGGTCTGTGCAATGTCTTCTCATTTCCATGATATAGGGGTAGCAAGAATCAGTGTTCCAGCATGGTGGAGAACGTCAGACGCAGAGATGTAACTGCATAAAATTAGTACCTTTTCCTTTTGTCTTCAAAGGAAAATGACACAGTGAAAGTTTCTCCATGTGTTGAATAATAGTGCCCCTGCTGCAGATCTGATATGTTCTCCTCACCTGTCTTCTTACAGGACTGGAAGCCACAGGGCCGTTCACACAGTGCCTGATTCTCAGTGGGTGGGTTTATAAATCACTGTCTTCCAGCTGCACAAATGAAACAACAGATTTAGTAGCAGCTTTGGCCCCTGAAGAAGATCCCTGTTTAACTAAGCAATTTGTCAATGATCCAGACAAAGCCTTTTCTGGAACTTTGCTATTAATTACCGCAAAGCCTTCAAAATTATTTAGCTCATGATTTTTAAATATATATAACAGACCAGTACTTTTGGTTATTTTACCAGTAGCCAAGATGTAGTCACTCAGTGTTAGACATGTTGGTGTGGAAGAGATGAGTAGTGAGCATGTCATGGTGCCATGTGGCTGGACTGCAGACATTGAGGGCCATTCCGAGTTGATCGTAGCTGTGCTAAATTTAGCACAGCTACGATTATCTTCCCTGACATGCGGGGGGACGCCCAGCACAGGGCTAGTCCATCCCGCATGTCAGTCCCCCCCCCCCCCCCCCCCGCACAAGTACAAAAGAATTGCACAGCGGCTATGCTTTTGTACATGTGGAGTAACTCCCGGCAACTCCCGTCACGTAGCCGATGCGGCCCGCCCCCCTGCACGGTCCGGTCACGCCTGCGTTAGCCTACCGCGCCCCCCTTAACGGCGGCCAAATGCAGCCGTGCCGCCCCTTCCCGCCCAACGACCGCCTCTGCCTGTCAATCAGGCAGAGGCGATTGCTAGGGAACGACGGCCTTCAGCCGTCCAGTATGCGCCGGCGCACTGCGGTGCCGACACATGCGCAGTTCCGACCTGATCGCTGCGCTGCGCGAAACTGCAGCGAACGATCGGGTCAGAATGACCCCCATTATCCTATGGCAAATAGCAGTTTGAAGTAGATATAAGCGGGTTCGGTTTTACTTGGATTTACTCGGATTTACCCGAATCTCCTTATTGGCTCACAGACGTCACATGTTTTGGTTAGCCAATAAGAAAAATCCAGAAAGAAAGAACTTGCGATAATTCTGGCGTTAAGAACCGAGTAAATCCGAATAATAAGTAAATCCCACTCATCTCTAGTTTGAAGGCACCACTTTACCCATATGCCCATGAATAAAGCTGCTTTATATGATGGTAGAACACATTGGTCATGGACCTAATACACCAATGGTATGGCTAAAAGATGAAAATACATATGGAGTTATTTGATTGACTTTATTTAGTAAGAAAAAGTATAGCGTCAATATTGAGTAACGTCTCTCCACTGCCTACTCTTACCTTCTACTGCATCTACTCCACTCATTCTCAGTTGGACCACTACATGTCCATCTCTATGTCTAGCAATCAGTTCATTTCTTTGTTATATCACAATTCTTTCACAGCAAATGCCATGTGCTCCATCTACTCTCTGATGTGCTTTACAATTCTACCATTGTCTTCATTACTTAATTCTGTCGTGCTGCTGATTGCTTTTACACAAGTGATGTTGTGTGAGTAGTGGTTGTTACAGGGAGAAGTCCTCACCACAGTACTATTATTGGAAAAGTAAGTGATTTAGGGGATGCAGTCAATATGCCGGCACTCGGGAATCCCGGTGTTCAGGATACCGACACCAAAATCTCGACAGCCAAAAATGCCGCCAGGCAGAATCTCGGCGCACCAGGGCTATTCCCACTCGTGGGTGTCCATAGCACCCATAGAGTGGCATGAGCCACCGAGTAGCGTGGTGAACGTAGCGAGCCCGCAAGGGGACTCTTAGCACTCGCCCCGCTGCTGGCATTCTGGCGGGGGCGGGATGCCACTGTCGGGATATGGACAGCAGGCAGTCCGACTGCCGGTAATACATACCGAACCCTGATTTAGTACAGGTGTTATTCATATACTAATGAAAAGAATCTTAAAAACATATCTAAATCTCTTAGTTACTTACTTCATCTTTCTGGAACTTTTAGTAAATCTATTGCATCATCAAATTTTTGGTTACATTCCAGCAGAGCTTGTAGTTTCATTTTCCTTGGACAGGTGTTAGAATCAGTTGTGGATTCAACTGTATCTAATACTGTATAACTACATCGTGTTCATGAGAAACAAATGAAACAACTCTGTTGAGATTATATAAAGTCATAGGGTGAAATGCACAGAAGGAACAAAGATTAAGCAGTGGCATTAGTAAAAGAGGCAGGAAGGCATGTACAAATCAACAAACAGAAATCTCCTTCTTACCATGAATTCATTGATTGTAGAAAAGATGTCGGACAGTCAAAAAGTCACCTTATATCTTTTAGATCTGTGATGCAGATTTTTAAGTTACTACCTGGTCTGTTGGGTTTGTAATATAATTAGCATACCACTTTTCTAGAACCAAAAATAAGGTGGAGCTTTACGACAGCTTGGAGACAGATAAAGTGGAGAGAATCAAAGTACCAACTAGTCAGCTTCCAGCTGCCATTTTTCAACCTGTAACATGACAGTTAGAAGCTAATTGGTTAGTACTTTACCTTCCCCTACTTTATCTACATTCAAGCTTTGATCAATCCCCCCCAATGAGATAATAAACCCAAATGGAATTTAATGATAAGAAGAACCTTGGACTGGGGTGGAGATCAGCTCTTTCACTGTCCACAGTCCACAAATAAAAGAAACCAGAGGCCGGAATGTGAAGGTATCTGGAGATTAGATCATCCTGACAAAAGCTTTAGTTATTATTCCTTCTCTTTCTACTTTGCACTATTTTGTAGCAAATAAGTGGCATTAACGGCAGCTCAGTCGCAGACAAGTGCTCCCAGGAAACACATTTTATTTCTGCACTTGAATTTAATGGGGGGGTGAATGCACCTTCCTTATCTGCTGTAATGCTGATCTAAGCCTCTGCTCATCATTCATAATGTATCATAAATCTGGAAGATCGTTGACCTGTTTAAACAAACACGTCAATGTCAACGAGTCAGGGAGGAAGCAGTATTGCAATGAGTTTAGTAAGGGTACTGTAGTGTGTACTGTAAACATGTAATTCTGCTCCAGGGGTTTCAGCTGAACCAACTCAATGACACTTATCACCTTTCTGAGCGGACAATCACTGTTCAGTTTTATGGAATTGGTTCAACACTAACAAGGCAGCAAATTAACCAACTGTTGTGCTTCCCAATGGTTCAGTCATACAGCTTTTTTCACATTGATTTGCTGTGGTTTTCACCCCTTCTCCTCCACCATGGTGGCTTAGTTCATCCAGATCATGCTCAAAAGGTGACACATGAATCAAATGTTAACATTTGCTAAAATTCTGGAAACAAATACAAATATTACAGAGCCCGTTCCTTTTTAAGCACTTAAGTAGTTACAGTTATTTCTGTGAATATGCACTATATACATTGCATGATATACAGCAGAGGAACATATTTAGGGACATTTCTGAGAACTGTTCCACAAGTAACTAAGGCAAAGATGACATTACCCGTAGTAATCAGACATTTGGTTTTATTTTCTTAATTGTACCATATCTCCTAGCTGTGCTAATTTAGTCAGGAAAGTCCTGATATGGGATACGTTTATATGACCGGCAGTTAGGAGACTGCCGGGCACAATACCGACACCGGGATCCCGGCATCTGACAATCCCGCCGGTCGGCATGCCAACCAAGAGTGACTATTCCCACTCGTGGGTGTCCACGACACCCTAAAGGGCCGTACTGACTGGGAGATTTCCCCAGAGATGTGTGCTGAGCGGTCTAGCACAGACTGCTCAGCACACATCTCTCTCCCCGGCATCCCGCACAGCCGCTGAACTCAGGATTCATTACATCTGGCTCATAGCCACACCCACTATAATGTAGCCATGCCACCATCGCACCATAGCCACGCCCCTACCCGATTCTGAACCTACCAATGTTGGAAATACATGTACTATAAAACTGACATCTACATTTTGATTGCTTCATATAGGCAATACTACTTTTTCTGCACAAAAAACTTGTAAGAACAGTTTTCATACATATCCCCCCGGCGAAAGGTGTACAACATTACTACATCTGTGCTTATGTACAACCAGCGTGTAATGGCTTGTCCACACATGGGATTATGGGTAAAAATGGATGTCAATATACTCATTCTTTATCTGTATTTTAGTTATGCATATTCAACCCGTGTTTCATACCAACAAGTTTAGTTTAATCACAACTCAGGCCTGGGTATATATTTATTAAGTAGAGATTTAGGAAAATAGTCGCTTTTACTAAGTTGTTACTAGAGAAACAGACTCCAGAATCTGCTTTACAGATGTACACTGCCTGTATATTACACTGTGAGAGAAATGTCCATTCTATAATACAGTGTATGCCCATTTGCATACAAGGTGCACTTGGTGATATTTTAGGAGTCTATGGGCCTAAATCAGGCCTGATCGCTCGCTAGTTGTTTTTTTCAGCGCTGCGATCAGATAGTCGCTGCCTACAGGGGAGTGTATTTTAGCTGTGCAAATGTGCGATCTCATGTGTAGCCGAGCGGTACAAAAAGATCTCTTGCCGTTTCTGAGTAGCCCAGGACTTACTCAGCCGCTGCGATCACTTCAGCCTGTCCGGGACTGGAATTGACGTCAGACACCCGCCCTGCAAACGCTTGGACACACCTGCGTTTTTCCAACCAGTCCCTGAAAATGGTCAGTTGCCACCCACAAACGCTCTCTTCCTGTCGATCACAGACCGCATAAGAACTCATACTTGCACTACAAATATTTTTTTTCTCTCTTATTCCAATCAGTTTGTGTTGGCAATCCCAAGTCCCTGTAGTTTCTTTAATGCAGAAAGGTCTTTTCTTGTAACAGAAAACAACACTGTGATAACTGCTTGACGGCAGTCACATGGTCAGGGGAAGTCACATGATTCTTTTAACGATTACTTGTTGCACCAATTTTGTTTGACGTAGTTACTGTAATATGCAATATGGTTAATTAAAAGAAAAATAAGATACAGATTTTTGTTAAATATTAATGTTTGGAACACAAGTTTAAGTTAATCACTATGTAAATATGTGTATTTTTAAATGACCTGAATTTGACATGTAACTACTAATTAGATAAAACCAATAGCATGTGCATTAAATAATTATATTATTATGTTCTTTCAGCTATATCACGCCTGATTATAAATTGTTATTATATAGAGGTAAACAGTCAGTCATGCTACCGTATACAAAGTCAGAATGTGAGGTTTAATGTGTTTTATTAGCTCTTTGCATGTCATCACTATGTTTAAATGAAGATAAAGTTTGCTAATGTATATGCCTAGCGGGCAAGTAGGAGCTGTCATAATCTCCTCCGAGGCTACTAAAATGCTTATACATATCCTTATATAACTGCCACAGAATCCAAAAGAATGGACTGAATGAGACGTAGAGACACCTGTGAAATCCTAATTTTCCATAAACCCAGTTCTTAATCTTATGATAATTTTGTACTGTAATTTGTCGTTAGCAACCTGCCCATTACACATATAGTAAATAGGGCCTGATTCTGACTTGTACACTAACCCAATAGTATGTTACTAAGATTTTGGAATGTTGCTACAGATAGGGTAGACCAGGCATGTCCAAACTGCGGCCCTCCAGCTATTGTGAAACTACATATCCCAGCATGCCCTGACACAGTTTTGCTGTCAGAGAATACTAAAGCTGTGTCAGGGCATGCTGGGATGTGTAGTTTCACAACAGCTGGAGGGCCGCAGTTTGGACATGCCTGGGGTAGACCTTCTCTTACATTAAGGAGTTAATCTGCGGCTCCCTGTGTATACTGAAAAGAGTCCAACTCCTGCAAACAGTAGGGCCAGTCTTCCTCTAGGATGCGCCAATATTCCTACGAATGCAGCCAATCAATTCATTAGGAATCAATGACATCACTGAGGCATAATGCCTCAATAAGGCTTAATATCACAATGATGTCTCTATTTATTAACAATTTCTTATATAGGGGGTAATTCCAAGTTGATCGCAGCAGGATTTTTGTTAGCAATTGGGCAAAACCATATGCACTGCAGGGGGGGCAGATATAACATGTGCAGAGAGAGTTAGATTTGGGTGGGGTGTGTTCAATCTGCAATCTAATTTGCAGTGTAAAAATAAAGCAGCCAGTATTTACCCTGCACAGAAATAAAATAACCCACCCAAATCTAACTCTTTCTGCACATGTTATATCTGCCTCCCCTGCAGTGCACATGGTTTTGCCCAATTGCTATCAAAAATCCTGCTGCGATCAACTTGGAATTACCCCCATAGTGCAGCAAATTATGTTGCGCTTTACATTTGGAAACAACAGTGATAGAACAAAACTGGGTAATAACATACAGTAATAGAGGTAGGAGGGCCCTGCTCGCAAGTTTACAATCTACAGATAATTAGTGAATTTATGCCACATTTTTTATGCCAAATGTAGTAACACTGTTATATTACTCTGTTTCCACTAAACATTTCACTTTTGAAGTTTTAGTAAAAATCCTTCACATCAGATGCAGTTGTTGCTATTAGAGATGTGCGGTTTGGCTTTCCTGAAATACACACCCAAACTTAGGGCTGCCTTGTTGAATCGAGTCCCAGTTCGGAATCACTTTGGGGTTCCAAGTGGAACAGAGTCCCGGCTCGGGGCTGTTGTGAGTTCGGAACTCGGATTAAAAACCTGAAATTGGCTTTTGGATTGCATGTAATCAGGTCTAAATTACACGATTTTTGCTGTTTTTATTAACTTTCTTTTTAAATCAATGTTTATCGATTTTTATCGAATAAAGGAGTACAAAAACCGAATCCGATCCAAAACACTTGAGGATGATTTTGCCATAATGAAGACACAATGATGATTTAGAGCCAAAATCAAAACATTGGGGTCAGAGCCGGCCCTAACCAATATGATGCCCTAGGCAAGATTTTGGCTGCTGCCCCCTAGCACCGCCACTAGTTCTGCAGGAGATGCCTGGCATGAGTCAGCTGGCAGCTCTGCAAATGTCGGGTGCCTTTTGTTTATGAAAATGTATCATATTATTTGCATTACTATGTGGCTAGGATGCACAAGCAGCTTCTGCTGATTAAAATGATATGCGGCATGCCTATATTCTGTGTGCGACTGTGGCTGTATCTGCATATGAAATGCTACATTACTGTGAATTCCAGGAATACACTGCAACGTAGCATTTCGTATGCAGATAAAGCCGCCGTCACACACAGAATATAGGCATGCCGTATATCATTTTAATCAGCAGAAGCTGCTGGTGCCCCTAAGCATACCAAATGCCCTAGGCATTTGCGTAGTTTGCTATGCCTAAGGCCGGCTCTGATTGGGGTCCACACACATCTCTAGTTGTTATCCATAAAAAGTGTTACCACATACAGTATCAATATAACACCTAGGAATGCACTTTTGCAAATGATTTCAAATACACCTTAGCTAACTTGGATTACCTAATGTATTCTTGGCCTTTGGGATAGCTCTGGCTACATCTGTATCTGTATAGGGGAGCCAGGAACAGTCTCATACCCTGCAATGTTGTATGGCTCCAGGGTAAGGATTTTGTTCCTAACAGTGAACAGAATTAGCCACACATACAGTATACAGTGGGCCTGATTCTGCGTTAAAGCAAAAAAAGAGCAAGTAACTGGTCACCTGGACAAACCAAGCTGCCGTGCAAGGGGGCAAATTAATTTATTTGTATTGCATGCAGGGTAAATACTGGCTGCTTTTGCATGTAGCCTACAAATGCTGGACAGATTTAATTTTACACTCCAGTTCAGACACCTTCGGACATACCCCTCCCAAATCTAAGGCTGGGTACACACTTGTGGATATAACATTCGTACAGCTGATGAACGATGATTCAGCTGGACCATCTGCTGATGTGTACAGTCCGTATGTCTGTGAACGGTGTTGTGCACAGGCATATCAGGTCAGCACTGCGGTGTGGCGATGCTGATTTATCATGCAGATACAGGGGTATATTCAATTGAGGTCGAAAACTGCCATCTGTCGAAAAGACGGCAGTTTTCGACTTTTTTTGGTCTAATCCAGATTCGACATATTCAATATTTTTACATTTTTTTCGACAAGTCGATAAATTCGACTTGTCGAAAAGCACATGGATCGGCGGAATAGCTGCCGATCCACGTGCTAATGTCGAAAACGGGGCCAAATCCGGCAGGTTTTTGCTCGGTTTTTGACCATCTCAGTCCGACATCAAAATTATGTCGGAATGAGATGGACCCAGAGGAGGCGTGGGGGGGAGGGGCCGCAGGGAGATGGGGGGACATACAGGGAGATGCGGGTATACAGGGAGATCAGCGCTACAGTAGCGCTGCAGCTGGATGTCACTCACCCGCGCAAACTCACGGCAGCTTCCACCCGGCTCCAGCGCGCTGCTGGAGCCGGGTGGAAGCTGCCGTGCGGTCGGGCGGGTGAGTGACATCCCGCTGCAGCGCTACTCCATTGCGCTGATCTCCTCTGGCTGCCGCCGGCTGTCCCCCCGCGGCTCACCCCCCCTGTACTCCTCTGAGTCCCATCTAAATTCGACTTGAAAAAGTCGAATTTGAGATGGGATTGAATAGGGGTTGTCGGATCCATTCCGACAAATACATGTCGGAATGGATCCGACTTTAATTGACTATACCCCACAGTATATTGAAACATCTGCCTGTGTGTATGGGCGACCCACCGACCAAATAATATATCGGCTGCAGAAGCCATTTTATAGTGAGCGGGCATATTGAAATGGCTAGAAAAACACTGGGTAAATGATTGGTAAGCGTGTGTGCACAAGACCGTGAATGCCTAAACCCTACCAATCCGTTGGACAAGTTTGTACCTAGTCTACAGTAAATCTCTCTGCACATGTTACATCTGCCCTGCCTACAGTGCTTCCTACAGTGCAACATGGATGTGCCCAGATGCAGAGTTACTTGCCCAATTTTGCCTCACTCCCTCCTCAGAATCAGGCCCATAGTATGTGTATTAATACAGAATCAGAATGAAATAAATCAATCATGTGACTGCTAAATGGGACTTATGTGTTGTGCATATGTTAATGCCTGGCTATAGGATTGTGCAATGAAGCAACTGGTCAGGCTTCAGAAACCTTTAAAGCAGTTGTTTAACTATAACCTTTTGAGGAGTTTGCAGTCATTATGCCGACATTCATATTGTCGACAAGGTGAATGTCAAAAGTCCATTTTAGTTTTACCCTCAGGGTTAGGCAGAGCTTAGGCTGTGGGTTAGGATACGGTTTGGGCTACAAGCACTGAAAACGCTATGTCAATATGTCACCTGTCGATATTCACAATCATAGGTAAACAAAGGGGGGGGGTGTATCTGGGTGCCCAGAAACCCCCCTCCTCTTGGCCAGTGGCTCAAATTAGTACAAGTCCATTTTAGTTTTAGCTTCAGGGTTAGGCCACGCTTAGGCTGTGGGTTAGGATACGGTTTGGACTATAAGCACCTGAAAACGCTATGTCAATATGTCACCTCTCGATATTCATAATCATAGGTAAACAAAGGGGGGTTTCTGGGGGCCCAGAAATCCCCCTCCTCTTGGCCAGTGGCTCAAATTAGTACAAGTCCATTTTAGTTTTAGCTTCAGGGTTAGACTGCGCTTAGGCTGTGGGTTAGGATACGGCTGGGGCTACAAGCACCTGAAAACTCTATGTGAATATGCAACCTGTCGATATTTATAATCATATGTAAACATAGGGGGGTTTCTGGGTGCCCAGAAACCTCCCTCCTCTTGGCCAGTGGCTCATATTAGTACAGTAGAATATATTACGATTACTTGAGCTGCCGCCACAACATGCAGTTTAAGCATACCTCCCAACTGTCCTGATTTTCGCGGGACAGTCCCATTTTTTGGACACTGGCCCACCTACAAGCCATGGTGTCCTGCGGTGGGGGGAAGCAGTTGGGAGGCTCCAGAGCAGCGGTAAATAGATGCTTTGTATCACAGGAGACAGAGGTGCTGCGCCCTCAGTGATGAAAATTGGAGGCATGGCTTATGATTGTGCGAAACCACGCACCCTTTTACCGAGGGCATGCCCCCTTTTTGGGTGCACGCTGGCAGAAGTTCCGCATCTGTCAATGTGAATGCTGCACATGCCCAGTGGTAGCAGCATCTTCCTCCAAGTGTGCTGTGTGCGTGGATCAGTGCACTGGACCAGAGAGTAGCTACCAGAAAGAAGAGACAGGGGCCTTACTATGAGATGGGAGAATGTGTGCTTTGTGTAGTTTTGTCTCATACTGGTTCTATTATTTTTTTTGTGCATTTATTTATTATTGGAAGTTTAACATTTTCCTTACCACTTATGTTAGTTATACAGTATTAGTTAAATATGTTTGATATAGTCTTTACTACACCATCTATAGTGTTGTTTTTTTCCAAACATTATCCAGTATAAATATAACCCTAATACCGCTCCCACAGACTCCAGTACTTGCTCTAATTTTCCACAGAGCAGGAAATTGGCGTTTGCTTTCTGTCAATGTCCACATTTGAAAAATTGCCATAACGTCCATGTCATCATTTAGAATGTCTACATTTTGTACCACACCCCTTTCTGAGTCCTTTAGTAACATTTTGAAGGAACAAAGGGAATGTTACATGTACCACCAGAGGGCGTATTCCTAATGCTGTCCAAGGTTGTCTAGTGGTACATTTAGCATGTTCCTTTCACCCTCTTTTGTATGGTATCCGTTCACATGGTCGACCATGTTATGGTCGACAGTCATTAGGTCGACCACTATTGGTCGACATTGACATGGTCGACATGGACACATGGTCGACACATGAAAATGGTCGACACATGAAAGGTAGACATGAAAAGGTCGACATGAGTTTTTTAACTTTTTTTTCTTTTGGGGAACTTTTCCATACTTTACGATCCACATGGACTACGATTGAAACGGTAAAGTGTGCCGAGCGAAGCGGTAGCGGAGCGAAGGCACCATGCCCGAAGCATGGCGAGCGAAGCGAGCCATGCGAGGGGACGCAGTGCACTAATTGGGGTTCCCAGTCACTTTACGCAAAAAACGACACCAAAAAAAGTAAAAAAACTCATGTCGACCTTTTCATATGCCGACCTTTCATGTGTCGACCATTTTCATGTGTCGACCACGTGTCCATGTCGACCATGTCAATGTCGACCAATAGTGGTCGACCTAATGACTGTCGACCATAACATGGTCGACCATTCATACCGGAACCTTTTGTATTATCCTCAGCTTCTTCTTCCCTCCCCCTGCTTGTATTCTATTCCCTCTCTTTATTGTGCTGTCCTTTCCCTCCTCAGCTTGTATTATACTCCTACACAAAGGGGCTAATTCAGACCTGATCGCTAGGCTGCGTTTTCGTACAGCGGACGATCAGGTCTAAACTGCGCATGTGTATGTACCGCAATGCGCAGGCACGTCGCACAGGTACAAAGCGGATCGCCGCTCAGCGATGGGTTTGTGCGAAGGATCCATTCGCATGGGCGTTCGCAAGGTGATTGACAGGAAGAAGGCATTTGTGGGTGTCAACTGACCATTTTCTGGGAGTGTTTGGAAAAACGCAGGCGTGTCCATGCGTTCACAGGGAGGGTTCCTGACATCAATTCCGGTTCCGGACAGGCTGAAATGATCGCAGCTGCTGAGTAAATCCTGAGCTGTGCAGAGACTGCACAAAATCTGTTTGTACAGCTCTGCTACACATGCGTTCGCACACTTGCAAAGCGAAAATACACTCCCCTATGGGCGGCGACTATGTGAACGCAGCCCCTAAGTGTGCATGCTTCCGCCCAGTGCCCACTCTGCCTGCATTATGCTCCCTGTCCTCTCCTCCTCCACCGCTGACAATTGAGTCTCTCTTGTTAAAGATGCCACAGAAGGGGGAATAGTGAGAATGAATTTAGTGATTTGCCAAATGTGGCTGACCAGACCAGAGTCACGGACTGGCCCACTGTGCATCAGATCCAGTGGTGGCCCTTTGCACAGGAGCCGGGTAGATGACCTCCCTCAGTCTTCAGTCTCTATATCACCCTATCACTGTAACACTGCCTCTGCATTAAGGGGGTCATTCCGAGTTGATCGCACGTAGCAACTTTTTGCTGTCCTTGCGATCAACTAGACGCCGCCTATGGGGGAGTGTATTTCTGCATAGCAGGGCTGTGATCGCTTGTGCAGGCTGCTATGCAAAAAAAGTTTCCTGTAAAACAAGACCAGGGTAAGAGTTACTTGCCCTGTGCGATCGATCCAGCGATGCAGGTCCGGGAATTGACATCAGACATCCACCCTTCAAATGCCTGGACACGCCTGCGTTCGACTCATCAGTCCCAGAAAACGGTGAGTTGCCGCATGGTTCCGCCTTCCTCCTGTCAATCTTCTTTTGGTCGCCGCTGCAACCACTTTTCTCGCTAGCGGCGTCGCGGCCTGGTGACGGCTGTTGCCGGGCAACGACGCGCCTGCGCAATGTGGCCACTGCACATGCGCAGTTCCGACCCGATCGCATGGCTGCGAGGAAGCACAGCGTGCGATCGGGTCAGAATGACCCCCTAAGACATGTTGTTCATAAGAGTACGATATTGCTAATATTAGCCCATTGTCTGGTGTCGGAATCAGTGCTTAAAGTAACAATAAAGAAGCTGATGGTTTGTGGGCCTAGTCCAGACCTGGACGCTGCTACAACAGCGGTTGCAGGCTGAAGCCCGGTGAGGTGTGCGCACACAGTGAGAAGGCATCTGATATGTGCCATCGCCTCTGCCTGATTAACAGGCAGAGGCAGTCGTGGGGCGTGTCGGTGGTGCTGTTTTCGGAGTACGGTCCAGACAATGCAGGCGTGTCTGGACCGTTTGTGGAGCAGGCCGCGGCGGCTGCGTGACGTCGCACGCAGCCGCTGCAGCCAAAAACATGGCGGGTTTTGTCATCTATGACAAAAGAGCAGGTGCGGGAAGAGGGCCAATTAGTGTTTTGTTACAGCTACTTAGATCTAACAAGTGGTGCGCTCAGCAGGGGATTATTTTACATTTAGATAAATGTAGTTGTGTGGCTGTTATAGGCATTATATCATCATGATAGAAATCTTTATTTCACTGTAGGTTTTATAGCAACCATAATAGTGGGGAGCTGACACATTAACAAAAACTTGATTTAACCCCTGTCTGACCTACTATATTTCTCTGGCTGGCATGGTTTAATGTGGGAGATATTTATCAGAGCATGGAGAGAGATAAAGTATCAACAAATCAGCTCCTAACTGCTGCATTACAGGCTGTGGGGCAGATGTATTAACCTGGAGAAGGCATAAGGAAGTGATAAACCAGTGATATGTGCAAGGTGATAAAGGCACCAGCCAATCAGCCCCCAATATATAAATTAACAGTTAGGATCTGATTGGCTGGTGCCTTTATCACCTTGCATTTATCCCTGGTTTATCACTTCCTTATGCCTTCTCCAGGTTAATACATCTGCCCCAGTGTTTGAAAAATGACAGGAATTGATTGGTTGGTACTTTAACTCTCTCCACTTTAACTCTCACCAAGCTTTGATTAATCTTACCCTGTTAAGACCCAGATTTATCAAGCCTTGGAGAGTGATAAATTACACGGTGATAAAGTACCAACCATCACCTGTCATGATACAGGCTGTGTTTAAAAAATGAGATTGGTTGGTGCTTTATTATTACATTGCAATTTATCACTCTCCAAAGCTTGATAATTCTGGGCCTAAATCATCGACTGCAACTTGTGTTCGGCTATCAACAATGATGTGCCATTGTAATTGGCACAACTAAGATCCCCATCACTAGTGGACGATTGAAAAAAAAAAATCATAAAAACACATTTTTATCCATGTCAGTTCATAGCCAATGAATCATGTACATATCTTTACCCATCACTAGCCAGTGGCATATCTATAAAGGGTGAACTGTGTATGGGTCCAGGGGGGGTCCACACCACACACCTATTTCTTCAGAACTTACCTCTTCAAAGTCCCACATCCGCTCCGGCAGTTCTGCAATATCATCAGAAAAATGGCACGGTGGACATTTTCTCTGCATTTGTGCATGTACAATAGGTAAATTGCCAGGAAAATTGCCACCGCGCCATTTCCCCACACAGTTCTAGAGTCTGCTAGCACTCACACAGGCTATGCCGCCAGGTAGAGAGGAGAGGGCCGAAACGGAGCAGGCACACAGGCTCCCTCCCCTCTTGTTACGTCCCTGTCACTAGCTGTAATAGTACCTGTAATAAAAATGTAATTGCACCCCTGATTACATACATTAGTGAGGTCTAAATAAGTGCAAAAATACCTCATTCATCTTATATATTGCATTTAAGAGAAAAGGTGCATTTCTCTTACTAGTATCTTGTTGCTTGTGAAATTTTCCTATTAGGGCAGAAGACTATTGGGTCATTCCCAGGGCAGTAGAGAGCCTGGCTGGGGCCAGGTACTTTTCAGGGGGCGTGGCCTAATCACAGGAGGCGTGTTCAATACTAAAAAAAAAGGTTTTTTAAGCGCCTCCATGGCCACACTGCAGCCCAGCACACAGGAGCGTGTGCTGGACCGAGGAGAAGAGCTGCTGCTGCCAGGTAAATGGGAGGGGGCCTGGGCCCCCACTGGGCTCTTGCTGGGCCCCTCCATCAGACCTGGACCCAGGTAATTTGTACACTCTCCCCTACTCTCTCGGCGCCACTGGTCGTTCCAATCAGCCACAATGATCTTGCAGGTGCGAACTCACCCAAAAAGTGCTCGCTGCCCCATCGGGTGCCGTTACCGGCGTTAAAGCGCCGTGGCAACGACACCTCACACCCGTCGCGAGCAATTGGATTGACCACTATAGCTGTAGATAAAATGGTTGCACTGCAACAGAAACCTATAATCACAAGACTATTCTAGAACAATTACACCCGTCGCTGTGTACAGTATATGCCATTAAAACTGACTCAGGGTTTTTTGTCGGTACACACTCTATTGAAATCTTGAACCAAATCTAAAACCATTACATAATAAATTAAGAAATTAATTTTTGATAAAAATGCACTTTGTTCTTTGACCAAAATAATCCTGCATAGGAGACTACAAATAAGTTGAACTCGATGGACAAATTGTCTTTTTTCAACCTTAGATACTATGTTACTATGTATTTATTTGTTTTTTCATTAATTATGGAAATTAAAATGGCTAGGTCCTTACCCTTGCAACCAGGCCTGCAGACAGCCTTAGGGGCCTATTTGACAACATACAGCACATTATAACCCAGCCCTGCAATTGTGTGCCATGGATTACATTGAACACATTGATGGAAGTACAATTTGCAGTCGTATTTCCCAGGAACGGTGATATCTCTGTCAGCTTCCATTCTTTCTGTATCATGATCTTTAATGTTCTGTAGATGATACAGGTATGTGGCCAAGTTATAGGGATGAACCCCCAAGCCCTGTATTTTTAGCATACAAGGGGCTCAGGCCACATTTAGACTGTACTCACTGTAGAATTGTTTACACTCAGATTAAACAACCACAACCTGAGACTAGGGAGAAAGATAAAAAAGGAACTAATGACCAGTCATCCTCACCAATTCTCAGGCATGCTTAAGCATTGTAAGAAAATATCTTAATTCTGTCATTTCTGGGGTAAAATAACAGAAAAAAAATAAGAATATCATATTGGTAGGAATAATGTGGGACAGCTTACTGTTATGTTGTTTCACTGTGTCGTAATAGAAAAAAAAAGTAAACTTCCTTATGTACTGTAGCAAGTAACATATATATATATATATATATATATATTTACTGTATACTACACATAGTTATTTATTTCAATCATGTTAATGTTATTGATGAAATAGCATTTTCTTATCACTGCCTATAGGATTACTGCATGCTGGAAAGAGCAAACAACAGTAGCATTGGGGTGTAATACTCTACTGCATTCCAGTTACTGCACCTCTCACCTTTTCCTCTCCCTCAGATTAAGGGGCTCATTTATCAACGAGTGATAAACCTTGTGAATGGTAAAACCTGTTGCGTATCATAAATAGTGCTCCAGCCAATCAGCTCCCAATTGTCATGTGTTAGGTAGAAGCTGATTGGTGCTATGGGCAACTTCTCCACTTTTTCTCTGTAGGAAGTTTGATACATCAACCCCCTAAGTTTTGAGGGTTTCCATGTACATGTGATGTAATCTATATGTCTCAAGCGGATGTGGTATGGCGGGTCGACTACACTTAGGTCGACCACTATTGGTCAACAGTAGGTCAACAGGGACTCTAGGTCGACAGGGTTTCTAGGGCGACATGTTCTAGATCGACAGGTGAAAAGGCCGACATGAGTTCTTTTGGGGGAGTTTTTGTGTAGTTTTCTCCGTACAATGACCGAGAACCCCAATTAGTGTACCGTGTCCCCTCGCAAGGCTTCGGGCAAGGTGCCTCGCTGTGCTCGGCATAGGCTACTATTCCCAATCATGATCCACGTAGATCGTTAAGTACGAAAAAGACAAAAATTGTGAAAAACTCATGTCGACCTTTTGACCTGTTGACCTAGAACATGTCGACCTATAGACCCTGTCGTCCTAGAAACCCTGTCGACCTAGTTACTGTCGACCAATAGTGGTCGACCTAGACATTGTCGACCTAAGTGTAGTCGACCTAGAGACCAAATACCTTCTCAAGCACCCCACATGTTCAGCATCTCATCAACATACCCCCAACAATTCATGGAGATAGACTCAGTGTTGTTCAAAAATCCAAGCTTTGCCTATTGAGCTTTCCATTTTGGAATTTTGAGTACAATATGCCTTAATGAACTAAACTATTTATAACCCTTTGGGGTGCTTGATCAGGGAATGAGAACTACAGTATAGAAAATATACCAGATATATATATTTTCCCAAAATAATGTCCCTACTTGTAAGTATTGATCAACTGTCCTTTAAAATTTATCTTATACCTCTTTCAGATTAAAATGCCTGGTCGCACCTGGGATTTTGTATACAAGTCCAACCTGAGTGTGACCCGGCTGAGTCCCCTTTCATACTTGTGTCAGTATCGAGGTTGGCGACGTCACTGCTCATGTGTGCAGTTCCGACGCTTGGAGATGCGATCATCTCCAAACGTTGGCTCTTCATATGCTGCAAACGGGTTCCACGGCAGTGGATTAGCCTGGCATTAAAATGCGTATTTAAATATTTTCTTTCTCTATTCTTTACCTTTCATGAATTAATGAAGAGAAATTAGTAATTCTGTCTAGATATAAATTAGTATAAAGTTTCTTATTTGTTTTTATTTAGAAAGAATACAGCATGGCTTTATTCCAAATCTTTAGGCCAGTGGTTATCACAGTAGGCACTTCCTTTGTGTGGTGGGTTTACCTGGCAAAGGGGGGGGGGGGGATGTTAAGTAATGTTACGCTAATCGTTACTGTTTTGTGTTTTTATCTTCTTTAAACGGTTGGGGGCACTGCGGATGAGTTTTTGGAACCAAGGTTTGGTAACCACTGCTAAGCAAACACACTACAGGGCAGATACATTTAAGCATGGAGGCGTTCTGGAGGCTTTCACAGTTGACGCACAGAACTGAAGATGTATTAAGCTTTGAAGTGAGATGAAGTAGAGTAGTCGCCCAGAGCAACCGTCATTTCAATGACTGTGCCAGATGAATGACAAAAGCTGATTGGGTGGTTTGGCCAATTTCTCCACTTTACTCTCTCTCTAAGGCTTGTTACATCTCCCCCAGAGGTTGATTCTGCTTGCAGCCTATGGAGGAGCAAGCAGACTCAGTCTACCGTTAAGAGGTTGAAAAACGCTCAATGCGATCTGTCAATGGCAGCTTACGGATATTTGAATCTTCCCCTATAAATAGGTTAAATAGTTTCATCTTCATGACTAAATCCAATCTCTGAATCATCATATTCTGAAACATTTAGGGTAAAAAGCATTGATGACATGCAGTACACAGTCTCAGCCAATAGGGGTGCTATATGTTCTTGATCATGAAGACTAATAGTAGTATATAAACTTGACTTCAGTTTCTGGCAAGATTCTTGCCAATGTATTCCCAATAATTGACAAGCCTTTATTTTGACCATACCAAAAAACATTCATTAAAATATATATCTACATATTTTAGACATGAAATGTATACAACTTCCATGATAATTATTCTTTTGTACGTATTTCTTTAATAATCTTCAGAAAAGGAAAAGATTTATTCATAAAAGTATATATGCATGCTTAAATTCTTGTAATTGGTAGCAAAATATTCTGTATGTGCAGTTTTAGTAACACAAAGACTTTGTACTCAGTAGATGACAGCGGACGTCATGGTAATATTCAAACAATGACAACTTACTGTTAGGAGGAGATGAATTTTCTGCTCAACATACTGCTCAAAATTTCAGATATAGAGAATTACAGTTGACAACCTGCTATGGATAGGAGTACATGTCTGTTCAGACCCCTGCTGGGTGACAGAGTACAAAAGCTTTTTCTCCAAGAATATGATGGTAATGGGGAATAGCATTGACAACCGAGACAAGTTTTTAAACCTGTGTAATTGTCTATATATATATATATATATATATATATGTGTGTATATATATATATATATATATGTGTATATATGTATATATATATATATATATATACACATATAGATCATGATAATATATATATATATATATATATATATATATATATCATGATATATATATATATATATATTTTTTTTTTATATATATATATATATATATATATATATATATATAAAATTTTATAATAGTGCAGCCGGTGACTTGATCCTCTATATGGTTATTAATTGCCGCCAAAGGCAGGACGGCGCAGGGTCAAAATCTCAGCCAATGTAGAGGCACTTTGTGATGCTTTTTACAGTTCTATATTGTTTAAAATGTTTATTAACTGTAAGTGTATTATATCATTTCTATAATCTTGATTGTTTTATGTATACTCTATAAAAGTGTATGATATTTCCTGTACATTTGCTAAATTGTAAATAAATATATGAATACTTCATGCTCTTCTGGATATTTAAATTGATGAAGTATTCAAATCTCTGGTGGATTTTCATGTTCAGAAGCAATAAACTGCATCTCTGTTTATGACTGTTTACTGAAAATTTAAGACATTTGGGCTCCAGAGTCAGATAATGAAACAAAGGAAGAAATATCTTAATGACAAAAGAGTCAATTGGGGGTTGTTATGTACTAACGTGCATACTAAAAAGATTAAAAGAGAAATTAAATTACGCTTATACTTCCTTTAAACCATCTAAATGTCTTGGTATGCTTCCTTCCATGGAATTCTGTCTGACTTATGTTTCAGTTTGTTTTGAAAGCTGGTTTTATGTTTGCTGTTGCCTGCCACCCTTGTTTTACACTACGAAAGCTGGGTACACACTATACGATATATTGGACGATGTTTTGATCTGCAACGGATCGCAACAACCATCGTATAGTGCAGAGGCTCCCAAATACGGTCCTCAAGGCACCTTAATGGTCCAGGTTATAACTACATCCATGCTTGGCTTGACTTAATTAGTACACAGTCAATTTGATTTAACCACCTGTGATGAGTTATGGATATCTTAAAAACCTGGACCGTTGGGGTGTCTTGAGGACCATGGTGCAGATGTATTAAGCCTGGAGAGGGGATAAAGAAGTGATAAAGCAGTGATAAGTGGAAGGTGATAACGCACCAACCAATCAGCTCCTGCTAGTTGTCAAATCTGTGATGATTGGCTGGGGCGTTATCACTTTGACCTTATCACTGGTTTATCACTTTTTTATCCCTTCTCCAGGTTAATACATCTGCCCCCACGTTTGGAAAGCTTTGGTATAGCGTGCCTGCTCACATCCAACCAAATCATCGTTTGATGAATTGGGTGGCTGCATCGTCCAATTGGATGTGTTGCACGTCCAATGGGACGATTCCTCGGCCGGCATGTTGTTGAACTTGTTACATGTAACGATACATTGTGCCATTGTACAGCGGATTGTGCAGGGTGTACTGATGCCCTTTGGGGAGTGGGCATAGGCACCCAGTGAGATGTGAAAGCATCTCACTGCTGCGATCGCTTCTGCCTGATAGACAGGCAGAGGCGGTCGAGGGTGGGGAGGGGGCATGCCAACATCGTTAGAACGCTGTTGGTGGGGCGCGGTCCGGACAACGCAGGCATGTCCGGACCATTGAGGGGATGGGCCGCGGCAGCTGCATGAAGTTACACGCAGCCTCTGCGACTCAGAACATGGTGGGTAGCTGCCTGCCAGTGCAGCTAGGCTGTGCAGGTAGGGAGCCACTTGGCGGTGCGAAAGCACCTGTGCGGGTAGGGGGCAGGGCCTGACATGCGGGGTGGACTAGCCCTGTGCTGGGGTTTCCCCCGCATGTCAGAGAAACTGATCATAGATGTGCTAAATTAAGCACATCTACGATCAGGTCTGAATCACCCCCTTAAAGGGTTATTCAGGTTTGTTAGCAAACCAAAAAAGTTAGCAATTGGGCAAAACCATGTTGCACTGCAGGTGGGGCAGATGTAACATGTGCAGAGAGAGTTAGATTTGGGTGGGGTGTGTTCAAACTGAAATCTAAATTGCAGTGTAGAAATTAAGCAGACAATATTTACGCTGCACAGAAACAATATAACCCACCCAAATGTAAATCTCTCTGCACATGTTACACCTGCCCCACCTGCAGTTCAACATGTTTTTTTGCCCAATTTGCTTACTTTTTTGGTTTGCTAACAAACCTGAATAACCCCTTTAAAGCGATGGCTAAATCATGAATCCCGAGATATGCTCATTCAACAGGTAATTGGAGAACACTACAAATAGTATTACAAATACAACTAAAATAGAAACTGGTATTACTTTAGTATAGTTATCATGAGCCTTTGCTCATTAAAGCCACTCATTTTTTTTTTTTTAATCTTTGAACAGTAATTGGCCTTATGTAACCAGCTTTGTTCTTTTATACATGTCCTTTTGGCAGCCGGATGGGACGTGTTAGTGTGCAGTGAATATTTAGTAACAGGAATCATGCCATTGTCTCTCAGGTCATGGAGAATAGCCAGTTTTGATATCGTTCCATTTTAATGGATCACAACTTACTGTATAAATAATGAGAAGAACATTTTACCCCGCGGAGACTTAGTTCTTTAGGCGATATATTATATTGGTGCATTCAAAGGTATAATATCCCTTAAAATAATCTGTTATCTGCGGAAGAAGTCAGCTGCTGTACATGTGTGCTTTACTAAACATTAGTATAACGTCAAATGAATTATTCTCTGTTATCATCAATATAGTCCTCTTTGCCCAAGCTGCGCATGAATAACTTTGCATTTTATCAAAATGAATTGTTCATTTGCTGAAAAAGTTTTTAACATTAATATTTGTATAAAGAGATGCCTACAATTCAGTGATCAGCTGAAACAACCACTGGCTTTCACTCTAGTTACTAAAGGTGGGTACACACTGGCCGATATATCGCGGGTCTGTCGGCCAGTGTGTACGGGCGATACGTCTATGAACTCCGATATATTGGCGCATCGCTGTGTGTGTACGGGTGGTCGGACACATGCTGCGGCAGCCGGTGGTGATTGACAGCTAAACTGGTCGGGCACCCAGTTCATGACGTCAGTCCCCGACGGATCGGCCAGTGTGTATGCTCAACACACTGCCCGATCCGTCCATGGATATATCTGCCGATCAATTGATCGGCAGATATATCTACCAGTGTGTACCCACCTTTACTTATAGTTCTCTAACAAACCCCGCAAATCACGTTTCAACAATCCCTTCACTCCAAGAGCATTAATATACACAGGAAGTATCGTACCGCAAGTATTTTACAATAAACTACAAAGAGACTCAGCCCAGTCACAGAAACAAGTGCCTCAACCAGTAACACATTAGAGTAGATGAATTAATTGTCATTATGGGGGGGCACAAGGTTTTAATACTTACCTCTCTGGAGTCCCCCGTCGGTGCCATCCTTCTCCGTAGCAGCAATAGAGTCTGAGCACAGACTCTGTTGCGGGTGCGCAGACCTCCAGGAACACGGCGCGGTGGCCATTTTAACAAAGATTTTCCTAATGCGCATGCGCAAAACTCTGTAATAATGGCTGCCGTGCCACGTTTCCGGAGTTCTCAGCAGGTGCAATCAAGTTTGTTCGCCCTAGTGTTCAGACTCTATTACGCTGCCGAGAAGGGATGCCTCCGACGGGGGACTCCAGAGAGGTAAGTATTAAACAAATGGGTGCAGTGTGTCCGGGGTGGGGTGGGCCCCGGACTCTGGGGCTTGTGTGCCCCGCACACACTGCACCCAATGTAGATACACCAATGAGGGGGGGGGGGAGTTGCATCAGCGCAAGTTATGTGTGCTGATACCACTTCCCCCCCATGTATGACAGCATCGGTGTGTGCCCTAAAAGATAGCATGCCCATATACAGGGCAATGTAAGATTGGTGGAGCGGCACTGACCATTCCGACACCTGTAGCTATTGATTTCCACAGCTGCTGGTGTCGTTGTCGATACACCACAGCCAGGGACAGCGCTATCCCTGGCTGTGGTGGGTGCCGGGCTGCACGTGAGACATCACGAGAGTAGTGAGACCTCACACATGAGCACTGGAGCACTAAGCTGATGCGCCGCATGCTCGGGTGGGGATTCCCGGAGGATGGTGGAGGGGGGTCACTCTCCCGCTCCGGCGGACAATATGTTCTTACATCTTGTCCATGTTCCTCCCTGCTTTGCCTCGGTAATGATTGGGGCCGCTATGTTACATCTCCCCATTATCTTCTATCAGTTTACGCACCCCACATTTGGAAGTCATTTACAAAGTGCAAAAAGCGTGGGAGCAGTGTAAAATCAGTATTAGCTCTGCCATTTACCTTGATTCATGCTTACAGATTTCTGCCATAGTGGAAAAGAAGTCGCAGAAGTTGGCTACCTAGAACTGAATTCCTGGGGCCATCTGAGCAAGGGGAAGACGGTTGCTCTAGGTGAAAACTTCTATTGGTCTTATCTCTTCTCTTTAGGTATTAGTAGTAGTACTAGAGAGTGCTGAGAAGCACACGGTCATTTCCATTGTGACTTGAATATTTTAACTGATTAGAGCTAGAGTATTTAATATGCCTGAAATTACTGAGTTTATACTTAATTAAATAGTACATTGTGCGTTCTTTCACATTTTCACAGCATGAGAACATGTTCAAGGTACCACACTAACAAAATCTTTTTTCTGCACTTTAGATCGCCTCTGTGCCTCACCTCCCAAATAATTATCTTCTCCCAAATATAAAACAGTTAAAAACTTGTGAAGGCGGCGGGAAATCTTGGTTGAGGCGAGGAGTCATCGCACCAAGGAAATGTTATCATTTTTGTACTGGCCAGTAGAAAATAATAACAAAAAATGAATATATATATATGAAATACAATAATGTCAGTTTTACTTTCAAGATGTCTAGATCATAGGATAGTTTGGGGGCATACTTGGCTTTTCTCCCTGATTGTCCAGGAGACAGGAGACTCCCGAATTTCAGGAATTTCTCCAGGACAGTGAAGTGAGAAGTCTGCAATGAATCGATTCATCATGGCTCTGCCCCCTTCTGCTTGATTCCTCTAATTATGACATTGGCCAGCAAGGAGTGGGATCACAATGATGCAACTGATGACACCAGGCTCCTGGCACCGCCTGGCACCGCCCATCTGCATCAGCTCTTCAGGGGGCAAGGGTATGAGCCATTAGGGTGACCATTATTGGTCAACATGCATTAGGTGGACATGGTAACTAGGTCGACATGGACAAGGTTGACATGGAAAAAGGTTGACATGAGGTTTTTTTTTAAAGTTTTTTTGGAGTCGTTTTCTTTGCAAAGTGACGGGGAACCCCAATTAGTGCACCGTGTCCCCTCGCACGGCTCGCTTTGCAGGTTACTATTCCCAATCGAGTCCACGTGGATCGTAAAGTATAAAAAAGTTCAATTTTTTTTTTAAATTGAAAACCGCATGTCGACCTTTTTCCACGGCGACCTAGTACATGTCGACCTAATGCATGTCAACCAATAGTGGTCGACCTAATGACTGTCGACCTAAGTGTGGTCGACCTAATGACCGTATCCCGAGGGCAATTAGAACATTTCAGCAACTGCATAGAATGGACTATTTGTACACAATACTGGTAAGGAGAGTGCGCTACATGGTCTCCTCATTGCTGCTGCTGCTGTAGGGGCTACAGAATGATAGTGGTGCATTGATATCACATGCCCAACCTTCAACCTAATGCACTACTGTGCGTCTTCCTCTCCGTCTTCCTGCCCCCGAGTGTCTGCCAAGGGAGATATATACTGTATATTCAGTGACGTGCAGTGAGGCAGAGCTTTACCTGTCATACTAACGTATACAACAGAGTTTTCAATATATAAACTATATGAAAAATACAAAGAATAAATTATAAATATCTTCTCTGTTATATTCTAATCCTTTTTATAGTCAAAACTCTGGAGTAAAAAGTCCATGACAGGAGAGGCAGTGCCTCCCCGCCTACCTTGTCCGCACATCTCTGGCCAAAACTCTGTGACCTTCCTGCACCTGTGTATTATTATTATTATTACATTTTATTTATAGGGCGCCACAAGTGTTCCGCAGCGCCATACAAGGGACAGTACAGGGAGACAAAACTTAGCATTACAGTAAATAAATAACAAAAATAGATTACAGGTAACAAAGAGCACCACAATTCTCAAAACACTTAAGGCCAGTACTCACGGCCCGATTTGGGAGAGATGTGTGCTGAGCGAACCGCTCAGCACACATCTCTCCCGGCGCTCAGCACAGTGCGATCTGTGCTGAGCGTGCAAGGGGAGACGGGGGGGGCGCTCATTTCACCCAGCGGGTGAAGTGAGCGACCCGCTAGATTGGCCTGCATGCAGGCCAATCTAGCAGCAGCGATAGCTATGTGCGGGGCCGCGCATCGCTATCGCTGAGGGGGCTACACACGGAGCGATGTTGCTGAAAATCTAAGCAATCTAGTCAGATTGCTTAGATTATCGCTCCGTGTGTACCCCCCTTTAGATGTAAGTAGCGAAGGTGTAATCACCATACTACTTGGGGCTGGCGGCCATAGATAGAGAGGAGCCTTTACCAGCAGGAGAAAAAGTGGCTAAAGATGGTCGCTGAGTAGGAGAGAGCTGTGAGTGAAATGTGTTGAGAAGAGGGCTTTGACAACAAGAGGAAAGAGGGCCCTGCTCTGAAGAGCTAGCTAACTAGTTGGGAGGGGCGACAGACAGATGACATGAGGTGCAAGCAAGCGGGAGGAAGCCTGATGGCAGGATGTAAGCAAAGCAGAGATGTTCATGGCATGGGGCAGGGGGATGGAGGAGCAGCCTCAGGACTAGGTTATGCATCGGAAAGGGTAGGTGGGTATAGGGGGGTTTTCAGTGCCCGTTTGAAGCTTTGCCAGCTTTGTATAATGCCCACATGCACCCTTGGGCTCATATATGCGTGTGTAAATCTGGCTCTGCACGTCCCTATATATATATATATATATATATATATGTATGTATATACCACTATTTCACCACAGCTAGCGTTAAATACATACAACTACCACTACTGAGTGTACACTATGGTGGTCATTCCAAGTTGATCGCTAGCTGCATTTGTTCGCAGCGCAGCAATCAGGCTAAAAACGGCAGTTCTGCGCATGCGTATGCGGCGCAATGCGCACGCGTGACGTATGGGCACAATGAACAATGCAGTTTTGCACAGGGTCTAGCGATGCATTTCAGTCACACTGGTTGCCGCAGAGTGATTGACATGAAGTGGGCGTTTCTGGGTGGTAACTGACCGTTTTCAGGGAGTGTTCGGAAAAACGCAGGCGTGCCAGGGAAAACGCAGACGTGGCTGGGCGAACGCTGGGCGGGTGTGTGACGTCAAATCTGGAACTGAATTGTCTGAAGTGATCGTAAGCGCAGAGTAGGTTTTGAGCTACTCTGAAACTACACAAATTTTTTTTACAGGCGCTCTGCGATAAAAACGTTTGCACTTCTGCTAAGCTAAAATACACTCCCAGTGGGCGGCGGCATAGCGTTTGCACGGCTGCTAAGAATTGCTAGCGAGCGATCATCTCGGAATGACCCCCTATGTGCTGGCGTGTGCTCCATGTACGTCATGAGGTGTGTGTCCTATCCAAGGACGAATCTGCCTGATATCAATGCATGTCTAAATCACAGTGTGTAAAGTTTAATAAACTGAGACAATCTGAAAGTGGAACACCCCTTTAAGGGATCGAAAAAGAGGAAAATATATGAAGTGCCTGTGTCAGTATTAAACAAAATTAGTATTCTTTTTAAAAAAACAATTGAGCCACGTTCACTTAACTCAAGGGGCTGTATACACCCCTGCAATTAGACAATAATTAAACAAAAACAAAAAAAACCTTTGAAAATGTCACGTGATTCCGTGACGAAACGCGTCAGTCTTCGCTCACTTGTTCGTAGCTGCAGCAGTGTTCTTGGCAAGCACGGAGGTGTATGGCTTAGCAGAGTGGGAGTATCATCGGACTTTGCCATCTGTCCATCCCACTACAAGCTGTGCCACTTTTGCTGGAATAAGCGTCAGCACCAAGGGCCCGATTCTACACTTTCCTTCTGTGGATCTACTTGCATTTACAGCTGGTGAAAAGGAACCGCAACCCCCGTGGACAAACCAAATACACCCGAGGACGCTCGGTACTGGAGGCAAAACCACACCGCTGTATCTACAAAGGAGGTAATCGGATACATTCCAAACGTTCCCTACCGCCGTTACACCTTTACATTCTCTAACGTGCAACAGTTACTATCACTGACTGATACTAAGTTGCAAATGCTGACAGTGCAACAGTACAGCTCCTGAAGTGCACTGACTCCTCATAGAGGGAAGTTTAATATATACCATTTCCAATAAAAACTGCTGGCCAGCAAGTAAATTATTAACTTATATCATATAAGGTGAAACTAATTATTTTTATGTTACAATATTTATCGATGTTATTTTTAGTATTAATACATTTTTGAATTAATTTAATTACTGGCTCTGAACATGTTTATAAGGTATTTAGTATGAACCCATGAGCGCTCTCAACCCCTTTAAGGGAACGCATGAGGCTCAGTTTACACAGAAACATAGAATCTGACAGCAGATAAGAACCACTTGGCCCATCTAGTCTATTTGTTAACTTAGTTATTGTAAAAGAGCACAGGCTGAACTTTTGGAAAACATTTACTAAACTGTGGCGCGCAAAACAGCATGCAAATGCCAGTTTCAGAATTCACCCGTAGTACTAGGATGCGAAGATGAGACGCCCATTTTCAATGTCATTGGCCAGAGCGACTGCTTCGGAAAGGCTCTGAGCAGCCCACCTTCGGTGCACTATGGCACTGACCACCGCCTCCAGAGCAGCCCATGGCTTGTGCAGTGTCTCCTTTATAAAGTTCTCTAAATGTGGCCCCTGTTGCTGCAGCACAGTGGGAAAGATAGCAGGCACGTTCACTAAGACACCCATTATAAGCCCATCAGACAGACTTTTCTGCGCTCAGTTCAGGCCAACTACCAGTCACTGCCCAAAAACACTCATGGTTCCCAGTGGCCATCCCTAGTGATACCGAATGCGCACACAGCAGTGCACTTACATTCATAAATGTGCCATAAGAGGGTTCTGGACATTTCATGCATGTGCCAAAGCCAGGGCCGTAACTATGTGTGTGCCAGCGCAACTGCCCCCATCCCTATTCAGGGGGCCTGAAATCTGCTGCATTGTAATGAGTCAGACTGACTCATTACAAGCCGCCTCTGTGCTGCCGCCGGAGCGAGCATTGAAAGGGGAGGTTTTGCTTGATGGCAGTGTGCGCGCCTCCTGACCCCGCTGCCCGGCTCCTGCCACCACACTCTGGCTGCTGGCTCCCACCTTCTGACCCCCGCTGCCCGGCTCCCACACGCAGAGGTAGGCTGTCCAGCTCCCACCACCTGACCACCGCTGCCTGGCAGACTGCTCGGCTCCCGTCTCCTGACTGCTGGTTGCATGAGGAGGTGAGCAGAGACCTGTGTACACTGTGCATATATGTATATATGTGGTGGTGTGTATATATGTATATATGTCCAGGCATCTGGTATGTGCTTACACCTCTGGCCTGCCGTGATGTGTAAAAGGGGGACTCTGCTGCTGTAATGTGTAAAAAAGGGGGACTCTGCTGCCAGGGTTGGACTGACCCACAGTGGTACAGGGGAAACCCCTGGTGGGCCCTACTGCCTGGGGTCCCCACCTCCTCCTCTAGGGAAGAGGTTCCAGACTGTGCACTTGAATTATACATTATGCATACTGTATGTTCCATTATAATGCACAGGACTATGGTGTATTTTTTTTATCATGCATTGCTGTTATTAATCTGCTACATTATCATGCATGCACTAGCAATATTGACTGTACACAAAGCCAGATTAAGAGGGGTCACAGGGCATACTATACCCCAGACCCCCTTTGTCAGGGGGCCTCCCAGCCAGAGCACACTGACGTTACTAGCTGTCCCTCTGATGTAGCAACAGAATCAGACAGCCAGAATGTGAGCAGGACAGTATGCAGTGCAGGGAGAGACACAGGAGTATCAGGTTTCATGAGCTACCGATGGAGCAATACGACCAGAGGAGAGATAGAAAGGTGGAGTGAGCTGTAAAACAAGAATATCAGCTTCTCCACCTCCCCACCTGGATGTCTGGGTCCTGTGTAACGTGTTATCTAATGATGGTCTAGATAGAGACCTCCTGAGTCCTGTCCCAGTGTGTAAGTAGTAGAGGCTGCTGCTATTCTTGCATGTGACAAGATAAATTCTAGATTTTATTTTTCTGTGTGTATTTTAAGGTTGTTTAAGTTGTCTTTGTTCCACTACAAGACAATGTTATAAAATAGTTATTTTTCAATTAGAACAGTACCCAGGCATTATTAAACTATTAGTTTAAATCTAATATACTGTACAACATTGTTTTCAATTTAATATACACAATCCATACATCCCAACATGACCCATTCAAGGAGGGACAAAATGTTTTCTACCTGGACTTCCTTCTTAAATTATGATTGCAATCACCTGTGTTGAAAACCTTTCATATCAATTAAATAGTTAAACACATGTGACATCAATCATATATTAAGAGAGAAGTGCAGGTAGAGAGTATATTGTCCCTTCTGGAATGGATCATGTCGGGAGGTATGCACATAATCTAATGCATCTAATATACACCCCCTGCCACACTTCCCCTGGGCCCCCATGTTTTATGTGCCCCGGGTACCCCCAAGGCTTAATCCAGTCCTGACTGTACAGTATATATATAAAGGGCCCCAGCCCATGCAGTCTCTAATGGTTATGTAAACCAATGTGGTGGCTGGCCACACCCCTATGCATGGGCCAGGGGCGTTTTAAGAGAGGAGGGGACCCGCGTGCAGCCTCCGTCGCGGGCCCCCTCCTCTCCGGCAGCAGTAGACTCTGGCATAATTCCAGAGTCTACTACGTATGCGCAGGTCTCCGGGAACATGACGCCCGCACCTTGTTCCCGGGGACACCTCAAGTGCGCATGCGAAAATCACTCGTAAATGGCTGCGGCGGCCAATTTCGAGTGATCTGTGCCCACACAGCAGGGCCTCCGTTGCGGGACTCCGGAGGGGTACGTTTATTCTATGGGTGTGGTGTGGTAACCCAGGGGCCCTTGTGCACTGCACACACTGCACCCATTATAGAAACGCCAGTGGTGGGGGGATTGCTGAGGATTTCAGGCTGCTGTCGTCACATCATCAGGCACCCTCTGGCTGACGTCCACCAGTACAGAGTGACCAGTCATGGTGTGGTTCTGGCATGACTTCATCTGACTGCAAGCAGTTTTATAGGCAATTTAAATGCCCTGGCGTCCCACAAAGCTTAAGCTGGGCCCCTACCACTGCATTCCCCCGGTAGGCCCTTCATGCCCCAGACCGACACTGTCTACTGCTGTAATGTGTAAAAAAGGGGGACTCTGCTGCTGTAATGTGTACAAAAGGGGGACTCTGCTGCTTTAATGTGTAAAAAAGGGGCTCTGCCTGCTGTAATATGTTAAAAGTAGAGATGAGCAGGTTCGGTTTGACTCGGTTTTACTCGGATTTACTCGGTTCTCAAAACGGCATCTTATTGGCTCACGGATGTCACATTTTTTGGATAGCCAATAGAAAAAATCTGTCTAAAACCGAACTGGTGTTAATTGTGGCATTACATCCGAACCCGCTCATCTTTAGTTAAAAGGGGACTACTGGGCAGCGCAATATGAATTGGTATTATTTTGTGGCCACACACCTTCCCCATGAAGCCACGCCCCTATATGGTTGGTGCGTGCCTACGGCGCGCACTGCCCGTATTTTAAATAGGGGGGGTGCCGATTCTATTTCTTGCACACAGTGCTAGAATGTCTACTTACGGCTCTGGCCAAAGCAAATAATCACTCAACTGGGCATACATACAGTATACATACATACACACATACATACATACATCCATACATTATACGTATACCCTGTTGATCAGAATTCTCTGTGTAGTGTCACCTCCATGATTGTGGTTTGTCCTGAGAAGGAGACACAGTTGTCTCCGTTTCTTTAAAAAAAATTGTCTCAGGGGTTTTCCAGGTACTAAAAGCCTCAGCATGGTGGTACCTCTTATTATGTTTAAAATTAAAGTTTTACAGAAGAAAAGGGGGGGTGTTGTAGGTGCACTGTCTCTAGCATTACTGATATCATACAGCTTAGCATATAATAAATAGTGGAGTTTAGTTATGTATTGATCAATGCATGAAGCTGCAGCCCCGCGGCAAGGGACTCCACTCTGCTGCAGTACCTAACACTATAGGGGTTCAAACCTAGGGCACGGGACCCCCCAAAAAACCACAGCCAAGCAACCCCAGGGCATCGCAGGGAATAATTGTGTAGTGAGAAGGATTAAGGGATAGGTGAGAAAGAAAGGGGTGTTATGGGGTGAATTAATATAAGTGAAAAAAATGTGTAACATGTATAATAAACAAACGGTGAAAGTGCCAAATTAAATGTAATGCTGCGATGCCCTGTTGTCGCCCAGCCACGGCAGTCCAGGAGGCCCCGTACCCCAGGAGCCACCCCATTTTCGACCTATTGTTCAGAATAATTGGACTTACCTAGAATTGTGCCATATTCACAAGTGCAGTCAGGTACCCTAGTTAAAATAAATGAGGGTCAGGTGCGGGTGGGTGCAAGTCTAAGAATGAAGGTGTCTCACTCCTTCAGGTGTGTCTATACAAAACACTTTTAGTTTGCTAGGGAGGGGCCTTAGACTGCACACCTATAGCTGCCAGTAATGTGAGGTGCTACCTACTGAGACTTGTAGTTCTACAGAAGAAAAGGGGGGGGGTGTTGTAGGTGCACTGTCTCTAGCATTACTGATATCATACAGCTTAGCATATAATAAATAGTGGAGTTTAGTTATGTATTGATCAATGCATGCAGCTGCAGCCCCGCGGCAAGGGACTCCACTCTGCTGCAGTACCTAACACTATAGGCGTTCAAACCTAGGGGCACGGGACCCCCCAAAAAACCACAGCCAAGCAACCCCAGGGCATCTCACCTATCCCTTAATCCTTCTCACTACACAATTATTCCCTGCGATGCCCTGGGGTTGCTTGGCTGTGGTTTTTTGGGGGGTCCCGTGCCCTAGGTTTGAACCCATATAGTGTTAGGTACTGCAGCAGAGTGGAGTCGCTTGCCGCGGGGCTGCAGCTTCATGCATTGATCAATACATAACTAAACTCCACTATTTATTATATGCTAAGCTGTATGATATCAGTAATGCTAGAGACAGTGCACCTACAACACTCCCCCCCTTTTCTTCTGTAGAACTACAAGTCTCAGTAGGTAGCACCTCACATTACTGGCAGCTATAGGTGTGCAGTCTAAGGCCCCTCCCTAGCAAACTAAAAGTGTTTTGTATAGACACACCTGAAGGAGTGAGACACCTTCATTCTTAGACTTGCACCCACCCACCCGCACCTGACCCTCATTTATTTTAACTAGGGTACCTAGCATGACTGCACTTGTGAATATGGCACAATTCTAGGTAAGTCCAATTATTCTGAACAATAGGTCGAAAATGGGGTGGCTCCTGGGGTACGGGGCCTCCTGGACTGCCGTGGCTGGGCGACAACAGGGCATCGCAGCATTACATTCAATTTGGCACTTTCACCGTTTGTTTATTATACATGTTACACATTTTTTTCACTTATATTAATTCACCCCATAACACCCCTTTCTTTCTCACCTATCCCTTAATCCTTCTCACTACACAATTATTCCCTGCGATGCCCTGGGGTTGCTTGGCTGTGGTTTTTTGGGGGGTCCCATGCCCTAGGTTTCAACCCCTATAGTGTTAGGTACTGCAGCAGAGTGGAGTCCCTTGCCACGGGGCTGCAGCTTCATGCATTGATCAATACATAACTAAACTCCACTATTTATTATATGCTAAGCTGTATGATATCAGTAATGCTAGAGACAGTGCACCTACAACACCCCCCCCCCCCCCCTTTTCTTCTGTAAAACTACAAGTCTCAGTAGGTAGCACCTCACATTACTGGCAGCTATAGGTGTGCAGTCTAAGGCCCCTCCCTATAAAATTAAAGTTTGCAGTCAAGGTCCCCCATTTTTTCCTCTATATTTGTGTACATATTGTACACTTGAAGGTTACACTCCTTCAGTTTGGTATTGTCACCGCTCCCATCTACTCTGAAGTGTTTTTAATCAGCACAGGTTCCTACTGTACACTGCTGATTGCTTAAAGGTAAGAACTGGATAAAATTTTTATATCGTTTTAGTATTAGGGATGTTATGGACTCATCTGTTGAAGTTCATTTGGATTTGGTGAATAGGGCCATATTTTGGCCAAATATGTGCTAAGAACTTCACTTATACTGCATGTTAATTGTAAGAGTTTATCAAAATTATTTTGAATATCAGTGTTCTGAGTGCTAATAGTGTGCACCTGCATTTTTCATTTTCCTTTATGCAGTTTCTAGGTACTCAGAAACCCCCCTGCACACGCTACTGCCTCCTTCCCATCTTTAGGGCTGCTCCTAGAAATTTCCCAGGCTGTTTTTTTTTATCCCAATCCGCCCCTGATTGTTTGACAGTTTATAAACTGCACACCAATACCGATCAATGGTGAATACACGGTTGAGTGACATTATTATGACCACCTCCTATATTTGACGTCGGCATCACTTAGCCCATGAGGTACGTCACTTGTGCGCTGGCTTGGTGGGTATACAGATGTGTTCTCTAACTTCTCTTACATCCTTGCTGCAGTCACGCTAAACAGCCATTGAATTCACGCAATGACGTGGTGGACACAGGAGCGCCGAGCATCTTTTTTGCATTTTTGTTCTGCTAAAGTAATGTAATAGGACGCACAAGCAGCTTCTGCTGATTAAAAAGATTTGCAGCATGCCTATATTCTGGGTTCACTACGGCTGGCCGGCGGTCGGGCTCCCGGCGACCAGCATCCCGACGCCGGGAGCCCGACCGCCGGCTTACCGACAGCGTGGCGAGCGCAAATGAGCCCCTTGCGGGCTCGCTGCGCTCGCCACGCTACGGGCACGGTGGCGCGCTACGCGCGCCACACTATTTTATTCTCCCTCTATGGGGGTCGTGGACCCCCACGAGGGAAAATAAGTGTCGGTATGCCGGCTGTCGGGCTCCCGGCGCCGGTATACTGAGCGCCGGGAGCCCGACCGCCGGCATACAGAAGACCACCCCTATATTCTGTGTGTAATTGCGGCACTATCTGCATCGAAATGCAACGTTACAGTGTTTTCCATGAAAACACTGTAGCATAGTATTTTGTATGCAAATGCAGTCGCAGTCACACACACAATATAGGCATGCTGCATATAATTTGAATCAGCAGAAGCTGCTTGTGCGTCCTATTACATGACACATTTTCGCAGAAAAAAAAATGCAAAAAAAGATGCTTGGCGCTACCGAGTTACACGGTACTCGTGTGTTATGTGTAACGCGACTTGTAATGCACGGAGCAAAGATGTAAGAGGACACATCTGTATAAGGTGTGTGATAGGCCATCAACACACACATCACTCATTGCTGTCATGGGTAAAAGGGGCAATTTATCCAAGTTACAAAAAGGGTTAATTATTGGCTTTCTGGCCAAGGGTGGCAGTATTTCTGAAACAACGCAGTTTGCGGTGGTGAAGATGTATTGTGTCTGGATAAATGTCACTATTGTGAATAACCGACATGTAAACCATGTGCCTTTGATGTGAGAGGTGAACGTTGGCTACAAAAGTGCGTGAGGGCTGACCGACACGCTACAGTGAAGCAGCTCACCGTCAAAATGAACCTGGGGGCGACCAGACGTGTATCTAAAATGAGAGTTCAGTCTGTCTAGCTGCTGTCCATACTGCACATGGTGGTTACTCTGGCTGGAATGCAGTTAATATACCAACTGTCGGGATCCCAGCGATCAGGAGACCGACGCCAGAATCCCGACAGCCGATGAAATGCAGACGAACGAAATCCCAACCAACACAGATTATTCCCAGTTGGTTGGTGTGTCCACGGCCACGTCACCAACTGAGTGGGAATATAACCTGTAGCGAGCCACCGGGCCTGAAGCGCGGCGAGCGCAGAGAGCCCGCGAGGGGCCTCGATGATGGGATTTCAACAGACGGGATGGCGTTACCGGTATAGTGACAGCTGGTATCCCATCTGCCTGTCAAACATATGTATTCCCTCTGGCTATTATCTGGTGGCAATAATAACGTGACTCGACCGTGTATAACCCCCCATGTGCTCTGGGTTACTATTAATTATAATATAAGAAGTATAAGAATATTCCTGCTAAATGAACAAAACAAACAATGTCACTCTGACGTGTTATATGTGCCACATGGCTAGTTAGTGGGAATCATAAAAGCAGAAAAACTAGAAGCCACAATCATCTTTTTTGACAGGGAAACATAACAAACAAGTACATTTAATACCCTGGTATTTATTCATATATTATAATTTTATAAACTACCTTGGACTGCAGCGATACTGACAAATTTCTAATACAAAACTAATCCATTATACACAACATACTGTGGTCATGCAGATGACAGGACAAACACTGAGAGACATATTTCAAATGATCTGCCTTAGAATACTTATATATCTGATACTGTATAGTGTAGGGCAGATAACGGAACGCTGTACAATGAATAGAGGTGCTCTGGAATATCAGTCTACATTTGGTTAATACAGGCGGAGGTAAAGATGACATGAACGTTTCTGTGCGTAAGTTCTCAGTCGGAGTTCTCCAGGATGGTGCACACATGTTGTATACTCCCATTTCCATTTCCAATGCTATCCATGTCATCTGGACACATAGAAATGTTTCAGTGTCAAAGGCCATGTGAGGTGCCGAGCTGCACTGATGACGCTGTCATGGCTGAATGTGAGATTTTTTTTTCCCCCACAATGGTTCCTCAAGTAGTTGGTGTGTGCAAGTTCTCCCCAATCGCCAGTGACGGAAGTGGCAGCCATTCTGGCCTTTGAGATCGATTCTCCTCAGCTTCTGGGTCAAGGCATGTACACTCATCCCCCTCACAATCAGTGCCAAAGGTCACCACCCGACCCTGCAAAACAGAAGAGTAGAACAGGTGATCTATGCACTCTACTGTACTGTACTGTACCAATGGAGAAGCCACCATAATTTGTCCCCGGTGCCCAGATTGAACCCCTCAATGTGGCAGTGCATTGTGGTGACATCACCACAGTGGTGGACCCATGAGAAGTAGAGAGACTCCCGCATCTACTAAGCAAACCGTGCTGGTGTATCCGTCATCAAATGGAACTACAGATGAGACAGTGTCCTCATACATTATAGCTGCAGTCTTGCCAAACTGCCCCCTTGGCGTGCCAGGTACCATGAGACTCTGCTAGCAGAGATCCATGGAACCTGGAAGCTCACTTGCACCAGTAAACTCAGACTGCGTGACGTATTGAGACTAGATGTAAGAGGACACATCTGTAAAAAATAGCACAGGATGTGGGCATGGAAGACAGACATGGACACAAGGGGTATATAGATGGAGTCAAGGTCGCAGCAAGAGATGGAAAAACAAAAGCACAGAAACAGTGGTGTAGTGTTGAGGGTGTAGGAGATGGGCAGCAGTCTGGTTACACAGGCACTAGGTTTGGGACAGAAGCCAGAAGACATGAGAAGCTGTTAGGAATGAGAAGGTCACAAAAGGGTACATAGAGCCCCCTGGAAGGCATTCAACAAAGTCAAAACATCTGTGGGTGTGTATTAGGCATTATAGATCACTGATGGGGAACCTTTGGCACTCCAGCTGTTGTTGAACTACACATCCCAGCATGTCCCTCTACAGTTTTGCTATTTAGCTATGCTAAAACAGTAGCAGGGCATGCTGGGATGTGTAGTTCAACAACAGCTAGAGTGCCAAAGTTCCCTATTACTGTTATAGGTGATGGGGATATAGGGTCCACGCTAAGGTTTAGTGGCCGTTAACTATATCACTATGGTTACCATTTTTGTTTAGTACAAATATATAATATATATAATATTTAAATGGTAACACTTTAACCGTAAACTTTTCATTTAAATCGAGCAATCTGGGGGGGCTGAAGCTCATTTATAATGTAGTTCATGCTACGGTATGTCTCAGTGATGTCATCAGAAGTTAGCGAAGTGACAGGCTGAATATTGCTTCAACCACAAACCAGCCGCTGCTGCTGCTGCTGTATGATGCTTTCACTTTAAATATGTTGATGCTGCCCAGCAGAAAAGAAGAAATGACTTTGGATCCCGTTGACAGAAAAAAAAGGATTTACTTATCCTACCAGATAAATGGCAGCTTGAAGTCACACAATTGTGTCCATACACACAGGGTACATTGTTGGGGAGAAAAGGACTTGTCAGTTGAATGGTGTCCTTACCTTGTGTGAGGACAGAGTAGAGACACAGCAGTCCCCTCCGTCATACTGACAATACGCTCGGTTATTAATTGTGTCACACCAGCCATCTGCTTGAAAGGGCTACACAGAAACACACAGTAAGTCAGCATAATACACCAAGGAAATCAATAGACAGTATGTAACCTTTACTGATTTTACTCTGAGGGTACGGAGAGAACAATATTTTTTTCATTGCCTGCAGAAAATTGCGGAGATGAAATGCTTTGTCTGTTAGATACATTCTCGATGTGTAGGTGGATAAATGTGACACTTTTATCAGGCTGAAAGCTGCAGCATCTGTTGTGCCGCCTTCCATAAGAGAAAAGAATCTGAACAGAATACAGCCATTTACATAGTGCACAGACAAAAGATAGATCCAAACTGCTTGTGTAAAGGGAGAAAAACCTGAATGTCATAGGATCCTGGGTTTTGTGCATCACGACAGGGAGATTGGGAGGCTCCAGAATAGCAGCTAAAACAATGGCACGCTTTAGGGAGCATAGGCGCCAAAATGGCGCTGCGGCGATATAGGGGGGAGGGGTGGCACACGCGACCGCGGGCCAACGGCGGGAAAGGGGGGACGGGGGCAGGTATGCCGTCCTCCTTTTCACACCTGGGGGGACAGGGCAGCCAGTAGGGCAGCAGGGGGGAAGAGGGGGCAGGAAGGGGTTAAAAAGCAGAGGCAGGAGGGGAAGCGGCATTGCTACAGAGGGAGACGGACGGAGATAGATGCGGCCGGGAGAGCAGCAGCGGGAGCAGTATTAACAGAGGCCTTACCTCGTTGCCGGACAGAGCTCGATGCAGACGGGAGAGCAGCAGCGGGAGCAGCATTAAAGAACACGTCACCTCTTTTAAACCAGCGGGTCTGGGTCGCAGCACCTCCAGCTCAGAGCAGCAGCAGCCGTCCATCAGCTCCAAGAGGAAAAGACAGCGGGGAAAGAGCACCAGCAAAGCGCCCAGGAGCGGGACACATCCAGCCAGACGAGGTACCGCAAGCCCCAGGGTAGCGACAGCAGGGTATTATGGAGCCACTGGCAGCAAGGTCAAGCAGAATCAAAAAAGCCCCCAGTCGCTTCAGAGAAGAGGGAGAGGAGAGCATCCGGAAGAAGGGGAACAGAAGAGTGAGGAAGCAGCAGCACTTGCAGCGTGGAGGAGCACAGGCAGAGGGCGCACCCCCTAGTGGTCGGAGGGCGAAAGAGCGGTCCCTGGCAGCCCAAAGCAGAAGAAAAAAAGAGGCATCATACAGACAGAAGGGAGAGCAGCATGGGGAGGAGATCCAAGCACCGGCAGCGTACGACAGCATTCCAGCAGCGGCAGAATCAGACGGGGCGGAGTCAGGCGCAGAGGCGCAGAGCGTCACGGCCCACTCAAGTCAAACTGGCGCGCCACGGATGTCAACTCAACAGAGGGGCAGCGGCATTGCGGCAGCAGCGCTGGGCTCATCCGCGGGCACACCAGCAGAATGGGTACAGCAGGCATCTACGCAGCTATTTAAGGAGCTGGCGCAATTCCCAGCGGCCGCACCAAGGAGATCAAGGGAGCGGGAGTCAGCACATCACGGCAAGGGTGAGAGTCAACGCAGACGACGCGCGGCGAGGGATCACGGTCACCGTCATCACCCAACCCGTTACCTTTCACCCGCGAGAAGCATCCGCCACTACTCAAGGTCGATTGGAAGGGCATCGCCGGCGACGGCCAGCGGCGGCCAAGTGTCGCCAGCAAGGAGCTACCGCACGCAGCACCGGGATTGCCGGGGCTGCAGCTGCGCACGGCGATCAGAGCGGAGGGAGCAGCCTTACCGCGACAGGGAGCAATTTCTTCAGGAGGAATACAGCGGCTCAAGCAGGCGTCATCGCAGCCCACAGCGATCTTGTTTGGGGAGCACGAGGCAGTGGGACCAGGAAGCAAGGGTTTTCATTAGCACAGACTCAACACTGCAAAGGAGCTACCCTAACCGCGGGCAGCAGTTTGGCACGCCGCGGAGAGAGCATCGCGAGAGGCGCGCGAGCAGCCGGGATCAGAGGCAAGGAGGCGAGAGCACGGCCTACGCTTCGTTCGGCGTGGCGCCATCATTTCCAGCGGTTCACGCAGAACATGCCCAGGTGACAGGGTCATCTCCTTGCGCCAAGGTCGGCGCAGGATACGCAGCACCCAGATGGACAGCGACGGGGTCATCTCCTTGCGCCAGGATCGGCACAGGACATGCAGCACCCAGAGGGACAGCGACGGGGTCATCTCCTTGCGCCAGGGTCGGCGCAGGACACGCAGCACCCGTAGAGACAGCGATCGAGGACGCGGCGCTCGGGATCGGTAAGAACAATGTCGACAATAATGACTTGCATAATGTTTGTATGACCCAAAATACTTGTCAGAATGCGCAGAGTATATGCAGCGATTTATGCAACGCAGCAGGGGGGTCGAGTCATAGCAGTTTCCATAGAATGTGTGTTATGCCAGGAAGCGCGCAAGGGGTACAGCGTAGCAGTATTGATGTCGATAAAATGACAGGAGCGCAGAGGGGCGGGGTAGAGGCGCAGTCAGACGCAGATTTGGGGCTAACCCCGGCGGAGTCGGACGAGGACGACGCATGCAGGGTGTTGAGGGAGCAATGGCTGGCAGCAGTTGCGAAGTGGAAGAGTAAGAAGGGCAGCATTCCCGGGGCTGACGCAACCAGGGAAAAAATGGGTGTGGTAGAACATGATAAGGCAACAGCTTTTGTGCAGGGAACCGCAGGCCTAGTATGCGCCTTCGGTTCAGTAGCGGCCCACTTGCCGGCGCTGACTAGGAAGGAAATCGAAAAAGGGGCTTTTATAGATATATGTTCACTGACGGAGGCAGGGCTAAAGGCCAAGGAGGCAGCGAAGCCAAAGGGAGAAAGGCAGTCAGAAAGCTATAAGACAATTGAGCATTGGCTGAGTGGTATGTTTGCCTATACAGCTTGTTATACGGAGGCGTACCCTGAAGCAGCCGCGGGCATGCTGAGGTACACAAACTTCATTTACTCGGTGTATAAGGAACACGGGGGGACGGTATGGAGAAAATATGATGAGCGTTTTAGGGCAAGGGCGGTGGGCGGGAAGCCCATTGATTTCGGCGTCAGGGACGTTGACGAATGGTTGAAAGCCCAGTCGGCAGGGGCCCCAGAAAAGGTCTTAACTACACATAGGCCGTTTGCAGGGAGGCCTAGCGCGCAGAAACCAGATCATAAATGCTGGGCATTTAATGAGATGCGGTGCACTCGCGCGCAGTGCAAATTTAAGCACGCATGTTCAATCTGCGGCGCGAATCACGCAGCCAAAGAGTGCAGCAGACAGAGGGGAAATAACCAGAAAAAGGTACCCGCAGCGGCAGGGCCTAACAAAAGCAATTAGTCCAGTAAACTCGAACAGGATCCTGGCATGGCTGGCCAGGTATCCCAAGAGCCAGGAAGCCAATTTGCTGCGGGCGGGGTTCGGGGACGGGTTTAGGATACCCATAACTAAGGAAGTCGCGCCCTCCGGCAGCTCCAGAAATTTAAAGTCTAGCAGGGAGCAGCCACGAGCGGTGCGGGAAAAAATTATCAAGGAGCTAGCTTTAGGGAGAATGGCAGGGCCTTTCGTAGCCCCCCCAGTGGCGGGGCTAGTTATATCACCGTTGGGGCTGGTCCCCAAGAAAGCACCGGGGAAATTCAGGCTCATTCAGCATTTGTCCTATCCAGAAGGGGCGTCGGTAAACGACGCTTTGGACAGGGACGAATGCTCAGTGCAGTACCAGTCCTTCGACTCGGCTGTCAGGTCGATCCGGACACAGGGGAAGGGGGCCCTGATAGCAAAATTAGACATCGAGTCTGCCTTCAGACTGCTCCCCCTACATCCTGAGAGTTTCAGGCTCATGGGGATAAGCTTTGACGGGTTTTTCTTCATTGACAAATGTTTGCCAATGGGTTGCGCTATTTCGTGCGCATATTTCGAGGCTTTTAGCTCTTTCCTGCAGTGGTGCTGGGAGGAGCGCACGGGGTCAAGAGCTATAGCACACTACCTGGACGATTTCCTGGTGGCAGGGCCTCCAGATTCGACACGGTGCGCCCACCTTCTGAGCGAGCTGCAGGCCATGCTGGAGGAGTTCGGCGTGCCTATCGCAACAGAGAAGACGGAGGGGCCCAAAACGGTCCTATCCTACCTGGGGATAGAGATTGACACAGATAGACAGGAGTGCAGGCTCCCCGAGGAAAAAATACGGAGGCTGGAAAGGGAAATCGGGCTGTGCGTAAAGGCAAAAAAGGTTACGTTGGGCCAGCTGCAATCATTATTGGGAAGCCTCAATTTTGCATGCAGGGTGATCCCAATAGGTAGGATTTTTAAACGGCGGCTCGAGCAAGCCACCGCTGGCGTTGCAAAGAGACATCACTTTGTGCGGATCAACAGGGATTTGAGGGAGGACCTGCGAGTATGGGAGGAATTCCTCCTACATTTCAATGGAGTGCGTATGTGGCCCAAAGTAGTACGGTCCAATCACGCAATGCATCTATTTACGGATGCCGCAGGGGGGACAGGCTTCGGGGCATACTGGCAGGGAGAATGGTGCGCGCAGGTTTGGCCCACATCGTGGGAGGAGGCGGGGCTCACCAAGAACTTGGCGGCCTTGGAGTTGTTCCCAATAGTCGTAGCAGTGACAATATGGGGGGAGAGACTCGCCAACAGGCAGATTCAATTCTGGTGCGATAATATGGGGGTGGTTCAGGCGGTGAACAACCAGAGGGCCTCATCGCCACCAGTCGTCAGGTTGATCAGAAAATTGGTGCTAGCATGCTTGCATCATAATATTACATTCAGGGCGAAACATCCCATCAGTGTGCAGGGATCAGGGCGAAGCGGCGCTGTTTGGGGCCGCATTCGCGATGGCTTTTAGCGGAGCATTCAGGATTAGCGAGCTTGTAGCGAGATCTAAGCTCACAAACGGCGACGGGCTGCAGTACAAGAACGTCGTCATAACCGAGCAAGCTGTGTTATGCAAAATACAGAAGTCGAAGACTGATCAGGAGGGTAAGGGAAAATGGGTTCAGTTGCGCAAGCACACGGATATTGCGGCATGTCCGGTGGCGGCGGTCAAGGCCTTCCTAGACCACAGGCCACGAGGTGGGGATAATTTTCTCATACACACGGACGGGTCACCACTAACTAAATATCAGTTTACGGCGGTCCTGAAAAAATGCGTAACGGCCAGCGGATGGCAGGCCGATAGGTTTAGCACTCATTCATTCAGAATCGGTGCCGCCACGTCGGCAGCTAGCGAGGGCTGCGCTGGCGAGGAGATCAGAGCGCTGGGCCGGTGGAAATCAGATCGCTATAAAGTTTACGTCAGGCCGGTTACCAGCAATCTAACATCTAATTAAATCTCCCCCCCCCCCCCCCCTCCGCAGGGAGCAAAGAGGCGAAGCGCATTTGGATCGTCGGCCATTCCTACATTCACTGGGCGGAAAAGAGGGCCGCCGGCAGGCCCTACGGCAGGCAGCTGGGGCTGGCAAGGAGCGCGGGACGCGTGTTTTGGTTCGGGCGGAGGGGGATGAGGTGGCACAGCCTCAGGGAGGTGTTGCTGGGAGGTGAAAAAACGGCGGGCAGCCCAGACACAATAGTCATTCATTTAGGGGGTAACGATTTGGGGAACACGAAGTCCCTTGACATGGTAAGAAGCATGGGCACTGACCTGGCATGGGCCAAAGCACGTTGGCAGGCAGCGAACATCGTGTGGTCCAGCATCATACCTAGGCTCACATGGCGCGGGGCGCGAAAAGGGGCTGCCATAGAAAGGACCAGGAAAAAGGTGAATGTAGCAGTGAGTAAGTGCGTGAGGGCGATGGGTGGAAAGGTCATCCGTCACCCGGACATCAGTCAGAAGGTAAAGGGCTTGTACAGGGCAGACGGGGTGCATTTGTCGGACGTCGGCATTGACTTGTTCAACAACGCTTTGCAGGAGGCTTTGGAAGTCGAGGTTAGGGAGAATGGCAGGGTGGGGGGGTTTTCGGTAATCGGGCAGACCCCGAAACCTCAGTGGCGGGAGGAAGCGGTGCGCAAGGCAGGTGGAGGACGGGAGCCAGCTGAGGTTGCAGATTCACCGACGGCGACGTGACGCATGCCAGGCTCCAGCTGTCGACGGCGGGCCGACGGCGGCTCACCAGGCCAGAGGAATCTGCGGGGGCTGGCTCACTAGCGGGGGCGTTGCTGAGGGCCTACGGCGTAGGTATGTGGCACGCCCCGTCGTAAATCAATGATCGGCATTGATAGGGTTTTTTGTGCCTTGCCCACCGTTTCTCTGCCCCTACCCTGGAAAAAAGTGTAAGTTGTAAATAAGGTAATGGTTAATAAAGAACTGTGGCCAATGATTCAATCCCAGATCTTGTCTCCGAGTATTATTTCGGTAGGGACGACAGGGGGGTTGGTTAGCAGGGGCGCAGCGGACCACCCTCTCCCCCTTAAGGGAGCATAGGCGCCAAAATGGCGCTGCGGCGATATAGGGGGGAGGGGTGGCACACGCGACCGCGGGCCAACGGCGGGAAAGGGGGGACGGGGGCAGGTATGCCGTCCTCCTTTTCACACCTGGGGGGACAGGGCAGCCAGTAGGGCAGCAGGGGGGAAGAGGGGGCAGGAAGGGGTTAAAAAGCAGAGGCAGGAGGGGAAGCGGCATTGCTACAGAGGGAGACGGACGGAGATCCCACCCACCCACCCCCTGTGTTAGGAACTGTATTGTTTTGTATATGCCTGTCAGCATTTGGAGTGTCTATGTCTGTCAGCATTTTGCGTGTTATATATATATATAAAATAAAAAATAAAATAAATAAATAAATAAGAACTTGGAAAGGAAATGGGACGTTTTTACGAATGCAATTTGTGGTCGACAAAGTCTTGGTTATGCATGTTGTTTTGTCACAGTTGGTAAGAGGACGGCAGGAGGAAGCGGTGCGCAAGGCAGGTGGAGGACGGGAGCCAGCTGAGGTTGCAGATTCACCGACGGCGACGTGACGCATGCCAGGCTCCAGCTGTCGACGGCGGGCCGACGGCGGCTCACCAGGCCAGAGGAATCTGCGGGGGCTGGCTCACTAGCGGGGGCGTTGCTGAGGGCCTACGGCGTAGGTATGTGGCACGCCCCGTCGTAAATCAATGATCGGCATTGATAGGGTTTTTTGTGCCTTGCCCACCGTTTCTCTGCCCCTACCCTGGAAAAAAGTGTAAGTTGTAAATAAGGTAATGGTTAATAAAGAACTGTGGCCAATGATTCAATCCCAGATCTTGTCTCCGAGTATTATTTCGGTAGGGACGACAGGGGGGTTGGTTAGCAGGGGCGCAGCGGACCACCCTCTCCCCCTTAAGGCATCATGATATTGTATAAGCGTCCTGTAAGTGGTCCCTGAACCCATAAAGGGACAGTGATCTAAATAGGGTGTGCTCAGTGACATCTTAATTACTGGAACGTGTGCCAGAGGGGACATTAATTACTGCTTCAAGAGGGGGATATGGAAAACTGTGCTCTCTAGGATATGATTGGGGTATTCAGGGGCTACGGCCCTACAAGAGAGGTTCTTCTCTCATTAATGCAGTTAGTAAGATAATTATTGAAGCGCTCACTGGTACCTACAGTATACAGGGGGTCATTCCGAGTTGATCGTAGCTGTGCTAAATTTAGCACAGCTACAATCATTCACACTGACATGCGGAGGGACGCCCAGCACAGGGCTAGTCCGCCCCGCATGTCAGTGACGGCCCCCCGCAGAAGTGCAAAGGCATCGCACAGCGGCGATGCCTTTGCACTTCAAGAGTAGCTCCCGGCCAGCGCAGCTTTAGCGTGCTAGCCAGGAGCTACTAATCACTCCCCGGCCCTCAGCGGCTGCGTGTGATGTCATGCAGCAGCTGTGGTCCGCCCCCCCCCCCGTTCGGTCCGGCCATGCCTGCGTTGGCCGGTCCGCTCCCACGAAACGGCGGCCAAATGCCGCCGTTCCGCCCAGTGATCGCCTCTGCCTGTCAATCAGGCAGAGGCAATCGCAGCCATGCTACGGCCTTTGGCCGTCTGGCATGCGCCGGCGCACTACGGCGCCGGTGAATGCGCAGTAGGGACCCATTCGCTTGGCTGCGACAAAAAGCAGCGAGCGGGTCAGAATGACCCCCATTATGTCTACGTGGTAATGATATAGTAAATGAAATAAGTAATCAGTTGTGGATGTAAAAACATTTGTTATTAAAATTCTATAAGCACATGGTGGGGTAATGTAAATAGTGACAATAACGGGAACATGTAACGAGGTCAGGATCTGTGTATAGGCCGATGTGCCCCCTGTCACCTTCCTACCATGGGGAGAGAGACATAACTGCTGAGGATGTATTTCCATTTGGTCTATGATCTTGTCTTAACCATACGCCCACCTATAAATAAATGTGTCGCTGTGCAACCTTCAGTGAGGGATTGGAGGCCGAGTAACAGGAGCAGCGACCTGTGAGGGCTTTGCTGATGTGATCAGCGTATCAGCATTAGAATTGGCTATGAGTCCCAACTAGAGATGAGCGCCTGAAATTTTTCGGGTTTTGTGTTTTGGTTTTGGGTTCGGTTCCGCGGCCGTGTTTTGGGTTCGAACGCGTTTTGGCAAAACCTCACCGAATTTTTTTTGTCGGATTCGGGTGTGTTTTGGATTCGGGTGTTTTTTTCAAAAAACACTAAAAAACAGCTTAAATCATAGAATTTGGGGGTCATTTTGATCCCAAAGTATTATTAACCTCAAAAACCATAATTTACACTCATTTTCAGTCTATTCTGAATACCTCACACCTCACAATATTATTTTTAGTCCTAAAATTTGCACCGAGGTCGCTGTGTGAGTAAGATAAGCGACCCTAGTGGCCGACACAAACACCTGGCCCATCTAGGAGTGGCACTGCAGTGTCACGCAGGATGTCCCTTCCAAAAAACCCTCCCCAAACAGCACATGACGCAAAGAAAAAAAGAGGCGCAATGAGGTAGCTGTGTGAGTAAGATTAGCGACCCTAGTGGCCGACACAAACACCGGGCCCATCTAGGAGTGGCACTGCAGTGTCACGCAGGATGGCCCTTCCAAAAAACCCTCCCCAAACAGCACATGACGCAAAGAAAAAAAGAGGCGCAATGAGGTAGCTGACTGTGTGAGTAAGATTAGCGACCCTAGTGGCCGACACAAACACCGGGCCCATTTAGGAGTGGCACTGCAGTGTCACGCAGGATGTCCCTTCCAAAAAACCCTCCCCAATCAGCACATGATGCAAAGAAAAAGAAAAGAAAAAAGAGGTGCAAGATGGAATTGTCCTTGGGCCCTCCCACCCACCCTTATGTTGTATAAACAAAACAGGACATGCACACTTTAACCAACCCATCATTTCAGTGACAGGGTCTGCCACACGACTGTGACTGATATGACGGGTTGGTTTGGACCCCCCCCAAAAAAGAAGCAATTAATCTCTCCTTGCACAAACTGGCTCTACAGAGGCAAGATGTCCACCTCATCATCACCCTCCGATATATCACCGTGTACATCCCCCTCCTCACAGATTATCAATTCGTCCCCACTGGAATCCACCATCTCAGCTCCCTGTGTACTTTGTGGAGGCAATTGCTGCTGGTCAATGTCTCCGCGGAGGAATTGATTATAATTCATTTTAATGAACATCATCTTCTCCACATTTTCTGGATGTAACCTCGTACGCCGATTGCTGACAAGGTGAGCGGCGGCACTAAACACTCTTTCGGAGTACACACTTGTGGGAGGGCAACTTAGGTAGAATAAAGCCAGTTTGTGCAAGGGCCTCCAAATTGCCTCTTTTTCCTGCCAGTATAAGTACGGACTGTGTGACGTGCCTACTTGGATGCGGTCACTCATATAATCCTCCACCATTCTATCAATGTTGAGAGAATCATATGCAGTGACAGTAGACGACATGTCCGTAATCGTTGTCAGGTCCTTCAGTCCGGACCAGATGTCAGCATCAGCAGTCGCTCCAGACTGCCCTGCATCACCGCCAGCGGGTGGGCTCGGAATTCTGAGCCTTTTCCTCGCACCCCCAGTTGCGGGAGAATGTGAAGGAGGAGATGTTGACAGGTCGCGTTCCGCTTGACTTGACAATTTTGTCACCAGCAGGTCTTTCAACCCCAGCAGACTTGTGTCTGCCGGAAAGAGAGATCCAAGGTAGGCTTTAAATCTAGGATCGAGCACGGTGGCCAAAATGTAGTGCTCTGATTTCAACAGATTGACCACCCGTGAATCCTTGTTAAGCGAATTAAGGGCTCCATCCACAAGTCCCACATGCCTAGCGGAATCGCTCCGTGTTAGCTCCTCCTTCAATGTCTCCAGCTTCTTCTGCAAAAGCCTGATGAGGGGAATGACCTGACTCAGGCTGGCAGTGTCTGAACTGACTTCACGTGTGGCAAGTTCAAAGGGCATCAGAACCTTGCACAACGTTGAAATCATTCTCCACTGCGCTTGAGACAGGTGCATTCCACCTACTATATCGTGCTCAATTGTATAGGCTTGAATGGCCTTTTGCTGCTCCTCCAACCTCTGAAGCATATAGAGGGTTGAATTCCACCTCGTTACCACTTCTTGCTTCAGATGATGGCAGGGCAGGTTCAGTAGTTTTTGGTGGTGCTCCAGTCTTCTGTACGTGGTGCCTGTACGCCGAAAGTGTCCCGCAATTCTTCTGGCCACCGACAGCATCTCTTGCACGCCCCTGTCGTTTTTTAAAAAATTCTGCACCACCAAATTCAAGGTATGTGCAAAACATGGGACGTGCTGGAATTTGCCCATATTTAATGCACACACAATATTGCTGGCGTTGTCCGATGCCACAAATCCACAGGAGAGTCAAATTGGGGTAAGCCATTCCGCGATGATCTTCCTCAGTTGCCGTAAGAGGTTTTCAGCTGTGTGCGTATTCTGGAAAGCGGTGATACAAAGCGTAGCCTGCCTAGGAAAGAGTTGGCGTTTGCGAGATGCTGCTACTGGTGCCGCCGCTGCTGTTCTTGCGGCGGGAGTCCATACATCTACCCAGTGGGCTGTCACAGTCATATAGTCCTGACCCTGCCCTGCTCCACTTGTCCACATGTCCGTGGTTAAGTGGACATTGGGTACAACTGCATTTTTTAGGACACTGGTGAGTCTTTTTCTGACGTCCGTGTACATTCTCGGTATCGCCTGCCTAGAGAAGTGGAACCTAGATGGTATTTGGTAACGGGGGCACACTGCCTCAATAAATTGTCTAGTTCCCTGTGAACTAACGGCGGATACCGGACGCACGTCTAACACCAACATAGTTGTCAAGGCCTCAGTTATCCGCTTTGCAGCAGGATGACTGCTGTGATATTTCATCTTCCTCGCAAAGGACTGTTGGACAGTCAATTGCTTACTGGAAGTAGTACAAGTGGGCTTACGACTTCCCCTCTGGGATGACCATCGACTCCCAGCAGCAACAACAGCAGCGCCAGCAGCAGTAGGCGTTACACGCAAGGATGCATCGGAGGAATCCCAGGCAGGAGAGGACTCGTCAGAATTGCCAGTGACATGGCCTGCAGGACTATTGGCATTCCTGGGGAAGGAGGAAATTGACACTGAGGGAGTTGGTGGGGTGGTTTGCGTGAGCTTGGTTACAAGAGGAAGGGATTTACTGGTCAGTGGACTGCTTCCGCTGTCGCCCAAAGTTTTTGAACTTGTCACTGACTTATTATGAATGCGCTGCAGGTGACGTATAAGGGAGGATGTTCCGAGGTGGTTAACGTCCTTACCCCTACTTATTACAGCTTGACAAATGCAACACACGGCTTGACACCTGTTGTCCGCTTTTCTGTTGAAATACCTCCACACTGAAGAGCTGATTTTTTTGGTATTTTCACCAGGCATGTCAACGGCCATATTCCTCCCACGGACAACAGGTGTCTCCCCGGGTGCCTGACTTAAACAAACCACCTCACCATCAGAATCCTCCTGGTCAATTTCCTCCCCAGCGCCAGCAACACCCATATCCTCCTCATCCTGGTGTACTTCAACATCTTCATCTTCAATCTGACTATCAGGAACTGGACTGCGGGTGCTCCTTCCAGCACTTGCAGGGGGCGTGCAAATGGTGGAAGGCGCATGCTCTTCACGTCCAGTGTTGGGAAGGTCAGGCATCGCAACCGACACAATTGGACTCTCCTTGTGGATTTGGGATTTCGAAGAACGCACAGTTCTTTGCGGTGCTTTTGCCAGCTTGAGTCTTTTCAGTTTTATAGCGAGAGGCTGAGTGCTTCCATCCTCATGTGAAGCTGAACCACTAGCCATGAACATAGGCCAGGGCCTCAGCCGTTCCTTGCCACTCCGTGTGGTAAATGGCATATTGGCAAGTTTACGCTTCTCCTCCGACAATTTTATTTTAGGTTTTGGAGTCCTTTTTTTACTGATATTTGGTGTTTTGGATTTGACATGCTCTGTACTATGACATTGGGCATCGGCCTTGGCAGACGACGTTGCTGGCATTTCATCATCTCGGCCATGACTAGTGGCAGCAGCTTCAGCACGAGGTGGAAGTGGATCTTGATCTTTCCCTAATTTTGGAACCTCAACATTTTTGTTCTCCATATTTTAATAGGCACAACTAAAAGGCACCTCAGGTAAACAATGGAGATGGATACTAGTATACAATTATGGACTGCCTGCCGAGTGCAGACACAGAGGTAGCCACAGCCGTGAACTACCGTACTGTACTGTGTCTGCTGCTAATATAGACTGGTTGATAAAGAGATGTCTATGTAACTATGTATGTATAAAGAAGAAAGAAAAAAAAACCACGGTTAGGTGGTATACAATTATGGACAGACTGCCTGCCGAGTGCAGACACAGAGGTAGCCACAGCCGTGAACTACCGTACTGTACTGTGTCTGCTGCTAATAATATAGACTGGTTGATAAAGAGATGTCGTAGTAGTATGTATGTATAAAGAAGAAAGAAAAAAAAACCACGGTTAGGTGGTATACAATTATGGACGGACTGCCTGCCGAGTGCAGACACAGAGGTAGCCACAGCCGTGAACTACCGTACTGTACTGTGTCTGCTGCTAATATAGACTGGTTGATAAAGAGATGTCTATGTAACTATGTATGTATAAAGAAGAAAGAAAGAAAAACCACGGTTAGGTGGTATACAATTATGGACGGACTGCCTGCCGAGTGCAGACACAGAGGTAGCCACAGCCGTGAACTACCGTACTGTACTGTGTCTGCTGCTAATATAGACTGGTTGATAAAGAGATGTCTATGTAACTATGTATGTATAAAGAAGAAAGAAAAAAAAACCACGGTTAGGTGGTATACAATTATGGACGGACTGCCTGCCGAGTGCAGACATAGAGGTAGCCACAGCCGTGAACTACCGTACTGTACTGTGTCTGCTGCTAATATAGACTGGTTGATAAAGAGATGTCTATGTAACTATGTATGTATAAAGAAGAAAGAAAAAAAAAAACCATGGTTAGGTGGTATACAATTATGGACGGACTGCCTGCCGAGTGCAGACACAGAGGTAGCCACAGCCGTGAACTACCGTACTGTACTGTGTCTGCTGCTAATATAGACTGGTTGATAAAGAGATGTCTATGTAACTATGTATGTATAAAGAAGAAAGAAAAAAAAACCACGGTTAGGTGGTATACAATTATGGACGGACTGCCTACCGAGTGCAGACACAGAGGTAGCCACAGCCGTGAACTACCGTACTGTACTGTGTCTGCTGCTAATATAGACTGGTTGATAAAGAGATGTCGTAGTAGTATGTATGTATAAAGAAGAAAAAAAAACCACGGTTAGGTGGTATACAATTATGGACGGACTGCCTGCCAAGTGCAGACACAGAGGTAGCCACAGCCGTGAACTACCGTACTGTGTCTGCTGCGACTGGATGATAAATGATATAAAAAATATATATATATCACTACTGCAGCCGGACAGGTATATATTATATATTATATAATGACGGACCTGCTGGACACTGTCTGTCAGCAGAATGAGTTTTATTTTTATAGAATAAAAAAAACAACAACACACAAGTGAAGTCACACGACGAGTGTTTAACTTTTTCAGGCAATCACAATATAAGTATACTACTAACTATACTGGTGGTCAGTGTGGTCAGGTCACTGGTCAGTCACACTGGCAGTGGCACTCCTGCAGCAAAAGTGTGCACTGTTTAATTTTAATATAATATTATGTACTCCTGGCTCCTGCTATAACCTATAACTGGCACTGCAGTGCTCCCCAGTCTCCCCCACAATTATAAGCTGTGTGAGCTGAGCAGTCAGACAGATATATAATATATATAGATGATGCAGCACACTGGGCTGAGCCTGAGCAGTGCACACAGATATGGTATGTGACTGAGTCACTGTGTGTATCGCTTTTTTCAGGCAGAGAACGGATATATTAAATAAACTGCACTGTCTGGTGGTCACTCACTATATAATATTATGTACTCCTGGCTCCTGCTATAACCTATAACTGGCACTGCAGTGCTCCCCAGTCTCCCCCACAATTATAAGCTGTGTGAGCTGAGCAGTCAGACAGATATATAATATATATAGATGATGCAGCACACTGGGCTGAGCCTGAGCAGTGCACACAGATATGGTATGTGACTGAGTCACTGTGTGTATCGCTTTTTTCAGGCAGAGAACGGATATATTAAATAAACTGCACTGTCTGGTGGTCACTCACTAGTAAACTCTCTGCACTCTCTACACTTCTACAGTACTCCTCCTAGTCCTAAGCTCCAGTAAATCTCTCTCTCTTATAATCTAAATGGAGAGGACGCCAGCCACGTCCTCTCCCTATCAATCTCAATGCACGTGTGAAAATGGCGGCGACGCGCGGCTCCTTATATAGAATCCGAGTCTCGCGATAGAATCCGAGCCTCGCGAGAATCCGACAGCGTCATGATGACGTTCGGGCGCGCTCGGGTTAACCGAGCAAGGCGGGAGGATCCGAGTCTGCTCGGACCCGTGAAAAAAACCATGAAGTTCGGGCGGGTTCGGATTCAGAGAAACCGAACCCGCTCATCTCTAGTCCCAACATGTACTGGCTAATCTTAGCAGCCTTCAAAGACAATGATGCAACCAGGCTGGAACTGATAAATCCTAGCTTCATTGCAAGAACACACTCCTAGTTAGGGATGGCCATCGACCATTGATCATTTAAAATCAACGTTGGTCTATGCCCGATGATGAATAGGTTTACCAGATGGTTTCCCACCATCGATGGCATGAAACTATCCAATGTTTTTATGGGTTTTTTTTTTCAAGGTGCCAGGAAACGAAAGAAATGCACAAAAGAAAAAATAATCTATCTTTGTGGGGGCAATCTTAAAGAATAGACAATTATTATAACAAATCAAATTTATTGCTACACATACATTATAAATAAAGATAAATCAAACATACAGGGTGGTATCCTATTACCCGCGGTACATTATCGCAGGTAATGATATCGCCCAGGGCTATCCTATTAGCCCCGATAAGCTGGCACGAGCAGCGGCTTATAGGAAACAGCCCCGTTTTCAAGTAAAAAAGGGGCTATTTCTCACAAAGACACACAGGTTCACTGAACTGTGTGTTTTGGGGAGAAAGGGCATATTTTTAAGTGTGATCAAATAAGATAGCCTGTAAAAAAAAAATGTTGAAATATCGGAAAAAATTGCGTCAAACATCCGTTTTTCGCACCCGATGTTTTACTGTGGGTAATAGGATACCGCCCACAGTATGAGGTCAATCATTACATCAATTAAGAAATAATTATCTTAGTTGAGATCATTTTTTACTTCATATGTTTGATTTCACTTTATTTATATTAGAGATGAGCGGGTTCGGTTCCTCTGAATCCGAACCCGCCCGAACTTCATGTTTTTTTACACGGGTCCGAGCGACTCGGATCTTCCCGCCTTGCTCGGTTAACCCGAGCGCGCCCGAACGTCATCATCACGCTGTCGGATTCTCGCGAGGCTCGGATTCTATCGCGAGACTCGGATTCTATATAAGGAGCCGCGCGTCGCCGCCATTTTCACACGTGCATTGAGATTGATAGGGAGAGGACGTGGCTGGCGTCCTCTCCGTTTAGAAATAGATAGGAGAGTGAGAGTGAGACACTTCATTTACTGGAGCTTAGGAGGAGTACTCAGAGAGTGCAGAATTTTGCTGATAGTAGTTAGTTAGTTATACTAGTGACTGACCAGTGAGACCACCAGTGCAGTTTTATTATTATTTAATATAATCCGTTCTCTGCCTGAAAAAAACGATACACAGTGACTCAGTCACATACCATATCTGTGCTCAGCCCAGTGTGCTGCATCATCTATGTATAATATCTGACTGTGCTCACACAGCTTAATTGTGGGGGAGACTGGGGAGCAGTTATAGCAGGAGCCAGGAGTACATATTAAACAGTGCACACTTTTGCTGCCAGAGTGCCACTGCCAGTGTGACTGACCAGTGACCTGACCACACTGACCACCAGTATATTGTGATTGTCTGCCTGAAAAAGTTAAACACTCGTCGTGTGACTTGTGTGGTGTTTTTTTATTCTATAAAAAACTCATTCTGCTGACAGACAGTGTCCAGCAGGTCCGTCATTATATAATATATACCTGTCCGGCTGCAGTAGTGATATATATATATTTTTTATATCATTATTTATCATCCAGTCTATACTAGCAGCAGACACAGTACGGTAGTTCACGGCTGTAGCTACCTCTGTGTCGGCACTCTGCAGTCCATCCATAATTGTATACCACCTACCCGTGGTTTTTTTTTTTCTTTCTTCTTTATACATACTACATCTCATTATCATCCAGTCTATATTAGCAGCAGACACAGTACAGTACGGTAGTCCACGGCTGTAGCTATCTCTGTGTCGGCACTCGGCAGTCCATCCATAATTGTATACCACCACCTACCCGTGGTTTTTTTTTCTTTCTTCTTTATACATACTACATCTCATTATCATCCAGTCTATATTAGCAGCAGACACAGTACGGTAGTCCACGGCTGTAGCTACCTCTGTGTCGGCACTCGGCAGTCCATCCATAATTGTATACCACCTACCCGTGGTTTTTTTTTTCTTTCTTCTTTATACATACTACATCTCATTATCAAGCAGTCTATATTAGCAGCAGACACAGTACGGTAGTCCACGGCTGTAGCTACCTCTGTGTCGGCACTCGGCAGTCCATCCATAATTGTATACCACCTACCCGTGGTTTTTTTTTCTTTCTTCTTTATACATACTACATCTCATTATCATCCAGTCTATATTAGCAGCAGACACAGTACGGTAGTCCACGGCTGTAGCTACCTCTGTGTCGGCACTCGGCAGTCCATCCATAATTGTATACCACCTACCCGTGGTTTTTTTTTCTTTCTTCTTTATACATACTACATCTCATTATCATCCAGTCTATATTAGCAGCAGACACAGTACGGTAGTCCACGGCTGTAGCTACCTCTGTGTCGGCACTCGGCAGTCCATCCATAATTGTATACCACCTACCCGTGGTTTTTTTTTTCTTTCTTCTTTATACATACTACATCTCATTATCAACCAGTCTATATTAGCAGCAGACACAGTACGGTAGTCCACGGCTGTAGCTACCTCTGTGTCGGCACTCGGCAGTCCATCCATAATTGTATACCACCTACCCGTGTTTTTTTTTTCTTTCTTCTTTATACATACTACATCTCATTATCAACCAGTCTATATTAGCAGCAGACACAGTACGGTAGTCCACGGCTGTAGCTACCTCTGTGTCGGCACTCGGCAGTCCATCCATAATTGTATACCACCTACCCGTGGTTTTTTTTTTCTTTCTTCTTTATACATACTACATCTCATTATCAACCAGTCTATATTAGCAGCAGACACAGTACGGTAGTCCACGGCTGTAGCTACCTCTGTGTCGGCACTCGGCAGTCCATCCATAATTGTATACCACCTACCCGTGGTTTTTTTTTTCTTTCTTCTTTATACATACTACATCTCATTATCAACCAGTCTATATTAGCAGCAGACACAGAACGGTAGTCCACGGCTGTAGCTACCTCTGTGTCGGCACTCGGCAGTCCATCCATAATTGTATACCACCTACCCGTGGTTTTTTTTTTCTTTCTTCTTTATACATACTACATCTCATTATCATCCAGTCTATATTAGCAGCAGACACAGTACGGTAGTCCACGGCTGTAGCTACCTCTGTGTCGGCACTCGGCAGTCCATCCATAATTGTATACTAGTATCCATCCATCTCCATTGTTTACCTGAGGTGCCTTTTAGTTGTGCCTATTAAAATATGGAGAACAAAAATGTTGAGGTTCCAAAATTAGGGAAAGATCAAGATCCACTTCCACCTCGTGCTGAAGCTGCTGCCACTAGTCATGGCCGAGACGATGAAATGCCAGCAACGTCGTCTGCCAAGGCCGATGCCCAATGTCATAGTACAGAGCATGTCAAATCCAAAACACCAAATATCAGTAAAAAAAGGACTCCAAAACCTAAAATAAAATTGTCGGAGGAGAAGCGTAAACTTGCCAATATGCCATTTACCACACGGAGTGGCAAGGAACGGCTGAGGCCCTGGCCTATGTTCATGGCTAGTGGTTCAGCTTCACATGAGGATGGAAGCACTCAGCCTCTCGCTAGAAAAATGAAAAGACTCAAGCTGGCAAAAGCAGTAGCACCGCAAAGAACTGTGCGTTCTTCGAAATCCCAAATCCACAAGGAGAGTCCAATTGTGTCGGTTGCGATGCCTGACCTTCCCAACACTGGACGTGAAGAGCATGCGCCTTCCACCATTTGCACGCCCCCTGCAAGTGCTGGAAGGAGCACCCGCAGTCCAGTTCCTGATAGTCAGATTGAAGATGTCAGTGTTGAAGTACACCAGGATGAGGAGGATATGGGTGTTGCTGGCGCTGGGGAGGAAATTGACCAGGAGGATTCTGATGGTGAGGTGGTTTGTTTAAGTCAGGCACCCGGGGAGACACCTGTTGTCCGTGGGAGGAATATGGCCGTTGACATGCCTGGTGAAAATACCAAAAAAATCAGCTCTTCGGTGTGGAAGTATTTCAACAGAAATGCGGACAACAGGTGTCAAGCCGTGTGTTGCCTTTGTCAAGCTGTAATAAGTAGGGGTAAGGACGTTAACCACCTCGGAACATCCTCCCTTATACGTCACCTGCAGCGCATTCATAATAAGTCAGTGACAAGTTCAAAAACTTTGGGCGACAGCGGAAGCAGTCCACTGACCAGTAAATCCCTTCCTCTTGTAACCAAGCTCACGCAAACCACCCCACCAACTCCCTCAGTGTCAATTTCCTCCTTCCCCAGGAATGCCAATAGTCCTGCAGGCCATGTCACTGGCAATTCTGATGATTCCTCTCCTGCCTGGGATTCCTCCGATGCATCCTTGCGTGTAACGCCTACTGCTGCTGGCGCTGCTGTTGTTGCTGCTGGGAGTCGATGGTCATCCCAGAGGGGAAGTCGTAAGCCAACTTGTACTACTTCCAGTAAGCAATTGACTGTTCAACAGTCCTTTGCGATGAAGATGAAATATCACAGCAGTCATCCTGCTGCAAAGCGGATAACTGAGGCCTTGACAACTATGTTGGTGTTAGACGTGCGTCCGGTATCCGCCGTTAGTTCACAGGGAACTAGACAATTTATTGAGGCAGTGTGCCCCCGTTACCAAATACCATCTAGGTTCCACTTCTCTAGGCAGGCGATACCGAGAATGTACACGGACGTCAGAAAAAGACTCACCAGTGTCCTAAAAAATGCAGTTGTACCCAATGTCCACTTAACCACGGACATGTGGACAAGTGGAGCAGGGCAGGGTCAGGACTATATGACTGTGACAGCCCACTGGGTAGATGTATGGACTCCCGCCGCAAGAACAGCAGCGGCGGCACCAGTAGCAGCATCTCGCAAACGCCAACTCTTTCCTCGGCAGGCTACGCTTTGTATCACCGCTTTCCAGAATACGCACACAGCTGAAAACCTCTTATGGCAACTGAGGAAGATCATCGCGGAATGGCTTACCCCAATTGGACTCTCCTGTGGATTTGTGGCATCGGACAACGCCAGCAATATTGTGTGTGCATTAAATATGGGCAAATTCCAGCACGTCCCATGTTTTGCACATACCTTGAATTTGGTGGTGCAGAATTTTTAAAAAAACGACAGGGGCGTGCAAGAGATGCTGTCGGTGGCCAGAAGAATTGCGGGACACTTTCGGCGTACAGGCACCACGTACAGAAGACTGGAGCACCACCAAAAACTACTGAACCTTCCCTGCCATCATCTGAAGCAAGAAGTGGTAACGAGGTGGAATTCAACCCTCTATATGCTTCAGAGGTTGGAGGAGCAGCAAAAGGCCATTCAAGCCTATACAATTGAGCACGATATAGGAGGTGGAATGCACCTGTCTCAAGCGCAGTGGAGAATGATTTCAACGTTGTGCAAGGTTCTGATGCCCTTTGAACTTGCCACACGTGAAGTCAGTTCAGACACTGCCAGCCTGAGTCAGGTCATTCCCCTCATCAGGCTTTTGCAGAAGAAGCTGGAGACATTGAAGGAGGAGCTAACACGGAGCGATTCCGCTAGGCATGTGGGACTTGTGGATGGAGCCCTTAATTCGCTTAACAAGGATTCACGGGTGGTCAATCTGTTGAAATCAGAGCATTACATTTTGCCCACCGTGCTCGATCCTAGATTTAAAGCCTACCTTGGATCTCTCTTTCCGGCAGACACAAGTCTGCTGGGGTTGAAAGACCTGCTGGTGAGAAAATTGTCAAGTCAAGCGGAACGCGACCTGTCAACATCTCCTCCTTCACATTCTCCCGCAACTGGGGGTGCGAGGAAAAGGCTCAGAATTCCGAGCCCACCCGCTGGCGGTGATGCAGGGCAGTCTGGAGCGACTGCTGATGCTGACATCTGGTCCGGACTGAAGGACCTGACAACGATTACGGACATGTCGTCTACTGTCACTGCATATGATTCTCTCAACATTGAAAGAATGGTGGAGGATTATATGAGTGACCGCATCCAAGTAGGCACGTCACACAGTCCGTACTTATACTGGCAGGAAAAAGAGGCAATTTGGAGGCCCTTGCACAAACTGGCTTTATTCTACCTAAGTTGCCCTCCCACAAGTGTGTACTCCGAAAGAGTGTTTAGTGCCGCCGCTCACCTTGTCAGCAATCGGCGTACGAGGTTACATCCAGAAAATGTGGAGAAGATGATGTTCATTAAAATGAATTATAATCAATTCCTCCGCGGAGACATTGACCAGCAGCAATTGCCTCCACAAAGTACACAGGGAGCTGAGATGGTGGATTCCAGTGGGGACGAATTGATAATCTGTGAGGAGGGGGATGTACACGGTGATATATCGGAGGATGATGATGAGGTGGACATCTTGCCTCTGTAGAGCCAGTTTGTGCAAGGAGAGATTAATTGCTTCTTTTTTGGTGGGGGTCCAAACCAACCCGTCATATCAGTCACAGTCGTGTGGCAGACCCTGTCACTGAAATGATGGGTTGGTTAAAGTGTGCATGTCCTGTTTATACAACATAAGGTTGGGTGGGAGGGCCCAAGGACAATTCCATCTTGCACCTCTTTTTTCTTTAATTTTTCTTTGCGTCATGTGCTGTTTGGGGAGTGTTTTTTGGAAGGGCCATCCTGCGTGACACTGCAGTGCCACTCCTAGATGGGCCCGGTGTTTGTGTCGGCCACTAGGGTCGCTTATCTTACTCACACAGCTACCTCATTGCGCCTCTTTTTTTCTTTGCGTCATGTGCTGTTTGGGGAGGGTTTTTTGGAAGGGACATCCTGCGTGACACTGCAGTGCCACTCCTAGATGGGCCCGGTGTTTGTGTCGGCCACTAGGGTCGCTTATCTTATTCACACAGCTACCTCATTGCGCCTCTTTTTTTCTTTGCGTCATGTGCTGTTTGGGGAGGGTTTTTTGGAAGGGACATCCTGCGTGACACTGCAGTGCCACTCCTAGATGGGCCCGGTGTTTGTGTCGGCCACTAGGGTCGCTTATCTTACTCACACAGCTACCTCATTGCGCCTCTTTTTTTCTTTGCGTCATGTGCTGTTTGGGGAGGGTTTTTTGGAAGGGACATCCTGCGTGACACTGCAGTGCCACTCCTAGATGGGCCCGGTGTTTGTGTCGGCCACTAGGGTCGCTTATCTTACTCACACAGCTACCTCATTGCGCCTCTTTTTTTCTTTGCGTCATGTGCTGTTTGGGGAGGGTTTTTTGGAAGGGACATCCTGCGTGACACTGCAGTGACACTCCTAGATGGGCCCGGTGTTTGTGTCGGCCACTAGGGTCGCTTATCTTACTCACACAGCTACCTCATTGCGCCTCTTTTTTTCTTTGCGTCATGTGCTGTTTGGGGAGGTTTTTTTGGAAGGGACATCCTGCGTGACACTGCAGTGCCACTCCTAGATGGGCCAGGTGTTTGTGTCGGCCACTAGGGTCGCTTAGCTTAGTCATCCAGCGACCTCGGTGCAAATTTTAGGACTAAAAATAATATTGTGAGGTGTGAGGTATTCAGAATAGACTGAAAATGAGTGGAAATGATGGTTTTTGAGGTTAATAATACTTTGGGATCAAAATGACCCCCAAATTCTATGATTTAAGCTGTTTTTTAGGTTTTTTGGAAAAAAACACCCGAATCCAAAACACACCCGAATCCGACAAAAAAAATTCGGTTAGGTTTTGCCAAAACGCGGTCGAACCCAAAACACGGCCGCGGAACCGAACCCAAAACCAAAACACAAAACCCGAAAAATTTCCGGCGCTCATCTCTAATTTATATGCATGTGTGCTTACTCCTTAAGGAGCTATTGCTATATTGTGTATAGGTTTTAATGCATATCAATAAATTTCATTTGTTTTAATAACTGTATATTCTTTAAGAGTGCCCTCACTAAGAGTTTCTTTCTTTTTCTTTTGTGCATTTTTCTATTCAAACTCTAGGGGCGCACCACCAGAACCCGAATCCTTGTATTTCACTTTTCTAGAATTTGTAGATTCTGGTTCAAATATAGGAATCTGTCTAGTGCAAAGGAACTCTCACCCTCTCCTTAACCCATTAAAGATATGCTAATATTACAGGTCAGTATATATGCGGGACACTGGTCCAATTACTCGATGCCCCCTTCCCTCCCTCCCCCCAAACTTTACATACCTCACTGAAGGTGAAGGGGGATGACAAGATGGTTAAGAAAAGATCATAGACTATACTGAAAGACGTTGTTCTGTAGTTATGTCTCACCCCCCACGGTGAGAAGGTGACTGGGGGCACATCAGCATACAGCCAGATCCTGACCTTATTGCCTATTCCCATTTATTGTCACTACTGTATATACATTACCCCTTTGTTTGCTTCTATCATTTTAATAAACAAATATTTTTACATGCTCAACTGATTACTTCTTTCAATGATCTATAGCACAGGTTCTCAAACTCGGCCCTCAGAACCCCACACAGTGCATGTTTTTGCAGGTCTCCTCACAGAATCACAAGTGAAATAATTAGCTCCACCTGTGGACTTTTTAAAATGTGTCAGTGAGTAATAATTAATACACCTGTGCACCTGCTGGGTTACCTGCAAAACATGCACTGTGTGGGGTCCTGAGGACCGAGTTTGAGAACCACTGATCTATAGCACTACCACGTACACATAATATATGTACGTACCAGTGAGCACTTCCTTAATTATCTTATTAATTACTACTTACTGTACATACTGCTCACTACAGATCACTTATGGGGCAATTCAGTGGCAGCCGCTAGGCATCCGCGGGCAATACGCATCCTACTAAGACATACTGTAAGTGATTGCCGCTTTAAAAAAAATGTCAACATTTGTCCGGCATTCCGCACGGCCGCTGTACTCGGGTGGCATTACATACCGCACAAGTCGTACCTTCAATCGGACATTGGGTGCACCATCAGACATTAGAGTTACCCTATGGCTGTTTAGAATGTCTGTAAGAACATCGCCAGTAGTGCCAGTGGAAGTGCGTCTTTTGGAGCAGTCTCTGACACCAACTCATCCCCTGGCACACCTGCCACCCTTAGCCACCCCTTCCCAGTCAACACCCAGGAACACCTATCATAAACAGCTTGGATCCCCATGCAATTCTGATATGTGGTCCCAGCAGTAACCATCGCCCAGTGCGTCTCAAATGCATGCGCAGAATTAAAACATTGGCTGATTGTGTCTGATGTTTTAATTCCATCCACCTCAGAATCAGGCCTTAAATACTATCCTACAGTATCTGTAAGAATATATACGTAGTTATAGAGTCAGCTGCACAGGGAGAACCATGGCTTTAGGTTTGTACTGTAGGCCCCGCATACTGTGGACCTGATATCCAGACTATAGATCTAAACTAAAAAGGTCTACAGTCAATAGGTCTACTACTAATGGTAGACATGCATTATGTTGACAAGGTCAAAAGGTTGACATTTAAAAGGAAGACAGTTCAAAAGGTCGACAGGGTCAAAAGGTCGACATGGTCAAAAGGTTGACATGACAATGGTCGACACATATAATGTAGACACCAGTTTTTTAAAAAATGTTCAACTTTTTCATACGTTACCATCCACGTGGACTACGATTGGGAATAGTAACCTGCTCCGAAGCATGGCGAGTGAAGAGAGCCATGCGAGGAGACGTGGTACACTTACGGGGCTTGTTTGTGGCAGAAAAATGACAAAACACCCCAAAAAACAAACATAAATTGTGTCTACCTTTTTTGGGTCGACCATTTACATGTTGACCTTTTAACCTTGTCGGCCTTTTGACCCTGATGACCTTTCCTACTGTCTACCTATTCTATGTCGACCTTTTGACCCTGTCGACCTAATGCATGTCTACCATTAGTGGTAGACCTATTGACTCACTGTAGACCTTTTTAGTGTAGATCTAATAATCCGCACTCGGACCTGACATACAGTATGAAACACATTATTTTAGGAACAAATAAAAAACGATTTTGCTCCTGGGATAAACCCTGTTGCATTGCAAAAGGTGCAAATGCCTTTCTTTTCTGCGTGCAAGAAAAATACTATTTTTTTAATGTAGCGAGCAAATACTGGGCAGCTTTATTTTTACATTGAAATTTGGGACGAAGCTAGGACACACCTCTTCCCAACTACCCGGGTGGCGGCTAAACTATATGGTCAGTATGCCGGCTGTCGGGATTCTGCCTTCGGTCTCCTGACACTTTCTGGATTCCGCCGTCACGATCCTTACAGCTGGCATATTAACCTCATCCCCCCTGACACACCCCTGTTCTCTCCTTATAAAGAGCCCCTGTTCTTTGCAGGTTGAATACGTCCTCTCTACTAGTTGTCCAAGTTCCTCTATAGTTGCTGGTAACACTATCTCTGGCGGTTGGCCACGCCCCTTAAACTTGGACCCCTAGCATTGTATTCCCCGGGGGGCCTTTCATGTCCTAGTCCAACACTGCACACACAAGTAAGTAGGAGTAAAGGAGTACTGATGGAAAGAGCAGAAGTGCTGTATAAAGGGCACATAGAGTCCCACAGGGGTTGTATTCATGTGACCGGCGGTCGGGAGACCGACAGTCACATGACCTCCACGACATCCCGCCCCCTCACTATCCCGATGGTCGGCATGCCGACCAACAGGGACTATTTCCACTTGTGGGTGTCCACGACACCCATAGAGTGGGAATAGAACCCTACCGAGCCTGCAAGGGGCTTGCTGCACTCGCCCTTCCCACAGTATGCCATTTTCAAATATCTCCTTCCTTTCACTAAAAAATGCTTTTCTATTTCTCTTATAAATACAGCTCTGATCAGGAGTGTAAAGGGGGGTACACACGGAGAGATCTGACTAGATTGCCGAGAAGTTAAACACGGATCTCTCCGTGTGCATGCCCCACAGCGATAGTGATGCGCGAGGGAGAGATGTGTGCTGAGTGGTCACTGATAGACCGCTCAGCAGTCAGCACGGGTGGTATTCATTTGACCGCCGGTCAGCTGACCGACAGTCACATGACCTCCTCCACCAGCCCGACGGGTCACTATCCCGACGGTCGGCATGCCGACCAACAGGGACTATTTCCACTCGTGGGTGTCCACGACACCCATAGACTGGGAATAGAACCCGTGGCAACCGCAGGTCGCCACCGAGCCCGCAGCGTGGCGAGCGCAGCGTGGCGAGCGCAGCGAGCCCGCAAGGGGCTTGCTGCACTCGCCCCTCCCCGCCGTCGGTATGCTGCCGGGATCCCGGCGTCGGTAAGCTGACCGGCGGTCAGGAGACCGCCGGTCAGCAGTACTACACCCGTCAGCACACATCTCTCCCCGTGTGTATGGGGCTTTACTCTCAGAGGCAATGGAGATGCCTGCCTCTGGGCTTCAAGCCCTGAAGGAGCACTTGCATTTGTGTGGTTCGCATCTGGATCCACCTGTAACTGCTGCTCTTAGAACAGAGCACTGTGATGCACCCACCGCTGCTGCTGAGTTAATCGCTCTGTCCCAGGAGCCCTGCTAATACCTGCAATAGGGGACAGGACGGCTCCTGCCTGGTACTGCTCAGCCTGAGTGCAGCAAGCCACGGTACACCCGCCACTGCTGCTGGACTGTGAGATGGGACCTGCCGGTGAATGCTGATTCTGCATGATGCAGATGGCTGAATCCCAGCGTAGCTGGAGTCCTGCCAATTCACTGCGAGCGCCGGTCCCTGCAGACCGGCTGAGATCGCTATCTATATAATTATGTAAGTCGTGTGTGTATTTTAGGGGGGGCACCAAACTCCAACTTGCCTCTGGGCGACTGGGATGAATTTATGCCCCTGGCTCTGATTAGCCTTTCATGACTTAACTAAATCATGACAGAAGGGCAACATAGGGACTGTCTTTATGACATATGTCACAGCTGTGTGAAGAATTGTTTCACATTGGGGAAAGTGCCTATAGAGATGCACATCTATGCCAAACATCTCCTTATAGCACAGGGTGAACCCCGATCTGCAGCAGCTCTAGGCTGTGCCATAATGATACCCTTTTGTGGTGTGACAACACATGAAGGAAAACTCTCCTAATCACACAGGGCCTTACTTATGCTTGGACACAAGTGATGTCTAATTGCAAACATAAAATGTGCTCTGAATTATTATGCATTTTGGCTACGTAAGCAGAGTTCTGCTGAAATACAAGATATGACCAGAATGCCTAGCAATATGCACCTCTTCCAGCAAACAACTGGAGCGTATATAGCATCATAGTGATGGTACAAAATAATGAATGCATACTATATATTATATTATAAGGCAGGACAGTGTGATTCATAGGTAATAAAGTCACAATTCTGAGTTGATTGCAGCAGGAACTTTGTTAGCAGTTGGGCACACAATGGCCCTCATTCCGAGTCGTTCGCTCGTTATTTTTCATCGCATCGCAGTGAAAATCCGCTTAGTACGCATGCGCAATATTCGCACTGCGACTGCGCCAAGTAATTTTACAATGAAGATAGTAATTTTACTCACGGCTTTTTCTTCGCTCCGGCGATCGTAATGTGATTGACAGGAAATGGGTGTTACTGCGCGGAAACACGGCGTTTTCGGGGTGTGTGGATAAAAACGCTACCGTTTCCGGAAAAAACGCAGGAGTGGCCGGAGAAACGGGGGAGTGTCTGGGCGAACGCTGGGTGTGTTTATGACGTCAAACCAGGAACGACAAGCGCTGAACTGAACGCAGATGCCGAGTAAGTCTGAAGCTACTCTGAAACTGCTAAGTAGTTTGTAATCCCAATATTGCGAATACATCGGTCGCAATTTTAAGAAGCTAAGATTCACTCCCAGTAGGCGTAGGCTTAGCGTGTGTAACTCTGCTAAATTCGCCTTGCGAGCGATCAACTCGGAATGAGGGCCCATGTGCACTGCAGGGGAGGCAGGTATAACATGTGCAGAGAGAGTTAGATTTGGGTGGGTTATTTTGCTTCTGTGCAGGGTAAATACTGGCTGCTTTATTTTTACACTGCAATTTAGATTGCAGATTGAACACACCACTCCCAAATCTAACTCTCTCTGCACATGTTATATCTGCCCCACCTGCAGTACACATGGGCCCTCATTCCGAGTTGTTCGCTCGGTAATTTTCTTCGCATCGCAGCGATTTTCCGCTAATTGCGAATGCGCAATGTTCGCACTGCGAATGCGCCAAGTAAATTTGCTAAGAAGTTTGGTATTTTACTCACGGCATTACAAGGTTTTTTCTTCGTTCTGATGATCGGAGTGTGATTGACAGGAAGTGGGTGTTTCTGGGCGGAAACTGGACGTTTTATGGGTGTGTGTGAATAAACGCTGCCGTTTCTGGGAAAAACGCGGGAGTGGCTGAAGAAACGGGGGAGTGTCTGGGCGAACGCTGGGTGTGTTTGTGACGTCAAACCAGGAACGAAACTGACTGAACTGATCGCAGTGGCAGAGTAAGTGTCGAGCTACTCAGAAACTGCTTCGAAATTTCTATTCGCAATTTTGAGAATCTTTCATTCGCAATTTTGCTAAGCTAAGATTCACTCCCAGTAGGTGGCGGCTTAGCGTGTGCAATGCTGCTAAAAGCAGCTTGCGAGCGAACAACTCGGAATGAGGGCCATGGTTTTGCCCAATTGCTAACAAACTTGAGGCTGCGATCAACTCAGAATTACCCCCCATGTACAATAAATAGCAAGCAGGACGAAAATAAAAAGTGTATTAGTAAGTGCACACTGGGGATCATTCCACCATTATCACACCTGTGATATTGTGCAAAGTACTGATGTTTTGTGCATGCACGAACGGGTCGCGCGATGTAGGAAGCAGGACGGCAGCAGACTGTCAGTGATTAACAGTCTGCTGTAGTCTGGGAGGCAGGGAGGGGATGGCGATGGCCTCCGCTTGTGAAAACGGAGGTGTGTCGCCATCGTTTAGAGGGAGGGAAGAGGTCATGGATTTCCAGGCCTCTGTGACGGACTGCTTTCACACACCATAGGTGCCGTAAGCCACCCAATGGTGGGAGAGAGATCCGATGATGCATCAGATCAGATCACTACTGCAGCAGGGGACGTCTGCATGTAATAGACCACCATATGGCGCTATGCAAGGAAGCAGCAGTGATAGCCACTGCAACCGCATCTGAGTTAGGCTTCAATCTCTGAATAACATTTCAGTAGCCTTTCCCTGTAACGCTGACTAGGAAATCAGTTTTATTACTGGGAAATGGCCACTTTACTGTAATCCTGTTAAAAGATTATAGCAGCATTATTCTGGGAATAAAAACTGAAAGTGATTAAGACACATTCAGCCAACATCATCATCAGTATGCAACTTGCACCGGGCGTTCGCAAGGAGAGTGACAGGAAGAAGGCATTTGTGGGTGCCAACTGAGCGTTTTCTAGGAGTGGTTGGAAAAATGCAGGCGTGTCCAAGCGTTTGCAGGGAGGGTTCCTGACGTCAATTCCGGTCCCGGACAGGCTGAAGTGTCCGCAGCGGCTGAGTAAGTCCTGGGCTACTCAGAGACTGCACAAAGTCTGTTTGTACAGCTCTGCTACACATGCGTTCGCAAACCTGCAAAGTGAAAATACACTGCCCTATATTGCGGCAACTATTCAAACGCAGGACTGCAAAAAAAACCTAGCGAGCGAACGGGTGTGAATTAGCCCCTCAGTCTGCCTAATTCATCTCTGGAACTGCAACTCCTAAGCAAAGCCGCCGAGATTGGCCAAGGGCCTGTGTACATAAGGAGCATGACCAAATCTGGGAAGGCTCGGCCAGCTGACCAACGCCCCTCCAAAAAGCACAGGCAGTACCCGATCCCCCCTCCCTCATCGGCACCCCTACTCCTAGGCACCACCATATCTTGCTCTGTAAACCTAGGCACTTTGGCTAAATCTTAGGCACATTTACGCAAACTGAGGCACAGATCATTTTGCACGTTGTCACAATTACTTAGGACCTAGCGGGAGCATTGAGGTATCACTAGGATCCATTGGTTTGGAACATACTGTCCTCTGATGGTGGCTGCTTCTCCTCCTTTGCATAACTACTGTATATAGACTATAACACTACAAATTCTGCTACAATAAAAAATATTACAATGCACAGAAAGTATGGATTATAAACTAGAAGCAAATGATCTCCGGATAGAAGTTAACTGAAGCGATTACAGCACATTTGTATGCAGCTCACATGAGATCTTCTGCATTGGAACAAGATGATTCTGCTTCAGGCTACAGATGCAAAAAATATGGTTGTACCAGCAAGAACGCGGGTGGCTTCCAAAAATATGTCCTTTTATCACCAGTTCTACAATTAAAACGTGTGCACCGAAAACAGCAGATTATTAAAGGTAAATTCTAGCTACTGTAATACACCTGTTGCTCATTCATACATTATTTAAACAGAACATTTACACATATGCATGAAAAGGTTCAGTACATAGGGGGTCATTCCGAGTTGATCGTAGCTGTGCTAAATTTAGCATAGCTACGATCATTCACACTGACACTGACAAGCGGGAGGGCGCTCAGCACAGGGCTAGTCTATCCGCATGTCAGTCCACCCCCCCCCCCCCCCCCCCGCAGCTTCAGCGTGCTGGCCGGGAGCTACTCATCGCTCCCCGGCCTGCAGCGGTCCAGCCATGCCTGCGTTGGCCGGACCGCACCCACGAAACGGCGGCCAAACGCCGCCATTCCGACCCCCATGGTCCTGTATTCGGGATGATGTAACCAGTATGGGGAAGCTAAGATGCACTTTAAAGTTTTGATGAATCCTAGCTAGCAGCACCTTATGTAGTATTTTGTAGATGAGTTAAAATTGTATTGTCTTATCTAGAATGTCAGAAAATTGCACTTACTCAGAATATTGTTTTTAAGTTGCTTGTTACATGCTGCTCTAATTTTTTTTTTTCATCAATACTTTTGTATTGAAAGTTTAATTCCGTGAATCACGGAAGGGGGGAGGCATACAGAAAGAAGAAAGGAGAGAAATAAAAGAAAAACAAATAAGTGAAAAAGGAAGGGGGAGTCCAGAACCCAACTTCCACATCGATAACATATACATGAAACATATGCAGTATATCAGACATATAGAACAGGTACAATATAGAATGTCAACATGAAATAAGAGACAGAGAGGGACTCTGCAGTTCCAGGTCATGTGATCAATCTGGTTCTAGAATTAAGTTAGCCCCATCTCGTGACGTCGAATACTCATGCCACCGGAACCGCCTTACCAGCGGGGAATTAGCCGTAAAGGTGTATGGTATACCAGAGGTTTCCATTTGAAAGGCACGATGGACCTTTCGGACAACTTTTAATAGCGTTGGAGGAGAGGAGTTCTTCCAGTCTTGTGCTATCGCTGCTCTAGTGGCAATAAATATGTGGCCCAGAATGTAACACTCTGCATTAGATAAATCGTTTGGCTATACATGTAACAAGGCTAGCGAAGGTGACTCTAAAAGGGGGATATGGAGAACTGCGGAGGCAAGTGTAAAAACATCTTTCCAGAACTGGCGGAGTACAGGACATGCCCAGAAAATATGGAAGATATCACCTACCCCCGCACAGTTCCTCCAGCATAGTGCGGACACCGTAGGCCAGATCTTATGCAACTTGGTAGGGGTGAAGTAAAGGCCCTGCAACAGTTTAAAGTGCATTTCCACATGGTTGGTACATTTGGACATAGTACGTGAGGTAGATCAATTCCCATTGTTGCTGGGTAAATAAACAATTAAGGTTCTCCTCCCATTTAAGTTGAGTGGGTGTTTTAGTCTCCATCTCCAAGCCTCGTCCCATAGTTTACCAGAATCTAATAGAACCCCTGGCATTACCATTTACCAACTCAGAAATGGCATCAATGCCACAGGATTTCCATTTAGAAAGATTTAAGTCTGGGATAAGGCCTGAAAGAACCGAAAGAGACAGTTTACGGGAAGGTAGAGAGACAGTTTTAGAGGAAATTACCAAGGCGTCCCACGCCTTATAGGAATCTATGATAGCACGGGGTGTAATGCGCGAAAGCAATCTCTGTTGGACTGGAATCCAAAGTAAATGAAGCAACGGAACATGTGGACATAACTGTTTTTCTAAATCCACCCATGGTTTCCTACCCGCGGGCAAAGACCAATCACTTATTTGCGCTACGAGGCAGGCATGGTGGTATTTCCTTAAGTTGGGGACCTCAAGACCCCCAAATCTCCGTCCTCTTGTTAATTGGCTGTACGCTGTTCGGGAAGGTTTCTTTTTCCAAACATATTTAAGTATCACAGAGTGTATTTAACCAATGACTATTTGAGGGACTAGGTAAGGGATAGAGCGGAAAAGATACATCAGTTTGGGCAATACTGACATTTTAAATGCACCTAGTCTACCTAACCATGACAACTCCAAACCCATCCACCTTTGTAATAACGCTTCTATCTGAGAGAGCAGTGGGTTGTAATCAGAGCCGGCCCTAACCAATATGATGCCCTAGGCAAGATTTTGGCTGGTGCCCCTTAGCACTGCCGCTAGTTCTGCAGGAGATTTCTGGCATGAGTCAGCTGGCAGCTCTGCTAACGTTGGGCGCCTTTTGTTTATGAAAATGCATCTTATTTGCATTACTATGTGGCTAGGATGCACAAGCAGCTTCTGCTCATTATAATTATATGCAGCATGCTTATATTCTGTGTGCTACTGTGGCTGTATCTGTATATGAAATGCTACATTACAGTGATTTCCAGGAATACACTGCTACGTAGCATTTCGTATACAGCTACAGCCGCAGTCACACACAGAATATAGGCATGCCGCATATCATTTTAATCAGCAGAACCTGCTGGTGCCCCTAAGCATACCAAATGCCCTAGGCATTTGCCTAGTTTGCCTATGCCTAAGGCCGGCTCTGGTTGTAATTAATATCTGTAATTGTTGATAGAGAGTTTGGGATGTTAATACCTAAATATAAGATATAGTCTTTCTTCCAGTTATATTTGTAGAGCCGTTTAAATACAGACAATCTATCTGGTGTTAAGTTAAATGGCAGAGTTTCCGTCTTAGTCGTGTTGAGTTTATAAAAAGATGCAGCACTGCAGTGTTTTATAATCTCATGTAGGGCAGGTAGTGCAGTGTCAGGGTGTGTAATAAACAAGAGCACATCATCTGCAAACAAACTGAGTTTGTGAAGAGACGACCCGACTGTTATACCCGGGAAAGATGGAGATTGTCGTATTGCAATTGCAAGCGGTTCTTTTGCGAGGACATACATGAGGGGCGACAGTGGACATCCCTGTCTAGTGCCATTCGAAATCTTAAAAGGGGAAGATAAAAAACCATTGCTGAAAACTACAGCTGTTGGAAAGCTACATAATGCCGAAATAGAAGACAAGATAGCACCTTTGAGGCCAATCCTCAACAAAATCTCCTGAAGAAATCCCCAGTGCAATCTGTCAAATGATTTTTCAGCATCTAGGGAAAGGAAAATAGCTTCCTCACTCCCGCCAGCAATGTGTTCAGCAAGATCGAAGACCTGTCTCGTGTTGTCCGTCGGTTGTCTACCTCTGACAAAGCCTACCTGATCCGAATGGATAATGTGAGGGAGAAGTGAAGACAACCTATTCGCTATAAGCTTGGAAAAAAATTTCAGGTCTGTATTGGGCAATGCAATAGGTCTATAGTTTTGGCAGAGGGAAGGGTCTTTACCCTGCTTAGGAATTGTGATGATACGTGCCTGCAGCATTTCCTCAGGCAGTGATCCACAATCAGAGGCGTAATTATACAGAGAGGTGAGGGTCATGAGGAGAGTGGGGGCGTATTATTTGTAAAAGGAATTAATGAATCCATCCGGACCAGGAGCCTTCCCCAACGGTAAAGATTTAATAACTAGCGCTATTTCCTCCTTGGACCATCATATATTAAGGGAGTTTAAGACGTCTGTAGACAACTTAGGGAGAGGGAGGTCTTTCAGAAAGGAAGCTATAAGAGAGGGAGTGGGTTGCACCGTGTTGGGATCGTATTTCAAGTTGTATAGTTGTGTATAATATTTAGCAAATGTCTCTGCTACATCAGATGGGTTTAGCAATTTCTCACCTTCTGTTGTCTGGATGTGTTTAATTTTGTTCCTTACCTGGCGTAATCTTAACTTGTGGGCTAAAAATTTACCAGTTTTATTGCTCAGTGTATAGAATTCTGTTGCAGTTTGGTGTAAGCATGTTTCATACATTGTAAAAACAGTGTTTGGAGTTGGTTTCGAATGGATACCAGTTCACGTCTCAGGGGACGAGAAGGTTGCGCCCTATTTAAAGACTCCACTTGGAGTAGACGGTCTTCTAAATGCTCTTGCTGACGTAAATACTGTCTCTTAAGTCGGGCCCCCATTTGAATTGCTACCCCATGTAGTACCGCTTTTAAGGCACACCAATGCGTAGGAACGGACGAGTCTAGAGGAGAGTTAGTAGCTAGGTAGGCCGTCAAGGCATCCGCCATGGCGGAGGGCACCTCGGGGGAAGTCATTATATCTTCTGGGAGTCGCCAGGGTCGGGGAGACCGGGAAGAATGATTAGGATTCCAAGACCAAGTCACTGCTGCGTGATCGGACCACACTACTTGGCTAATGGTTGATCTGGACGTGTATTGTAATGACCACTTATCCAATAAAATCAAATCTATGCGGGAATACGAATTGTGGACATGGGAAAAGAAGGTATAGTCTCTAACCGTCGGGGATCTTATGCGCCATACGTCGTAGAGATCAAATTTGGTCAATAAGCGTCTCAAATTAGTCTGGGAACGTAGTCCTCTATGGGGTCCTTTAAAAGAAGAAGATTTTTCCAATTTTTCGTCAGGTACCACATTGAAGTCTCCCATAATCACTACCTGTTTGAACTTTCTGTATGGACTCAAACAGTTTCCGTAAGAAGGAAATCTGATTGGTATTTGGGGCATATAAAGAGACAAGTGTCATGACTTTATCGTCTAACTTCCCCACTAAAATCAAGTAGCGCCCATCTTTATCTGATATTTGGGAAGTAAGTTCAAAATGGACTGAATTGTGAAATAAGATAGCTACTTCATGCCTTTTATATGGACCGTTTGCATAATAACCAGAGGGATCGCGAGAGTTAGAAAAGGCAGCCTTGGCTGAAAAGTGTGTCTCCTGAAGGCCAACTACCGTAGCATTTTCCCTGTGGAAGGACTCTAAAGCTTGCCGTCTCTTATTAGGAGAATTAAGACCATTCACATTCAATGAATACAACTTAACCATTAGGGAAAATAAAACAGAACAGTTTCGACATTAGAAGTTTAGGCTTACATTCAGACTCCATAAGGGAAAGGGGTAACGTCACAAGGACAAGAAAAACAGTGAGAGAAAAGGGGGGGGGGGAGAGAAAAGAAAAGGAAAAAGAGGAAAAAAACTGAAATGGCCCTGCAACGAGTGCCACAGTGTTTGTCACATAGAAAAACCGGTGACAAATCAAAAAACATCGGGGGGAGTGGGCGCTGATGGGTCTCACTCACACAGCAATACGTAAATCCCCTTGTATAGAACGTAAACATACCGTACTGACCAAACAACCACAACCGGGTGGAGGTATTGGTAGAGAATAACAGTCACATGAACAGCACATATCAATCTAAGAATAGGACATTGCAACTTGCGTAACAAATGGAGTTGTAAGGGGGGGGGGGGGGTCAGACATGGATCTACAACTCAAATAACATCATATAAAAATAAAACTCAAAAAAACATATGTCAGAGAAGTACATATTCCTAACAATAAAATGAAACAGCACAGAATCAAAGATATTAGCCGGCATATATTCAGCATGGGCTATAATACGGAAGCAATCTACAAAATGAATCTCTAACTACAATCAAATGTCTAACGAAAACTTCAGCATGAGAGCCTGCAGTCTTAAAGGATATCGGGGAGATAGCATTTCCTCAATCAATTGGTGCTGGGATGGAAGCAGTGGATTTCGGTTGTGAAACTACAATGTCCCAGTCAGCCAGCAGTTTAACTCCGGCATCGAAGGGAGATATCACGTAGTATGAGGAGTCATACCTGACAATAATTTTAACTGGGAATCCCCACCTGTATTGGATATCATTATCTCGTAAAGCTGCTGTAATTGGATGGAAAGATCGTCTATTAGCCAGAGTGAACTGAGATAGATCAGGGTAAATTTGTAGGCCTCCCAAAGCATCGGATCCCTCCACCTATCTAACGGCCTTGAGGAGTTCCTCTTTAATGTGGAAGAAGTGAACTCTCAGCAAGGTATCTCTTGGGTAAGCAGAAGCAAATCCTCATCTCGGTTTTGGCAAACGGTGGACACAGTCCACAATCAGATCTTGCATTGTAGCAGACGGGAGAAGTTTTTGGAATAGCTTGTGAACATAGTCCTTCAACTCTGTCGGCGACACCGAGTCAGGGATGCCCCTGATCTTGAGGTTATTTCTCCTAGACCTGTCTTCAAGATCTGCAATCTTCTCACGCATTGAGGACACCTCAGTTTGTAACTCAGAATGAGAGGTAAGATGGTCATTATGTGATGTCACCAGTTCTTGCATTTTATACTCTAGATGTTCTGTGCGTCCCGCAATACTGACTAGGTCAGCCCTGAGTGATGGAATTGAGGACTCCAGACCAGAAAGAATATCGGTGCGGAAGGCAGTGAACATTTTGAACATAGATTGGGTGGTAAGAGGGGCCTGAGGATCTAGGTCCATCCCCAAGGCAAACGGCGTTGACGGGTCCGAGGATGTCGTCGGAGTAGAAGGATTCAGAGAGTTCACCGAAGTTGAGTTAGCGGATTTCTGTCTCGAATTGGAGGCCTTAGGGATGTGCACAGGTACCAGCAAGTGGGGGGTTTTACCCCCTCTTCTTTATGGCATATCTGCAGAATCGAGACAATCTTACGTAGTGAAGGGATCCGTTGTATGGAAGGCAAGAAGCAACTTTATGATGGTCAGTAGCGTGGTATTACTGCATGAGTGAAACTATCAAAACATGAGGGTAGACAGAGAGGTCTTATTCCGTGAGACCCATCCAGAGAGCACTAATAGACGGCTACATCATAATCACATCCTGGAAGAAACTGTTGAGCAGCTGCAAGGTACCGGTAACAAACGCCAGACGTTCTGGCCAACATAAGTCGACTTCGACCCTGTAGAGACATGGGAATGGGCCTGCCAAGTCCCGAGAGTATGAAACAATATTACCGTGTACAAACACAGGATACCACCTCGCACAGGCAAGTACCAAGTGAGTGGTGCTGTGCAAAGGGGATAAAGAGGGAGGTGGTGCCTTCACAATATTATTCCATAACAGGGTATATGCTGGGATCTATCTCTTCTTTCCACACACAGGTATAAGTAAAGGTCTTATACAGAGCAATAACTTAACTGGGTACTCACTGGACAATGTGGATGCAGAGCAAGGAGTGTTTTCAATTAGCACCAGGGCGGCAGCACAACGAACCCGGTCCTGTCTTGGTTCGGGTCACTGTTCCTGAGAAGCAGAAACTCAGCTGGACTGAAAGTCAACATGGTCGCTGTCTGCACCTAGATCCCCTTCAGGCAGAGTACTGGGTCCAATCTTCCCAGTTGGTGTGAAGCATAGGGAGCGGTATCCGACAGCTGCAACCCTGGAGGGTCCCCAGAGGTGACCAGAGAGTTGTGACAGTGTATGGGTGCCAGCCGGAGGTGTCGCGGGGGTCTGTGCCGCTTCCGGAAGTCTGGCCGGACAAATCCCCAAATTTAGACCCCGGCTGCTGGTGGCGCATAGGCCGCACTCTGTGGGAGTGTCTAGGACCGGAGCAGGGGACTGACAGGAAGGGGCCAGGCTACGGTTACCCGGGTATGAGGGTGGTGGGAGCTGTGTCCTCACAGTCGCAGCTGAACACCGCCGAAACTCCGAGGCTCCACGCCGGACGCGCAGCCCTTCTGGGAGCGGCCCGCTACGTGAGGCCGCGGCTTTACTGAGGGAGCTAGGCCCCAACACGCAGGGGTCAGAAAACGGGTCCCGCTGCTCCGCAAACGATGCCCTCAACGGCCAAGGGGGTCTCAGCTGATGAGTGAGGGAGCTGGGTGAGAAGGGGTGCAGGGAAAGACAACTTTAGGGCCTCCGCAGCAGGAGCTCAAGGATTGATGGACCTCTCCATTAGCCAGTCAGGCCACGCCCCCCATGCTGCTATAATTTGATGAAAATCTATTCCACATCAATGAAATTTATCCTATATTCTGTGTCACACACTCATTTTTTTTAATCAATAGCAAACTGCTCTGGCCTATTTATATATATTATTCTATGTATCTGTTAAGCGCCTTGAGTCCTATTGGAGAAAGAGCGCTATATAAATAAAATTATTATTATTTTTATTATTTGCCAACACTCAAGATTTTTTGTTGGGCATTCAGATTTTTAACACCCATAATGAGATTGGCTAACAAGAAATGTGTGTGGCCCCAGCTGTGGATAATATGGTTGGAGCTACAGCAGGAGTGGGGCATCAATTGGAGTGTAAACCAGTTTTAAAAAAAATTGTCACAGTTTGGGGGACTATGGGGGTGGGTGTTATTATGACATGTCAATCTATTATATAAATTATATATCAATATCATACATAAATACCCTCATGGCAGCTCCACCACACACCCAACCCCCTCCCTTACACATATATACTCATCCCTGTCCCAGCCACTTCCCTCTCACACACATGTACTCCAGCCACTTACCTCTCACATACATATACCCCAGCCAGCTTCCTCTCACACATATACCACAGCCCTGCCCTTACCACAGATATATATATATATATATATATATATATATATATAAGTTGTAACACTGTAGGGGTGCAAGGCGCCTTTTCCTGGGGAATATGGCCGCACGCAGCAGCTGAGGAACAACACAAGTCCAGTTTCTGGTACAACTGACCCCGGCCAGTTTTATTGAAACAGAAAATAAAACAAACCCCAAAATAAAAATACCTTGCCTGTCCGGCACTAACTAAACATAAGATATTCCTAACTGTCACTAAACAAAACACAGAGTTCTTCAGTACATACTGTATAGCTTACTTGCATCAGAAAGCGTGTCTCTCACACACAGATCCTGCAGCCTTCCCAGGCAGTCTGCCCATACTAATCAGGTTAGAAGCACTATAACACTCTTACACAGCTGAAACCCTGATTAGCCCTCTGTGAGGCCAAAGACCCGAACTGGGCCCAATGTCTAGAACTCGCCTTATCTCTCTCTCAGAGCCTTTACCCAGCTTTTACAGCAAACTGAAAAGGTTCAGACAAAACAAAAAGCATTTTTCCTAGAAGTTAACATTTTCTAAAACATGTAAGACAAGAACCTGGGACAAATATACCTGCCCTCAAACACTATCCCAGTGTTCTTGTCACATATCCCCCTCCCCTGTTTCGACCTAGGGGCCGGAACACTTGTAGCCCCCAAACAGAAGATGCGAGACAATGCATCTGCGTTGGCCAATTGTGTTCCCGGTCTATGTTCGACAGTAAACTTAAAGTCCTGCAACGCTAGAAACCATCTAGTTACACGAGCATTCTTGCCTCTATTTACATACATCCATTTTAAAGGGGCATGGTCTGTCACTAGTCTGAATTGTCTACCCAAGAGGTAATATCTCAAGGTATCTAGTGCCCACTTAATGGCCAAAGCCTCCTTTTCCACAATGGCATACCTTTTTTCATGCTCATTGAGTTTCCTACTCAAATAAATGATAGGGTGTTCGTCCCCATCTCTGGTTTGGGACAGCACAGCACCTATCCCTACCTCTGAGGCATCTGTCTGTACCACAAATTCTTTTGAAAAATCTGGTGTTATCAACACCGGTTGTGAACACAAAGCCACTTTTAACGCTTGGAACGCCTTTTCTGCATCAGGGTTCCATTTCACCACATTTGACTGCTTCCCTTTGGTAAGGTCTGACAACGGCACCGCTGTGGTCGCAAAATTAGGAATAAACCGTCTATAGTACCCAGTAATTCCCAAAAAAGCCCTTACCTGTTTTTTATTCACTGGACGAGGCCAGTTTTGAATAGCATCAACTTTATTCAATTGGGGCCTAATCAGACCTCTGCCTATGGTGAAACCCAAGTATTTGACCTCCTCCATTGCGAGGCAGCACTTCTTTGGGTTAGCAGTTAACCCTGCCTCTCTGATTGAGTCCAGTACTGCTTGTACTTTAACCAAATGGGACCCCCAGTCTGTACTGTGAATTACCACATCATCCAAATAGGCAGCTGCATATTTTCTATGGGGCCTCAAAATTTTATCCATCGCCCGTTGAAAGGTTGCTGGAGCCCCATGCAACCCAAAGGGTAACATCTTATACTGGTACAGCCCCTCCGGAACCGAAAAGGCTGTTTTTTCTTTGGCGCTATCACATAAAGGTATTTGCCAGTAACCTTTGGTCAGGTCCAATGTGGTGAGAAACCTGGCTGTTCCCAGCCTTTCTACAAGCTCATCCACACGGGGCATGGGGTATGCGTCAAACTTGGACACCTCATTTAACTTACGAAAGTCATTACAGAAGCGTATGCTACCGTCGGGCTTCGGGATGAGCACTATGGGACTGGACCACTCACTGTTAGACTCCTCTATGACTCCCAGTTCTAACATGGTTTTAACTTCCTTAGAAATAGCTTCTCGCTGAGCTTCAGGAATCCTATATGGCTTTAAATGAACCCTGACCCCTGGTTCTGTGACAATGTCATGTTTTATTATGGTCGTTCGGCCAGGCAGCTCTGAAAATACCTCCCTATTTTGGATGAGAAATTCTTTAACCTGATTGTTCTGATCAGCTGATAATGTCTCTGACACCTTCACTGCGGGAAGCAACCGGGGTGAAGACACCGAAGGGCAAGGCTCCGCTGACAGAGACAACCTATCTTTCCAGGGTTTGATTAAGTTAACATGGTAGATCTGTTCGGGTTTTCTCTTTCCCGGCTGGTATACTTTGTAATTAACCTCATTCACTTTTTCCCTAATCTCAAATGGACCCTGCCATTTAGCTAGGAATTTGCTTTCCACAGTGGGTACCAAAACAAGAACTCTATCGCCAGGAGCAAATTCCCGTATCTTGGCACTCCGGTTATAGACCCTCTGTTGAGCACTTTGGGCCTGTTCCATGTGCTCTCTGACAACAGGTACCACGGCTGCAATCCTATCCTGCATTTGTGTTACATGCTCAATAACGCTTCTATAAGGAGTGGGCTGTCCTTCCCACGTCTCTTTGGCAATATCCAACAGCCCTCTGGGGTGTCTACCATACAACAAATCAAATGGAGAAAACCCCGTAGAGGACTGAGGAACTTCTCTGATGGCCATTAACAAGTAGGGCAACAAACAATCCCAGTTTTTCCCATCTCTCTCAACAACCTTTTTTAACATACTTTTTAATGTTTTATTAAACCTTTCCACCAACCCGTCAGTTTGGGGATGGTAGATGGACGTCCTGAGGTGAGTGACCTTAAATAACTTGCACAACTCTTTCATGATCCTTGACATAAATGGAGTACCTTGGTCAGTCAAAATTTCTTTTGGTATTCCCACTCTACTAAATACCTGCACCAGCTCCCTAGCTATCGCCTTGGTTGTGATAGTGCGTAAAGGGACAGCCTCAGGATATCGAGTGGCATAGTCCATAATTACCAGGATATACTGATGGCCCCGAGCAGACTTTAACAAGGGCCCCACGAGATCCATGGCTATTCTGTCAAACGGGACCTCTATAATAGGCATGGGAACTAGTGGGCTCCTGAAATGGGGTCTAGGGGCATGATACTGGCATTCAGGACAGGAAGAACAATATTCAGACACTTCTTTATAAACCCCTGGCCAAAAGAACCTTTGTAAAACTCTTTCAGTGGTTTTTTCTGCCCCTAAATGTCCTGCGGTAACGTGACTATGAGCTAAATCTAGTACCGTTCTCCGATAAGGCTGGGGAACTACCAGCTGTTCCACCACATCCTCACCCCTTTTGACAATGTGGTACAAGAGCTCATTACAGATGGCCATGTGGGGATACGTAACCCTGTCACCTGGTACCACAGGTTCCCCATTAACAATCTTAACATTCTCTCTAGCCTTTATTAAGGTAGGATCCTTTAACTGTTCAGACGCAAACAGATCCTTCTTTACCTCCAGGTCAGGCACGCTTTCAGTTCTAACTACTATGTCTCTGTTCCCGGCAAGAGGGTCCTCACTGGACTCCCCATCTGTCACTTCCCCAGCCAAACTAGCAAAAGGCAAAGGGCCAGAAAGTTCCGAAGACCCACGTACATCCATAAAATCACCGGTATTATCAACTGGCTTTTTACTTCTCACATCTGTTGATAACCGTGATTCCCACAGTTTCCAAAAATGAGGAAAATCCCTCCCTATTATGGCCTCATGCACCAAGGTAGGGACCAGTCCCACTTTAACCATTGCTGACCCACAACAAGTTTCTATATTCACCTCAGCAGTGGCATAATGTTGGGTATCCCCATGTATGCAAGTTACCCCAATAGGTATTTGCTGGACCTTTAAGGGGTTCACTAACCCAGCTTTCACGAGGGTAACTAAACTTCCTGAATCTAGCAAGGCCTCTACCTGGTTACCCTCTAAGAACACATCACACATTTGTTTTTCCAGCTCAGGTGAAGGTACCACAGTACAGGCTAACCTAGCAAAGAAAGACATTCTGCGACATTCAAAGGCAGCATCACAATGCATGGGTTCTTGCGTGACTGGGCAATTGGCAATAACATGACCTGGCATACCACACCTAAAACATTTAACCACACGATTATCAACCCGTTTGGGCAGCATAGACCGTTCTAGCCCCATTGGCCTGTCTCCAGGGCCAGTGTTTACAGTCTCTCCAGCCTTGCGTTCTCTTAACCGCCCAGCAACGTTTTCCCACGGAACAGTCTTACCAGTCTTTACTGAAGGGCGCTGTCGAGGATCTATGGGTTGCTGGGTGGTCATCAGTAGTTCCTCTGCTGCCAAATACCTCTCTACCATGTCCACTAATTGGTCAGCAGTACCCGGGTTTCCATGGCTCACCCACTTGCGCAGGACCATGGGCAAAGATCTCAAGTAGCGGTCCATGACGACTCTTTCCACCATCTGGGGACCAGTTAATGTCTCTGGCTGTAGCCATTTTTTTGTTAGCTGAATAAGGTCGTGCATCTGGGAGCGCGGAGGCTTCTCCATGGCGTACAGCCAACGGTGCACCCGTTGTGCTCGTACTGACAGCGTGACTCCCAGGCGGGTCAGGATCTCAGTCTTTAGTTTATCATAGTCCCGAGCCTCAGCAGGGCTTAAATCAAAGTAAGCTTTTTGGGGCTCACCTGACAGGAAAGGTGCCAGCAGACTGGCCCACTGTGCTTTCGGCCAGTTCTCACGCTCGGCAGTCCTTTCAAACGTGGTCAGATAGGCCTCCACATCATCAGCCTCTGTCATTTTCTGCAGGAAGTGACTGGCCCGTATAGAACTAGAGCTGGTTGGAGCACTGACGGCCACATCTCCAACCCGAGCTGCAAGTCTCTGCACCACTTCTGCTAAGGCCTCTCTATCCTGACGCTGTTGCCTGTAAAGTTCATCAACAACTGCCTGCTGTTGTCTCTTATTTTCCTCCATTGCCACCTGCTGCTGTCTGTTGGCCTCCTGCTGTAGTCTCCAATTTTCCTCCATTGCCACCTGCTGTTGTCTCCTATTTTCTTCCATTGCCACCTGCTGCTGTCGGTTGGCCTCCTGCTGAGCCGCTGTAGCTTGCAGCAAGGCTTTAAGCAGATCCTCCATGTCGACAGATTTTTCAGGCGGCTTTGTAGCTGTTTTCACCCAGGACATATATCAAACCCTCAGGGGTGAGTCTCAGTAACTTCACACTGGGCTGTATCTGCATAAACCACCGTTTTCTGCAGGCCTCACAAAGCTGCTGCTTTCACTTATGCGCAGAACGGGGTTGCTCGCATTCTCCACCAAGTTGTAACACTGTAGGGGTGCAAGGCGCCTTTTCCTGGGGAATATGGCCGCACGCAGCAGCTGAGGAACAACACAAGTCCAGTTTCTGGTACAACTGACCCCGGCCAGTTTTATTGAAACAGAAAATAAAACAAACCCCAAAATAAAAATACCTTGCCTGTCCGGCACTAACTAAACATAAGATATTCCTAACTGTCACTAAACAAAACACAGAGTTCTTCAGTACATACTGTATAGCTTACTTGCATCAGAAAGCGTGTCTCTCACACACAGATCCTGCAGCCTTCCCAGGCAGTCTGCCCATACTAATCAGGTTAGAAGCACTATAACACTCTTACACAGCTGAAACCCTGATTAGCCCTCTGTGAGGCCAAAGACCCGAACTGGGCCCAATGTCTAGAACTCGCCTTATCTCTCTCTCAGAGCCTTTACCCAGCTTTTACAGCAAACTGAAAAGGTTCAGACAAAACAAAAAGCATTTTTCCTAGAAGTTAACATTTTCTAAAACATGTAAGACAAGAACCTGGGACAAATATACCTGCCCTCAAACACTATCCCAGTGTTCTTGTCACAATATATATATATACCCTAGCCCCACCCAGAGGCAGAACTCTGGGAGGCAACGGAGTCATCTGCCGCCGGGCTCCTGCTCTGAAAGGGGGCACTTCTCCTCCCATTCTGTGACACCATTGAATTAAGTTAATTGATAGCTGTTGCTGTCTTTCCAGTGGCCGACTTCCTCACTGGTCCCTGCACCTTACAAATCACACCCTCTTTATTATACTGAATATACACATTTTACAAGTATCACACCCAGGAATAGAAACCACAACCTATTACACTGGAAGCAGACTCCTTACTGATAAAGCTGTTCGCTCCTGTATAGGAAATATGAGAATTTTAACTATATAAAGATACTTCTCTGACAATTACACATAACTTCATATAGTTAGAATTCTCATGCTTCCTCTACAGGAGCAAATAACGCCATCAGTAAAGTGTCTGCTGTTAGTGTAACAGGTCATGGGTTCTAATCCTGGGTATGACTGCTAAGAAATGTGTGATTTAAAATAAAAGACAAGTAAATGTATAAATACAGTATATAAATTTTTTTCAGAGCACTCCACACACACACACACACACACACACACACACACACACACACACACACATACATATATTTATCTTAATATAGGAAATAGGGGGGCACCAATATTTATCTTGCTTCCGGGAGACTGTGACGAACTTACGCCACTGGCCCCACCTCAACGCTGTTGGACGTAGTTTGCCAGTGTCAGTGTGCTAGTTGGTGTGTCACAATCCTGCAGACATAATGTTCCCTTCTCTCTGACTACTGTTAAATGTGATGCTTCATTGTGTTCCTATGTATTTGTTAGTCCATATTGTCGGCTGTTTTGTCACCTCCAAGGTGGTGGCCATTTTGTTGGAAGACATTTCTATAAAGATATACTCATCCGTAGCTGTTGAGGCAGGCACCCTCTCTGTCCAGGCCCAGCGCAGCTCAAAAGATCCTAATACATGCATTTGTGCTGCTGTTCTGTTGCTTACTAACCAGCCACCTTGCCGCAGCCTTTGGCCAGTATTAATGAAAACAATATTATGTGCTGTGAGGTGGTCAAAATTGACTGGAAATTAATGTTATTAAGGTTAATAAAACTGTAGGAACAAAAAAAGTACCAACATACTGTATGTGATTTTAGCTGTTTTTATAAGAATAAAGAAAAAAAGATCCGAAGCCAAAACCAAAACATGTAGTTTTAGCAACATCAAAACCTAACAATGATTTAGAACCAAAACCAAAACATGTTGGTTGGCACACATCTCTAATATATATAAATAAAAATGTAAAAATATTTGACCTCCACCATCAATCACTCACTATTGCCATCCTAAGACTGGGATCTCACCTGCCTGTGATCCTTCTTCACTAGTTTTCACAGTAGAATAGCCGTAAACTGTTCTGTTGCTTACTAACCAGCCACCTTGCCGCAGCCTTTGGCCAGTATTAATGAAAACAATATTATGTGCTGTGAGGTGGTCAAAATTGACTGGAAATTAATGTTATTAAGGTTAATAAAACTGTAGGAACAAAAAAAGTACCAACATACTGTATGTGATTTTAGCTGTTTTTATAAGAATAAAGAAAAAAAGATCCGAAGCCAAAACCAAAACATGTAGTTTTAGCAACATCAAAACCTAACAATGATTTAGAACCAAAACCAAAACATGTTGGTTGGCACACATCTCTAATATATATAAATAAAAATTTAAAAATATTTGACCTCCACCATCAATCACTCACTATTGCCATCCTAAGACTGGGATCTCACCTGCCTGTGATCCTTCTTCACTAGTTTTCACAGTAGAATAGCCGTAAACCCCCAGCAATGGCCCCTGCCAGTGATACCTGGAGACAGCCACCGCAGGTGGTATCTTTTAATGAACTGTAAATAACTATGCCCTATGCCCTGGATGACCGCACCATTCGCAGACCCTACTTAAACCCCTGTCCTTATTCTACGTGGCACATACATGCACACCGTTTCCCTTTCATGAGAAACAAAAAGCATATATCCAACTGTACAGCTGGCCAACAGTATCTGCAGATGACCCTGAAGGTGATAATACACAGTCTACACGAGCAAAAAAGAAAGCACACAGCATCAACAGGGCATTCTCAGTCACCCATTTAAAAGCAGTTTATTGGCGCTGGTGACCATCCTCACCATTGTGTGTTTGCACCATACTCACCTATTCTCCTCGAATGGGAGACTAATTAATTTGATATGGCTCTTCTGGATTCCTGGAAGAGAAGGCAGTCCCTGCTAGTCCCTCACTGCCACACCCTGTCGCCCACTTCCTCCGGGAAGTGGCAGGTTTGTGCAGCATTTTTACACGACTCACTCTGAATTGCATTATGATTGCCTGCCGCCCGCTTTGAAAAGCCAGGAGCAGCTCTAGCCACAATGACACGACTGCAGCACCACACCTCATACTTCTCCAACATGGATGCACCATGCCCCCCACCCACAGGCTGCTACCCCAGACACACATCTTCCATCCATCCCAAGGGGCAGCTTCAATATCAGCAAGTTTGGTATGCACCTGCTCTCAAGCACCCACACATAAAAAGGATTGGACAAACATATACAAACATATATGCTTCTTTGCACCAGTCTGCATCTGATTTCAGTTACACAAAACAATGTATTAGGCCTGTGGTGCTCTGCCCTACCCAGTCCAACTTCTCCAGGCATAAGTGTAAGTGTCAGAGTCCCGCAAATCTATACCTGCATACACAAGCATCCTGCTTTTTCCACATGCATAGAGCAATTTCAAGTATTATAAACTGTGGAAACAGGTGAGGATCTCACCTGCATCAGTCCCAAAGTGATTTATTTGTCTGTGAGGGATGCAATCAGTTTACCGGCTGTCAGGATCCTGGCGTTCAGGAGACCAAGGCCAGAATCCAGACACACGCCAATAAAAACCGACGTCCGGATTTAACGACACCGGACCCATATTCCCACTCGGTTGGTGGATCCACGCCACCAATTGAGTGGGAATAAAATGCATGGCGAGTGCAGCGAGCCTGCGAGGGTACTCGCTGCCGGGATTCCAGTAGATAGGATGCTGCTGTCGGTAAACAGGCAGCCGGCATCCTGTCTGCCGGGATATCGTATGTTTCCCGTCTATGATGTTTACATCTGGTTACAGAAGCTGCTAACGTAAAGGAGAGAGGAAGCAAGCAAATCCAGACAAATCCGGAGAACAGAGCGAAACATAGAGGTGTCGCAACCCTGAGGGGCAATCAGGAAGATAGCACAGAAAGATGCTGATGTATATATATATATATATATATATATATATATATATATATAGCTTTAAGAAGCAAGACTGAAGCACGTGCACAAATGGGTCGGATATAATAGAGGATCTGTGAAATGTTATGAAGAAGACATGACAACCGTATCCCAAGGGCTTAAGCAAGACAATCTCACTATCACCATGGGAAAACTTATAATGAAAAGAGAGATCTGGAGAAACTCTGACAATGAAGATTGGCAGTGGGTGACTGTGAACATGGGGATGAAAGCAGCTGGCCATTATCATGGATATAAAAGCAGCATCAGAGCTGAAGTTTACAAATCCATATATGACATTAGCCAGGAAGGAAAAAGGCATTCGCTGAGCCAAAGTAAAGGAATACTGGGGCAGATGTGTTAAGCCTGGAGACGGCATAAGGAAGTGATAAACCAGTGATAAGTGCAAGGTGATGGAATGCACCAGCCAATCGGCTCCTAACTTTTAATTTACATATTGGAGCTGATTGGCTGGTGCGTTTATCACCTAGCACTTATCCTTCCTTATGCCTTCTCCAGGTTAATACATCTGCCCCACTGTTCTAGTGCTGGCAAGTGGGCTACGTGGAAAATTCACGGGCATGTAAACTTTGCAGGTGGGGTAGGTGTGTGCGGTGTTGGTGATTGCAGACTAGGTGGCGCTAGTGTGGAACTGGAACCACACCAAGGGGGAAATGTATTAAACTATTTAAAAGGGACAAGTGGAGGTGTTGCCCATATTAGCACCCTCACTGACTGAGTAGGGAACCTCGACTATTCAACAGCTATGTACTGTGTGTTCAGTCACTAAGGTGACAATGGCAAGTGACTTAACTGCCAATGGGATAGAGAAGGACCAAAAAGTCACCTTACTGTGCAGTCACGCCGACAATCCACAGAGACTATGGAGAGATGTATGAAAGCGTCTACCGAGTAGAGAAGTTTACAAGCTGCGAAGTTGCCATACCAAATAATCAGCTTCTAAATGTCATTCTATAGAATATACTTGATAAATGCTAGCTAGAACTTTACCAACTGCCCAGTTCTCCATTCTATAGAACCTTTGATACATCTTTGTTTAAGCTTTGTTTAATAATAAAAATCGCTCAGGTCACCAACCCTCCCCCCTCCCCCTTCCCATTCCCCCACCCCTTCCCTCACTCAGTGCTTAGCTACATCCCCCCTCCACGACCCTGCAACGCTTTAAAGTTGGAAAGTACGCTCCTTACGATCGCCCGTGCGAACGGATCAGTCGCACCAACCCATCGCTGAGCAGTGATCCTCTTTGTTCCCATGCGACGCGCCTGCGCATTGCGGTGCATACGCATGCACAGTTTGGACTTGATCGCCCGCTGTGCGAAAACGCACAGCAGCTATAAGGTCTGAATTACCCCCCCCCTAATCTCTGTACAGCGTTTGTCCCACAAATCTGATCTAATCTGATTGAATTGCATTTGATCTGGCAGGATACAAAACCATGTTCGCCAATGGCCCACCTTGGCACATAACTGGAAATTGAACAGCTGTCCTCTAAGTGGTTGGGAAGGGTGCGCAGACAATCTCTCCTGCAATCTGACTGAATTTAATGACTACAAATTGCTAGTAACATGGTTAGTTATTTGATCAGGTACCAAAAATAACAATATGTACTAGACGACTGTCTGCAACCGAAGTCCCACTTGACATCCTCTGTCCTCATGATTACTAAGTGACATTTAGAAGACAGCTAAACTAGAGTTGAGCTAGACATAAAGTTCAGTAATTCCCACTCAAAGCATTTTAATGACTCATACTCTTACATAAAATTAAATATTTAAAAAAATTATATACGGCACAAGCAAAAATGTAATGGTCCTCCTAATCAAACCCTCGTGCAATGCGCCATATTTCACAAGAATTTATATTCCCTTAAAATGTTGCAAGATTTTACTTAAAAATGAAGGTTGCATTTAATTTCTTTTTCAAAAGATCATTTGATCTCTTTGCAGAAGTAAATCACTCTCCGCGGAGCAGATTCACCAGGAGCTGATGAGAGACATCACACCCTGATTTGGAAATAAATTGCCACCGAAGTCATTGACACTTAGTAAATCCCAGAACATGTGCTTATAAACCCGTCAGTTGCACTGACATATGGCTCCGTACTTTCAAAGCTGTATCACTGCCAGAAAGTCTCATCTTTGTCAGCACTGAGAAATTTTCGAGTTCAGCAGCTTCAAAAGCAGGAAAACAAAGGCTTTGTGGTGACCTCATTTTGCTAGAATTAGCAAAACATAAATCCTACATAAAAATAATAAGAAATCACTGCAAATAAAGTCACAAGGATCATGTGTTAGCCTAGTAAGCAGGGACGTCTAAGAGAAAATATATGCATCTAAGTATCTATTGAAAGGGAGATTATTGGTTTAGTGCTGGCTGGAGTTACAGCACACTTGACTACTTCCTGCAGGTGACCAATGTGGGGGGCAGGCTGGAGATATTGCATCACTATGTCCCACCTACTGCGGCACTCTACTGCAAATTATGGCATCATGCAGAGGGGGAGGGGCAATGATGACATGACTCATTGAGAATTCGGCCATTGCAACCCAGTGGCGTATCTATAATGGGTGCAAGGTGTACAATGCACACATGCCCCTATGTCCAGGAGGGCCCATAACGTACACCCTGCACCATACTTGCCTACTCTTCCGGAAAGGCCGGGAGGCTCCCGAAAATTGGGTGGCACTCCCGGCCCCCCGGGGAAGTGGGCAAGTCTCCCGCATCCCAGTCTTCCCCCCCGCCGCACCCCCGCTCCTCCCGCTGCAGCCCTGCTCCCTATCACTTGTATACCATTACACAGAGATACATAGAGAAAGGGGGCGAGGCGATGACACGATTGCGCTAAATCGCGTCATCGTAGCCCCGCCCCCCGCTTTGCAATACCAATAATATGGGCATTCCAAAGCGGGGGGTGGGGCTATGATGATGCAAATGCATCACCACGCCCCCATACCGCCTCCTCCACGCCCCCTCTTGTGTGACTAGGCTGCTCCCTCCACAAAGTAGGTGAGCATGCCCTGCACCTATTTCTTGAGTCTTGAGCATGCCACTAGTTTCGGGCATAACGCTAGGGCATGGGTCTTCAACCTGCGGCCCTCCAGCTGTTGTGGAACTACACATCCCAACATTCCCTGCTTCAGTTTTAAAGTTCTTTAATAGCAAAACTGTGGCAGGGCATGCCAGGATGTGTAGTTCCACAGCAGCTGGAGGGCCGCAGGTTGAAGACCCATGCGCTAGGGTCAGGGCTGTTTCTAGCCAATTTGGCTCCCAGTGCGAGATTTAAAAATGCGCCCCCCCATGACATAAAAAAATTTGCCCCCCCCACACACACACCTAGATTAAAAAAAACTTGCGCGCGCACCCGGCAAGGGGGCTTGGCCTCATCTAAATGGGTCTGGCCTCATTTAAATGGGCATGGCCTCATCTGAAAAGACTACCTCACAATCCAGTTTTTGACCCTCTCCAACAGATCACGACCACCACAAGATAAAAAAATTCTACCATATTAAGCCCCACACAGTAATGCCCCCTGCACCATATTATGCCACACACCGCAATGCCCTTGATACATTAAATCGCCACACTACGGCAGGCAAGAGTCCCCATTTCACACATTATGGCAGGTGTCTCTATTTTACACATTGAGAGAGAGAGAGAGAATACTTACACAGGCGATTACTGCTCTTCGGCCCGCCTCACCAGTCGCTCCTCGCGCCGGCCTTTCCCTCTTCCTAACTTGGATCGCCCTCTGTACTCCGCTCGGGGGGGAGGAGTTTCGCGGAGTGATGGGGTTGCGTCGTGACGTAATGACGCAACCGCGTCATTCCGTGAAACTCTGCCCCCCGAGCGGGTTACTCGGGGAGAAATAGGAGGGGGAAGCAGGGAGCCACAGTTAGTGCCGCGGCGGGCGCCCAGTGCGGTTGCACTGCTCGCCTGCCCCAAGAAACGGCCCTGGCTAGGGTCTCCTAGTGACTCTAGAACTCAGAAACTACTGTGCTACCGGCTAGAGACTAGGCCCAGATGGAGACTACACACTGACCTTCTCTCTTAATTCACCCTTGTCGTAACCCATCCTGTCCATTTTACTGGGAAGTGGATGGGATAAGTAGAAAAGCGTGAGTTACGGCAATTCCCTTATTTCTCTAATGATGCTTATACATTATAGGAGAAGACATGAAGGAGGCAATTCAAATGTTTGAAAAGTCAGTTGGGTGTCGTTTTTTTCCTGTCTATTAGATAGTTAAAAACAGACACCCAACTGACTTTTCAAACAACTGAATATCCCCCGAAAAGTCAACACAAAGTCCAACAATAACACCTTCATGCATGTTGTGAATGTGATTACTGTAGTTACAAACTGAGTACTTTACTGTAGTCAAATGATCCTAAAAGTGTACCTGACATGCAGGTGTGTGAATCAATCATTAGTGAGTAAAAGCATAACTGCAAAGTACAGTTACTAACAAAAATATAGTTCTGGGGAAAATCTACTACTCTGTCTTTAGGAATAATAAAAAAAAAGAAAAAAAAAGAAGCTTTTGTTGATGATGGCTGTCTTGTGGGATGAAAATCATTTAACATGCTCCCGAATTGAAAGGTACCAGTCCATTTTCTAATGTTACAATGTTTTTCAGGAGTAATAATAATGTCAGCACAATGATCATTGGGGGTCATTCCGAGTTGATCGCTCGCTGCCGGTTTTCGCAGCATAGCGATCAGGCTAAAAACCGGCTGTTCTGCGTATGCGTATGGGCCGCAGGGCGCACGCGCCAAGTAATTTCACACAAAACTAAGCAATTTTACACAGGGGCGAACAACGCTTTTTAGTCGCTCTGTTGATCGGAGAATGATTGACAGGAAGTGGGTGTTTCTGGGTGGTAACTGACCGTTTTCCAGGAGTGTGCTAAAAAATGCAGGCGTGTCAGGCTAAAACGCAGGAGTGGCTGGGGAAACGGGGGAGTGACTGGCCGAACGCAGGGTGTGTTTGTGACGTCAAAGCAGGAACTAAGGCCCTCATTCCGAGTTGATCGCTCGCTAGCTGCTTTTAGCAGCAGTGCAAACGCTATGCCGCCGCCCTCTGGGAGTGTATCTTAGCTTAGCAGAAGTGCGAACGAAAGATTAGGAGAACTGCTCGAAAATCATTTCCTGCAGTTTCTGAGTAGCTCCAGACCTACTCCTAGATAATGATCACCTCAGTCCTTCTAGTTCCTGCTTTGACATGTGCAGTGTGGCATTTGTGCATACGCAGATCTTTAAACGTCATAGAGTTATGTAACTCTTCAAATCATGTCCAACGTAAATATATGGGGATTTTGTTTAGATATATCAGAAAGAGGTGTTGCTTTGTCAGGATGCTTGTCTACTATGTAAGTGTAACACTTTCTAAAAATGGAGAATAAAAAGTCTTCAGTGCAATGATGGTGAGAAGTCACACGGTGGTCTTACCTCACAAGATTGGATACAGTGCAATCTAGTGGGGTCCGGGTGCCACCGTAGGGTTCCTGTACACATGATATCCTGTTGGCGGGAAAGATAAAACAGTATCATCGGGATTGTACAGTACACATAGTTGTCAGCATATAATAAATCAAACTGAGACTGCACTAAAGAGCTGTCCATGGTGCTAGTGGCCATAATACCATTTCTGTGTGCATTCTTCACCATGCGATGCGCTAACATCTACCCACATCATGTGGTGCCTCATAGGCCAGCATAATTACCATCATGTGTATACAGGCTATTTATACCTCCAATTCCAGTCAAAAATGTTCCAGAGAACCAAGGAGAAGCAGTCCCATAGAGAGTGTTTTATATGCCTCTATACGAGATGGAAATTGTGAGTAACCTGTACTATATTCCACGTCTTAGAGTGCTTACATTCTACACATTGGGGGCAGTTTCCGTTTTCTTTTGAGGTGCAACTTCAAGATAAGACTATCTTCCTCATACATCATACGAATTGGAATCTCTGACCCTAATATGAAAGAACTATAGGCAATTGCACTCTGTTACTATACCTGCACCCTGGTAGGATTCATCCATGGATCTACAGAATCCGAGGTCATGTTCTCAGGTAGAATCACTGGGTCACTGAGGGGATCAATACATGAGGCTGTGCAGTTAGCACCTGCAGTGACAGAAAACCCCAAAAATGTACTGAAATTTGTTCTTAAAAAGCTAATAATAAAAAAGACAAGCAAACAGCAAGCAGTGATTCACAACTGGGAAAGCATATTATTCCTTGCTACAATTTCTGGCAACAGCATTTACTCACTATGTTACTAGGGGTTTGATACACGATCCAGTGCTTGGGATGCCGGTGATCATAAAGTCGACAGCAGCATCCCGATCGTTAGTTTCCTGACAGGTACCTCGTAAGTATACTACCCCTCTCCCCCTAACCCTCCCCACTTGATGCCTAACCCTCCCCCCCCTTAATGCCTAACCCTAACCCCTTTTTAGTGCCTCGTCCTAACTCTCCATCCCCTCAGCCTAACCCTAACTCCCCTTCATCCACCCGCAGCCTAACTCTAACCCACCCCCTAGTGCCTAAACCTAACCTCCCCCATGAATGATTAGAATTTAGACCCTAACCCGCCCTGGCATATTTACGATCGGGATGCTGGCAGTCAGGACTGAGAGTGATGTCAGGATTCCGATGCCGGTTTTCTGACTAGCGTCTGGCTTTCGACTGCTGGCATCCTGAGCGCCGGGATGCCAACTGCATCCCATAACTAGACGTGTAGACATGAGATAGTGATCACAAGTCGCTCTCTTCAAAGTCAGTTAACAACATGAAGCTGGGCTCAAAATGTAAATCCCTAAACCATCTGAACTACAAGTGATTATTCTTACCAATGACCTGGCCATGGCTGCACGTGTACTGAATACTGTTGAGTTCAGGGGGTGGAGGGCATGTCCCTGTAAGTCCCTTGCAGAGGCTGAGATTCTCAGTCCAGGTCCCGTCCTTACTACACACTGTAGATACCTAAAGCACAAACATGCATCTCAGCATTCAGCACAACACTAAACACTCAAAGTCAATACAGGCATAATACAAAATAAATATCACAACTTGTTGCAGCCAAATGTTTGTGATAAACTGTTATTGGAAAAAAGATAATTAGCAATATAATAATAACAACCACTTACAGTATATTACATTGTAAATAAAATTTGCATACATGTTTAAGGTAACCCTACAGGCCAGAATGGCCCTACTTGTTTTATTATTATTATTATTATTATTATTATTGTTGTTATTATTTTCACTTACTGTATGTGGCACAACAATGGCTTTGCAATGTTGTACATAGCAGCAGGCCTTTAAAACAAGCATTAGAAGTTATGACAATCACAAATGACAACAAAAAAGGAAGGAGATGGGGCTGCAACCGAAGGCTTAGAGGGCCACGTGTGACCCCAGGGGGCCCTGCTATACACTATCATTAGCTTACATTCTAAAGGGGAAATGATCAGATATGAAAAAGGAGTAAGGAGCAGTGCTGTAGGGAGCAGAGTCTGGAGAGTTGGAAGGAGGTGTGGAACTCTTGTATCTCACAACAAAAGAAGGTAGGTTAATTGGACCTGGAACCGTGGCCAAATCAAGGAGGGGCATGTCCGTATCATAGGTTCAAGGTGTGTCTACATCAAAGAGGGGCAGGTCCACAACACAGAGGGGGACTGTCCGTGTCCAAGCAGCTTACTTAGCGCTGAAGAGTGTTAGACTGCCTCTTATCCCTCTCTTGTCCCCCACCTACCACCCTTTCTATGGGCATAATTCAGATCTGATCACCGCAGCGAATTTGTTAGCTGATGGGCAAAACCATGTGCACTGCAGGGGGGGGGGGGGGTGCAGATATAACATGTGCAGAGAGAGTTAGATTTGGGTGGGTTATTTTGTTTCTGTGCAGGGTAAATACTGGCTGCTGTATTTTTACCCTGCAATTTATATTTCAGTTTGAACACACCACACCCAAATCTATTTTTGACCATTTTTTTCCCATTAGCTAAGAAATTTGCTGCTGCAATCAGATCTGAATTAGGCTCTATGTCACAAGCACTAGTGGGAGGTGCGTGCAGCACCCATTTACCGCTGCATAAATGGGTTGTACCACCCAACTTTTGGGCAGATCAGAACAATGCAGTCTCGTTTATGACAGCAAGACTGAGCCTCTAAATAGGGCTAGATTAAAGTCTTATTTAGTGGGTGGGGCCATTACAGAGGTTGGGATCAGCATTTGAGAAATCCTGGAGATGTGAGGGTAAACCATTAGCATGCTCTTGTATATTTTATTTTATCACCCCAGCTTGAATGAGAAAATGTATACCCTACAATCCTGAGATGCAAGCATAAAACCTTGGACATCAGTGCATTAGAACAGGGCATTCCATTTAATGTATGGCTGTAGGGAAGAGGACTGTTGTTGATCTTCGGAAACTGACCTGATTCCATTTTCATATCTCTTTAATTAACAGAGGCTGGCACAGCACTTCATAAAAACATAGTAATGACAATAGTAATATATCATATTGCTGACATGTTGTCTATTCAGAGATATCCTTTAGGCAGCAGGAAGGTAGACTTGGAACTGTATAAACATCAATAACGTTTCACATAACTCTCCGCTTCCTTCAGATGACAGGATGATAAAATAGCAGTAAATTATCCCACAGTTCAGATATGTCAAGCAGTGGTGACACTTGAGTGCTAAAACTGTTATATTAAAATCATATCCTTTTTGTATGCCTCCCTCCTGCGGTTATTAACAGTCCGTGTGAAAGAATCAGCGTCACAGGATGTGACAGTCGGACAGCGGAGAGATGCAGATTGCTGCGTACACCGATCTCCTGCCGACCTTCACCGCTGCACCATTATTTCTAGTAATTATAACCGTAATACCCACTTTGTTTCAGTAATGTTTATTAATAATTTACATCATTTGATTAAAACTGTCATATAACAGTTTTTTTTTTAAATGGCATAGCATATGATGTGTGATCCAAGCCTATTACACCTGTACAAAACTCCTACCAACCTCCTGTCAAGAAGAAATTAAACGCTACCTACAGTACAGTAGGAAATTATCATCCAATGTAGAGAGTTTGTAATATTGTGTCTTAAAGCGTTCTACAAAAGCTTCATTTTTAAAAATGGTTTTGAAACAAATCATTGCATTTCTGTATGATGGTGCCAATATACAATGGAGGCAAACAGGTCGCAATCGCTCAAGGATTTCTCAACAAATCAATAATTGGATCGCTTTACCATTGTAATGTGTTTGTCCATTTTCAAAAGGGATGAACATAAAGAGACTAACATGCAGGGGAATTGCTGAGATTTTACTCACAATAAAGCTCATTAGCAATAATAATATTACTAAAAGGCTTATCAATCAGTTTAATCAATCAATGACCGGCTCAGTTTACTGCATCTTAGAACAGTAAATATAAATAGAACATAGGCTCAGCTGTAGAGGAGGAGACGTTGTGTGGCTAAGTATTGCTGTCTATAAGATAGATAAGAGTTAGTAATGCAGCACAGGCTGGGAAATAATAGCCTGTTGCATTGTGGGAGAAGGGGGTCGAGGCTAATTTGCATATATCAAGCACTGAATGGAGTAAAAAAGCATTTTAAGGCAATACAATATCATGTTATCATAGACTTTTAAGATACAATTTCACTATGACACAAGTTTTAATGAGATAGAGTATTTCACTTTAAAGCATTCTAATCATGCATCGCACAAAGTTAAATATTTTCAGTTTGCTGGGTCACTACTGTTATTTTGATTATCCATTAAGAGGGATGCAGTGAATACTAGGGACACAGGCAGGGGCGTTTCTACAGAGGAGAGGGCCCGTGTGCACCTCCGGGTGGGCCCCCTCCTCTGTACGGCGCTGTAGACTCCGGCATTGTGCTGGAGTCTACTGTGCATGCGCAGGTCTCCGGAAACATGTCGCCCGCCATGAGTGCTGGGCATGCCCCCAGAATGATAAAACATGGGTGACCATGCCCTTCCCGTGAGGCCACGTCCCCTTTGGATCTACTTGTTGCGCTGAGCGGCAGTGATCCCTGCGACCCAACTGACTTACAATGAACAGCTTATCAATATATGTGCATACAGTATAATGTAAGCAATGATCCCTAATTTTACAGGTGTTCATGGTTCTCATGTGCATCCAATATATATGATTACTGTCAAGGTGGAGCTACAAGCCACATCTTGGACCAGTGGAAATCTGCGCATCCTACTCTCATAATTGGCCTGCCACCCTCTCATCAGTTTTCTGTTTTTTTCTCCTTTTTAAATAGGCATGACCCATAGGATGTATTTTTCAAACAAACTTCATACTGTAGTTTAGATATACAGTGTATGTAATGTTACCTCAGGCCTCTTCAGGGTGCAGGATCACATGAAGTCCTCTACAGACCTTTGGCACTCACAACTGTGCAGGGGCATTTCTAGAGAGGAGGAGGCCGTGTGCAGGCTCCGACTGTGCCCCTTCCTCTCTAGCCAGCAGCGCTGTACAGCTTTGGGCACTAAAGACCCTAGAGCTGTCCCAGAGCCTAGAGTGCATGCGCAAATCACCAGGAAAATTGCACGGCAGCCATTTTCCCATTGATTTTCCTACTGCGCATGAGCGAATCACTGGGAAAATGGCACGGCAATTTTGGCAGCGCTGCTGCCGTGTCGCGGTACTCTGGAGGGTAAGTATTTCAGTTAATGGGTGCAGGGTGTGCGGTGTGGGCCCCCCTGGGGCCCGTGTGGACCGCACACACTGCACCCATTAGAAATACGCCAGTACCACTGTGCCATTTGCCCAAACTAAGAAATCATTAACATAAAAAAGAATTCCAGCTAAGTATATAATGCCACCTGACAATGGGGGTCATTCCGAGTTGTTCACTCGCTAGCAGTTTTTCGCAGCCGTGCAAATGCATTGTCGCCGCCCACTGGGGAGTGTATTTTTGCTTTGCAGGAGTGCGAACGCCTGTGCAGCAGAGCGCCTGCAAAAAAAATTTGTGCAAAACAAGACCAGCCCTGTAGTTACTCTTCGTGTGCGTTAATGCTAACGACGGAGGGACGGCTTTTGACGTCACACACCCGCCCAGCGTTCGCCCAGCCACGCCTGCGTTTTCCCCGACATGCCTGTGTTTTTCTAAGCACTTCCTGAAAACGGTCGGTTGACCCAGAAACGCCCACTACATGTCAATCTTCCTGCATACGGCCATGCGACTGAATGCTTCGCTAGAACCTGTGCAAAACCACGATGCTCTTTGTACCCGTATGTTGCAGTTTTTTTCACTGATCACTGCGCTGCGAACATCGGCAGCTAGCGTTCAACTCAGAATATCCCCCAATGTGCAAATGATGCAGCAGTGAAGCCATACATACAGTATACATAGGAGTAAATGTAGTAGGGTGTATGAAGACAGAAGTGCGGGACTTTGTGCGAGAATACCTTTATTTTTAAAGCGGCAATCATTTACAAGGCAAAACCAGGTTGGTTTTGCCTTGTAAATGATTGCCACTTTAGTAATACGAGTCCCACACCTCTGTTTTCTCGTACCCTATTACATTTAGCCCATAGCCTTAGAACTATGTATAAGTTATATAGTTATATAGTGAGAGAACCCTCTCTCACTAAGTAAAACATGAGGTACGCTAGATACACTCTGCTGGATAATGGTAAAATACAAGAAAAGAACATCTGGGTCTGTTATGCATATATTCTATTAAAAGTTACATTTTACAAAGTTGAACCTCAAGGCTGAGCATAAGGGCTAGGAATCATGTGTGCTAATAGGTGCCATTGTAAGAACTGGCAGAGTGGGGTGGCGGAAGGTGAGCATTTAGTGAGATGATTGTGCCTGTCAGCAGCATTCAGCATTAATCCACTGCACAGCTGTAAAATGTCAATAGGGTACAATAAGCTATAGACGGGAAACTCACTTCATGGCAGCGGGAAAGTTTTATTAAAAACACTTTCACAACAGGAAGCAATTTCACTTCCTGAACATAGAGATGTGTGAAGTCCACACGGCTTCTTCACTTTCTGCCATTCATCGATACGTAATGGATTTTACTCACACTGGCGGGATGATCTAATAGCTCCCATAGAACAGCATGTTTTTTTCCTATATTCATGATGTAGATGTAAATGCTTATAAAAGACCATTGCTGAAATGTATCACCATTGGATTCCAAACACGTAGCTAGAAATCAATAAACTGCCAGAGGGATACAGAGACGGCGATAAAAGTACTTGAGTTGCTTCTAGTGTTTAATTGGTCCCGTTATAATTTCCTGTATTAGCCATGTCTATCCGGTCAGAGACTACAGTGGTGTCTCAGCTGGTGTTTGGTCATGTGTGGTCAATATTCAAGGAATACAGCTTTCACTTGTTATGTAAGTAGGAGGTTGTGAAAATCTCTCATGGTATATATTTCTGTTTTAGATTTTTGCATCCAAGGTTGATGAATCCTTCCTTATCTTCTCTGAAGCCGTGATCATTTATTTATTTTTTCCTTCTCTATGGGGGTAATTCAGACCTGGTCGCAAACAGGCTGTTTTTTGCACTGCTGCGCCCAGGTAACTGCCGCCTACAGGGGGAGGGGGCAATCGCTGTGCGGGGGTGCGAACGGCCGTGCAGAGAGCTGCACAAACAAAAGTTTGTGCAGTTTCTGCACAGCTCAGAACTTACTCAGCCGCTGCGACGATCTGGGATGTTGATGACATCAGGAACCCTCCCTGGAAATGGCCGGGCATGCCTGCGTTTTCGTGGACACTCCCTGAAAACAGTGAGTTGACACCCCCAGACAGCCTCATCCTGCCAATCTTCTTGCGTTTGCCAGTACGAGCGCTTTCTTAGTACAGTTCGTCACTGCCCAGCGACTACTGTCGCCGGCGGCCAACGCGCCTACGCATTGCGGCCCACACACATGCGCTGTTCAAACCCGATTGCACGCCTGCAAAAAAATGAAGCGTGCGATCGGGTCTGAATGACCCCCTAAATGCTGTACTGTATTGTATGTGTAGTAAGTTTCACTCTTGCACTTTGTGGTCTTTCAGCTCGCATTGTGTATTTTTTACGAATGACCCCTGCGGGCGCATATGCAGATCCCATCCTGCGCATGCACAGGTCCTGTCTTGCGCATGCGCCCACATTTAATGTTGGTGACCCACAGTAATTGCAACTGATTGACAAGCAGAGGCGTTTGCATGGTGGCAATGCTCCATTTTCTAGGCAGAAGCGTAAATTGCGGGGGGCATCGCTTAATCAATGGAGGTGTGGTGGCACATATGGTGGAGTGTTGTTGGGGTTTTCAGGGGCGCCTGCGTATCATTACACGCAGCCGTGCTGAACTAAAACATGGCGGCAGGTCTCCTGCCATTGCAGCCACAATTTCAGTGATCACGTTGTAATTGTGGTGCGATTGCAATTTCAGCGTGATTGAAGTGGGTGGGTGGTGGGCTGCATGCTGGGTGGCATTGCCCTGCGATGGGTGGCCCCCAGCATGCGAGATTGCAAATTCTGCTAAAAAGGCAGAATTTGCAATCCTTACTGAATAACCCCTTTATACGGTATATTCTTTGCAACTCATAATGAGCTTGATGCAGAGTTGGAAATAAATTTGGCGACCATTGCTCAAAAGAAGTGCTCATGAAAAAAATGCCTACATTCGCCAACATTTAGAGCTGTATATATCTTGAACCACAAGCATTGATGGTGTGGTATTCCGAATATATGCATTGTTGATGTTATAGTGAGTAAGATTATCACAGGCCAATTGTTACCTGACTGTATTTTGTTGGCAGTAAATCACTTTTGCCCCTGCACTTCTTCATCTGGCACTTGTGATCCTTCCTTCACCACACCACAGCAGAGAGGCAAGGATCTATCCTCAGGCACAGACAATAAACTGGACCAGAAATGTGCAAAAAGGGTTATGTATTTATTACTTAGATCTTAACCAAAGATGTTGAGGTTAAGGAACTTCACTGAAAGGATTAACTGGTTTAGTGTTCTTGCATCGAATGTAGTATATATTTGAATAACAAAATATTACAATCACAGATGCAATCACTTTCGCACAGTATTGGTTCCTCATAGTAATTTACCAATCTAAGACTAACATTAACACAATAATTATAGAAACAATCCTACAGACCTGATATTGAAGACGAGCTAGGCACACTTCTGTGCCTCACTTTATGCCCACATATGAAAATAAGATTATCCCGCAGTCTTATTTACTATACTAAATGAATTCTGAATATATTACTACAAATACTACGAAACTCAAGAATTACACTTTTTAAAAGTTAAAGGTTAAGCTGGGGCACTTAAAGTGTATGAGCAAAATGAAAGCCTTTCCTTAAATAATAAATACATTTGAAGCACTGATATGTGTAATTAAAGCAATATCTATTACACTCTATGGATACTTGTGTATAATGAAATGGTTTGATCTCACCAAAGAGGATGCAACTTCCCCTCCAGAAGGTGGTCATGGCTGTGGTACTGAAAGTCCCAGCTTCTCTTTTGTTATTTGGGTCTGTAGATTGGCTCTCTGGATTTCCCAGAATCTTTTAGCAGCTTTCATTTGCTTCTGCAGGGTCTCCAAGGCCATAGAGGGGAACTTTCTTCCTTGGTTCTCTCTTTGAACAGGCAGCTTGGCTGTTTGTTAAACTTGAAAGCCCATCCGGTGTTTGGCTCACAGACAGGGCCTATCTTATCCAATTTAGTCTATTGGTGTGTCTATGCCCCTCAAGCAACCCCTCTACACCTCAGCTCTGCTCTCATAAAAAACCTCTATCATTCGTGGGTCCCCAGATCTACAGTAGCTCTGCCTCCTCCAAATTGCAGGCTTCTTTCTACTCTCCCCCATCCATTTTCCTGGTCTTCTCTGACGACTAAGTGATGCATGCCCAAGTTAATTATGAGGGCTGTAGTTTGCTAATAACATGGGCTACAATTAGACACAGTTAATACGGTACCTTGCAGAATGCATGCTTGAACCCTCTTGAATTGTTCTCAGTAAATGTACTTATCTTTCATAGAGTGTACCGGTAGAAAATGATCCCTGCCATTTGAGCCTTATTTAAAGTAGCTTTCATGGTATCACGTTTTGAAATAATTTGAGGATCATGTAGTAGGAGGGCAGTCATCTGTCTTCCCTCTAAAATGAGATATCTGGAGATTATAGTTTAAGAAATTGAGTTTGCTAAGAAAATCCTACAGATTGTGAGTGGAAACCCTTCAGGGTAGAGTCCTCATTAATCGGATTTGAGGGTACATTGGTAGTTGTGACGACATGTGATGACACAGCCAGCGTGTCGTGTCGCACAGTGGTAAAAGACACGTGGTTACTTTTCTAGCCCTGGTCCTATACATGGACTTCACCAATTGCCAATATGTTATTAGTTCTATGTTAGGCAATATTGTATTGTATTGTGTGGTTATTATATTGTACAGTTATATTTTATCTGTTATATTTGGTATATGTAGTTTATTTGGTTATTATATATTCAATGTAATTGTTAACTGAATAAGTCTAGGCCAGAGTGTTAGTAACATAGATAAATCAGGTCATTGTAAATGTAAGTCCCCTACCTGTACACTCAGATGTGATTAGGATGAGTAGGTTATGTAGTAAACAGAATCTGTATGGAGATTCAGGTAATCTGATCCTGTGCACTCCATTGTGTACAAGATTCCAGACACCTCGTCTCCACTCCTGACTGACCAGCTTGTGTGATGAATAGACAGGAGGGTATAACAAGAGGTGTGAGCTCTGCTGGGGAGAGAGAGGCAGGAGACTGACTAAGAAGTAATGTTCTGTCAGGAGCTCCAGGAGGGAATTGTCGTGTAGAATTGGATCACAGAAGTGTGCTGAACTGTGTTATAACCTATTCTGTTAATAAACCACTGTTGGTTTTTCATCTACCACCGTGACTGAGTGATTTTGAACCCAATATCCTCACATTTGGCGGCAGCGGTGGGATCACTCAAGACACCAGCAGAAAGGTATAAACCACAGCAGGCAATGGATTCCGCCCCGCTATGTTACCGATACAGCAAGAAGGATCAGCTACAGGACCTCTGTCGAGCAAGACGGATTGAGTTTAATACAGTGGATACCAAGGAATCCCTAATTGGAAAACTGGCTCAATGGGACGTTGAGCACCCTTGTGATAAGGAGGAAGAGGAGGATATGGTTCAGGCCTCAGCGGAGGAGACCAGTAATGGAACCAGGGCAGTGGAGCTTGTGGTTGGAAGTTTGTCAGCATATCGGCAGGCTGGGAAGCCGGATTTGTTATGTATAGTTACCAAAATGCAGTACATTTGGGAGCACTGGAATGAAGCTCAGTGGGAAATCAGCAGGTGGAGAGTATCCAGCATACAGGACAAGTTGTGTCATCTGGGAAATGCGTTCATGCACTGCAGAAGTGAAGCAGCCACATGGAATCTGCTGGGGGAGCCAGAGTTTGAGGAATTCAGGGAGGAAGTGATCGCCACAGTGGCCCAAATGACACAAAGGATACAATATACAGAGACAGAGGGGCAAGTGCAGAGTAAATTGCCTTCCCGGACAGAGCCAGAGGAAGTGGCATTGGATCGGGGGGCCCTGGATACCCCAGCATGGCGAGACCAGTGTTACAGGGTGGATGCAGAAAGGCACCACCTGCAACAGCTTCTCCCATACCCAAGGGAAGAAGTTGCCCAGTGGTCTATACGGAAGGAAGCACACGAAGTGAAGACAGCAGTGAGCACAATCCAGGCACCCCAGGAGGAACTGCACTACAACTTCCCTGTTGCTGAGACGGAAGATGAGGACTTAGTGAGAGAGCGTCAAGAACTGTCTGCCCAGTATGTTACACTGGAAAAGGATGAGCTTGTCCAGGTGGATGCAAGGAAGCACTGTCTGCAACCCGTTCTCTTGTCCCTGGGGGAATGTCGCAGTAAAACACTTGGTGACCAGTCTGAGCTGTGTTACAAGTGGCCATTTGCGGGCTTGGAGGATATAGAAACCATCGCAGAGTGCCAGCGAGACATTGAGGAAGAAGTCGCTACTATCACCCGACCACCACTTCAGCAGCAGAGCCTCCAAGGAAATCCTTCAGGTGAGCACCAACCAGTCTTGGCTATTGAGCCATTTACAGTGTTGTGTTTGGGGGAGGCTACTGAAAATGAGAAGGAAGTGGGGTCTGTCATCCAAACACCCCAGGAGAAGATGCACTATACCTTCATATTGGCAGAGGTGGAAGAAGAGATCTCTGCGAGGGCAGCAGTAGGTGGTAATGTCCCATCTATAAGCATGGCTAGTGCAGACAGTGTCTCACTTCAGGCTGATCAGCATATTCGGCTGAGGGAGGACTATTGTGAAGCTATGTTCATGGCTGCCCCAGTTATTTTATCAGAAAAGGATGTTCAGGAAGGGCCCAGTGTATCCCCAGCTATTGTATCTCTCCCAGAAGATTCTGGAGGTCTGTTCCCATTCAGTGAACTTGATGGTAAGGAGCTGCAGCCTGAATGCCAGAATCTTCCCTGTGACTCAGAGAAAATCCAGGTATCAGACCTGGTGAAAATAGCATCAGCTCAGGAACTGGAAGGGAACATGTTGCTCTACTCTAGGGCACCTGAATGTGTCTTGGACTGGCAGTGTGTGCAAGGTGAAATGACTGACTCTAACCAGGACAATGGTGTTCAGCCAGGACATGTAGCAGTGAATGGAGAAGGTAATGCCACTGTCCCTGTGTACCTACATCCATGTTCCAGTACAACCATGGTCGAGTTGGTGGCTACACACAAGGAAGCTGAGCAGATTGTACTCCAGGCCCAAGCATACAAGACTCAGAGTAGGATCCCACAAGTTACCAAGCCAGCCAGGCTGGAGGAAGCATTTACCCAGGATAGCACAGAAGAAACTTCTGGCATGAAGGAATCCCCATTGTGCCCTGACAATTACCATACCCGTGATTCATGTTTGGGGGAGGGAAGCCACTGTCCTGATGCACCAGAGGTGATGGAAGTTGGGTTCCCAGAGAATACAGTGTTGGGGAGGGAGAGTGAGGGCCCCAGAGATCAGATTTTGGTTATGGAGGAAAATTGTGACTATCTGAACTATGAGGTTACCCAGTTGGGTGTAGGGGAATTATTAGGTCCCCAGGTGCAGTTATTGGACTTACTGAATTACACTGTTGCACATGCTGTTACCCCAACCCAGCGGCTGTCTACAAAGGGGACTTTGATTAATGTGTTTGGATTGGACACCGGGGGGAAATACAAGAACTATGGACTGCAGATCACGTTTCCACCGGACCCTGGTAAGAGTGTATTGATTTATGTACTGTGGACCACACACCCACCAGACCGGGGAAAGAAATTCCCACACAAGCCTCATGACAATTACCACAGACTTTGGACCTGGGACGCTGGTGGGCTCCGTACAAACTGTAAAATGCTATTCACAAAACCCACCAGACCCACAAGAGAAACCAGCCTGTCATTGTTATGATGGGGCACAGACTGTCTGATGTAGAAGAGCATCACTGCGCTCAGCAAGCTTCAGCTACTTAGGACACAGGGCGAGAAAGTAGGGGAAGGTAATGTGACGACATGTGATGACACAGCCAGCGTGTCGTGTCGCACAGTGGTAAAAGACACGTGGTTACTTTTCTAGCCCTGGTCCTATACATGGACTTCACCAATTGCCAATATGTTATTAGTTCTATGTTAGGCAATATTGTATTGTATTGTGTGGTTATTATATTGTACAGTTATATTTTATCTGTTATATTTGGTATATGTAGTTTATTTGGTTATTATATATTCAATGTAATTGTTAACTGAATAAGTCTAGGCCAGAGTGTTAGTAACATAGATAAATCAGGTCATTGTAATGTAAGTCCCCTACCTGTACACTCAGATGTGATTAGGATGAGTAGGTTATGTAGTAAACAGAATCTGTATGGAGATTCAGGTAATCTGATCCTGTGCACTCCATTGTGTACAAGAGTCCAGACACCTCGTCTCCACTCCTGACTGACCAGCTTGTGTGATGAATAGACAGGAGGGTATAACAAGAGGTGTGAGCTCTGCTGGGGAGAGAGAGGCAGGAGACTGACTAAGAAGTAATGTTCTGTCAGGAGCTCCAGGAGGGAATTGTCGTGTAGAATTGGATCACAGAAGTGTGCTGAACTGTGTTATAACCTATTCTGTTAATAAACCACTGTTGGTTTTTCATCTACCACCGTGACTGAGTGATTTTGAACCCAATATCCTCACAGTAGTCATAGGGAAACTTTGGGCAGGAATATGTCAGAGACCCTAAGCATCCAGAGGGAAGATGGTAAAACGTAAAGGTTGTAGGTATAAGTCTTAAAAGGTCATTTAGAAACCACAAAACACGTGGGTGCATGGAGCATCTAATTTTGCCCTTGCACTTGTGTGGGATGGAGTTACGTGAAAACCAAAACATGCGAGATTCGTTTTTTTAGATCCGAGATCAGGACGTGGCAGGATGGCCCAAGATGGAACTCGGTCTGACTGGGAATTCCAAAGTGACCTGAGACAGTACTTGGTTAGACTCAGAACCCCAAGGTCGGGTGTGTTTGGTTTTTAGAAAAACTGAACTACTGTAGATTTAATACAAACCTGCAAGCAAAATGCCAGAAGATGTACTCTGAGCTGCACTTCTGTTTTGCAGTGGCAAAGACTTCAGGGCAGGAGTAGGTCTAACAGTAGAGACAAGACTGAAGACTGAATACAAGGAGCTGCATCCTCCACCCCAAATTACTTCACCTAGGGGTCCCTGAAGCTACCTATTCCTGGATAGTTGACTTTCTGACAGATAGGACACAGGTGGTGAAAGCAGGGTAATTCACAGTCCATTAGTACAGGGGCCCCTCAGGGCTGTGTCCTCTCACCCCTGCTCTTCTCCCTGTACACAAATGACTGCACCTCAGAGGCACAATCAGTGAAGATCAATACATTTTCAGACAACACCACCTTCATTGGCCTCATCAAGGGCATGGATGAATTGGCCTATAGACGGGAAGTAGATCGGTTGGCACAGTGGTGCAGCCACAACAACCTTAAGCTCAACCCCCTCAAAACTGTCGAGATGAAAGAGGACTTCAGGAAGAAGTCAGCTAGTGCACCTCCGCTAACGATTGCTGACAGTGTGGTATCACTAGTGGCAGGGCCGTTTCTAGCCAATTTGGCTCCCAGTGAGAGATTAAAAAATGCGCCCCCCCCCCCCCCCATTCACATAAAAAAAAATGCGCCCCCCCATACATATAAAAAGGAAAAGTACGCGCGCTCCCGACAAGGGTGTGTGGCCTCATTAAAATGGGCGTGGCTTTGTTAAGGTGGGCGTGTCCTCATCTGATCTCATCATCACAGCCACCACAGGATAAAAAAAAAAGTCCTAATTTTACACATCACAGCAGGCACGTGTCCCCATTTTACACATTGCGGCAGGCACGTGTCCCCATTTTACACAGTACGGCAGGCACGTGTCCCCATTTTACACATTGCGGCAGGCACGTGTCCCCATTTTACACATTGCGGCAGGCACGTGTCCCCATTTTACACAGTACGGCAGGCACGTGTCCCCATTTTACACATTGCGGCAGGCACATGTCCCCATTTTACACATTGCGGCAGGCACGTGTCCCCATTTTACACATTGTGGCAGGCACGTGCCCCCATTTTACACAGTACAATAGGCAAGTGTCCCCATTTTACACATTGCGGCAGGCACATGTCCCCATTTTACACATTGCGGCAGGAAAGTGTCCCCATTTTACACATTGCGGCAGGCACGTGTCCCCATTTTACACAGTACGGCAGGCACGTCCCCATTTTACACATTGCGGCAGGCACGTGTCCCCATTTTACACATTGCGGCAGGCACGTGTCCCCATTTTACACAGTACGACAGGCACGTCCCCATTTTACACATTGCGGCAGGCACGTGACCCCATTTTACACATTGCGGCAGGCACGTGTCCCCATTTTACACATTGCGGCAGGCACGTGTCCCCATTTTACACATTGCGGCAAGAAAGTGTCCCTATTTTACACAGTACGGCAGGAAAGTGTCCCTATTTTACACAGTACGGCAGGAAAGTGTCCCTAATTTACACAGTACGGCAGGAAAGTGTCCCTATTCTATGCATTACGGCAGGCAAGTGTCAAGTGGGGGGGGGGGGGAAGGGAGAGGGAGGGAGGAAGATAGATGAACTTACATGTCAAGATCTTCCCGCTCCTCGCGCCGGCCGCCGGCGCCTCCTCTTAACAGCTTGTCTCCCCCTCCTCCCTATTCCCGAGTACTCCTGCTCGGGGGGCGGAGTTTCGCGGATTGACGCAGTTGCGTCGTGACGTCACGACGCAACCGCGTCATACCGCGAAACTCCGCCCCCCGAGCAGGAGTACTCGGGAAAAGGGAGGAGTGGGGAATCTGAGACCCGTAAAGTGCCGCGGCGGGCGCCCCGTGCGGTTGCACGGCTCGCCCGCCGCAAGAAACGGCACTGACTAGTGGACTCCTTCAAGTTCCTGGGGACCATAATCTCCCAGGGCGTTAAATGGGGGTCCAACGCTGACGCCCCTGTCAGGAAAGGGCAGCACAGGATTTTCTTTTGCAAGCAACTAAGTAAGTTCAACATCCCACAGAAGCTCCTGCTCCTCTTCTACTCCGCGATTGTGGAGTCGGTACTGTGCTGCTCAATACTCGTATGGTACGGCTCCGCCAGCACGAGGTACAGATGCAGGCTCCAAAAGGTCGTCAGAACCGCAGAGAAGATCATCGGGGCCGACCTTCCCTCAGTCCAGGACCTGTACCTGTCCAGAGCTAAAAAGCGGGCAACGCGCTCCCGACAAGGGTGTGTGGCCTCATTAAAATGGGCGTGGCTTTGTTAAGGTGGGCGTGTCCTCATCTGATCTCATCATCACAGCCACCACAGGATAAAAAAAAAAAGTCCTCATTTTACACATTACAGCAGGCATGTGTCCCCATTTTACACATTGCGGCTGGCACGTGCCCCCATTTTACACATTGCGGCAGGAAAGTTTCCCCATTTTACACAATGCGGCAGGCACGTGTCCCCATTTTACACATTGCGGCAGGCACGTGTCCCCATTTTACACATTGCGGCAGGCACGTGTCCCCATTTTACACATTGCGGCAGGCACGTGTCCCCATTTTACACATTGCGGCAGGCACGTGCCCCCATTTTACACATTGCGGCAGGCACGTGCCCCCATTTTACATATTGCGGCAGGCATATGTCCCCATTTTACACATTGTGGCAGGAAAGTGTCCCCATTTTACACATTGCGGCAGGCACGTGTCCCCATTTTACACATTGCGGCTGGCACGTGCCCCCATTTTACACATTGCGGCAGGAAAGTGTCCCCATTTTACACATTGCGGCAGGCACGTGTCCCCATTTTACACATTGCGGCAGGCACGTCTCCCCATTTTACACATTGCGGCAGGCACGTGTCCCCATTTTACACATTGCGGCAGGCACGTGTCCCCATTTTACACAGTACGGCAGGCACGTGCCCCCATTTTACACATTGCGGCAGGCACATGTCCCCATTTTACACATTGCGGCAGGCACGTGTCCCCATTTTACACATTGCGGCAGGCACGTGCCCCCATTTTACACAGTACAATAGGCAAGTGTCCCCATTTTACACATTGCGGCAGGCACATGTCCCCGTTTTACACATTGCGGCAGGCACGTGTCCCCATTTTACACAGTACGGCAGGCACGTGCCCCCATTTTACACATTGCGGCAGGCACATGTCCCCATTTTACACATTGCGGCAGGCACGTGTCCCCATTTTACACATTGTGGCAGGCACGTGCCCCCATTTTACACAGTACAATAGGCAAGTGTCCCCATTTTACACATTGCGGCAGGCACATGTCCCCATTTTACACATTGCGGCAGGAAAGTGTCCCCATTTTACACATTGCGGCAGGCACGTGTCCCCATTTTACACAGTACGGCAGGCACGTGCCCCCATTTTACACATTGCGGCAGGCACGTGTCCCCATTTTACACAGTACGGCAGGCACGTCCCCATTTTACACATTGCGGCAGGCACGTGTCCCCATTTTACACATTGCGGCAGGCACGTGTCCCCATTTTACACAGTACGGCAGGCACGTCCCTATTTTACACATTGCGGCAGGCACGTGTCCCCATTTTACACATTGCGGCAGGCACGTGTCCCCATTTTACACATTGCGGCAGGCACGTGTCCCCATTTTACACATTGCGGCAAGAAAGTGTCCCTATTTTACACAGTACGGCAGGAAAGTGTCCCTATTTTACACAGTACGGCAGGAAAGTGTCCCTAATTTACACAGTACGGCAGGAAAGTGTCCCTATTCTATGCATTACGGCAGGCAAGTGTCAAGTGGGGGGGGGGGGGAAGGGAGAGGGAGGGGGGAAGAGAGATGAACTTTCATGTCAAGATCTTCCCGCTCCTCGCGCCGGCCGCCGGCGCCTCCTCTTAACAGCTTGTCTCCCCCTCCTCCCTATTCCCGAGTACTCCTGCTCGGGGGCGGAGTTTCGCGGATTGACGCTGTTGCGTCGTGACGTCACGACGCAACCGCGTCATACCGCGAAACTCCGCCCCCCGAGCAGGAGTACTCGGGAAAAGGGAGGAGTGGGGAATCTGGGACCCGTAAAGTGCCGCGGCGGGCGCCCCGTGCGGTTGCACGTCTCGCCCGCCGCAAGAAACGGCACTGACTAGTGGACTCCTTCAAGTTCCTGGGGACCATAATCTCCCAGGGCGTTAAATGGAGGTCCAACGCTGACGCCCCTGTCAGGAAAGCGCAGCAGAGGATTTTCTTTCTCAGGCAACTAAGTTCAACATCCCACAGAAGCTCCTGCTCCTCTTCTACTCCGCGATTGTGGAGTCGGTACTGTGCTGCTCAATACTCGTATGGTACGGCTCCGCCAGCACGAGGTACAGATGCAGGCTCCAAAAGGTAGTCAGAACCGCAGAGAAGATCATCGGGACCGACCTTCCCTCAGTCCAGGACCTGTACCTGTCCAGAGCTAAAAAGCGGGCAACGTAGATAGTAAAGGACCAGCTACAACCCAGCCACAGCATGTTTAACTTGTTTCCTTCAAGCAGGCGTTACAGGGCCGTCCCCGCCGGGTCCACCAGAAGCCTCAAAAGTTTATTTCCCCAAGCAGACCGCCTGCTGAGCTCCTGAACATTCATTGACTAGACGTACATGTAACTCCCTTGTGTCCCTACGGTTTACCTATCTGTATGACTTTACTTGCCCCCACCACCACCACCACCACCACCACCTGCTTATCTGTTACCTACTTGGCTATTGTATACCAAACCGAAGACAACTTCCTAATATACGCAAGTATACCTGTCCAATAAAGCTGATTCTGATGTTGCAATAACTGTATTATTTGCCTGCAAGATGATCATAGCAGAAGAGTAATCTGCATGTGTGTCCAGAAGGAGACAATTAGACTGCAAATAAAATTAAGGTCAGACGGAGAACAGAAATGGAGACAAGTTGGATGCCAGATAACTAAAGGGGTTGTTCCACCTTCAGATAACCTTTGTTTGGTCCCTGAATACCTTCTTGCAAATTTTGATAAACACATATCTTTGTCTTCTTAGTTTTTATCTGTACTCTATTTGTCTCATTGCTTTGTACATGCAAGGCTGCTGAAAGATTTCTCCATTACTCCATTACTAGTGGGCGTCATTAAATTTCATAATGTATATCAGGCCCTCTGGCATGTAGCATTGGGTGCACGGTCATGTCAACCTCGAGGAATATCTGTGTGACTCTGCTAGGCCTTGGACCACATGCAGGCCTGGGAACTATGTACCCACTGGCGTAATTATAATGGGTGCAGAGTGTGCGGTGCACACGGGCCCTCGGGGGTCCAGGGGGGCCCACACTGCACACCCTGCACCCATTAATTTAAATACTTACCCTCCGGAGTCCCACAGTGCAGCAGCGCTGCTGAAATCACTGGGAAAATGGCGCTGCACCATTTTCCCAGTGATTCGCACATGCGTAGTGGGAAAATCACTGGGAAAATGGCCGCAGTGACATTTTCCCTGTGATTAGTGCATGCGCTCTAGGCTCTGGGACAGCGCTAGGGTCCCCTAGTGCCCAGAGCTGTACAGCGCTGCCGGCTAGAGATGAGGGGGCCCAGACGGAGCTTGCACACAGGCCTCCTCCTCTCTAGAAACACCCCTGTATGTACCTGTACCCCTGATTGGTGCTCCTGTATATATGACACCCTTGTGTCTAGAAACAAACTTTGTGTTATATACAGGAGTAACAAAGAAACCAAAGAATACATCTCTAGCTGATTATGTAAAGGCCTTGCTGAAAACTACAGTAGGAAGCCAGAAAGATACTCAAAACTTGCAGGAAGGCCCATACAAGTTAAGAAATGAAAGTCATCTGGAGGTGGAAATCCCTTTAAAGCAAGAAAAAAGGGAAGAAGAACCAAGTTAACAAGTTTTTGCAAGACAATGAAAAAACAGGGGCCCATATGCTAAGTCGTGTGCTAGACTTTCCTTTGTGAATCAGTACCTCTTGTAATCCAATTTAAAAGATTTAAATGACTGATCGTTTTAAAACAGACAAGGGACACAAAGTTCAATTAAAAACCTCGTTCGGCACATTGTGAACTAAGCACTTCTACCACAGGTGTGAAAAACAAATTTATTCCAGCACTCTCATCACTGTCACAGATAATCAACTTAATTATGTGTTAATTATGTTTCACTGTTAAAATGAAATGTGACTATATCTGCACACAATCAAAATTAGTCTTATTACCTGAACACCAGAATATCACTCTTTTGCATATTGCTATTTTTAAATTGTGCTGTCTATAGAAGACTTGGTCAAAGTATTTTTTATCCAAGTACGGGAAAGTGTTATTTTGTGCTGGATGAGCAATTTGGAAAATAACACATTTTTGTATTATTCTACTCTTTGCACCTGCAGAATTGTAAAACCCAGGGGCCATGAAACTCATCCCTATTTAACGTAACCGCTCGGGAGATAGGCGAGAATATTAAGTTAGCTGTGAGGCTGGGGTTATAATGTCACTGTAATAAAGCTGAGCTGTTCCATCGGCAAAAGGAAAACATTATGGATGGAACGTACAAACAACCGAAAATGAAGTTCAAGGTCAGAAATGACCCCTGTAAGCTTTTGCACTGATTGCTAAATCTCATCAGCCTTCTGAAACACATGTACTGTAATGTTCAGTGGGCAAACAACGGTGCAAAGAGGAAATCTGGTTTGTGCTAGGTACATGCTGCGCTACAACAAACAAAGCTAAAGGAAAAAGTTAGTAAAGTTATACAGTATGTCGATAAAGTAGCAATGTCAGCAAAATAGCCTTGTATAACATTAGTATCCACATCTGTAAAAACAGTGCTTAGTGATGTCATCATTTTTAGCATTCCCTGATCAAGCATTAGTATTATAATTTTTTTTTTTTTATCATACCAATGATTGTACAGATGTGTCCTCATACGACAAGTGTCTTTTTGTAATATGGCATTTAGACGCTTTACCACAGTACCACTGGAACGCAGAGTACGTCATGCCTCCCCCAACTTTAGACTCCTTGGCCCTCATTCCGAGATGTTTGCTCGCTAGCTGCTTTTAGCAGCATTGCACACGCTAGGCTGCCGCCCTCTGGGAGTGTATCTTAGCATAGCAGAATTGCGAATGAAAGATTAGCAGAACTGCTAATAATTAATTCTTTGCAGTTTCTGAGTAGCTCCGGACCTACTCACAAATTGCGATCAGCTCAGTCCGTTTAGTTCCTGGTTTGACGTCACAAACACGCCGGGAAAACGCTAAGTTGCCGCCCAGAAACGCCCCTTTCCTGTCAATCATTTACCGAACACCAGTGCGAATGAAAAGCGCCGCAGAAGCCACAGCAAAACAGCTAAATTTTGTGTTAAATTACTAAGCGCATGCGCTCTGCGTACCATGCGCATGCGCAGTTAGCAACAAATCGCAGCATAGCGAAAATCGGCAACGAGCGAACAACTCGGAATGACCACCCTTGACACACAATCCAAAAGTATGCAACACTGGTACAGTAGCTCAAACACTAGAGGCTGTTTATTCAGCTCTAGTGTTACTGTACCTCCAGAATGTAGGCCGATGCCACGCCACTTCCGCTTGCGGCCTTTTAAATGCAAGCCGAGAGCGCATCTAGGCATTACCACCACTGGGCACTAGATCCCAAATTGATTCTCCTTCAGCGCCAAAACGTTTGACTCAAACAATTGGTTAGCCTTTTGGCTACCATGGCAACAGCAATAAACCAAGAAATTAAATCTAATCCAATTAAGGGCCTTTTTTGTGATGTATTATTTATGTTGATACTGTCTATGTATATTTGATGCTTATGATATTATGCCTACATTATGTGTAGCTTATATGTATTCTTTATACAGTACATTTGTATTTTTTTTAAAGCTTTGAGGCTAATGATCAGAATCCCCACCCATAAAGAGGGAATGTATTTCCTTATGCTACAGTATATAAAGCGAACTATGAGAAAGCAACACCATCAATTTGACAAAGACTTAATCATTGAAATGCGTTGGATGGTGGAGTGGGACTTACAGACATCCTGTATCCAGTTACTCATGACACAACCAGGCGTTACCTTATGCTTGTGGCATGTGAAAGTAACACCTATTCCATCTGGTATGGATTTTGCCCATTTTTTATATTTTTACCTTTTTATATATATATATATATATATATATATATATATATACTGTATATGTATTTATTAAAACTTTTGGTATAGTACAATATGTAATCTCTCTTTGTTTAATTCTGAGTGATGAAAACTGCTTCTGGGAATACCCACACCCAAAAATTAGCAAAGAAACCTTTATGTGTATGAAAAATTCATGACTCATGTAAGCATGTAAGCATACATGTAAGCATCTGTCTGTTTTGAGACAACATGGTATCTGTGGGCCCTATATGGTTGTTTATACAGTAATTATTGAGGTTTCCAGATGCATTCAAGTGAGCATCAGTGTCTACATCTGTCATCACTACAGGGTGTATCCTGTGTTATACTGTATAAGAAGAACACTACCCCTTTTTCAGCTGTTTATCCTTGGGTTATGGACTGTGTTTTTTTTAGAATCTATGGTGATATACACATTCTCTTCTCTTCCTATGGTAAATCGCCTGAGAGAAAGTGGAGCTCTTAGGACTTTTTATACTTTATTTCAGCTTTACCATAGGTAGCGCAGGGTACTTTTTCAATGTATTGTGCTTTAGTGACATCTTAGCCAGAGACAAATATGATCATAGTATACCAGGGACACAAAGTTGGGGCTTCAGTCTCAAAGACATTGGTAGAACATATGTACAAAACACAGATTAAACATAACAAAATATGGTGGGAGGACAGAGGCACGTGCTCTGTGGTATGGTGCCAAGTCCCTGTCATGTCAAACTGGACTATTTGGCGCAAGTTGACGATATGGGGACTCATCTACAGGTTTCCTCAGAAACTTATGTCATGAATACAAAGGACTGGACACAGATCCATATTAAGAATGGGAAGGATGGAGCAACTGCTCCAGGCCTCCACATATAAATAAGCCCATCATCATGGTATAATAGCCACGCAATAAGCCATAAATCTAAGTATTACAATTTAATTTTTAATTTATTCCCCAAAAAAATATGTAATAGTGCTATTATACTATTTTACACAAGGGAAACATGGGCCGTTTCTAAAACGGGAGAGCGGTGCAATTGCACGGGGCACTCCGACTCCTGCTGCCACTGGCCACTGGAGAAAACGAACTGGGGAGCAGCATGGTAACTTCAAGCCTGGGCAGTCCTGGCACTTCCAGTCAGCTTAGACGCTGCCCAGGCTGTGACCTATGGCAAAACGATGGAGTTATTTCACATGTCACACAGCCACACGCCATCTGGCCCGCACAGTGCAGACTCTACATCATTGAGCTGTGTTGTTTTTTGTTTTTACTGTGAGGGGCCAATGTGTTTGTTTCTTTTTCCTGTGGGGGCCAAAGTGTTTCAATTATTTACTGTCGGGGTCAATGTGTGTGTGATTTTTTCTGTGATGGCCAATGTGTGGGGGTGCAGGGTACAAAACTGTACTATTTTCCTGTAAGGACATGCAGGTCTGGCCAAACCATTATGCTGGCTATACAGCTGAGTAAGGCGAGGAGGGTGCCGAGCAGCTATGGAAACAGCACCAAAAGCATTTTAAATGTGGCAATTGCCAACTGGAGCTTGTATACCGGCAGCCAATCAGGCAGTGGTGGCTCCTGAAGTATGGACTGGAGGGTGGTCGGCAGCACTGATTCCTGCACTGTTAAACGTTCCTCTGCCCCGATCGCGGCACCAGGAGTCTGGGCAGAGCCCAGTGAGACACATAGCCGGAGGGGTCCACCTACATGGAAGTTAGCAGGCAAGGAGACCAGAGTGATATCAAGCTTTCCAAATACAAGCATATTTGCTTTTGTGTGTGTCCTATAAATTCCGGTGAGCATAATCTCTATGAATTGATGTATTAATTGATCTGTAGTGACTTTATTTGATATTTTATGACTCTTTTAATTTTATTTATAATAAACAGTTTTTTATTGCATGTAGAAAGGTTTTGGAGTTTATATATGCTTGAAAATTCACCCAGGCGGATTACTAATAAGGAAGTCAGCAGAACACTTTCTGAGTAGACTTTTTGACAGTGATTTTCAGCAGTGGATTTGAGACCTAATTCAGGGTTGATCGCAAAAGCAAAATCTTTCTCTAATGGCCAAAACCATGCGCACTGCATGTGGGGCAAATATAACGTGTAGAGAGAGTTTAATTTGGGTGGGTTATTTTGTTTCTGTGCAGGGTGAATACTGGCTGCTTTATTTTTACATTGCAATTTAGATTTCAGTTTGAACACACCCCACCCAAATCTAACTCTCTCTGCACATGTTATATCTGCCCCACCTGCAGTGCAACATGGTTTTGCCCATTAGAGAAAGATTTTGCGATCAACAGTGAAGTAAGCCTTTGATACGTTAATTTTTTTTGAGGATTGTTTCTGAACATTGGACCCCAGCGCTAATATAGTCCACACAATATATTTACAGAAACACGTCAGCTGCGCATGCCAGGATTTGTAGTCCCACGACAGCAGGGATCATAGCAACAAGAATGTATTCCATAGAGAAGCAGTGCTGGGTCTCACTCGGGTTACGATGCTATGTGTCACTGTGAGATTTCCGTCTCGGTGACAGGAACACGGGGATGTGCCACTGTAGGACAGTCCATATTGGAGAATTGAGACAAAGAGCACATAGAGGTTTCTGGTTAAACTGAGTCCCTCTAAAGTATGACAGTTGCTACTACTGCACTGGGCTGCTGACTAGATCAGTGGTAGAAAGAGGCAGCAAATTGTACAATTGTGATATTTTTTATTGTCCTAATTAGCTGCCATGTACATATGTTGATGTGGATATGGGTGTATGTGGGTAGAGCATTAAATGATACCGCACCCACATTGCAGCTTCACCCACAATATCCACAGTGAGAGGCACTAACATCTATATTCGCTTACCCCAAAAAATTAAGTTTGGGCTGGCCCTGAGGACAAGTCCCTTTTTTTTTTTTTTGCAAAACAAAGGTTCCACCCTCTATTTCCCATAAGTTGGAAAGTATGAAACATTTTTTAAATGTCCAGGATGCAATGGAGGAGGGGAGGGGGGGGGGGGGGGGGATTTGACTGTTCACACTAAGAGCCATGTTGTCTAGAAACTGCCCTGAGGGCAATTATTATCTTGTACAATTCTGATGTGCAGGTCAATAAATGTCACAATTATCCACTACTCCTGTGCCTGCATTTGTGCAAACAGGGTGTGGATTATCGGGTCAACAGTCATTAGGTTGACCACTATTGGTCGACGGTGACTAGGTAGACTCATGAAATAGGTCGACACCGTCATTAGGTCGACATGGAAAGAGATCGACATGATGTTTTTTTTAAAAAAAAAATTGGTGTTTTCTTCGTAAAGTGACCGGGGACCCTGGCATGGCTCGCTACACTCACCATGCTTCGTGCAAGGTGCCTCGCTCTGCTACCACTGCGCTTGGCAAAGGTTACTTACTATTCCCAATCATAGTCCACGTGGATTGTAAAATATGAAAAAGTTCAAAAATGTAAAAAAATATGTGAAAAACCCATGTTGACATTTTCATGTGTCGACCTTTTCCATGTCGACCTAGTTACAATGTCAACATAATGACCATGACGACTTAATGCATGTCGACCCATACTGGTCGACCTAATGAGTGTCGACCTAAAGGCCGGATACCGTGCAAATGTCTGTACTGTGGAGTCCTAACGACATGCAGTATGTATATGATCCAGGAGAACGGCGTCAGCAGGGACATTACCTTTACTGATTATTTATGGGCAATGGGTGAGGAAAGTCTGACAGTCAATTAGATTAGAAAATAGATGTTTCAGTTGTATTACTGTGGATATTCTGGTTATTGCCAAAATATGGATTTGAAGATTTGAATAAAAGGCACATGTACATATTTATTTTTAATTTATAGCATCGTTCGTCAGGTAACTAGGAATTAGTTACAATATTGACAATTTATGTTTATAGTGTTTTTTTTATTGCACTTGATTTCAGTTTTTTTAATTTTCTTGGAAATGGCACTTTGTGAACAAGGGTAAAACATAAAAGCAAAGTGGAACATTGATTTACAGGGCATTAGTGCCAATAACTAATAGGATTATATAATTAATATAATTCATGGTATAGTAATATGCTCCTACATTTGAACCTGCTCCTGGTAAATACACTGTATAGTAAGGCACATGCGTCCTTACAGCCAGTGGGAAATGCAGGCAGGGTGAGGCTGATTATGAGATAAACATCCTTTGTGATGTCACAGCGACAAACAGCCTTTGTGATGTCACTGAGGTAGAGTATAAGACACAAGTCCCTGCTTGGTATAGGCCATTGAGTTATTAGCTGAGCTTGCGTTACGTTGTTCATTGCTTTAACTCTACTTTTTTTTGCTGATACGAAATATAAGGTAAGATTTTAACCTAAATATTATATGACAATAATACATTATCTGCAAATGGCAGTATTGGTATTGCTTATAGACAATCTGGGTTGTTATTAATATTTTATATGTTTTTTTGTACCTTGTGGTTTTTAATCTGCAAATATAAGTCACTTTTAGTCCTATTGGGCAAAGAATGATAGTTAAATAAAATGATTAATTAATCTATTCTTTATCACCAGACAACCGTCTGTTACTAGTATCAACAGTGTATCCGTCATTTAACTTTTTTCAGTTATATGTGATATACTGTATGCTGTGTGTCGTTGCACTGATTTTTTCAAAAATACCATTAAAAGTTAGATTTTAATAAATTATAAAACTACATGAGTCCCCAAGAAAGAGTATTCTTCCTTCTCTGATCTTGTATATATGACCTTGTAGTATATGAATATGAGTATATGAATCCCATCATTTGTGACTCTCATTAGTAATGGAGTCCATCTCCATTTATTCGCAGCTAGCGCCAGTATCCTGACTGGTGAGCGCTCATCTTATTATACCCTTCTAATCTAATCTTGGCAGCTAGAGGTACTATACATGGCATTGATTAGAAAGACATATGAAAGCATTTTCTGTCCATTTCTATGACTAAAGATGGATGAAATTACCCGATTAGACAAGACAGACAATGCAGCCCCAAGAAGGGGTTATACCATTCAGTATATATAGTCCAATAATAATAATAATACATATACACACACACACATACCTGTATATATACCTGTATATATATATATATATATATATATATATATAATACAGCCCGGCACTCCTCTGGATGGGAAATGACTCCGGTTCCCTCAGCGATGTAGATGTAGAAGATAAAGAAAGACTGCGGCACTCGGAGACTTGTCAATGACAATGTTTGTATTTAGAAAATCTTGACAAAGTAACCAACGTTTCGGGGTTGTCAACCCGTATATTGTATACTTTATTATGTTTGTTAATAAACGTTATATAGTTCCTAGCAGTGATTCATGTCTTATTGTGTATTCATCATTAAATGTTGTATAATTACCAGCAATCCATGTCTTGTTTTTTATTCCTTATTTTCGATGTAACCAATGAGAGTCATGTGTGACAAAATATGCTGACATACAGTCTATATATAAGTGAGGATCACTCCAGAAGTTTTTAATAAGTCAGTGTGGTCACAAAAATCCCTAGGTGATCACTCTCTTTTATTGTACCACATAAGAGTCCAAACAGACACAGTGCCCCAATTTTATATGTCCTTATTGAAAAAATTAAAGTTCAATACTGTCAGAAATGCTGATTAATATAAAGACATTAAATGTTGTGTAGCCATTTTACTCTGTTGTATTTTGTAGTGTATAAATTGTATTGTTATCCCCTTCCAGATATATACGCTGAGGTTTCGGATCCCAGTGTTTAACTACAAATCGGTGGTGTGTCCTCTTTTCCCTGCTAGGGTTTAAAAGCGTATTTAACTGTATAAGGTTTAAGAGTGTATTGATAAGGTGTGTACGCACTGCGGGTACTTTATACCGTCAGCGCTGCATAAGGTTTAAGGTGTAACATCATTGCAGTGCTTTGCTGCATACGATTTAGAGTGTAATAACATCATTGCATTTCATTACTAAAAAGGTTTAAAGTTTATCAAAAGTGTGTGCGCGCGCTGTGTGTACTTTGTACCCCCAGCACGGCGTTTGTACGCTAAGTCCGTACAAGGTACAGGACTCTGTACGCAAATAGCGTACAAAGTGCGTAGCGTGTGTATTAAGTCTAGCGGCCGCAGCGGCTCCATGGTAAAAGTGTGTTTAAAGGGAGAGCTTTATGGTTTAAGATAAAATCGACATTATCAATTGGGGGCATCGTCCGGTTTTTCCTCATACCCACAACCTAGCAGGTGAAAGCAGACTTTATCTATCAGCAAAGGGCGGACAGGTATCCTACGTAAGCCTTTTCCTGGCCGTAGAATACACTGGTAAACCCTATCTCAATTGCTGATAAGATGGCGTCTGCTCTGCATGGTTTGTAGGGATGCTGGTGGGATCCGTAAGGTAAATACATCCTATGCAAATTCCCCATACTGCGAAATTTTTCACTGTCATTGACCTCTGTTCTGCTTTCTTTTCGGTCCCTCTGCACCCTGACAGCCAATACCTGTTTGCATTCACATACAGGGGAGTACAGTACACATGGACTTGCCTACCCCAAGGTTTCATTGACAGCCCAAGTATTTTCTCCCAGGCTTTGCTTGACTGTTTACAATCCTTTCAACCTGAGAGCGGATCAGTATTAATACAGTATGTAGATGACTTACTGCTGTGTTCAGATTCACTCAAGTCGTCCTTGAAAGACACGAAACAGCTTCTGTTTCACCTTTCTAATACGGGACACAAGGTTTCAAAGGAAAAGTTGCAGCTGTGCCAGACCAAGGTAAAATATTTGGGACATTGCTTGACACAAGGACTTAGACACCTCACTGCTGATAGAATACAGGCGATTCACGACATGACTCTGCCACAAACCCAGCAGCAGATCCGCACTTTCCTTGGAATGTGTGGGTACTGCTGAAACTGGATCCCAGGGTTCTCCATACTGGCTTTACCTTTGCAGGAAATGGTCTCCTCGAACAAACCAGATCGGATCTCTCACACAGATGAGTCCGAACTGGCATTTGAGAGACTTAAACAATGTCTATCACAGGCACCTGCATTAGGCATGCCAGATTATGGGAAACCCTTTGAATTGTATGGTACGGAAAGTGCTGGGTGTGCGGCAGGTGTCCTAACCCAGAGACATGGTGATGCCAGCAGGCCGGTAGCTTACTACAGTGCACAGTTGGACACCGTAGCGCGGTCTCTCCCCACATGCTTGCGAAGTGTTGCAGCGATAGCTTTGCTAGTGAGTAAAAGCAAAGATGTAGTGTTAGGACACCTCATGCAGTGTCAGCCTTACTAAACTCTGCCCAAACCAGACATGTCCCATCAGCGCGGTTTACAAGGTGGGAATTAGCACTAATGGCACCTGTAAACATCAACATAAAGAGATGCAACGCACTAAATCCTGCAACTTATTTGCCAGGTGTGCCTGGACAGGCACAAAGGGTGGAGGATGAGAATGATGGTGAAGGAGGATTTAGTATAGACACTGACACACATGATTGTATGGAGCATCTGAACCAAACTTTCACTGCAAGACCCGACGTTAGTGACAACCCACTGGAAGGCGTAGATTTAACTTTTTACACTGACGGTAGTTGCCACAGACAGACGGACTCGGGAGACTTGTGTACTGGATACGCAGTCGTAGATGACAGAGGTATCATAGAAGCTGAGCCCCTGGGCCCACCGCACTCAGCACAAGTTGCTGAGCTGGTCGCCCTAACCAGAGCGTGTGAATTGGCTAAGGGTAAGTCAGCCAATGTATATACAGATTCTAGGTATGCCTTTGGAGTAGTGCATGACTTCAGGGCCCTATGGCGCCTCAGAAATTTCATGACGGCAGCTGGCACACCTGTAGCGCATGCATCCCATATAAAAAGGCTTCTAACAGCGATACAGGAACCTGACAGAGTGGCTGTTATCAAGTGCAAAGCCCACACTTACAGTCAAGACCCAGTGTCACTTGGTAACAGCCAGGCAGACGAAGCTGCTAAATCAGCAGCCAGCACCCCCATACAAACAGATATCACATCACTGATGATATTCAACACCGTCAATACACAAAAATTAAGTGAAATGCAAAATTTGTGTTCTCCACAGGAAAAGGCAGTCTGGAGGTCAAAGGGGTATGGCCAGGAGTCCTCAGGACTCTGGACAGATGGACAGGGTAAGCCAGTAGCCCCCAGAGCATATCTTCCAAGCTTAGCTGAGGCGGCACACGGTCTGACTCATCTGGGCAAAGAGGGTATGTGTAAGATGGTGAGAGCCTACTGGTGTGCGCCAGGATTCTCTTCTCATGCGGGTAAGAGAGCAATGACATGTCTTATCTGCTTGAGGAAGAATATTGGAAAGTCAATATCAACAGAACCATCCCATATCCCGCCAACAGGCGGCCCTTTTCAGGCAATACAGATTGATTTCATACAGTTACCACCCTGCAGAAATTTAAAATATGTGTTAGTCTGTATTGATGTGTTTTCCAATTGGGTAGAAGCGTTCCCTGCTGCCACAAATACTGCTACGTTCACTGCAAAGAAAATTGTGCAGGAATTTGTGTGCAGATATGGTATCCCTAGGATAATTGAAAGCGATAGGGGTACCCATTTTACAGGTGAAGTCTTTCAGGTTATGTGCAAACTGATGGGAATTAATAGCAAGCTGCATACTCCGTACCGCCCACAGGCGAGTGCGAAGGTGGAAAGAGTAAACAGCACTATTAAGAACAAGCTGAGCAAAGTGATGGCTGAAACTGGATTGTTGTCGCCAGAAGCTTTGCCACTTGTATTGTACAGCATCAGAACCACTCCCAGGTCCCCCCTTAACCTATCACCCTTTGAGATTCTTTTTAGTCGACAACCCCATGTAATGATTGACCTCCAGGATGATTTGAAATGCAATAATTAAGTGACTGTAAAATATTTGGTTAAGATGAGCCAGCAGTTGAGGAATCAAAACAGAAATCTAAAGCTGGTGATTCCTGACCTACCGAACAGTAATTGTCATGACATTGAACATGGGGATTATGTAATGATTCAAAATTTTCTACGCTCAGGTTGCCTCATTGACAGGTGGGAAGGACCGTACCAAGTCTTACTAACCAGCACGACAGCATTAAAGGTTGCCGAAAGAGAGACTTGGGTCCACTCGTCCCACTGTAAGAAGGTCGCTGACCCAGAGAGAACCCGTGACAAAGAGCAGAGTGTAGAGAACATCGTATCACTGGAGTGTCTGTTCCGGGAAGGTTGAGAGGCAGGACTGTTGTCACGGCACCTGAGCACGGAGAACAACAAGACCAGAGGCGGTTGTCGCACCAATTTTTCTTTTTCCCTTTTATTATTTTCTCCATCTCCCATTACCCTCCTTTCCTCCCCCTTCTTGTTCCCTTTTCTCTCCCCTTAAAAAGATGGACTTACCCCAACAGACTGCGTTCCGGGTTTTCCTGTTGACCCTGTTGTTGACCAGAGCAGTCTGTTTCAGTGAGAGTACCAGATAGGTCGAGAAAGGATCTGGAATGGGTTCTGATGACAGGGACGGATTTGTAGGATTCCAAGAGCAACACATCGATCGAGAAAAGGCGAGTATCAGAAAACGATCTGGTAGTCAGGAAACTAGGAGGCACTGTGAAGGGTTATTGGCTTGAGGAAAATTGTATTTGTAGGAATTGTGAAAACATAGTTGAGGACGGGTGCATCCAGAGATGTCAGTCCAGCCTTAATATCAACATAACCCGTCATCCATTGAGTGATTATCACTCACTAGTAGGTAAGGTTTTAAACCAAACAGAATGCTGGGTGTGCTCACAAGTACCTCAAGGTCAGAGCAAGTCAGGACTAGTACCGTACCCTTTAACAATAGATGAGGTACTTGAATTACGGGGTGGGAGACCGGTGGACAAGAAATTTAATATTTCTAGGCCCCCTAGTTTGAAGCTCCACCAGTACCATGTAGATAGATCCTTAATGTGTTTCAACATTTCCAATTCCCGAAAGCCGGGAAATTGGGAGGTGACATGGGATAACCAGACCATGGCATTTTCACACAGAGCTGATAGGATACCTGTAGACTCTGAACTTATACGCCAAATAGCCGACGGTGGAAGGTATTTTCGGTATAGGTATACTCTAGGAAGTAAGGCCATGCGGGTTGGAGAAGTATCACCAGGGTACTGTGCGCATATCATACAGCCTGATACGTGTACTGAACAGATGAGAGAACTAGGGATTGGGTTTTTCACTTGGAAAGTTTGCAATATGGTAATGTCATATTCTGTCCCATATGTTCTCCCCGATGATACCCATTTCATATGCGGGAGGAAGGCGTACAAGTGGCTTGCCCCAAACTTAGAGGGATTGTGTTACATTGGAAGAATGTTGCCAGAAGTAATGACCATAACCCATGATAAGATGAAAGATGTTCACCGCAGTGCTCAAGCTCCTTATACTCATACTCACTATGAACACATCATTAAGAGACACCTCATAGATAGGACAGAGCACGCAGCCTCTGATTTAATCAACGAATCCACCGGGATTCAATTCCTACTCGCGTTAGACATCAACCGCACCGCCAGAGGAATTATAAATTATAGGTATATCCACGCGCTAGCAAACCTGATAGATAATATCACTGAGATGTATGATGACACCTTCAGGTATACAGGAAGGAAGTTGCAAGCTTACAAAACGGAACTGATCCAGCACAGGATGGTCCTCAATTATATTACAGGCGGGTACTGTGTCACTTTGGCAACTCAGTATGGTGTGAAATGCTGCACATATATTACAAACAGCACTGATGACCCAACCGAGGTCATAGATCAAAAGATGGACGATATCTTGCAGTTGAAGTGGGAGTTCCGGAGGAGACACAACCTTACCCTTACTGCTGTGAGTAATGAACTGACCGGCTGGGTCTCATGGTTGAACCCACGCAATTAGTTCTCAGGTTTAGGAGAATGGGCTCAAAATGTTATCATGAGTGTAGGAAAGTTTCTCCTTTGTATCCTGGGAGTCATCATAATTATTGGCTTGATATTTAGGTGTGTTCGAATTTTAACGCGGCGCAAGCACGGTACCAAAGTGATGAGTTTAAGGAGCGGGGGCATTGGTACAGCAGCGGATTTAATTTATGACCCATCAATAGAGACCATGTTGTGATAAGACGTGATTCCACGGCCCGTTTCTTTCACCCGTTTTTCCTTTGTTTTCCCTCAGCAAAAATACACCCATCCGGAAAAGACTTCAATCAACACCCAAGAATGATTACGCAAATGTTATGTGAATGTATTTTTAATATGTTTCTTATCTTCATCTCTACAACCTTCAGGTAGTGACACATATAGTCGACAGGTGATATCCACATATTAGCATTCACATGTGTTCCCCTCCATGTATCATCAACTAAATGTGCACCCCATTTGTTGGAACAAGAAGCTGAAAAGAGCTCGGTAGTGTTTGTTGGCCCACTTACAGACCCTTAATACGGGATAAGAAGGATTTAATGTATACTTCGCAATACCTCGAAGCTTATCTAGAACATATACGGCACGATGATACATGTCCCTCAGACATGGATTCATACATACATGCTTTTACTATCCCACTAGGTCATACAGTTCCCACCTACACCTCTCCTCCTACCATCCAATCATCTGTAGATATTTGTATCGTGTATTTTATCCAATCATCTGTAGATATTGTATAGTATATTTTCTGTTTAATGTTTAGATAGTGGCAGTTATTGTTGACTGCCAAAGGGTGGACTGTCAAAGTCGAAAAATATTGTAATGCATACACCATGTACTAACCCCATACACATGCCCGCTGCGCGTGCACTTGTTCCGCCGTGCGAGCACATATCCGCAATTTGCGTATGATCGCTCCCGCGTTCCTGCGCGTGGTATGGGTATTTATGGCGGGGTTTGTGAGCGCATAGAGGGTTATCAGAACATTACATAATTAACCCAAATAGTGCACATTTTACACATAGCCACACCGCACCACATCAGCAAGTATCAACAGTTTAAATGATTCCAAGGTTAAGGGATTCGCCTTTACATGATAGGATGGGACAGACTAAGGTTAGAAGGTGATGTCTAGTGTCCAGCTGTAGGGTATTTTAAGGGTAACAATCCGGTGTTGGTTAGAGAAAGATCGCATGTTCAGGCGTATATTTATGTGCAGAAGTAGAATATAGATATAAACTGTATTTACTGTATATTATGTATGCGGCAGGAATCCAGAGGATACCACCCACAAGAGCAGTTGAGAAAGACATCGCCCACCTTTTCAAATCAACCTATGACCTCTCCTGTAATGTAAAGATACATCTCTGTGTCCAATGGACAATGAGATTACAGTGACCATTGTATTGTGTTTGGAAGTTGTGTATAAAAAGCCTGTTGTTGCCTGGCCGGTCAGAAGACTCTGAACGCTTTCTACCTGATAAGCGGAGGACTGGTTCAGGTTGCGCAAGCGAACATTCTCACGTATGTACATTGACTGTAGCCATTATTCTGTTGTAGATTTATCCTGTTAGCCTGTAGTGTATAATTTGTACTGTTATCCTTTTTGAAATAATCCACTGTGGCCTTAGAACCCTGTGGTTCACTACATATCGGTGTTGTGTCCTCATTTCCCTGCTAGGGTTTAAAGCGTATGTAACTATATAAGGTTTAAGAGTGTATTGATAAGGTGTACGCACTGCGGGTACTTTATACCGTCAGCGCTACTTAAGGTTTAAGGTATAACATCGTTGCGGATACATTGTATTACTAATAAGGTTTAAAGTTTATCAATTGAGTGTGCGCGCGCTGTGTGTACTTTGTACCTCCAGCGCGGCATTGGTACGTTAAGACCGTACAACTTACGGAACTCCGTACGCAAATAGCGTGCAAAGTGCGTAGCGTGTATATTCAGTCTAGCGGCCGTAGCGGCTCTAAGGTAAAAGTGTAATTAGAGGTATAGCTTTATGGTTTAAGATAATATCGACATTATCATTACAAACAGCACTGATGACCCCACGGAGATCATCGATCAAAAGATGGACGATATCTTGCAGGTGAAGTGGGAGTTCCGAAGGAGACACAACCTTACCCTGACTGCTGTGAGTAATGAACTGACCGGCTGGGTCTCATGGTTGAACCCACGCAATTGGTTCTCAGGTTTAGGAGAATGGGCTCAAAATGTTATTATGAGTGTAGGAAAGTTTCTTCTTTGTATCCTGGGAGTCGTCATAATTATTGGCTTGATATTTAGGTGTGTTCGAATTTTAACGCGGCGCAAGCACGGCACAAAATTGATGAGTTTAAGGAGCGGGGGCATTGTTACAGCAGCAGATTTGATTTACGACCCATCCATAGAGACAATGTTATGATAAGGATTGCAAATGAATTCCATGGCCCGTTTCTTTCACCCATTTTTCCTTTGTCTCCCCCTTTGCCCAGATACATCGATCTGGAAAAGACATCAACTACACCCAAGAATGACTACGAAAATTTTATGTGATTGTATTTTAGATATGTGTCTTATCTTCATCTCTACAACCTTCAGTTAGTGACACACATAGTCGACAGGTGATATCCATATATATTAGCACTCACATATGTTCCCCCTCCATGTATCATCAACTAAATGTGCACCCCATTTGTTGGAACAAGAAGCCGAAAAGAGCTCGGTAGTGTTTGTTGGCCCACTTACAGACCCTTAATACGGGATAAGAAGGATTTAATGTATAATTCGCAATACCTCGTAGCTTATCTAGAACATATACGGCACGATGATACATGCCCCTCAGACATGAATTCATACATACATGCTTTTACTATCCCACTAGGTCATACATTTCCCACCTACACCTCTCCTCCTACCACCCAATCATCTTTAGATATTGTATTGTATATTTTTCTGTTTATTGTTTAGATAGTGGCAGTTATTGTTGACTGCCAAAGTCGAAAAATATTGTAATACACACAACGTACTAACCACACACACATGCCCGCTGCGCGTGCACTTGTTCCGCCGTGCGTGCACATATCCGCAATTTGCGTATGATCGCTCCCGCGGTCCTGCGCGTGGTATGGGTATTTACGGCGGAGTTTGTGAACGCATAGAGGGTTATCAGAACATTACATATTTAACCCAAATAGTGCATATCTTACACATAGCTCCCCTGCACCACATCAGCAAGTATCAACAGTTTAAATGATTCCAGGACTAAGGGATTCACCTTTGCATGATAGGAAGGGACAGACTAAGGTTATAAGGTGATGTCTAGTATCCAGCTGTAGGGTATTTTAAGGGTAACATTCCGGTGTTGGTTAGAGGAAGATCGCATGTTCCTGCGTATATTTATGTGCAGAAGTAGAATATAGATATAAACTGTATTTACTGTATATTATGTATGCGGCGGGAATTCAGAGGAGACCACCCACAAGAGCAGTTGGGAAAGACATCGCCCACCTATTCAAATCAACCTATGACCTCTCATGTAATGTAAGGATGCATCTCTGTGTCCAATGAACAAAGGGATTACAGTAACCATTGTATTGTTTATGGAAGTTGTGTATAAAAAGCCTGTTGCTGCGTGGCCGGTCAGAAGACTCTGAACGCTATCTACCTGATGAGTGGAGAACTGGTCCAGGTTGCGCAAGCGAATATTCTCACGTATGTACATTGACTGTAGCCATTTTACTCTGTTGTATTTTGTAGTGTATAAATTGTATTGTTATCCCCTTCCAGATATATACGCTGAGGTTTCGGATCCCAGTGTTTAACTACAAATCGGTGTTGTGTCCTATTTTCCCTGCTAGGGTTTAAAAGCAAATTTAACTTTATAAGGTTTAAGAGTGTATAAGGTGTGTACGCACTGCGGGTACTTTATACCGTCAGCGCTGCATAAGGTTTAAGGTGTAACATCATTGCAGTGCTTTGCTGCATACGGTTTAGAGTGTAATAACATCATTGCATTTCATTACTAATAAGGTTTAAAGTTTATCAAAAGTGTGTGCGCGCGCTGTGTGTACTTTGTACCCCCAGCGCGGCGTTTGTACGCTAAGTCCGTACAAGGTACGGGACTCTGTACGCAAATAGCGTACAAAGTGCGTAGCGTGTGTATTAAGTCTAGCGGCCGCAGCGGCTACATGGTAAAAGTGTGTTTAAAGGTATAGCTTTATGGTTTAAGATAAAATCGACATTATCATGTGAGAGACAGAATCTGGAAAAAAAAAACAGGAAATAACATTGTATGATTTTTAAACTATTTATTTGTATATTCTTGCAGAAAATAAATATTTGGACAATCAAAAAGTTTAACTCAATACTTTGTAATATAACCTCGGTTGGCAATTACAGAGGTCAAATGTTTCCTGTAGTTCTTGACCAGGTTTGCACACACTGTATGTAGCAGGTATTTTGGCCCACTCTTCCATGCACATCTTCTCTAGATCAGCCATGTTTTGGGGATGTCACCGGGCAACACAGACTTTCAACTCCCTCCATAGATTTTCTATTGGGTTGAGGTCTGGAGACTGGCTAGGCCACTCCAGGACCTTGAAATGCTTCTTACGGAGCCACTCCTTAGTTGCCTGGGCGGTGTATTTGGGGTCATTGTCATGCTGGAAGACCCAGCCACATTCCATCTTCAATGCTATTTGCTGAGGGAAGGAGGTTTTTGCCCAAAATCTCACGATACATGGCCCCATTCATCCTCTCCTTAATACGGATCAGTCGCCCTGTCCCCTTTGCAGAAAAGCAGCCCCAAAGCATGATGTTTCCACCCCCATGCTTCACAGTGGATATGGTGTTCTTTGGATGCCATTCATCATTCTTCTCCCTCCAAACACGGCGAGTGGAGTTTATACCAAAACGTTCGATTTTGCTCTCATCTGACCACATTACATTCTCCCAATCCTCCTCTGGATCATCCAGATGGTCACTGGCAAACTTTAGACGGGCCTGGACATGTGCTGGTTTAAGCAGGTGGACCTTTCGGGCGCTGCAGGATTTCAATCCATGACGACGTAGTGTGTTACTAATGGTAACCTTTGTGACTGTGGTCCCAGCTCTCTTGAGGTCATTGACCGGGTCCCGCCATGTAGTTCGGAGCTGATTCCTCACCATTCTCACGATCATTGATACCCCACGAGGTGAGATCTTGCATGGAGCTCCAGGTCGAGGGAGATTGTCAGTGATCTTGTATTTCTTCCATTTTATAATTGCGCCAACAGTTTTTTCTCTTCTCACCAAGCTGCTTGCCTATTGTCTAGTAGCTCATCCCAGCCTTGTGCAGCTCTACAATTTTGTCTCTGGTGTCCTTAGACAGCTCTCTGGTCTTGGCCATGGTGGAGAGGTAGCAGTCTGACTGTTTGAGAGTGTGGACAGGTGGCTTTTATACAGATAACCAGTTCAAACAGGTGCCATTAATACCGGTAATGAGTGGAGGATAGAAGAGCTTCTTAAAGAAGAAGTAACAGGTCTGTGAAAGCCAGAAATCCTGCTGCTTGGTAGGTGTCCAAATATTTATTTTCCACAAGAATATACAAGTAAATTGTTTAAAAATCAAACAATGTGATTTCCTGTTTTTTTTTCAGATTCTGTCTCTCACAGTTGAAGTGTACCTATGATGGAAATTACAGACCTCTCTCACTTTTTAAGTGGGTCACCTTGCACAATTGGTGGCTGTCCAAATACTTTTTTGCCCCACTATATATATATATATATATATATATATATATATAGGTATGGCAGAATTACAGGCGGCACTCACGGGCTTACTCAAAAACGACCAGGGACCCCAGGTCTGCATACAACGTTTCGGATTTTAATATCCTTCGTCAGGTAACAATACATACAATCCATAAAAGCTTACCTTTATACCAAACAAGTGAAGTGAAAGTGCACGTGCAAACGAGACCCCAATCACCTCTGTACTTCCGCTGACGTCATCACTGTCAGACGGCGCCGGGCGGAAGACAGGAACAACATCACCATGGAATCTGTTGCCATGGGAACTGTATACAAAACAGATCACAGCGGTTTGAATGCACAGAAAATGAGGAATACAAGTCAGAGTAAATGTTACAATACAGTGTCATGAAAAATTATAAAAAACAATTAAGGGAAAGCATTTCATTTAGACCATTGGGGGCGATAGTATCTAAGCGATGGATCCATCTTGCTTCGCATTGTAAAAGCGCTCTGGCTCTATCACCACCCCTTCTGTCCTCACAAACTTGGTCAAGTATTTTATAACGTAGGGATGAAAGTGTGTGCCCCCAATATATTATATTGGAAAGACTGTTTGCCAGTTCAAGGAACGAATGGTGCAGCATCGCAGTGCCATTAAACAATCTCTGGAGGGTAAAACTGTTGACCAGCCGGTCGCTAAACACTGTAAGGCTAAGGGGCACACACTTTCATCCCTATGTTATAAAATACTTGACCAAGTTTGTGAGGACAGAAGGGGTGGTGATAGAGCCAGAGCGCTTTTACAATGCGAAGCAAGATGGATCCATCTCTTAGATACTATCGCCCCCAATGGTCTAAATGAAATGCTTTCCCTTAATTGTTTTTTATAATTTTTCATGACACTGTATTGTAACATTTACTCTGACTTGTATTCCTCATATTCTGTGCATTCAAACCGCTGTGATCTGTTTTGTATACAGTTCCCATGGCAACAGATTTCATGGTGATGTTGTTCCTGTCTTCCGCCCGACGCCGTCTGACAGTGATGACGTCAGCGGAAGTACAGGGGTGATTGGGGTCTCGTTTGCACGTGCACTTTCACTTCACTTGTTTGGTATAAAGGTAAGCTTTTATGGATTGTATGTATTGTTACCTGACGAAGGATATTAAAATCCGAAACGTTGTATGCAGACCTGGGGTCCCTGGTCGTTTTTGAGTAAGCCCGTGAGTGCCGCCTGTAATTCTGCCATACCTTCACATAACAAGAGGAGGGCACCCGGCATATTGCTTGGTTGTTTCTATTGGAGTGCCGGATGGTGTACACTTCATATATATATATATATATATATATATATATATATAAAATATAAAACTCTCCAAGCTCTGGCACTCACGGATATCTTTGAATAATACTGCTCCCGGTGCCCTCCACATTACAGTCCTATGAGCTGCATGTTGTACATCGTTCCAACAGCGGCACTCACGGATGGTAAAAAATCACAGTACAAAGAGTCTTTGCAGACAACGTTTCAGCGCCTGTCAGTGTGCTTATTAAGCTTGATAAAAGCACTGACAGGCACTGAAACGTTTTCTGCAAAGCCTCCTTGTACTGTGATTTTTTTACCATCCGTGAGTGCCGCCGTTGGAACAATGGGGGTCATTCCGAGTTGTTCGCTCGGTAAAAATCTTCGCATCGCAGCGATTTTCCGCTTAGTGCGCATGCGCAATGTTCGCACTGCGACTGCGCCAAGTAAATTTGCTATGCAGTTAGGAATTTTACTCACTGCTTTTTCATCGTTCTGGCGATCGTAATGTGATTGACAGGATGTGGGTGTCACTGGGCGGAAACAGGCCGTTTTATGGGCGTGTGGGAAAAAACGCTACCGTTTCCGGAAAAAACGCAGGAGTGGCTGGAGAAACGGGGGAGTGTCTGGGCGAACGCTGGGTGTGTTTGTGACGTCAAACCAGGAAGGACAAGCACTGAACTGATCGCAGATGCCGAGTAAGTCTGGAGCTACTCAGAAACTGCTACGAGGTGTGTAATCGCAATATTGCGAATACATCGTTCGCAATTTTAAGAAGCTAAGATTCACTCCCAGTAGGCGGCGGCTTAGCGTGAGCAAATCTGCAAAAATCAGCTTGCGAGCGAACAACTCGGAATGACTCCCCATATATATATATATAATATATATGTATATATTTGTCAGTCTAACAGGATTTGTACAACACTTACTTAGGCAATATCATAATGCATGGCAAGTACAATAATATAGAGTCCATACTGTAACAATTTATCCAGGAAATAGAAAAATGAATCAGCGAGAAATAAAATTGGTGATGACAGTTTTGGCTGTGTGTCATTTTTATTACAATATACAATTTGTTCGGGTTCACTACGATTTGCCGGCGGCCGGGCTCCCGGCGACCAGCATACCGGCGCCGGGAGCCCGACCGCCGGCTTACCGACAGTGTGGCGAGCGCAAATGAGCCCCTTGCGGGCTCGCTGCGCTCGCCATACTACGGGCATGGCGGCGCGCTACGCGCGCCACACTATTTTATTCTCCCTCCAGGGGGGTCGTGGACCCCCACGAGGGAGAATAAGTGTCGGTATGCCGGCGGTCGGGCTCCCGGCGCCGGTATGCTGGTCGCCGGGAGCCCGACCGCCGGCATACTGAAGACCACCCTATTTGTTCTACTTAGACCAGGGCTGCAGGGTGGGGGTGTGCAAGTGGTGCTGCCCCATAGCCCCTGCATCTGGTTAGCCAGCAGCACTGCTGCAGTGCTGGTTGTATCCTCCAAAGGGCGCCCCAGGCATGCACACTGCAGTGTGTAAAGCTGCCACTGTTTCCAGGCAGCTCTTTACTTTGTCCTGTCAGCGGCCATGCCTGGTTGTGGATGTCACATGTTTGGGGATGGTGTCAGCTAGAGATGAGCGGGTTCGGTTTCTCTGAATCCGAACCCGCCCGAACTTCATGTTTTTTTTCACGGGTCCGAGCGACTCAGATCTTCCCGCCTTGCTCGGTTAACCCGAGCGCGCCCGAACGTCATCATGACGCTGTCGGATTCTCGCGAGGCTCGGATTCTATCGCGAGACTCGGATTCTATATAAGGAGCCGCGCGTCGCCGCCATTTTCACACGTGCATTGAGATTGATAGGGAGAGGACGTGGCTGGCGTCCTCTCCATTTAGATTAGGGTTGAGAGAGAGAGAGAGAGATTGACCTGAGGCTGTGATACTGTAGAAGAGAGTGCAGAGTTTAGTGACTGACGAGCACAGTGACCACCAGACAGTGCAGTTGTTTGTTTTATTTAATATATCCGTTCTCTGCCTGAAAAAAACGATACACACAGTGACTCAGTCACATACCATATCTGTGTGCACTGCTCAGCCCAGTGTGCTGCATCAATGTATATATATATCTGACTGTGCTCAGCTCACACAGCTTATAATTGTGGGGGAGACTGGGGAGCACTGCAGTGCCAGTTATAGGTTATAGCAGGAGCCAGGAGTACATAATATTATATTAAAATTAAACAGTGCACACTTTTGCTGCAGGAGTGCCACTGCCAGTGTGACTAGTGACCAGTGACCTGACCACCAGTATATATAATATTAGTAGTATACTATCTCTTTATCAACCAGTCTATATTAGCAGCAGACACAGTACAGTGCGGTAGTTCACGGCTGTGGCTACCTCTGTGTCGGCACTCGGCAGCCCGTCCATAATTGTATATACCACCTAACCGTGGTTTTTTTTTCTTTCTTTATACATACATACTAGTTACGAGTATACTATCTCTTTATCAACCAGTCTATATATTAGCAGCAGACACAGTACAGTGCGGTAGTTCACGGCTGTGGCTACCTCTGTGTCGGCACTCGGCAGCCCGTCCATAATTGTATATACCACCTAACCGTGGTTTTTTTTTCTTTCTTTATACATACATACTAGTTACGAGTATACTATCTCTTTATCAACCAGTCTATATATTAGCAGCAGACACAGTACAGTGCGGTAGTTCACGGCTGTGGCTACCTCTGTGTCGGCACTCGGCAGCCCGTCCATAATTGTATATACCACCTAACCGTGGTTTTTTTTTCTTTCTTTATACATACATACTAGTTACGAGTATACTATCTCTTTATCAACCAGTCTATATTAGCAGCAGACACAGTACAGTGCGGTAGTTCACGGCTGTGGCTACCTCTGTGTCGGCACTCGGCAGCCCGTCCATAATTGTATATACCACCTAACCGTGGTTTTTTTTTCTTTCTTTATACATACATACTAGTTACGAGTATACTATCTCTTTATCAACCAGTCTATATATTAGCAGCAGACACAGTACAGTGCGGTAGTTCACGGCTGTGGCTACCTCTGTGTCGGCACTCGGCAGCCCGTCCATAATTGTATATACCACCTAACCGTGGTTTTTTTTTTCTTTCTTTATACATACATACTAGTTACGAGTATACTATCTCTTTATCAACCAGTCTATATATTAGCAGCAGACACAGTACAGTGCGGTAGTTCACGGCTGTGGCTACCTCTGTGTCGGCACTCGGCAGCCCGTCCATAATTGTATATACCACCTAACCGTGGTTTTTTTTTCTTTCTTTATACATACATACTAGTTACGAGTATACTATCTCTTTATCAACCAGTCTATATATTAGCAGCAGACACAGTACAGTGCGGTAGTTCACGGCTGTGGCTACCTCTGTGTCGGCACTCGGCAGCCCGTCCATAATTGTATATACCACCTAACCGTGTTTTTTTTTTCTTTCTTTATAGTCATACTAGTTACGAGTATACTATCTCTTTATCAACCAGTCTATATTAGCAGCAGACACAGTACAGTGCGGTAGTTCACGGCTGTGGCTACCTCTGTGTCGGCACTCGGCAGCCCGTCCATAATTGTATATACCACCTAACCGTGGTTTTTTTTTCTTTCTTTATACATACATACTAGTTACGAGTATACTATCTCTTTATCAACCAGTCTATATTAGCAGCAGACACAGTACAGTGCGGTAGTTCACGGCTGTGGCTACCTCTGTGTCGGCACTCGGCAGCCCGTCCATAATTGTATATACCACCTAACCGTGGTTTTTTTTTCTTTCTTTATACATACATACTAGTTACGAGTATACTATCTCTTTATCAACCAGTCTATATATTAGCAGCAGACACAGTACAGTGCGGTAGTTCACGGCTGTGGCTACCTCTGTGTCGGCACTCGGCAGCCCGTCCATAATTGTATATACCACCTAACCGTGGTTTTTTTTTCTTTCTTTATACATACATACTAGTTACGAGTATACTATCTCTTTATCAACCAGTCTATATATTAGCAGCAGACACAGTACAGTGCGGTAGTTCACGGCTGTGGCTACCTCTGTGTCGGCACTCGGCAGGCAGTCCGTCCATAATTGTATACCACCTAACCGTGGTTTTTTTTTCTTTCTTCTTTATACATACATAGTTTCATAGACATCTCTTTATCAACCAGTCTATATTAGCAGCAGACACAGTACAGTACGGTAGTTCACGGCTGTGGCTACCTCTGTGTCTGCACTCGGCAGGCAGTCCATAATTGTATACTAGTATCCATCTCCATTGTTTACCTGAGGTGCCTTTTAGTTGTGCCTATTAAAATATGGAGAACAAAAATGTTGAGGTTCCAAAATTAGGGAAAGATCAAGATCCACTTCCACCTCGTGCTGAAGCTGCTGCCACTAGTCATGGCCGAGACGATGAAATGCCAGCAACGTCGTCTGCCAAGGCCGATGCCCAATGTCATAGTACAGAGCATGTCAAATCCAAAAAACCAAATATCAGAAAAAAAAGGACTCCATAACCTAAAATAAAATTGTCGGAGGAGAAGCGTAAACTTGCCAATATGCCATTTACGACACGGAGTGGCAAGGAACGGCTGAGGCCCTGGCCTATGTTCATGGCTAGTGGTTCAGCTTCACATGAGGATGGAAGCACTCAGCCTCTCGCTAGAAAAATGAAAAGACTCAAGCTGGCAAAAGCAGCACAGCAAAGAACTGTGCATTCTTCGAAATCCCAAATCCACAAGGAGAGTCCAATTGTGTCGGTTGCGATGCCTGACGTTCCCAACACTGGACGTGAAGAGCATGCGCCTTCCACCATTTGCACGCCCCCTGCAAGTGCTGGAAGGAGCACCCGCAGTCCAGTTCCTGATAGTCAGATTGAAGATGTCAGTGTTGAAGTACACCAGGATGAGGAGGATATGGGTGTTGCTGGCGCTGGGGAGGAAATTGACCAGGAGGATTCTGATGGTGAGGTGGTTTGTTTAAGTCAGGCACCCGGGGAGACACCTGTTGTCCGTGGGAGGAATATGGCCGTTGACATGCCAGGTGAAAATACCAAAAAAATCAGCTCTTCCGTGTGGAGGTATTTCACCAGAAATGCGGACAACAGGTGTCAAGCCGTGTGTTCCCTTTGTCAAGCTGTAATAAGTAGGGGTAAGGACGTTAACCACCTCGGAACATCCTCCCTTATACGTCACCTGCAGCGCATTCATAATAAGTCAGTGACAAGTTCAAAAACTTTGGGTGACAGCGGAAGCAGTCCACTGACCAGTAAATCCCTTCCTCTTGTAACCAAGCTCACGCAAACCACCCCACTAACTCCCTCAGTGTCAATTTCCTCCTTCCCCAGGAATGCCAATAGTCCTGCAGGCCATGTCACTGGCAATTCTGACGAGTCCTCTCCTGCCTGGGATTCCTCCGATGCATCCTTGCGTGTAACGCCTACTGCTGCTGGCGCTGCTGTTGTTGCCGCTGGGAGTCGATGGTCATCCCAGAGGGGAAGTCGTAAGCCCACTTGTACTACTTCCAGTAAGCAATTGACTGTTCAACAGTCCTTTGCGAGGAAGATGAAATATCACAGCAGTCATCCTACTGCAAAGCGGATAACTGAGGCCTTGGCATCCTGGGTGGTGAGAAACGTGGTTCCGGTATCCATCATTACTGCAGAGCCAACTAGAGACTTGTTGGAGGTACTGTGTCCCCGGTACCAAATACCATCTAGGTTCCATTTCTCTAGGCAGGCGATACCGAAAATGTACACAGACCTCAGAAAAAGAGTCACCAGTGTCCTAAAAAATGCAGCTGTACCCAATGTCCACTTAACCACGGACATGTGGACAAGTGGAGCAGGGCAGGGTCAGGACTATATGACTGTGACAGCCCACTGGGTAGATGTATGGACTCCCGCCGCAAGAACAGCAGCGGCGGCACCAGTAGCAGCATCTCGCAAACGCCAACTCTTTCCTAGGCAGGCTACGCTTTGTATCACCGGTTTCCAGAATACGCACACAGCTGAAAACCTCTTACGGCAACTGAGGAAGATCATCGCGGAATGGCTTACCCCAATTGGACTCTCCTGTGGATTTGTGGCATCGGACAACGCCAGCAATATTGTGTGTGCATTAAATATGGGCAAATTCCAGCACGTCCCATGTTTTGCACATACCTTGAATTTGGTGGTGCAGAATTTTTTAAAAAACGACAGGGGCGTGCAAGAGATGCTGTCGGTGGCCAGAAGAATTGCGGGACACTTTCGGCGTACAGGCACCACGTACAGAAGACTGGAGCACCACCAAAAACTACTGAACCTGCCCTGCCATCATCTGAAGCAAGAAGTGGTAACGAGGTGGAATTCAACCCTCTATATGCTTCAGAGGTTGGAGGAGCAGCAAAAGGCCATTCAAGCCTATACAATTGAGCACGATATAGTAGGTGGAATGCACCTGTCTCAAGCGCAGTGGAGAATGATTTCAACGTTGTGCAAGGTTCTGATGCCCTTTGAACTTGCCACACGTGAAGTCAGTTCAGACACTGCCAGCCTGAGTCAGGTCATTCCCCTCATCAGGCTTTTGCAGAAGAAGCTGGAGACATTGAAGGAGGAGCTAACACGGAGCGATTCCGCTAGGCATGTGGGACTTGTGGATGGAGCCCTTAATTCGCTTAACAAGGATTCACGGGTGGTCAATCTGTTGAAATCAGAGCACTACATTTTGGCCACCGTGCTCGATCCTAGATTTAAAGCCTACCTTGGATCTCTCTTTCCGGCAGACACAAGTCTGCTGGGGTTGAAAGACCTGCTGGTGACAAAATTGTCAAGTCAAGCGGAACGCGACCTGTCAACATCTCCTCCTTCACATTCTCCCGCAACTGGGGGTGCGAGGAAAAGGCTCAGAATTCCGAGCCCACCCGCTGGCGGTGATGCAGGGCAGTCTGGAGCGACTGCTGATGCTGACATCTGGTCCGGACTGAAGGACCTGACAACGATTACGGACATGTCGTCTACTGTCACTGCATATGATTCTCTCAACATTGATAGAATGGTGGAGGATTATATGAGTGACCGCATCCAAGTAGGCACGTCACACAGTCCGTACTTATACTGGCAGGAAAAAGAGGCAATTTGGAGGCCCTTGCACAAACTGGCTTTATTCTACCTAAGTTGCCCTCCCACAAGTGTGTACTCCGAAAGAGTGTTTAGTGCCGCCGCTCACCTTGTCAGCAATCGGCGTACGAGGTTACATCCAGAAAATGTGGAGAAGATGATGTTCATTAAAATGAATTATAATCAATTCCTCCGCGGAGACATTGACCAGCAGCAATTGCCTCCACAAAGTACACAGGGAGCTGAGATGGTGGATTCCAGTGGGGACGAATTGATAATCTGTGAGGAGGGGGATGTACACGGTGATATATCGGAGGGTGATGATGAGGTGGACATCTTGCCTCTGTAGAGCCAGTTTGTGCAAGGAGAGATTAATTGCTTCTTTTTTGGGGGGGGTCCAAACCAACCCGTCATATCAGTCACAGTCGTGTGGCAGACCCTGTCACTGAAATGATGGGTTGGTTAAAGTGTGCATGTCCTGTTTTGTTTATACAACATAAGGGTGGGTGGGAGGGCCCAAGGACAATTCCATCTTGCACCTCTTTTTTCTTTTCTTTTTCTTTGCATCATGTGCTGATTGGGGAGGGTTTTTTGGAAGGGACATCCTGCGTGACACTGCAGTGCCACTCCTAAATGGGCCCGGTGTTTGTGTCGGCCACTAGGGTCGCTAATCTTACTCACACAGTCAGCTACCTCATTGCGCCTCTTTTTTTCTTTGCGTCATGTGCTGTTTGGGGAGGGTTTTTTGGAAGGGACATCCTGCGTGACACTGCAGTGCCACTCCTAGATGGGCCCGGTGTTTGTGTCGGCCACTAGGGTCGCTAATCTTACTCACACAGCTACCTCATTGCGCCTCTTTTTTTCTTTGCGTCATGTGCTGTTTGGGGAGGGTTTTTTGGAAGGGACATCCTGCGTGACACTGCAATGCCACTCCTAGATGGGCCCGGTGTTTGTGTCGGCCACTAGGGTCGCTAATCTTACTCACACAGCTACCTCATTGCGCCTCTTTTTTTCTTTGCGTCATGTGCTGTTTGGGGAGGGTTTTTTGGAAGGGCCATCCTGCGTGACACTGCAGTGCCACTCCTAGATGGGCCCGGTGTTTGTGTCGGCCACTAGGGTCGCTAATCTTACTCACACAGCTACCTCATTGCGCCTCTTTTTTTCTTTGCGTCATGTGCTGTTTGGGGAGGGTTTTTTGGAAGGGACATCCTGCGTGACACTGCAGTGCCACTCCTAGATGGGCCCGGTGTTTGTGTCGGCCACTAGGGTCGCTTATCTTACTCACACAGCGACCTCGGTGCAAATTTTAGGACTAAAAATAATATTGTGAGGTGTGAGGTATTCAGAATAGACTGAAAATGAGTGTAAATTATGGTTTTTGAGGTTAATAATACTTTGGGATCAAAATGACCCCCAAATTCTATGATTTAAGCTGTTTTTTAGTGTTTTTTGAAAAAAACACCCGAATCCAAAACACACCCGAATCCGACAAAAAAAATTCGGTGAGGTTTTGCCAAAACGCGTTCGAACCCAAAACACGGCCGCGGAACCGAACCCAAAACCAAAACACAAAACCCGAAAAATTTCAGGCGCTCATCTCTAGTGTCAGCACAGGACAGCAGTGAGTCCCGCTCCGTGCTGACAGACTATTGTAGAACAGAATGTGGGCTCCTCTGTGATGTTTTTATTTGCAGTCAGCTAGAATGTGAAACATTTACTATGATCAGTGGATCTTAACCACATAACTGGCTAATATTTTTCCCCAAAATGTCTTCAAAATTGTTGATTTTTATTAATTTTCAAAATATTTAACTAACACCTATTTAAATCTGGTTCAGTATAATTTTATTAACAAAAAAGCAGATTTGTTAATACAATTATACTTCTGTGGGGCAAAATAAGGGCAATACAGTGGGGCCACTACCCATCCTCCAGCGGTAGGGGTGGGGGGTGCTATCAGCAGCAGCTTTGATGTCCCGTGGGCGGTAGTGGGTGTTCTATCTTCCCCCCAGCATGTAGGACCTGGAACAGTAATTTCTGCTACAGTAATTACTCCTTTAGTGCACAGATGATGGGAGATGGGGTGGGAGGGAGAACACTTATCTGTAGAAATGGGCATTGGGCTGAATGAAGGTGCCCCGATACATGACTTCCATTGTGGTAGGGGGTGTTTAAACAGCAGGGGTGGGGTTTATAGTGGAGTGGGCATAATATTTATAATTTTCCGGTGGGAGGGCAATTTGCAGCTCTTCTCCTCAGCGTGTGCTGGGCTGCAGTGTGGGCAGTGAGGCACTTAAAATACATTTTTAATGTATTTTTTTTTAAGGGTGTGTGACCACGCATCCTGTGATGAGGCCAAGCCCCCTGAAATGTACCTGGGCACAGCCAGGCACTATACTGCTCTGCTCATTTATCTCTGGCTACACCCACACAGCACCAGTCGCAGCTCAACCCAGAACCGGCACTATATATAAGCAAACTACGCAGCTGAGTAAGGCACCGCACATAGAGAGCGCTCTGGCCGCGATAGAGAGCCAGGAGCCGCAGCCTTTCTCACTGACTTCTATTACTCACTCAGTGCTGCTGCCTGCTGCGGACGCAGCTCCCATCTATGTAGTGCTGCATGCATATGTAATGAGTGATGGAGTGTCATGACGTCACACCGCTCATTACAATATACGCAAACTGGGCTGAGGCAGGATGCCCACCATTGCCGCGTGGAGCCTGGATTGGACTCAGCGGAGCAGAAATGTTTGAGCAGGTAGCCGGCATCCCGCCACCGCGCTCAAGCTCAAAGAAGAGGCCAGTTCTTCTTTAGGTATTTCTGTTGCTTGGCTGATAGTCACTGCCAGCCTCCACACAGCAGAATACAGCTGCTTACATGAGAATTTCCCAGACCAGTCCCATTCTGTACTTAGTTACCCACTGTCTCCCTGTCAGCCCTGCTTCAGTCACCCACTATCTCCCTGTCACCTCTGCCTCAGTCACCCACTGTCTCCCTGTCACCCCTGCCTAAGTCACCCACTGTCTCTCTGTCACCCCTGCTTCACCAGTCACTCTCTGTATCGTTGTCATCCCTGCCTCAGTCACCCACTATCTCCCTGACACCCCTGCCTCAGTCACCCACTGTCTCCCTGTCACCCCTGCCTAAGTCACCCACTGTCTCCCTGTCACCTCTGCTTCACCAGTCACCCACTGTATCGTTGTCATCCCTGCCTCAGTCACCCACTAGCTCCCTGTCACCCTTGCCGCAGTCACCCACTGTCTCCCTGTCACCTCTGCCTCAGTCACCCACTGTCTCCCTGTCACCCCTGCCTCAGTCACCCACTGTCTCCTCTCACCCCTGCCTCAGTCACCCACTGTCTCCCTCTCACCCCGTCTGACCAGTCACCCACTGTCTCCCTCGCACACCTGCCTTACCAGTCACCCACTAGCTCCCTGTCACCCCTACCTCACTAGTTACTGTACCTACTGTCTCCCTGTCGCCCACTATTGCCCTGTACCCATGGGGGTACAATTGTGTGGCCACACTCAATTTTGTGGTGCACACTGTTCCTTTAATAAGTTTATCCCATCAAGGGCACCAAAATTAAAAAATAAGCTTGGGCCAGCCCTGGCTCCACCCCTACTCAGTACCTGGCTCCACCCTTACTCAGTACAGGTCCTTGAACACGTTCCTCCCCGTGCCCATGTGGACTTTAATCCAGCACTGACTGGACGTGTATTTTTAAATGTTCCAGACTGCATCTGGGTATAACTATGCTTATAAATTAGAACAGTTATCATACACAATTGATGAAGATAATAATAATATAACAATATGAAAATTTTAAACTAATCTGACTTAGATCTTTATAAATGACACATACAGGTCAATCCAGTTAGCCTCGATTATCTCACTGTACGGTGGCCCGAATTTCGCAGAAAAGTGCTCACCGCCAGAGGTCAGAGCAATTTTGTGCAAATTGGGGCCGATTTTAGCCCGCAAACAGTTTGATGAACAGGGAGGCGTGCAGTTAAACCACAACCCCTCCCTGGCTGACCATGCCCCCTTTTGGAATTATGGGTAGGAGGAGGCGCGATTTTTCACCTTGCTTGGGTGCCAAAAACCCTAGTTACGCCTTTACTGACAACAATTCACATTCACTGTCTGGCTGAAGGCTGGGAGATAGGTTAAGAATGCTGCCTCACTGCTAGGATTGTGTGACCACCACCAAACCCTGCTCAGTAGCCCCTGGAATTGTGGGGCCCTGGGCAGCTGCCCAGCGTGCCTGTACGTTACAATGGCCCTGGTCTGTAGACTCATATTCAGGCACTTTGTGTTACAGTACACGTCTGTAATGTGGTGTCATACAGTATGTGCGTGTTTACTTCTATTTCCATCAGTGTCAAAGCCGTCATGTCCATATTCATCCAATATTAGCAAGTGGCACTTGTAGGTAATATATTCTTTATCATTTCAGCAGCATGCTAATTTAATTATTATATGCAAATCATCAAAATTGCAAATAGAACAGTAAATTAATTAGCATTTCTAACACTGAAAACATGAACTTAGTTATTTGCATACGTCTGCTCTCAGCACCATGATAAATGACACAATAATGCAGTATAGGGGGTCTGTGTACCATACCGTGTAGGAGCCGCAGTACAGTGTACATTTGCTGTCCACCTCTAGTCCTCGAGTGCAGTTGTACATCCCGCGGAGTATCAGTGGTAACGGGTCACAAATGACCGGAATGCAGCGGCCCATGCCCCAGAATCCTGTCTGCAGACAGTGTATTTTCATGAACTTTCTGTAACACAAATATGAACAAGCAATTAAGGGGGTAATTCCAAGTTGATCGCAGCAGAATTTTTTTTAGCAGTTGGGCAAAACCATGTGCACTGCAGGGGGGGGCAGATATAACGTGCAGAGAGAGGTAGATTTGGGTGTGGTGTGTTCAATCTGCAATCTAATTTGCAGTGTAACAATAAAGCAGCCAGTATTTACCCTGCACAGAAACAAAATAACCCACCCAAACCTAACTCTTTCTGCAAATGTTACATCTGCCCCCCCTGCAGTGCAAATGGTTTTGCCCAATTGCTAAAAATTTCCTGCTGCGATCAACTTGGAATTACCCCCATAGTCTCTTTAATGCAACATTATTTAGCGTTAGTCTTAAATGCAAGGTGAGACTTTTCAGTATTAGACTTATTTTTAGAAGCCACTTCCTCTTTTTTGTCTTACTCGAGACTCGCTATGATTAATGAGTCTAGAGCCAGTATGGGCGTGGACTCAAAGAAAGTGGTCTTCGGCTGCAGTGGGCTTGCAGTAGCAATGGAAGTATAGTAGTGGTGTGTTATGGGCGTCTAACGTTAAGACAAACATACAGTAGCTGCCAAAATTCTCAAATGCAGCCTCTTGAAGCTTGATGCAGTGCCATAACAGGGCTCAAATGTGCCCTTGTGGCAGACCATCCCCTGTGAACTCAACGCCATAAAGTTGTGAGTGTGTCCCCCCTCCACTCCTTGTCTGTATGTGTATTAGTGTGCCATCCTCCCCTCCTAGTCTGTATATGCGTCAGTGTGCCCCCCTTCCCTCATAGTCTGTATATGCTGAAGTCAGGGCTGGTTCTAGACCTTGTGGTGCTCAGGGCAAACGCTTGCTCTGGCACCCCCCACCCCGCTCCTCTCCCCATTGAAAACAGGGACAGTGCGTGCCAAAAATATAGGGGCATGTCCACATAATAGTACCGATTCACATTTCACCACACAGTAGTGTCCATCAGTCACACTACACCACACCACACAGTACAGCAGACGTTCTCCGCTCCAAAGGAGAGCACCCAGAAAAAAATGCATATATATGCGCCCATATTCCGAGTAGCATGCATCCAGAGATGTGTCTGCGCCTGCATGCTTAACGTCTCTACTGCCTGGTTTACTAGTAATCATCGCCACCAGTGTGGACTTGCAGGATTGTAGAAAGCAATAGCCGGCCAAGTGATGGGAGTTCTAAAATAAAAACAACTATGTGCAGTGACATACATTGCACGCCAAGGAGAGGGCATTCTCCTCCTCCCCTACACAGCTGGATTGGGCCCATTACAAACCCCACCTTAGCATCCCGGTGGACTTGCACCTGCCCTATAATAGGTGCAAATACTTTCCTCAGCTCTGCATAGCCTGCATTTGCAACATCGCTGCACTGTGCCTACAGGTGGTATTCATGTGACCGGCGGGCAGGAGACCGATGGTCACATGACCTCCCTCAACATCCCACCCCCTCACTATCCCGACGGTTGGCATGCCGACCAACAGGGACTATTCTCACTCGTGGGTGTCCACGACACCCATAGAGTGGAATAGAACCCGCGGCGACCTCACCGTGCCCGCAAGTGGCTTGCAGCACTCGCCCCTCCCCGCCGGGATCCCGGCGTCGGAATGCTGCTGGGATCCCGGCGGCGGTATACTGACCGGCGGTCAGGAGACCATCGGTAGGTCATACCACACCCCATTAAAACATCCAGTAATAAATCATTGCCACAGTATTGGGTGCTGACAGGGGGAGGTGACCGGTACTATTTTCCAGGGAATGATGGGGGCATGGCAAGCTTTGTAGGAGATTTAAGGCCCTCCAAGACACGTATCGCTGCTTCAAGTCTGCACAAATTGAAGTTCCCTATTATTTATTCTAATAGCATGGTCATGCCTCCCAGATGTAGCCATATTCCCATTATTACCCGGACCCTCAGTGTGTCTAGATGGCCCTGTCGCTCTTAAGTACTGTATAGATGAAATCATATTGTGCATGTATCTGTATTGACGGTACTTAGGAGCACCCATTACTGGAGCATGCACAGAGCAAATTCAGGCAAGATATGCTCTACAGATGTGCGTATCTTCATCTCTGGCCATATTGTGTGAATAGTAGTGACTTGCTACTCTGGCTTGGAACAGAAAAATTATAGGACATGTGCTCCTCAAGAGTGTATGAAACAGGGGGAAATATGCAACTCTCAGGGACACAGATATAGGTTTCGCAGTGGTACATGCAAATTCACAGTCATAAAGGTCCAATTTTGCATCACATTCCAGTATTTAGTTGTAAAATATAAATACAGCTGGATGAGCCCCCCAGGGGGTGATGGCCGGAGGGTGGCCAGAGTGGTGTAGGGACCGTGCAGCAGGAGACAGCTGAAGGGGCCAGCGCGGTGTGCAAAGCGGGAGGCGGCCAGGGGGGTGCTGGCCAGCGCGCGGTGTGGTTGCGGCCGTTATGTTGCGGTGCCCCTCCTCCCCGTCTGCGGCCGTCATCATTCAGTAGCACTGAAGTCTGAGGGGGAGGAGCTGAGAGTAGAGAGGAGCGCGGCTCCTCCTCCACTCCGCCCAGGCACTTCAATAACTTGCGGGGAGGAGACGCTCGAGAGGAGAGCTGCCCCTCCTCCCGCTCTGGCCGGGATTCACAGACTGAAGCCGTGGCAGCGGCATTGTCTGTCGCCGGCATACAATGAATCAGTGTGACTCATTGTTATGCCGGCGGTTATGGGCCTCTTCACTGCGGCAGGCTGTGGGCCTATTTTCAATGGGGGACCTGGAGCTGCAGCTCCATCTGCCCCATTGTTAAGCCGGCCCTGCATGAAGCCATGCCTCCAGATGCAATCCAGTCTCATCTTATTCTGGCCATACACCTAAAGATTTATTGTCCGATCTGGCTGGTTGGAATGAAAATCTGTTAATGTATGGGAGCAAATTTACCCAATTTGTCTGATCGACCGTTTTTGTCAGTTTTCCAGGATTTCGGAGCAAATGGTCAATTGTCATTTGCTCCCATACATTACCAGATTTTTGTTCCAACCAGCCAGATCGGACTATAAATCTTTAGGTGATTGGGCAGCTTTAGCCAGGTACAGCAACGGGAGGGAGTCACAGCTTAGAGGAAGTAGTCGCAGCCTGAGCTTTGTAGATGTGACACATTGTGAAAAAATCATAGAGAGGACTCTTTTTAGAGGTAAACTTTCTAACGTTTCTATAAATGAAAAGTGTGATATTGCCAATATCAACCAATCAGATTCTGTCTATGATTTTCTAGGACACAATATGGAAATGACAGCTAGAATCTGAAATACTTTATTCTCAAGGTATTATTAGTGAAATCTAGCCAGTATTTTACTACATCTATTTTCAATGATCACTGTGGTGAATTAACATTCAGGCTCTTACCAGTGTTTTTATTTTAGCCAACACTTGCTCAGTTTGGTCGCATACACTGCAAGAGGATGGAGGGGGATCAATGGGGTGTCCTTCAATCAACCCCTGACCACAAGGACAAGCGGTGCTTATACGTCACATGTCTAATGGGATGGAGTGCAGCATGCGGTGTCTCTGGTGTTTTCCTAGCGCCATTGGACTGCCAGCCTAAGGACAATTTTCTATTGAAATAAATGTTTGACATTTCATATTAACTCCGTGAAGATGCAATGCCGTTTCCACACATAATGATAAAAAAATATATGTAGATAAAATAGGTTTTCTTCGTGAAATGACTTATAGAGCTGGGAATTCACATTACCAGAGCATATTCTCACTACTTTACCCATTACGCCCATTCAGTTTATGATTGAACCAGATCATCGTAATCCAACCATACTTTATCTGGAAGTAATGCTGTACAGATCAGATCATTTAGGAGTTTAAAAAAAACTTAAAAAATAATAAAATGTAAAGCAAGCAAACAAGCACTGGGCCTGATTTAGGTCCCAAAGGATCTGCTGTACATGTCACAAAGTATTGATGTCCGTTTTTTTTCCGCAAGTGCAAGACCCGTACTGAGCATGTGCAGTACAGATGGAGCCATCTTTATCTTGGCCTTTGATAGAATTAATTGAGCCAGGGCAGTCAGACTTAATCCCCTGAGGTAATGACTTAGGGGGACATGTACTAACTAAACAGTGATAAAAGTGGAGAAATGGGCCAGTGGAGAAGTTGCCCATGGCAACCAATCAGCATTGATGTAACATTTATAATTTGAATATTATAAAAGTATACAGAGCAGCTGATTGGTTGCCATGGGCAACTTCTCCACTGACTCATTTCTCCACTTTTATCACTGTTTAGTACATGTCCCCCTTAATCCCCTGATGTATTGTTTTCTCTGTATTGTATTGCGGCTGAGAACAATAAATGAAGGGCTTATGCTAATAAACCTTGGTGTGCCAAGGTGCAGCAGAGAAGCCAAGATAAGCGTGGCTCCATCTGTATGTTGTCTGCAGCCATTTGGGGGCGGTGAAGGCCTTCGCAGGGCCGAAACTAGGGTTTCTGTCACCCGGGGCAAGGCAGTCATTTGCCCCCCCCCCAATATACAGAAATATATCCTCCTGTACATGTACACACCATCAATACACAGTACGCCCTTGTATATACACATACCCCAATATACTGTTATTAAATACACCCCTCCTATACATACAAATTAAGTACCCACCCCGGGTACTCCAGCATACACACACGCGCACACACACACACACACACACACACACACACACACACAACACCTGGTTACGCTGCACTGCTCCAGTACACACACACTGGGTTACACTGCACTGCTCCAGCACACACATCGGGTTACACTGAACTGCTCCAGTAGACACACACATACGCACACACACACGGTTACACTGCAATGCTCCAGCACACACCCACGCAGAGGGTTACACTGCATTGCTCCAGCACTCACATGCTGGGTTACACTGAACTGCTCCAGCACACACAGGGTTACACTGCACTGCTCCAGCACACCCACACACAGGTTACACTGCACTGCTCACTGCTCCAACACACACAAGGTTACACTGCACTGCTCCAACACACATACACACAGGGTTATACTGCACTGCTCACTGCTCCAACACACACACACACACACACACACACACACACAAGGTTACACTGCACTGCTCCAACGCACATACACAGAGGGTTACACTGCACTGCTCACTGCTCCAACACACACACACACACACACACACACAAGGTTACACTGCACTGCTCCAACGCACATACACACAGGGTTACACTGCACTGCTCACTGCTCCAACACACACACACACAAGGTTACACTGAACTGCTCCAGTAGACACACACATACGCACACACACACGGTTACACTGCAATGCTCCAGCACACACCCACGCAGAGGGTTACACTGCATTGCTCCAGCACTCACATGCTGGGTTACACTGAACTGCTCCAGCACACACAGGGTTACACTGCACTGCTCCAGCACACCCACACACAGATTACACTGCACTGCTCACTGCTCCAACACACACAAGGTTACACTGCACTGCTCCAACACACATACACACAGGGTTATACTGCACTGCTCACTGCTCCAACACACACACACACACACACACACACACACACACACACACACACACAAGGTTACACTGCACTGCTCCAACGCACATACACAGAGGGTTACACTGCACTGCTCACTGCTCCAACACACACACACACACACAAGGTTACACTGCACTGCTCCAACGCACATACACACAGGGTTACACTGCACTGCTCACACACACACACACACACACAAGGTTACACTGCACTGCTCCGACACACATACACACAGGGTTACACTGCACTACTCACTGCTCCAACACACACACACACACACACACACACACACACACACAAGGTTACACTGCACTGCTCTAACACACATACACACAGGGTTACACTGCACTGCTCCCTGCTCCAACACACACACACACACACACACACACACACACTGGGTTACAGTACACAGCACACATATTTTACATATATAGCTGTCCGCCTGTCCCTACTTTTCCAGACTTCTAGCGCTGATCTACTGAATCAGTCAGGGCCCCCTCCTCTCAGTTTCTGAAGCGTCACACACACAGCGCTGGCAGAGGCTTGCATGTGTGTGAACTTGAAGTGACGCCTCTACGTACATGTGTCTCCGACGGGAAGCAGATTACTTGACTGTCCTGGCACAGCAGAGCGGGGTCGGGACCTCTTCAACCCGGCTGCGCCGTCCTGCACTGCATGCCCTGGTTACCGCCTCATACATGTATTTCCGGGAAGCAGATCTCCGGAGCATCCCGGCGCAGCGGAGCGGGGGCAGTGCGTCTTCAACCCCTGCACTGCATGCCTCGCCGGTTACCGCCTCGCGACAGCGCCCTCTCTCTTTCCGCGCCCAGGTCGCCTGCCCCCCTAGCCCCCCCCTAGTTACGGCTCTGGCCTTCGTTTCCCAAAACTGAGGTGTGTCGCCTCTATTTGGGGGGAGTGCTGAGGCCAGGATATCTGTCTTCCGATGGAGATATTCTGTCCTCTATGCAGGAGTTGTGGCAGCTGGCTTGTGTGAACTCACAGATCACGCAGCCGGCCGATGGAGCCTCACGTGATCTGATGCTGTGTCCCAGGATGCACCACTGGATCCCACATACATGCAAGAGGCATCTACTTATGGTAGATGCTAGAATCAAGTGGGCTAAGGGACCATTTCCGTAAGGGGGAGGAGTTACGACGCAAGGGGGAGGAGCTAGGCCAGCGGGATAGTTCCTCTACTATCCACGCCACCAACTATTACCTTTAGTAATTAGGTGGTGAGCGAAGCGGAGCGGAGCGAGCCACCGTGCCCGAAGCGTGGCGAGCGAAGCGAGCCCGCGAGGGTACTTTTCGGGTACCCTGTTCGCCCGTAGCTCCTCCCCCTGGTGACGTAGCTCCTCCCCTCAATACGTCACAAGGTCCCTTCAGCCCCTCCGATATAGAACCAACCATCTACTTATACAGGACACCGCCTGCTGCATTACCACAGCTGTGCATCGCTGCTGCTTCTAAGTAAGCAGCAGCAATGCCTCCTCCAACCACATCTGACTCAGCCCCATTGTTTCCAAAAAGTCTACACAAGGGAATCTTCTTTTCTGCAATAGTCTAAATGGAAATGACAAATAAGCAATGCGTATTGACAATATACCGGCAACACTAATGAATAAAGTATTAGCAGTTGGAGGGGTACATAAGCAAGCAGCCCATTGGAAGAGACAACATCACCAGCCTACTGTACATACTGTAAGAGGCATACTTGGGGATATGTCTGTAGATGTATGATGTATTTGTATGGTAAAAGTTGCATCATTGCCATCCACTTGTTATCTGATAATCAGCTATCCTTAGCGGTGAAACTCATCAAAGTCAAGTCTGACCACGGCAGTGCTGCTGCGTGACCTCTGACGAGTGGAGCCGGGCAGTGGTAGAGGGACCTGGGAACAATCATCATCTGAAGATGGCAAATGTTCCCCAAGTCAAGCTTCAAAAATATTGTATTTTTGGAGCTTGATGAATTTAAGTCTCCGGCTCGTATATGGGGACAGCGGGTCAGTTCGGGAGTGAAAGGTAAGTACTATTAGGAGATATCCATGATATCTCCTGCATTACTATTTTAATGAATAGCACTGAGACCTAATCTATATATATATAAAAATGGATGTATGTGTGTATGTTCTAGCATAACTCTGGAATGCCTGGAGCAATTTAAAACAAACTTGGTACACATACGAGGCCACACACACTACTTGGAGGCCACACACACTACTGAGCCTCATTATGACTTGTTTTAAGGACATTACATCAAAGTTGGATCAGCCTGGAGTGTGTTTTTCCACTTTAATTTTGAGGGTGACTCCAAATCCAGACCTCCATGGGTTAATAAATGTGATCTCCATTGATCATTTTTGTGTGATTTTGTTGTCAGCACATTCAACTATGTAAAGAACAAAGTATTTAATAAGAATATTTCATTCATTCAGATCTAGGATGTGTTATTTTAGTGTTCCCTTTATTTTTTTGAGCAGTGTGTATATATATATATATATATATGTGTGTGTGTATACGGTATATATATGTGTAGATAATAAGAATTTACTTACCGATAATTCTATTTCTCATAGTCCGTAGTGGATGCTGGGGACTCCGTAAGGACCATGGGGAATAGCGGCTCCGCAGGAGACTGGGCACATCTAAAGAAAGCTTTAGGACTAACTGGTGTGCACTGGCTCCTCCCCCTATGACCCTCCTCCAAGCCTCAGTTAGGATACTGTGCCCGGACGAGCGTACACAATAAGGAAGGATTTTGAATCCCGGGTAAGACTCATACCAGCCACACCAATCACACCGTATAACTTGTGATCTGAACCCAGTTAACAGTATGATAACAGAGGAGCCTCTGAAAAGATGGCTCCCAACAATAATAACCCGATTTTTGTAACAATAACTATGTACAAGTATTGCAGACAATCCGCACTTGGGATGGGCGCCCAGCATCCACTACGGACTATGAGAAATAGAATTATCGGTAAGTAAATTCTTATTTTCTCTAACGTCCTAAGTGGATGCTGGGGACTCCGTAAGGACCATGGGGATTATACCAAAACTCCCAAACGGGCGGGAGAGTGCGGATGACTCTGCAGCACCGAATGAGAGAACTCCAGGTCCTCCTCAGCCAGGGTATCAAATTTGTAGACTTTAGCAAACGTGTTTGCCCCTGACCAAGTAGCTGCTCGGCAAAGTTGTAAAGCCGAGACCCCTCGGGCAGCCGCCCAAGATGAGCCCACTTTCCTTGTGGAACGGGCTTTTACAGATTTTAGCTGTGGCAGGCCTGCCACAGAATGTGCAAGCTGAATTGTACTACAAATCCAACGAGCAATAGTCTGCTTAGAAGCAGGAGCACCCAGCTTGTTGGGTGCATACAGGATAAACAGCGAGTCAGATTTCCTGACTCCAGCCGTCCTGGAAACATATTTTCAGGGCCCTGACAACATCCAGCAACTTGGATTCCTCCAAGTCCCTAGTAGCTGCAGGCACCACAATAGGTTGGTTCAGGTGAAAACGCTGGAACCACCTTAGGGAGAAACTGAGGACGAGTCCTCAATTCCGCCCTGTCCGAATGGAAAATCAGATAAGGGCTTTTACAGGATAAAGCCGCCAATTCTGACACGCGCCTGGCCCAGGCCAGGGCCAACAGCATGACCACTTTCCATGTGAGATATTTTAACTCCACAGATTTAAGTGGTTCAAAACAATGTGACTTTTGGAACCCAAACTACATTGAGATCCCAAATTGCCCCTGGAGGCACAAAAGGAGGCTGTATATGCAGTACCCCTTTTACAAACGTCTAAACTTCAGGGACTGAAGCTAGTTCTTTTTTGGAAGAAAATTGACAGGGCCGAAATCTGAACCTTAATGGACCCCAATTTCAGGCCCATAGGCACTCCTGTTTGCAGGAAATGTAGGAATCGACCCAGTTGAATTTCCTCCGTCGGGCCTTACTGACCTCGCACTACGCAACATATTTTCGCCAATTGCGGTGATAATGTTTTTGCTGTTTCATCCTTCCTGGCTTTAGATCAGGATATGGATGACTTCATCCGGAATGCCTTTGTTCCTTCAGGATCCGGTGTTCAACCGGCATGCCGTCAAACGCAGCCGCGGTAAGTCTTGGAACAGACAGGGTCCTTGCTGGAGCAGGTCCCTTCTTAGAGGTAGAGGCCACGGATCCTCCGTGAGCATCTCTTGAAGTTCCGGTTACCAAGTCCTTCTTGGCCAATCCGGAGCCACGAATATAGTGCTTTCTCCTCTCCATCTTATCAATCTCAGTACCTTGGGTATGAGAGGCAGAGGAGGGAACACATACACTGACTGGTACACCCACGGTGTTACCAGAGCGTCTACAACTATTGCCTGAGGGTCTCTTGACCTGGCGCAATACCTGTCGAGTTTTTTAATCATGTGGACGACTTCTGGGTGAAGTCCCCACTCTCCCGGGTGGAGGTCGTGCTGAGGAAGTCTGCTTCCCAGTTGTCCACTCCCGGAATGAATACTGTTGACAGTGCTATCACATGATTTTCCGCCCAGCGAAGAATCCCTGCAGCTTCTGCCATTGCCCTCCTGCTTCTTGTGCCACCCTGTCTGTTTACGTGGGTGACTGCCATGATGTTGTCCGACTGGATCAACACCGGCTGACCTTGAAGCAGAGGTCTTGCTAAGCTTAGAGCATTGTAAATGGCCCTTAGCTTCAGGATATTTATGTGAAGTGATGTATCCAGGCTTGACCCTAAGCCCTGGATATTCCATCCCTGTGTGACTGCTCCCCAGCCTCGCAGGCTGGCATCCGTGGTCACCAGGACCCAGTCCTGAATGCCGAATCTGCGGCCCTCTAGAAGATGAGCACTCTGCAACCACCACAGGATGGATACCCTTGTCCTTGGTGACAGGGTTATCCGCTGATGCATCTGAAAATGCGACCCGGACCATTTGTCCAGTAGGTTCCACTGGAAAGTTCTTGCGTGGAATCTAACGAATGGGATTGCTTCGTAGGAAGCCACCATTTTTACCCAGAACCCTTGTGCATTGATGCACTGAGACTTGGTTCGGTTTTAGGAGGTTCCTGACTAGCTCGGATAACTCCCTGGCTTTCTCCTCCGGGAGAAACACCTTTTTTTCTGGACTGTGTCCAGGAACATCCCTAGGAAACAGAAGACAAGTCGTCGGAACCAGCTGCGATTTTGGAATATTGAGAATCCAATCGTGCTGCCGCAACACTACCTGAGATAGTGCTACACCGACTTCCAACTGTTCCCTGGATCTTACCCTTATCAGGGAATCGTCCAAGTAAGGGATAACTAAAATTCCCTTCCTTCGAAGGGATATCATTTCGGCCATTACCTTGGTAAAGACCCGGGGTGCCGTGGACCATCCCTACGGCAGCGTCTGAACTGATAGTGACAGTTCTGTACCATAACCTGAGGTACCCTTGGTGAGAAGGGTAAATTTTGACATGAAGGTAAGCATCCTTGATGTCCCGAGACATCATGTAGTCCCCTTCTTCCAGGTTCGCAATCACTGCTCTGAGTGACTCAATCTTGAATTTAAACCTCTGTATGTAAGTGTTCAAAGATTTTAGATTTTAGATTTAGAATCGGTCTCACCGAGCCGTCTGGCTTCGGTACCACAATAGTGTGGAATAATACCCCGTTCCCTGTTGCAGGAGGGGTACCTTGATTATCACCTGCTGGGAATACAGCTTGTGAATGGCTTCCAAAACTGCCTCCCTGTCAGAGGGAGACGTCGGTAAAGCCGACTTTTGGAAACGGCGAGGGGGAGACGTCTCGAATTCCAATATGTACCCTTGAGATATTACCTGAAGGATCCAGGGGTCTACTTGCGAGTGAGCCCACTGCACACTGAAATTCATTGAGAACGGGTCCCCACCGTGCTTGAGCTTGTAAGGCCCTAGCGTCATACTGAGGGCTTGGCAGAGGCGGGAAAGGGTTTCTGTTCCTGGGAACTGGCTAATCTCTTCAGCCTTTTTCCTCTCCCTCTGTCACGAGCAGAAAAGAGGAACCTTTTGTCCGCTTGCCAACAAAAGACTGCGCCTGATAATACGGCGTCTTATTTTGAGAGGCGACCTGGGGTACAAACGTGGATTTCCCAGTTGTTGCCGTGGCCACCAGGTCTAAAAGACCGACCCCAAATGTTCCCTTTCAAAGGCAATACTTCCAAATGCCGTTTGGAATCCGCATCACCTGACCATTTTACTGGTAGAATTGGACAACGCACTTATACTTGATGCCAGTCGGCAAATATTCCGCTGTACATCATGCATATATAGAAATGCATCTTTTAAATGCTCTATAGGCAATAATATACTATCCTTATCTAGGATATCAATATTTCCAGTCAGGGAATCCGACCATGCCAACCCAGCACTGCACCTCCAGGCTGAGGCGATTGCTGGTCGCAGTATAACACCAGTATGTGTGTGAATACATTTTTGGATACCCTCCTGCTTTCTATCAGCAGGATCCTTAAGGGCGGCCATCTCATGAGAGGGTAGAGCCCTTGTTCTTACAAGCGTGTGAGCGCCTTATCCCCCCTAGGGGGTGTTTCCCAACGCACCCTAACCTCTGGCGGGAAACGGTATACAGCCAATACTTTTTAAGAAATTATCAATTGTTATCGGGGGGAAACCCACGCATCATCACACACCTCATTTTATTTCTCAGATTCAGGAAAACTACAGGTAGTTTTTCCCTCACCGAACATAATACCCCTTTTTGGTGGTACTCGTATTATCAGAAATGTATAAAACATTTTCCATTGTCTCAATCATGTAACGTGTGGCCCTACTGGAAATCACGGTTGTCTCTTCACCGTCGACACAGGAGTCAGTATCCGTGTCGGCGTCTGTATCTGCCATCTGAGGTAACGGGCGCTTTAGAGCCCCTGACGGCCTATGAGACGTCTGGACAGGCACAAGCTGAGTAGCCGGCTGTCTCATGTCAACCACTGTTTTTTTATACAGAGCTGACACTGTCACGTAATTTTCAACAGTACATCCACTCAGGTGTCGACCCCCTAGGTGGTGACATCACTGTTACAGACACTCTGCTCCGTCTCCACATCATTTTTCTCCTCATACATGTCGACACAAACGTACCGACACACAGCACACACACAGGGAATGCTCTGATAGAGGACAGGACCCCACTAGCCCTTTGGGGAGACAGAGGGAGAGTATGCCAGCACACACCAGAGCGCTATATATATATACAGGGATAACCTTATATAAGTGCTTTTCCCCTTATAGCTGCTGTATGTTTTAATACTGCGCCTAATTAGTGCCCCCCTCTCTTTTTTTAACCCTTTCTGTAGTGTAGTGACTGCAGGGAAGAGCCAGGGAGCTTCCCTCCAACTGAGCTGTGAGGGAAAATGGCGCCAGTGTGCTGAGGAGATAGGCTCCGCCCCCTTTCCGGCGGCCTTATCTCCCGTTTTTCTGTATATTCTGGCAGGGATTAAATGCATCCATATAGCCCAGGAGCTATATGTGATGTATTTTTTGCCATGTAAGGTATTTTTATCATGTTTTATTGCGTCTCAGGGCGCCCCCCCCAGCGCCCTGCACCCTCAGTGACCGGAGTATGAAGTGTGCTGAGAGCAATGGCGCACAGCTGCAGTGCTGTGCGCTACCTTATTGAAGACAGGAACGTCTTCTGCCGCCGATTTTTCCGGACCTCTTCGCTCTTCTGGCTCTGTAAGGGGGCCGGCGGCGCGGCTCCGGGACCCATCCAGGCTGGGCCTGTGATCGTCCCTCTGGAGCTAATGTCCAGTAGCCAAGAAGCCCAATCCACTTTAGTGAGTTCGCTTCTTCTCCCCTTAGTCCCTCGATGCAGTGAGCCTGTTGCCAGCAGGTCTCACTGAAAATAACAAACCTAAACTAAAACTTTCACTAAGAAGCTCAGGAGAGCCCCTAGTGTGCACCCTTCTCGTCGGGCACAGAAATCTAACTGAGGCTTGGAGGAGGGTCATAGGGGGAGGAGCCAGTGCACACCAGTTAGTCCTAAAGCTTTCTTTAGATGTGCCCAGTCTCCTGCGGAGCCGCTATTCCCCATGGTCCTTACGGAGTCCCCAGCATCCACTTAGGACGTTAGAGAAATGTAGATATATATATAAATATATATATATATATATATATATATACACACACACACACACACTAGTTTTACGGTCCCAGCATATACTGAGTCACCTCAGTCCCCACCCCCGTGATTCGCTCCACCCAGTTCTGGAAACCCTCCCATGCAAATCCTGCGTTTGCCACTGGCTGTCACGCTGGCAGGCCACCCCTCCCCATTTTGTCAGTAAGGGGGCATGCCCAGCGCTCTGTGATCTGCTGGCATGCCCCCAGTCCCTCTGTCTCCAGTGAATAGACCCTGCGCACATGCACACAGCGTTTATTCAGGTATCCGTTCAGATGGTCGACAATGTTAAGGTCGACACTCATTAGGTCGACCACTATTGGTCGACACTGACATGGACAAATGGTCGACGCATTAAAATGGTCGACACATGGAAAGGTCGACATGAGTTTTTAAAAAAAAAAAATTGGAACTTTTTCATACATAACGATCCACGTGCACTAATTGGGGTTCCCCATCACTTTACGCAGAAAACGACACATATTTTTTTTTAAACCCATATCGACTTTTTATGTGTCGACCTTTCATGTGTCGACCATTTTTACATGTCCACCATTTTCCCATGTCGGCCATGTCAATGTCGACCAATAGTGGTCGACCTAATGAGTGTCGACCTTAACATTGTTGACCATTCATACCGGAACCGTTTATTCACTGCTGCTCTGCTATGTAACAGTAACAGGGAGCCTCCCAACTGCCCCCATCCCCACCGAGGGACACTGCGGGTAGGACAGTGCCGACAAAATGGGACTGTTTGTGAGAGTTGGGAGGTATGGGAATGAAAGAGGAGACCATAAACCCATCATATAAGAAACACTGACGTCTTTATTTGAGGGCAACAGCTCCTCCATTACCCTAATCTTAGTAACTTCATCGGTCCAGTCATTAACAGATAGTAAAGAAGTTGATTCCCAAAACCAAGAAATCAAAGCTTTAATTCCATTGGCCTAATGAAAATGGAAAAGCAATTTTTATTTTTTTATTTGATGACATGAAAAGAGATCAGAAACCTAGGTGCAGTAACAGAGGGGATTTGAACATGTACTGAAGGGCACACATTGGGGGTAATTTCAAGTTGATCGCAGCAGGATTTTTGATAGCAATTGGGCAAAACCATGTGCACTGCAGGGGAGGCAGATATAACATGTGCAGAGAGAGTTAGATTTGGGTGGGTTATTTTATTTCTGTGCAGGGTAAATACTGGCTGCTTTATTTTTACACTGCAAATTAGATTGCAGATTAAACACACCACCCAAATATAACTCTCTCTGCACATGTTATATCTGCCTCCCCTGCAGTGCACATGGTTTTGCCCAATTGCTATCAAAAATCCTGCTGCGATCAACTTGGAATTACCCCCATTGTGTTATGGGCTTTCATTGTAATCACACAACGGTCTAACAAAACCTGCAGCTGTGCGGCCAGCGTTACACACTCCAGCAATAGCATCATAAAAAGCAATGAAATGATGAGAACCGCACTCCTTCCAGTAACAAACATAAAAAGATTTATCTGGCCACAATATAAGAGTAAAAGAGATCCATAACATGGAAAGTAGTTCCCAGGATTTTACTCCTTATGGAGTTTTAACTTTTTTATTGTGGCTGGGTAAAGTTTTTCTTATTTATTACTGAAAGCAAAGTGGGCCTCATAATTCCCATAGGAATTCCTGAGAGGCTGTGGTGGAAGTATGCATACAGTGTGTTACCTTACCAATGGCTTCAATTGGCCTGTTCTGTGTCTGTGACGTTATAGATTGAACAGGAACAAATCGAAAGTCTAAGCTACTCTGTGCCAACATGAGGGAATAGGGCAAATCCTTTATTATGCATTAAACGCCCCATATATTTATACTGCTGACGGACACCTATGCCCAACCACCTAATCTAATAGATTTCAATGTAATCACTGGTGGATGGTTGTATGGCAGAATAACAACAAAGCAACCTACTGTATGCTACGGACGGGGCCAGGGGACAAGGGGGGTTGGCGGCACATGCAGTTACTTGCACCGGTGTTGCTTATAATGCTTACGCACGGAATCATTGTCCCTGTTTTATAATTGTTTGTTTAGGGATTGTGTAATAATTAATATTTTATACAGCTTTTCTGTGTAGTTTATTTACAAACATCAGATGCAGAATGTTTGCACTTGGCACAGCAAACACTGTAATAACAAGCGGCTTTATATTTCTCCGTTCAACAACTATTATATAAACAAAAGGAGCTATGTAGACGGTACCACTCAGAAGTGCTTAGGCTTAACAAAACAATACATGGGTTTTGTCGAAGTGAAATAAGAAATATCACCAGTTTGTTTGCCTTAACACAAATTGCCACCTTGAATCTAGCGGCTACATGGCCTAAATCTTTTTAGGCTGAGCCATACACTGTTTTATTGTGTAGGGCACAGTGGGGGGCAGCGGCATTTCTAGAGAGGAGGGGACCTGTGTGCAGACTCCGTGTGTGGGCCCCCTCCTCTCCTGTAGCCGTCATCGCCACTGCACCATCTTTCCAGAGTCCTGCGCATGCGCTGTAGACTCTAGCACTGTGCCAGAGTCTCTAGCACTCAGTGCGCTAGCAGCGGCGGTGACGGCTACGGGAGAGTAGGGGACCCATACACAGTCGCCGATGGACGCCAGAAAGGTAAGTATAGAAGAAATGGGTGCAGTGTGTGTGGTGTGGGCCCCCTCTGGACTCAGGGGCCCGTGTGCACCGCACACACTGCACCCATTATAGATACGCCAGTGGTGGGGGGATTGCTGCGGATTTCAGGCTGTTGTAGTCACATCATCAGTCACCCTCTGGCTGACGTCCACCAGTACAGGGTGACCAGTTATGGTGTGGCTCTAGCATGACTTCATGTGACTGCAAGCAGTTTTATAGGCACATTTAAATGCCCTGGCATTCCACAAAGCTTAAGCTGGGCCTGGATGAATGTGTACTGTATAAAATGTTTTTTTTTGTGTGGCCTGACCTATTACGTTTCACCCACACTCCAAAAAAACATACTAGTAGCCTAATTGGCTGCTGATAAAAAAATTGCCATGCTGCTACTCGGTATCGCTGAGCATCTTTTCGTGCAGGTGTTTCATTAAAATGCATTTTATTCGCAAAATGATGCAAATAAGGCGCACAATCAGCTTTTGCTGATTAAAATGATGTGCAGTATGCCCATTCTGTGTGACTGTGACTGTGGCTGTGTCTGCATACGAAATGCTACGCTACAGTGTTTTCCTAGATAACACTGTAATGTACCATTTCGTATGCAGATACAGCCAAAGACGCACACAGAATATAGGCAAGCTGAATATCATTTTAATCAGCAATGTCTGCCTTTGTGTCCTATTCACACATTGATGCAAAAATAGATGTGTTTTCAGCAAAAAAAGATGCACAATGCTAACGGAGTTGTACGGGACCTGTCAGCTCACTCACACGGGGCATCTCCCGCTGCATGATGTATGATGGCACATCTGTAATTTGTTCCACAATAGAAGCAGCTGGTATGTGAGTCTGGAACTGTGAAATAGATCATACCAGTGTCTACAGGTGCCAGGTTCATGAGATTGACGATGTTATAGTATTTGGGCATTATTTATTATCATTATTATTTATTAACAGTTTCTTATATAGCACATCATATTCCGTTGCACTTTACAATTAGAACAACAGAGTAGAACAAAACTGGGTAAAAACAGACAGACATAGAGGTAGGAAGGCCCTGCTCGCAAGCTTACAATCTATGAACATTGTTTTCAGTTTATGTTTTGTGTCGGGCCTTCCTTTTTCTATGACATGATGACGAGGTTAAATGAACACATGTTGAAAGTGAATACTTTTAAATGAAAATGGAGAATGTAATATGACACCTACGCATGCCGTTGGACTGGGAGGTAGAAAGTATGATACATTATGTACATTAATGTATTGTGAGAGGGGACAAAGGTTCCAATTTAGAAATCTTCATGTTGCAAGTGTTGATGTGACTCGTGATTTATAACTGTTGGTAGCATGTAGAGATGGCACTAGGCTGGGAAGATTTACAGTTATGAGGAGTGTAAATGTGATAGCTAAAGGCGAGATGGATTTAGCACAACAAGATTACGTAATTGCTGTGCATCTATGGAACTTGCATTTGAAATGACTGTATATCGTCTGAGAAATGTCATCTTTGCATTTGGTGAAGATATTTTAACTTGTACTTTTTCTCACGTAAGTGAGCAATAGGACAGATTTATGAAGAATGAAAGGATTTTTGGCACTACCTCCTAGGCCGTCGCTCAGCAGCTTCTGCTACATGGTAGCCCGGCTTACACCTGTATCTGCACGTCGATCCCACATCATGGTTACCCTGCAGGCAGCGGAGGGTTAGCAGTTTGCCGTGGGCAATGGGTGTAGGAGCATCACATTCAATCTTGCAGTAGCCTTCAGGGAGAGACCATAGACCATACCATGTACAGGTCACCCAATGACTCATTCCTAAGAGAGAGAGAGAGAGAGAGAGGGAATAACCTTTTATTTCCCATCGTACTTCTACGTTCTTGTCTCATAACCTGCAATGTGTGTTGCTGACTGTTCTGTAGCATGGTTATTCTAAATGTTCCGCATCACACTGACACTAGGAAGGGGCACTCTGTTCTGCTTTGCTGTCCACAGGATTTATTTTGTGAAATACTCTTGTTGGCACATGTGTTTGAAGACCCTTTGGTGCTCTCAGTTCTGGACATGAAAGACTAAAAAGAGGCTTAATTGTACATGTGCTGCCTTTGAACATGCTCCACAGTTGAACAGAAAATGTTATGCCGATGATTCAGAGCATGACAGATCAGTGCGGAACAGGAGGCCTGGACAAACTTCTCTGACAGCCAGGAGCCAGGGCACAATGTTAGCAACCAATAATTTTGTACAGAAACACATTCTACAATAGCATACTGTACCACATTGACCAGTGACCAGAATATACAGCAATTGTAATATTCTATAGTATACAGTTCAAGACCATCAAATTATATAAGCTGAGTCCAATATATTAAACCAACCTCATGCCCTCGTTATCAGCGCAGTCTCTGCAGATCCCACCCACCTCATTACGTGGAGCCTAGCACATTATACTAGCAATGTCAATCTCAGTCCATTTTGTACACCAACTGCATAGAGAACATTCTGCTATAGCTTTCTTTCAGGCTCAGGGAAGGAGGGTACAGTATAAAAGAGGAAAAGATCATCAGGCTAGTGAAGATGTTTTTTTTGTTTAGGTTCTATAGGGAAATGGGGGCCCAAGGTGAAACATTATATCTACTCTTATTTACTAATTTTTTCTTACCTCTCCTCATGGGCTGTACTTTGCTACTACAATATATCTTATTGACATTGGATGGCACATAGTCATGCAATGGCCTGGTGAGACATCCCCTACAGCTTTTTATAATGGAAGCAGCTGACATCCATGTCACGTGACTTCATGCGCATACTGCAGGAGTGTCACACAGATTACAAGATTAGCTAGTGAGTGGGGAAATTTGAATAGCACTTTTGGGGAGGTTTGAGTCTCAAGTGGGGATGTCTGGTGTGCGTGTGGAGAGGTGTAAGTGGCAATTGGGAGGTCTGGTGGGCGTGTGGAGAGGTGAGAGTGGCATGTGGGGAGGCCTGGTGGGCATGTGATGAGGTGTGAGCTGCATGTGGGGAGGTGTGAGTGGCATGTAGGGAGGTCTGGTGGGCATGTGATGAGGTGTGAGCTGCATGTGGGGAGGTGTGAGTGGCATGTAGGGAGGTCTGGTGGGCATGTGTTGATGTGTTAGTGGCATGATGGGGGGTCTGGTGGGCATGTTGTAGAAGTGTGAGTGGCATGTGGGGAGGTTTGGTGGACATGTGGTGAGGTGTGAGTGGCATGTTGGAGAGTCTGGTGGGCATGTGGTGAGATGTGAATGGCATGTGGGGAGGTCCTAGTGCCATTTGGGAGCCATGTTGGCAGGTCTGAGTGCTATGTTGGGGAGTTTTAGACTACATTTGGGTTTGCGGGCATTTTATGGTAAGTGTGGATCTGAATACTTGTGGGAACATTTTGTGGACAGTGTCTTGTCCAAGATGCATGTGGTGGAACCAGGCCCAGTGACTGGGGGGGACGAAGAGGGCAGCAGTACCAGGTTCCCCGATTCCGGGAGGCCCTAAACTCTCAGAAATCTCAGGAGACCAGTACCTGTGTCTCTCTTCCCTGTGCCACGCTGCATTCATCAGGGAACAGACAGACAGACAGAGAGGGAGCCCAGCCAACTGCCAGCGGCCTCGGGTGGAACAATAAAGCTTGTTTTATGCCGACACAGCATATGTAACATCATGCAGCTGCACAGCAGGGGAGCCCGTAAAGATGGAGCAGCATAATCAGCATGCAGCGGGAGGTAAGCCTGGGCTGGGGAGACACAGGTCTGGTGGGGGTTTAAAAGCCTAGAGATGAAGTGACATGGGGGTAGGAAAAACATAAGGGTATGTGCTGGAGAGACAGAGGATGATGGGGCTGAAAGACATGATAGGGAGAGAAAGAATGAGAGACACAGGGAAGCTGAGAAACTGAGAGGGAGGCTAAAAGATACACTCAGTCTGAGAGACTAAGGGAGAGGCTGAAACTAGGATACACAGGGTTGGGAATGAGGCTGACGGGCACGGTGTGGGGAATGAGGCTGAAAAGACAAGGATGGTGTTGGAGAGACACAGATGAGGCTGGAACGATGCAAGTGAGGAGTGAGGCTGGAGAAACAGGGTGGTTGAACCAATGGGCAACGAGCCTGTATATACCGGGGAGGGATAGGGGGCCTCAAAAACATGAGTGTACCAGGCCCCAAGATTTCTGTTGCCAGTCCTGGGTGGAATTTTGGGATTGGTACTGGAGGCAGATGGACTAAATTTTTACCTTTCATGTGTTGTTCAGCCCATTCCAAAAATGACTTGGATAATAGAGTTCATATTCAGAATGAGATGTACTTCAAACACGTGTTCAAAGTACAGTATAACAGCTCCAATACAGAATCTAAAGCCAGGCCCTGTGGTATGAACAGTCAGGTTGAGGCCGAGGGTACTTTATCATTATCAACAGCGGCTGAACAAATGTAAACTAAAATGCACTAAAATAAAAATATACATTTCTTACAAAGTGTTTTTTTTCTTCAAATAGATGCACCGGAAAAGGTTAATGGAAGCTTACACAGGTGAACGCAGAATAGCAATTTTTTTTAAAAGTACAGAAGTGTGCATAATGGTCAAGGCAGCTACAGTTACCCCTGGTCTGCATTGATTTACTGTAGAAGAGGCAGGCATGTACTGTAAGTATACTTAAATGTGTAGATTACATCAAATTAATATAAATGAGTATTTAGTGGCCCTTTAAGATACTGAAAATTATCCTAGAGGATAATGTCACACAAATTGCAGTGATCTCTGTGATCATTAAAACACAAGCACTCCGGGGGTCTAAAATACATGTTTTGAAAGTCAAATTGCCATTGTTTTACTGAAATGTAAGTGATTAGCACATAGAATAATACACTGTCATAACATGCAGTCATTTTTATTTCTGTTACTGTTAATTACTGTCTCTTCTATTACTGGAAAGATTTTTTTTAAACAGCAATCAAATGTTTTTTTGCAATGACAGTGCAAGTACCATCCACATGCTGTGAAATGGGTCTGCAACCAGAGTCCTGGTACTGCTGTTTAAAAATAAATAAATCACATCTCCAGCAAACTCTGCAGGGTCCTGGTTGCTCAGTCAATATGCTTTACCAACATGGTGGGTTCCCAGCAACTATGCCGTCATCTGCAGCTTAAACATGGATACACCAGTGAACCTCCCAGTGCCTTCAGAATACCTGCTGGCCAGGTTCTGCTAGCATAAACAGTTCCTGCTGCTAAACACACACACAGCTTCTGGGAGCTTCTAGCAAGACAGGATTTGGAAAAACTGACACACCTCTTCCCCCAGCCCCTGTTCCCTTTTAAAACCCCACTGAAACATGACTAGGGACCTGTGCGTTTCTCAGGGCCAGCAAAACAGAGTGAGCCAGAGGAGCATGCCGGGAGATGTAGTCCTACTGGGTAGTAAATTCTAAAGAAACAGGAAATCACATCGGAGCATGCTGGGAGATATGGTGAAACTAGACAATGACTGCTGGGTAGACAGAAAGTACCAGCACAACCTCTACCCAGAGGAGAGGCCTCCCAGACTAAAAAAAAGACACCCTCCACAACAGTCTCTAAACCCTCACAAATTATATGGAGAGAGTCAGATATTGCCTTTGCACTTCCCAATAAAATTGGGCCTCCACAAAGTAATACCCTATGTGCTGAGCAGTGAGACACAAACTAGGGACCAACTTCTGCCGCTTCATGAAGTCTGCACATTGCCATCATGTGTGCAGGTGGTATACACAGGCATGCTTGTGATCATTACAGGTCCACCTGCTGCTGGACTACCATTAACTACTGATGCTAGAGTTTAGAGCAGTGTTAAGGTACAAGAGGAGAGTGACAGAGAGTGCACTGACTGCTAACGTGATAGCACACACATCCCATGAGATCCTGTACTTTCTGGCGGTTTCTCTCTATGGGACTAGGGCAGGCTGGCATTTATGGCATTGGGTTATATGATGTAAGGATCAGCTATAGAGAGCTCTGCTGCTGGAAGTGAGGTATGACAAGGTGACATTTTCTCTACCACCGTCTAACCCTAAATACTCCTTTGAAATTGTGCCAGATGGAACAGTCCATCCGTACAGTGGATAGGAATGACCGCACTTTCCCATGTCATACTGCTGTCATTATTTGACATTGTTACTGGCATTTAAAGAAAACAGTGCCTAGGTACTGTATGTAACAATTTTTATGGATGAGTATAGAGGAGATAATACAATTATCACTATGCATTGCAAACAGGGGCTGATTCAAAGGTGGACGTGGCTGCGCCTTTTGGCAGTGGCCCATCTGAGACTTATTCTCCGCTACAGATTCGGATTCATTTCTGATGTGCATCAGTGGGTATGATTGTTCAAGGACGGCGTTGCCCACTTTTAGCATCGCCTGGTGCGTCTTAGGTGCCACCATGAGTAATGTCCTCCAACGTGAACAATGAAGCGACTGTGTATGCAAACACATGCCTGCGACACTCCCATAACCCACCCATAGGAACGATAGTCTCCATGAATATGTTTAGCCACCTTCTCAGTCACCGCCCAGGAACGCTCTGCACTTTTCCAAGACATTTCTGATACCAGCACCTGCGTGCATGCACACTGGCCCTCATTCAGATCGGTGCATAAGGCAAAGTACTGATGTTCAGTATTTTGCGCAAGTACCAGACCCATACTGCACATGTGCAGTACAGGTCTGTGACGGTGAACACAGAATAGCATCAGACTGTCAGTGATTGGTAGTTTGATGCCTTTTGAGGTTGGCGACGGCCTCCGTTTCTTAAAATGGAGGCATGTTGCCGGCATTGTGGGGAAGGGAAGAGGCCAGGATTTCCATCAGAGGATGGAGACTTCCTGGTCTCTGTGTAGCAAAAACGGCTGCCGGCTTGAGTGACCCCATAGGCCAAGCATGGTGTCGCAGATGATCTGATGCTGCGTCCTAGGACGCAGTTGGGATCAGTAATGCTGCAGGAGGCAGCACCAGGCCCACCATCAGGGGGGTGCTGCGGGCACAGATGTCCCGGGCCCGGCTACTAGAGATGAGCGCCGGAAATTTTTCGGGTTTTGTGTTTTGGTTTTGGGTTCGGTTCCGCGGCCGTGTTTTGGGTTCGACCGCGTTTTGGCAAAACCTCACCGAATTTTTTTTGTCGGATTCGGGTGTGTTTTGGATTCGGGTGTTTTTTTCCAAAAAACCTAAAAAACAGCTTAAATCATAGAATTTGGCGGTCATTTTGATCCCAAAGTATTATTAACCTCAAAAACCATAATTTCCACTCATTTTCAGTCTATTCTGAATACCTCACACCTCACAATATTATTTTTAGTCCTAAAATTTGCCCCGAGGTCGCTGTGTGAGTAAGATAAGCGACCCTAGTGGCCGACACAAACACCGGGCCCATCTAGGAGTGGCACTGCAGTGTCACGCAGGATGTCCCTTCCAAAAAACTCTCCCCAAACAGCACATGACGCAAAGAAAAAAAGAGGCGCAATGAGGTAGCTGTGTGAGTAAGATAAGCGACCCTAGTGGCCGACACAAACACCGGGCCCATCTAGGAGTGTCACTGCAGTGTCACGCAGGATGTCCCTTCCAAAAAACCCTCCCCAAACAGCACATGACGCAAAGAAAAAAAGAGGCGCAATGAGGTAGCTGTGTGAGTAAGATAAGCGACCCTAGTGGCCGACACAAACACCGGGCCCATCTAGGAGTGGCACTGCAGTGTCACGCAGGATGTCCCTTCCAAAAAACCCTCCCCAAACAGCACATGACGCAAAGAAAAAGAAAAGAAAAAAGAGGTGCAAGATGGAATTGTCCTTGGGCCCTCCCACCCACCCTTATGTTGTATAAACAGGACATGCACACTTTAACCAACCCATCATTTCAGTGACAGGGTCTGCCACACGACTGTGACTGATATGACGGGTTGGTTTGGACCCCCACCAAAAAAGAAGCAATTAATCTCTCCTTGCACAAACTGGCTCTACAGAGGCAAGATGTCCACCTCATCATCATCCTCCGATATATCACCGTGTACATCCCCCTCCTCACAGATTATCAATTCGTCCCCACTGGAATCCACCATCTCAGCTCCCTGTGTACTTTGTGGAGGCAATTGCTGCTGGTCAATGTCTCCACGGAGGAATTGATTATAATTCATTTTAATGAACATCATCTTCTCCACATTTTCTGGATGTAACCTCGTACGCCGATTGCTGACAAGGTGAGCGGCGGCACTAAACACTCTTTCGGAGTACACACTTGTGGGAGGGCAACTTAGGTAGAATAAAGCCAGTTTGTGCAAGGGCCTCCAAATTGCCTCTTTTTCCTGCCAGTATAAGTACGGACTGTGTGACGTGCCTACTTGGATGCGGTCACTCATATAATCCTCCACCATTCTTTCAATGGGGAGAGAATCATATGCAGTGACAGTAGACGACATGTCCGTAATCGTAACCACGGTTAGGTGGTATATACAATTATGGACGGGCTGCCGAGTGCCGACACAGAGGTAGCCACAGCCGTGAACTACCGCACTGTACTGTGTCTGCTGCTAATATAGACTGGTTGATAAAGAGATAGTATACTCGTAACTAGTATGTATGTATAAAGAAAGAAAAAAAAACCACGGTTAGGTGGTATATACAATTATGGACGGGCTGCCGAGTGCCGACACAGAGGTAGCCACAGCCGTGAACTACCGCACTGTACTGTGTCTGCTGCTAATATAGACTGGTTGATAAAGAGATAGTATACTCGTAACTAGTATGTATGTATAAAGAAAGAAAAAAAAACCACGGTTAGGTGGTATATACAATTATGGACGGGCTGACGAGTGCCGACACAGAGGTAGCCACAGCCGTGAACTACCGCACTGTACTGTGTCTGCTGCTAATATATAGACTGGTTGATAAAGAGATAGTATACTCGTAACTAGTATGTATGTATAAAGAAAGAAAAAAAAACCACGGTTAGGTGGTATATACAATTATGGACGGGCTGCCGAGTGCCGACACAGAGGTAGCCACAGCCGTGAACTACCGCACTGTACTGTGTCTGCTGCTAATATAGACTGGTTGATAAAGAGATAGTATACTCGTAACTAGTATGTATGTATAAAGAAAGAAAAAAAAACCACGGTTAGGTGGTATATACAATTATGGACGGGCTGACGAGTGCCGACACAGAGGTAGCCACAGCCGTGAACTACCGCACTGTACTGTGTCTGCTGCTAATATATAGACTGGTTGATAAAGAGATAGTATACTCGTAACTAGTATGTATGTATAAAGAAAGAAAAAAAAAACCACGGTTAGGTGGTATATACAATTATGGACGGGCTGCCGAGTGCCGACACAGAGGTAGCCACAGCCGTGAACTACCGCACTGTACTGTGTCTGATGCTAATATAGACTGGTTGATAAAGAGATAGTATACTCGTAACTAGTATGTATGTATAAAGAAAGAAAAAAAAACCACGGTTAGGTGGTATATACAATTATGGACGGGCTGCCGAGTGCCGACACAGAGGTAGCCACAGCCGTGAACTACCGCACTGTACTGTGTCTGCTGCTAATATAGACTGGTTGATAAAGAGATAGTATACTACTAATATTATATATACTGGTGGTCAGGTCACTGGTCACTAGTCACACTGGCAGTGGCACTCCTGCAGCAAAAGTGTGCACTGTTTAATTTTAATACAGGTTGAGTCTCCCTTATCCAAAATGCTTGGGACCAGAGGTATTTTGGATATGGGATTTTTCCGTATTTTGGAATAATTGCATACCATAATGAGATATCATGGTGATGGGACTTAAATCTAAGCACAGAATGCATTTATGTTACATATACACCTTAAACACACAGCCTGAAGGTCATTTTAGCCGATATTTTTTATAACTTTGTGCATTAAACAAAGTGTGTCTACATTCACACAATTCATTTATGTTTCATATATACCTTATGCACACAGCCTGAAGGTCATTTAATACAATATTTGTAATAACTTTGTGTATTAAACAAAGTTTGTGTACATTGAGACATCAAAAAACAAAGGTTTCACTATCTCACTCTCACTCAAAAAAGTCCGTATTTCGGAATACTCCGTATTTCGGAATATATGGATATGGGATACTCAACCTGTATAATATTATGTACTCCTGGCTCCTGCTATAACCTATAACTGGCACTGCAGTGCTCCCCAGTCTCCCCCACAATTATAAGCTGTGTGAGCTGAGCACAGTCAGATATATATATACATTGATGCAGCACACTGGGCTGAGCAGTGCACACAGATATGGTATGTGACTGAGTCACTGTGTGTATCGTTTTTTTCAGGCAGAGAACGGATATATTAAATAAAACAAACAACTGCACTGTCTGGTGGTCACTGTGGTCGTCAGTCACTAAACTCTGCACTCTCTTCTACAGTATCACAGCCTCAGGTCAATCTCTCTCTCTCTCTCTCAACCCTAATCTAAATGGAGAGGACGCCAGCCACGTCCTCTCCCTATCAATCTCAATGCACGTGTGAAAATGGCGGCGACGCGCGGCTCCTTATATAGAATCCGAGTTTCGCGAGAATCCGACAGCGTCATGATAACGTTCGGGCGCGCTCGGGTTAACCGAGCAAGGCGGGAAGATCCGAGTCGCTCGGACCCGTGAAAAAAAACATGAAGTTCGGGCGGGTTCGGATTCCGAGGAACCGAACCCGCTCATCTCTACCGGCTACTCTGACAGGAGGAGAGGGCCCGGGCCACTCATGCCGCCGTCGCGATGCTCCACCACTTTTCATTACCGAGTTCTCGCACTGTCAAAGGTGGGGGAGAGGATGCTAAAAGCTTCTATTGTAAACGTCCCTCCCAAAATGGCCGCCGCCTCAGTGGAGACAGTTATTAAAGACTACTTTAATAACTGTCTCCTCTGAGGCGGCGGCCATTTTGGCAGAGACTTTTCAATAGAACCTTGCAGCGTCCTCTCCCCTCTACTGTGACAGTGCCACAGGGAGAGTGAGTGGGAGAGGTAAAGTGTGTGTGTAAGTGTGTGTGTGCATGTATGTATGTATGTGGGGGATTTTTAGGGGGGGGGGGCTGCCTATTTTGCGAGTCCTGGGCCCCAGAATTTCTGATGGCGGCTCTGGGCAGCACTACCATATTAGTGCTATTGCTTCTATGTAAGCAGCAGCGATCGCTCCTCCAAACACATCTTAATGAGGGCTACTACTGTATGTGACGCATGCACCGTTTTTAAGGATTTTCACGCACGCACTGTAGTAAAACAAGCTTAACTCCGTGAACTTCGCCACTGAATGAACATCGAATGATATTTCAGAAATAAGATTTTCCAGGTTTGGTCATTTTGACAGTTATCCTGGGAGTGTGGCAGTAAACTGAATCCTACAAATTCATAATTATGGATCTTTTTTAATGAGCATGTTTGAAATCTCAAGTGTTTCAGATTAATGCCCTTATTTATCAATGAGTGATAAAATAAGAATTTACTCACCGGTAATTCTATTTCTCGTAGTCCGTAGTGGATGCTGGGAACTCCGTAAGGACCATGGGGGATAGCGGCTCCGCAGGAGACTGGGCACAACCAAGAAAGATTTAGGACTACCTGGTGTGCACTGGCTCCTCCCTTTATGCCCCTCCTCCAGACCTCAGTTAGGATACTGTGCCCGGAAGAGCTGACAAAATAAGGAAAGGATTTTGGAATCCCGGGTAAGACTCATACCAGCCACACCAATCACACCGTATAACTCGTGATACTATACCCAGTTAACAGTATGAAAAATAACTGAGCCTCTCAACAGATGGCTCTAAACAATAACCCTTTAGTTAGGCAATAACTATATACAAGTATTGCAGACAATCCGCACTTGGGATGGGCGCCCAGCATCCACTACGGACTACGAGAAATAGAATTACCGGTGAGTAAATTCTTATTTTCTCTGACGTCCTAGTGGATGCTGGGAACTCCGATTATACCAAAGCTCCCAAACGGGCGGGAGAGTGCGGATGACTCTGCAGCACCGAATGAGCAAAAGCAAGGTCCTCCTCAGCCAGGGTATCAAACTTGTAGAACTTAGCAAACGTGTTTGAACCCGACCAAGTAGCAGCTCGGCAAAGTTGTAAAGCCGAGACCCCTCGGGCAGCCGCCCAAGAAGAGCCCACTTTCCTCGTGGAATGGGCTTTTACAGATTTAGGATGCGGCAGTCCAGCCGCAGAATGTGCAAGTTGAATTGTACTACAGATCCAGCGAGCAATAGACTGCTTTGAAGCAGGAGCACCCAGCTTGTTGGGCGCATACAGGATAAATAGCGAGTCAGTTTTCCTGACTCCAGCCGTCCTGGAAACATAGATTTTCAGGGCCCTGACTACGTCCAGCAACTTGGAATCCTCCAAGTCCTTAGTAGCCGCAGGCACCACAATAGGTTGGTTCAAATGAAAAGCTGATACCACCTTAGGAAGAAATTCGGGACGTGTCCTCAATTCCGCCCTATCCATATGGAAAATCAGATAAGGGCTTTTACATGACAAAGCCGCCAATTCTGACACACGCCTGGCCGAAGCCAAGGCAAACAGCATGACCACTTTCCACGTGAGATATTTCAGTTCCACGGTTTTAAGTGGCTCAAACCAATGTGACTTAAGGAAATCCAACACCACGTTGAGATCCCAAGGTGCCACTGGAGGCACAAAAGGGGGCTGAATATGCAGTACTCCTTTAACAAACGTCTGAACTTCAGGCAGTGAAGCCAGTTCTTTTTGGAAGAAAATCGACAGAGCCGAAATCTGGACCTTAATGGAACCTAATTTGAGGCCCATAGTCACCCCTGACTGTAGGAAGTGCAGAAATCGACCCAGCTGAAATTCCTCCGTTGGGGCCCTTCTGGCCTCACACCACGCAACATATTTACGCCATATGCGGTGATAATGGTTTGCGGTCACCTCCTTCCTAGCTTTAATCAGCGTAGGGATGACTTCCTCCGGAATGCCCTTTTCCTTCAGGATCCGGCGTTCAACCGCCATGCCGTCAAACGCAGTCGCGGTAAGTCTTGGAACAGACAGGGTCCCTGCTGCAGCAGGTCCTGTCTGAGCGGCAGAGGCCATGGGTCCTCTGAGACCATTTCTTGAAGTTCTGGGTACTAAGCTCTTCTTGGCCAATCCGGAACCACAAGTATAGTTCTTACTCCTCTCCTTCTTATTATTCTCAGTACCTTGGGTATGAGAGGCAGAGGAGGGAACACATAAACTGACTGGTACACCCACGGTGTCACTAGAGCGTTCACAGCTATCGCCTGAGGGTCCCTTGACCTGGCGCAATATCTTTTTAGCTTTTTGTTGAGGCGGGACGCCATCATGTCCACCTGTGGCCTTTCTCAATGGTGTACCATCATTTGGAAGACTTCTGGATGAAGTCCCCACTCTCCCGGGTGGAGGTCGTGCCTGCTGAGGAAGTCTGCTTCCCAGTTGTCCACTCCCGGAATGAACACTGCTGACAGTGCTAACACATGATTTTCCGCCCATCGGAGAATCCTTGTGGCTTCTGCCATCGCCATCCTGCCTCTTGTGCCGCCCTGACGGTTTACATGGGCGACCGCCGTGATGTTGTCTGACTGGATCAGCACCGGCTGGTGTTGAAGCAGGGGTCTTGCCTGACTTAGGGCATTGTAAATGGCCCTTAGTTCCAGAATATTTATGTGTAGGGAAGTCTCCTGACTTGTCCATAGCCCTTGGAAGTTTCTTCCCTGTGTGACTGCCCCCCAACCTCGAAGGCTGGCATCCGTGGTCACCAGGATCCAGTCCTGTATGCCGAATCTGCGGCCCTCTAGAAGATGAGCACTCTGCAGCCACCACAGTAGCGACACCCTGGCCCTTGGAGACAGGGTTATCAGCCGATGCATCTGAAGATGCGACCCGGACCACTTGTCCAACAGATCCCACTGAAAGATCCTTGCATGGAACCTTCCGAATGGAATTGCTTCGTAAGAAGCCACCATCTTTCCCAGGACTCGCGTGCAGTGGTGCACCGACACCTGTTTTGGTTTTAGGAGGTCTCTGACTAGAGACGATAACTCCTTGGCCTTCTCCTCCGGGAGAAACACTTTTTTCTGTTCTGTGTCCAGAACCATCCCCAGGAACAGTAGACGCGTTGTAGGAACCAGCTGCGACTTTGGAATATTCAGGATCCAGCCGTGCTGTTGTAGCACTTCCCGAGCTAGTGCTACTCCGATCAACAACTGTTCCCTGGACCTCGCCTTTATAAGGAGATCATCCAAGTACGGGATAATTAAAACTCCCTTTTTCCGAAGGAGTATCATCATTTCGGCCATTACCTTGGTAAATACCCTCGGTGCCGTGGAAAGACCAAACGGCAACGTCTGGAATTGGTAATGACAGTCCTGTACCACAAATCTGAGGTACTCCTGGTGAGGAGGGTAAATGGGGACATGCAGGTAAGCATCCTTGATGTCCAGTGACACCATGTAATCCCCCTCGTCCAGGCTTGCAATCACCGCTCTGAGCGATTCCATCTTGAACTTGAACCTTCTTATATAAGTGTTCAAAGATTTTAAATTTTAAATGGGTCTCACCGAACCGTCCGGTTTCGGTACCACAAACATTGTGGAATAGTAACCCCGTCCTTGTTGAAGGAGGGGTACCTTGATTATCACCTGCTGAGAATACAGCTTGTGAATCGCCTCCAGCACTGCCTCCCTGTCCGGGGGAGCTGTCGGCAAGGCAGATTTGAGGAAACGGCGAGGGGGAGACGTCTCGAATTCCAGCTTGTACCCCTGAGATACTACCTGTAGAATCCAGGGATCCACCTGTGAACGAGCCCACTGGTTGCTGAAGTTCTTGAGACGGGCCCCCACCGTACCTGGCCTCGCCTGTGGAGCCCCAGCGTCATGCGGTGGACTTAGAGGAAGCGGGGGAGGACTTTTGTTCCTGGGAACTGGCTGTATGTTGCAGCTTTTTCCCTCTACCTCTGCCTCTGGGCAGAAAGGACGCGCCTCTAACCCGCTTGCCTTTCTGGGGCCGAAAGGACTGTACCTGATAATACGGTGCTTTCTTTGGCTGTGAGGGAACATGGGGTAAAAATGCTGACTTCCCAGCTGTTGCTGTGGAAACGAGGTCCGAGACACCATCCCCAAACAACTCCTCACCCTTGTAAGGCAAAACTTCCATGTGCCTTTTAGAATCTGCATCTCCTGTCCATTGCCGAGTCCACAATCCTCTCCTGGCAGAAATGGACATTCCGTTTATTTTAGATGCCAGCCGGCAAATATCCCTCTGTGCATCTCTCATGTATAAGACAGCGTCTTTAATATGCTCTACGGTTAGCAATATAGTGTCCCTGTCTAGGGTATCAATGTTTTCCGACAGGGAATCTGACCACGCAGCTGCAGCACTGCACATCCATGCTGAAGCAATAGCCGGTCTCAGTATAATTCCTGAGTGTTTATATACAGACTTCAGGATAGCCTCCTGCTTTCTATCAGCAGGTTCCTTTAGGGCGGCCGTGTCCGGAGACGGTAGTGCCACCTTCTTTGACAGGCGTGTGAGCGCTTTATCCACCCTAGGGGATGTCTCCCAACGTCACCTATCCTCTGGCGGGAAAGGGTACGCCATTAGTAACTTTTTAGAAATTACCAGTTTCTTATAGGGGGAAGCCCACGCTTCTTCACATACTTCATTTAATTCATCCGAAGGGGGAAAAACCACTGGTAGTTTTTTCTCCCCAAACATAATACCCTTTTTTGTGGTACCTGGGGTAATATCAGAAATGTGCAACACATTTTTAATTGCCGTAATCATGTAACGGGTGGCTCTATTGGAATGTACACTAGTCTCATCATCGTCGACACTGGAGTCAGTATCCGTGTCGACATCTGTGTCTGCCATCTGAGGTAGCGGGCGTTTTAGAGCCTCTGATGGCTTTTGAGACGCCTGGGCAGGCACGAGCTGAGAAGTCGGCTGTCCCACATCTGTTATGTCGTCAAACCTTTTATGTAAGGAGTTGACACTGTCACGTAATTCCTTCCACGTGTCCATCCATTCAGGTGTCGAACAGAAAAAAGGTTTTTAGGCGCTGAACAGGGTCGTGCAAATATAGCACTGGTAATGGCAGCCACTTGGTAAGGAGGTAGCCGGCCTCCTGAAAGTGAAACAACTAAAACAAAATCACCAAGTAGGCGCACGGTACCTCTCTGCCTCTTGAAGAAGCCGCCTGAGGTGCGGAGAAACGCGTTGAGGGTACAGAAGTAAGGGCCACACTTGACCATTAAGTGTCCCACGGAGCACGACATCCATCACTTTCAGCCGTTTGTTACAAGTTACCGGTGAATGATCCAGCCTGTGATTCAATCACTCCACTCTAACTCTCCTTGCATTTGGAACATTGTTACCTCCTGCCCGGCCGGGCGTCGCTCAGCAAGCTGGAGGATCTGTATGGTGATCTAATACAGGCAACTGGTGCTGCACAGAAAGAAGTGGCTTTCATCTGAATATACCGCTGACGGATGTCTCACCCATGCACAGGGTGATAACAAGCGGTTTCTTAACCATTTATCCCGTACAGCAAGAGATCATTACGTCTCAGTGAGTAACATTAATCGGCTGGTTTATTTTGCTCCAAGGAAACACTATTTAAATCTGGACACCTTTATGGTCACAAACGCTAATTACATCAGTTTACAGGACTTCCTTTTCATTTAAACTGTCTGATATGGAATTAATGTGAGAGATTAACCCTATCTTACAGAGACGGGTTCTCCTGCATATTAGTGTCCCTTTCACTTATTTATACACTTTATGTGTGAACTATAAGGTATAATACCTCAGTTATATGCTCTGTGTAGTGTTGTGTCTTTTAATCAGTTTGTTATTGGTTTTATGTTAATAAATTGTGTTTTTATCAACATCACTGGTACCGTGCGCCTACTTGGTGATTTTGTTTTAGTTCATTCAGGTGTCGACCCCGCAGGGGGTGACATCACATTTATCGGCTCCTGCTCCGCCTCCACATAAGCCTCCTCATCAAACATGTCGACACAGCCGTACCGACACACCGCACACACACAGGAAATGCTCTGACTGAGGACAGGACCCCACAAAGTCCTTTGGGGAGACAGAGAGAGAGTATGCCAGCACACACCAGAGCGCTATATAATGCAGGGATTCACACTACACACAGTGATTTTTCCCCTATAGCTGCTAATATTACACAGATTGCGCCTAAATTTAGTGCCCCCCCTCTCTTTTTTACCCTATGGAGTCTGGAAACTGCAGGGGAGAGCCTGGGGAGCGTCCTTCCAGCGGAGCTGTGAGGGAAAATGGCGCCAGTGTGCTGAGGGAGATAGCTCCGCCCCTTTTTCGGCGGACTTCTCCCGCTTTTTTATGGAAAGTTATGGCAGGGGATTTTACACATATATAGTCTTAATGACTATATTATGTGGTAATTTGCCAAGTAAGGTACTCTTATTGCAGCCCAGGGCGCCCCCCCCCCCAGCGCCCTGCACCCATCAGTGACCGGAGTGTGTGGTGTGCATGGGGAGCAATGGCGCACAGCTGCAGTGCTGTGCGCTACCTTAATGAAGACCGAAGTCTTCTGCCGCCGATTTCCAGGAACGTCTTCTTGCTTCTGGCTCTGCAAGGGGGACGGCGGCGCGATTCCGGGACCGGACGACCGAGGCTGGGCCTGTGTTCAATCCCTCTGGAGCTAATGGTGTCCAGTAGCCTAAGAAGCCCAAGCTAGCTGCAAGCAGGTAGGTTCGCTTCTTCTCCCCTCAGTCCCTCGTAGCAGTGAGTCTGTTGCCAGCAGATCTCACTGAAAATAAAAAACCTAATTTATACTTTCTTTTCTAGAAGCTCAGGAGAGCCCCTAGTGTGCATCCAGCTCGGCCGGGCACAAAATTCTAACTGAGGTCTGGAGGAGGGGCATAGAGGGAGGAGCCAGTGCACACCAGGTAGTCCTAAATCTTTCTTAGTTGTGCCCAGTCTCCTGCGGAGCCGCTATCCCCCATGGTCCTTACAGAGTTCCCAGCATCCACTAGGACGTCAGAGAAATTTCACTGTGAGTGATAAATTGCACCAGCCAATCCGCTCCTAACTGTCATTTTTCAAACCCAGCCTGTGACATGGAAGTTAGGAGCTGATTGGCTGGTGCAATTTATCACTCACAGTGAAATTTATCACTCATTGATAAATAAGGACATAAGATTGTTCCTCAAGTGTTGATATTGTACAATAAAAAGATATTTTAGAATTAAATAGTTTAACTCAAATTCATATGATGACTGCATGTAGGAGCAGCTTTAGTGTAAGGTACAGTATACAGGCCCTTTATTGATACTTAGCCAGCTTCTGTATCCTGGGAATTGATATACAGGTTGAGTATCCCTTATCCAAAATGCTTGGGACCAGAGGTATTTTGGATATGGGATTTTTCCGTATTTTGGAATAATTGCATACCATAATGAGATATCATGGTGATGGGACCTAAATCTAAGCACAGAATGAATTTATGTTACATATACACCTTATACACACAGCCTGAAGGTCATTTTAGCCAATATTTTTTATAACTTTGTGCATTAAACAAAGTGTGTGTACATTCACACAATTCATTTATGTTTCATATACACCTTATACACACGGCCTAAAGGTCATTTAATACAATATTTTTAATAACTTTGTGTATTAAACAAAGTTTGTGTACAATGAGCCATCAAAAAACAAAGGTTTCAGTATCTCAGTCTCACTCATAAAAGTCCGTATTTCGGAATATTCCGTATTTCGGAATATTTGGATATGGGATACTCAACCTGTATTTACCTTGGAATTTTGCAGGAGGGAGGCAGGTGAAGAAGCAGCTTTTCCCTGTTTCTGTACCATCAGGGCAGGTGAAACTGGCGTGGAACACAAGGGACGGAGGGGGGAGTCCACAATCCAGCAGCTCACAGGTTACGTTCATGTTCCAGTGCCCGGCAGAGCATTTCAGCACAGCATCCTGATTTAAATGACAAAACAATACAATGTAAATAGTAGACAATAGACATGAGTATTAAAATATTTGTATTTCAAAATAAGCGGAAAGGAAAGGTCACACAAAGCTAGCCCCAGGGGCCAGGCCGAAACGTCAGAAACACAGGGCTAGCTTCATTTCCCTTATTTCAGGACTTTTTTGCTTATAAAATCATTAATAGTCAAATGCATTTATTTATTTTATGCAGAATGCAGATGGTATATAAAGCACATGGTATGCAATAGGTAAAGACCATATGCCCCCTGTCCCTCTCTGTCGGGGGACACTGCGACCCGCGGGACTCTGCAACCCGCGGGACACTGCCCCACCGCGGGACACTGCGACCCGCGGGACACTGCCCCACCGCGGGACACTGCGACCCGCGGATGGAACAGTGGGACAGACTGTGAAAAACGGGACTATTCCGTCAAAATCGGGACAGTTGGTAGGTATGCCTAAAGGACATAGAAGGGTACAAGCTGGCATTCCAGGGCTGGTAGAAGGGTACAAGCTGGCATTCCAGGGCTGGTGCTAACAGAAAACTTTACAGTAGTTCTATAGGAATGGGTATCCTGTTCTATATAGAGCAGTAAAACGATAGTTCTATATTGTGTTGTGCTGTATGACAATCTAGCAACTGAATGGGAATAAAAACTGTATAAACACAGGGCCTAATTCATGTTTGTATGGAATTCTGTGTAATTAAAATTCAAATGCAGCAGGAGGTAGACGCCTCCTGCGTGGATTTGCGAGATCCGAGTGTTGCAACTGAGGACGCAGCCTCAGATCACCATCACAACCATCAGTTGCATGTTGCAATGTTTTTAGGCACCGGTCAGCCTGCGTAAGCTGAAGCTTATTCAGGGCCTAATTCAGCATGGATCGTAGATGTGTGAAAAAACGCACATCTACAATCCATTACCCTGACATGTGGGGGGACGCTCAGCACAGGGCAAGTACGCCCCGCATGCCGGCTCCAGCCCACCCACACCCCCCACATACATGTAAAAGCATTGCACGGCGACGATGCTTTTGAATGTTCAGGGTAGCTCTCTGCCTACACATCCTAGCTGCGAAGACAGGCAGCTACCCGCCATGTTTCAGGTTGCAGAGCGGCTGCGTGTGATGTCACGTAGCCGTTGCACCCCACCCTGCAAATGGTCCGGACATGCCTGCGATGTCTGTACCGTGCCCCGAAAACACTCCCACGATGTCCCCTCCCGCCCCACGAATGCCTCTGTCTGTCAATCAGGCAGAGGCGTACACAGATGTGAGATGCCGTCGCATCTCACAGTGTGCGCACGTGCAGTGCAGCTGCTGCGCGTGCGCACACTTCAAAGGGCTTTAGCATGCGAACGCTGCCATTCTGAATTAGGCCCTCAGTCTTCGTCTTCACACCTTCAAAACGGGGGCCCCTGTTTTGAAGAACGGTGCTGGGAGCCTCCCCCACCCTGAATTAGGCCCACAGTGCAGTAGGCAACATCTCTTATTTAATGGAATCAAAATGTTTATTTAAGATGCTAAGGGGGGGGCATTTAGGAAGTTACGGAGCAGGAAAACAGGCATGAGAACCTTACAGAGACCATCCAAACTTCTCTTTGCTGCTAATACAAACATCTATAGCTGGCAGTTAAGTGAAGGATGTAATACTCAAATTGCTTCAAATTTAAGTTGTGAATGTTCTAATGCTCATATTGACTATAGGCTCTAGCTACTGTACATTCACTAGATGCTGCCAGACACATCACTATGCACTTGCTAGAATCTGTGGCCAAGTTACACAGATCTGGAAGGCAAATCTGTCTCAGATCCAGTAGTTTGGAGGGTGACACATTGTTTTCTGTCTCCTGATGACCACACAATGCCTGATGTGACAAGCTGCCAGCAGGAGTTATTGTCCCTCCCAGCTGATCTCTTGTCCCATCTGGCCTGGCTTTGGTTGAATTGGACAATCGTTCTGAGTCTATGAAGCAAGGATTTTGTGGGCAGTAAAACAGTTACTGTGTGTACGGTACGTCCAGCTTTAATCCACATTATACAAAGAAAATTATAGATTCTCACACCCTAATACCTAAAATGGGAACTGATAAGATGCTCAGGACATTTATACATACTAATATCCCTAAAATGTTGGTATAAATATTAAGTGTCATTTAAACATTAAGGGGTTTATTCATCAAGCTGATTGGGTCTATTACACATGTGTCAAACAGTAGTTTCTGCATGTTCTTAGTAACTAACCCATTCAGCATTGCCATAACGCAGGAGATATCACTGATGTGGTCCACTGTCTTCATGCACTAGCATGGGGATCTACTTTTATCAAATTCCTAAAACTGATGCCATCTTCAGATGACGGTAGTACTCAGAGGCCCCTTCCTTCCTACCACCCCTTGGGCCTTGCGTTTCACAGTTTCTCGCATGCACAGTAACACTGCTGGATCAAACCAATCTGTGTAAACTTGTGTTGCTACTAATTAGTGGCTATAGTAGAATGATAAGACTTGCAGGGGCAGGTGATTTTTTATGGCACCACAGCAATATTGAATTGGTATAGTAGTTTGGTATCATGATGAGTTGGATATCAAAATAAAGGGAATGCAATAGGGTACAATAATGAGTAAGAGTAATTGGGGAGAAGACATATTTGTAGTTGGTTGGGAGGATGGGTGGGCATCATTACTCAACTAGAACCACCGTGTTAAAAAAAATCTGCAGAGAATTTATGCACCTCAAGCCAAGCCAAGTATTTTACCTGTATGTAGGAAAGACACTGCATTAGCATCTGCAGCTGGGATTAAAGTATGGGGCCCCCTGAGAGAGGGGGCACGGAGGTATTCTGACTGTACATTTAAAACGGAGCAACCCTTCAGCAACTATGTTTAGTTCTTCACTGCAGGTTTACACAATAAAAGCACATGTCTGACAGGTCTAGAGTTCATGGTTTTATTGCAGCTTTAAATTGTGAAGCAATGTTAGTAAATAACACTTAGTTTTTAAAAATCAATCTATTTTTAAGTTAAAATGAACTCATGATATGTGCACTTGTATACCTACACTAGGTGCTTCATCGCGCCCTACGGGCGCTCTTCACACCGTCGGAAGGGGCTACGCCCCCTTAACCCCTGCACGCCTTTCTGGGGTTCAATATATGGAGTATTACCTGCATTCCTAGTTTTGTTAGTGTTTGAATATTGCACAATGAAAGGGCGTCCGATGATGAAGGGGGCGTAGTCCCTTGCAACAGTAAGGGGTTTGGGAAGTGGGGACCGCGAATGGGGGAGGGGGTATGAAGGCGCTGTGGGTGGGGTAGGAGCAGGGGTGTCGCAGGTGGGGGATGGCAGCTGCAGGGCTGTTTCGGATGGAGGAGGGGTTCCGAAGGCGCTGCAGATGGGGAAGGGGTGGGTGCGGGTGTGCAGTGGATGGGGGAGGTGTCCAGGGGCGCGGTGGGTGGGGGAGGGGTGGATGCGGGGGTAACGTGGGTGGGGGAGTGGGAGGTGCGGTGCTGTTGCGAATGGTGTAGGCGATGCGGATTGGGAAGGGCCTGCTGCGTGGGTGGGGTAGGGGATCCAAAGGTGCAGCGAGCGGGGGAGAGCCAGATGCGGGGTGTGGCGGATGGGGGAGGGGGTCCGGAGGTGATGTAGGTGGTGGAGGGGCGGGTGGCATAGGGGGTCTGGAGGCGCCGCGGGTGGGTACCGGGGGAGGGGGCCGGGGGGGCGTTGTTTGTGGGGGAGGGGAAGGTGGGGGAGGGGCAGATGCTGGGCTGGATGGGGGAGGGGTTCCAGAGGTACTACGGGTGGGAAAGGGTGTGGCGGGTGGGTAGGAGGTGTGGAGGCATTGCGGGTGGGAGAGGGGGGGGTGCAGTGAATGGGGTTAGGGGTCCGGAGGAGGGAAGGTCCGTGTGTGTTGAGGTGTGGGGTCCGTAGGTGCTGTGGGTGGGGGTGCCACGGGTGGTGGAGGGACAGGTGTGTGGATTTGCGGTGGATGGGGGAGGGGGTCTGGAGGTGCTGCAGGTGGTGGAGGGGTGTGTGCGCGGGGGTGCAGCGGATGGTGGAGGTGGTCCGGGAGTGTGGGAGAGGTGAGGTGATGTGGGTGGGGGAGAGGCGGGTGAGGGGCTGTTGCGGATGAGGGAGGGGTTCCGGAGGCGCTGCAGGGTGGAAGGGTGCAGGTGTTGCGGGTGAGGTAGGGGGCCTGGAGGCGCTGCGGGTGGGGGTGCGGTGGATGGGGAGGGGCTGCAGGTGGTGGAGGAGCGGGTGGTGTAGGAGGTCCGGAGGTGCAGTGGGTGGTGGAGGGGTGGGTACTGAGGGTGGGGTAGTGGGTCCGAAGGTGTTGCGGTTGCTGGAGAGGTGGGGGTGTAGGGGATGGTTCAGTGAGTGCAGCGGATGGGGGAGGGGTGAATGCGGGGGTTCAGCGGATGGGGAGGGGGTCAGGGGATGCGGGAGGGGTGGGGGTGCTGTGGGTGGGGGAGGCGGGGGAGGGGCTGTTGCGGATGGGGGAGGGGTTCCGGAGGCGCTGCTGGTGGAGAAGGGTGCAGGTGTTGCGGGTGAGGTAGGGGGCCTGGAGGCGCTGCGGGTGGGGGAGGGAGGGAGGGGGGTGAGGGTGCGGTGGATCGGGAGGGGTTGTAGGTGGTGGAGGAGCAGGTGGTGTAGGGGGTCCGCAGGTGGAGTAGTTGGTGGTGGGGTGAGTGCTGCGGGTGGGGTAGTGGGACCGAAAGTGTTGCTGTTGCTGGAGGGGTGGGGGTGCAGGGGATGGGTCCGGGGGTGCAGCGGATGGGGGAGTGGGGGAGGGGCTGCTGCAGATGGGGGAGGGGTTTGGAAGACACTGCGGGTGCGGTAGGGGGTCCGAAGGTGCAGTGGGTGGGGGTGCCACGGGTGGTGGAGGGGCAGGAGCGGGGGATGGGGAGGGGTCCAGGGGCGCTGCAGGTGGTGGAGGGGCAGATATCAGTGCACATAGTCTCTGTGGTAGTTAGTGAGGGTTGGTGATGGTGTGAGAGGGGTGAAGGCCAGTACACAGACAGGCAGTTAGAGAGCAGGATGAGGGTGACAGGGCATAGTGACGGGGAGTACTTAGCAGATATAGGGGTGGGCTACAGGTGTGATGTCACAGTGTGTGTACCTTTGCTCTCATGTGTGAGGTATATGTGAGGTATGTGTGAGGTAAGGATGTGCGGGTCGTGGTGGCCACTAACCTCCAGGCTGCTGCTGTGAGATGGTGACTGCAGAGGGAGGGAGCTCAGACCCAGCAGCAATGGGTCGTGGTCAGCATTCCTTCCTGGCCCCGTTCCGCCGCACACTGTCCGCCCCGTCTGACGGACGTCATTCCTCCATCCTGCCTGGCAGCGTCAGCTGCTGTGATTGCGGAGCATAGGTAAGCGTCCAGAGCCCTGTGGGCGGGCAGGCATGGTGTTTCCCTGGAGAGGTGCGGCGCGCGTCCTTAGGCTGCAGACGGAGGGAGCTCCGGCCCAGCAGCAATGTTGATTAGTGCGTGTCCCGTCCTGGCGCTGTCCCGCTGCACATGCTCCGCACCGCTTGCCGCTGAGCATGGCAGCCCTTGTGTGTATGCTGCAGATGCTGATCTAGCGGTGCCTGAGCTAGCGCCCTCTCCCTGGGGTGTGGGTGTCAGGCGGCAGGTATGGTGTGTAGGTGGGAGAGGAGCTGCGGGCGGCGACTCGCTGCCTGCAAGTACCCTCCATATCAGCGCTGTTCCCCTCCCTGCAGATAGTGTCAGTGGCCGTGGTGTACTTTTGCTACTGGTGGCCAGGGCCGGTGCTAGGGTGTTCGGCGCCCCCCTGCAAACTATGAATTTTGCGCCCTCCCATATTCCTTTGTTGTGCATCGGGAAAAGTGGTGTGGTCTCACAACTAAGGGGCATGGCCACACAATAGTACCCCCATTTAAAATTACGCCACAATGTAGCACAATCTTATTCATCTTATACGTAATGCCCCACCCGTAGTAGTAGCGTCCTTATACGTAATGCCCCACCCGTAGTAGTAGCGTCCATATACGTAATGCCCCCCCAATAGTAGTAGTGTCCTTATACATAATGCCCCCCCAGTAGTAGTAGCAGTTATATGTAATGCTCCCCAACAGTAATAGTAGCGTCCTTATACATAATGCCCCCCCAGTAGTAGTAGCATCCTTATACATAATGCCCCCCCAGTAGTAGTAGCATCCTTATACATAATGCCCCCCCAGTAGTAGTAGCGTCCTTATACATAATGCCCCCCCAATAGTAGTAGTGTCCTTATACATAATGCCCCCCCAGTAGTAGTAGCAGTTATATGTAATGCCCCACAACAGTAATAGTAGCATCCTTATACGTAATGCCCCACCCGTAGTAGTAGCGTCCTTATACGTAATGCCCCCCAGTAGTAGTAGCAGTTATATGTAATGCCCCCCAACAGTAATAGTAGCGTCCTAATACGTAATGCCACCCCTGTAGTAGTAGCATCCTTATACATAATGTGCCCCCAGTAGTAGTACCGTCCTTATACATAATGCCCCCCCAGTAGTAGTAGCATCCTTACATGTAATGCCCTCCCAGTAGTAGCGTCCTTATACATAATGCCCCCCCAGTAGTAGTAGCATCCTTACATGTAATGCCCTCCCAGTAGTAGTAGCACCGTCCTTATACATAATGCCCCCCAGAAGTAATAGAGTCCTTATACATAATGCCCCCCCAGTAGTAGCGTCCTTATATGTAATGCCCCCCAGTATTAGTAGCCTCCTTATACGTAATGCTCCCCTATAGTAGTAGCGTCCTTATACGTAATGCCCCCCCATAGTAGTAGCGTCCTTATACGTAATGCCCCCCCTATAGTAGTAGCGTCCTTATACGTAATGCCCCCCATAGTAGTAGCGTCCTTATACGTAATGCCCCCCCATAGTAGTAGCGTCCTTATACGTAATGCCCCCCTATAGTAGTAGCGTCCTTATACGTAATGCCCCCCCTATAGTAGTAGCGTCCTTATACGTAATGCCCCCCCTATAGTAGTAGCGTCCATGCCCCCCCTATAGTAGTAGCGTCCTTATGCGTAATGCCCCCCTATAGTAGTAGCGTCCTTATACGTAATGCCCCCCCTATAGTAGTAGCGTCCTTATACGTAATGCCCCCCCTATAGTAGTAGCGTCCTTATACGTAATGCCCCCCCTATAGTAGTAGCGTCCTTATACGTAATGCCCCCCCTATAGTAGTAGCGTCCCTATACGTAATGCCCCCCCTATAGTAGTAGCGTCCTTATACGTAATGCCCCCCCTATATTAGTAGCGTCCTTGCATGTAATGGCCCCCCCAGCAGTGGCGTCCATAAAGTGCGCACGCACAGACATACCTCACACACACACAATTCACACATATATACAAACACACACACCCCACCATATATATACACACACACACACACCCCCACTATATACACACACACTATGGCCCTCATTCCGAGTTGTTCGCTCGGTATTTTTCATCGCATCGCAGTGAAAATCCGCTTAGTACGCATGCGCAATGTTCGCACTGCGACTGCGCCAAGTAACTTTACTATGATGAAAGTATTTTTACTCACGGCTTTTTCTTCGCTCCGGCGATCGTAATGTGATTGACAGGAAATGGGTGTTACTGGGCGGAAACACGGCGTTTCAGGGGCGTGTGGCTGAAAACGCTACCGTTTCCGGAAAAAACGCAGGAGTGGCCGGGCAAACGGTGGGAGTGCCTGGGCGAACGCTGGGTGTGTTTGTGACGTCAACCAGGAACGACAAGCACTGAAATGATCGCACAGGCAGAGTAAGTCTGGAGCTACTCTGAAACTGCTAAGTAGTTAGTAATCGCAATATTGCGAATACATCGGTCGCAATTTTAAGAAGCTAAGATTCACTCCCAGTAGGCGGCGGCTTAGCGTGTGTAACTCTGCTAAAATCGCCTTGCGACCGATCAACTCGGAATGAGGGCCTATATACACACACACACACACACACACACATTTCTCTCTCACCCTCCACTTACCAAGTCTGGCTGGCCGTCACTGCAATGCTGATTCCACCACTGTTCAGCTGTCTGGTCCCGTGTAGCTCCGCCCCTCTATTCCGTGTAGCTCCGCCCCATCGTGACGCCGTAGCTCCGCCCCTTTTCGGACCCGCGCTGCACAGCACACAGCCCGCTGTCACAGGTGATTGGGGGGGGAAGGCACAGCAGCCGGCAGCTAGTGGCCATCCTCACCTCCTATACTGTACTGCTGCTGGCGCTGGGTATGGAGTAGCTCCCTGCAGCAGATGCAGTTGACTCCGCCCAGCTCTGTGACTCCGCCCAGCGTTACGAGCACAGAGTCACAGATTAAGGCAAATATATAGGAGATAAGTAGAACAGAAACAATAATCATTTCAAACCCCAACTGCTAAGGGGGTGGTTGAATAGACACTAAGGGGGAGATTCAAATGTTTGAAAAGTCAGTTGGGAGTCTGTTTTTTCCTATCTCATAGAAAAGAACAAACAGACACCCCACCGCCTTTTCAACCATTTGAATTCCACCCTAAGTGGTTTATTTATGAATCATCAGGTTGTAAAACTTGGCGCTTCTGATCGTGTTTATATATTAAAAAGGGCAATGTTTTGGCTAGCAAGACATTTCCCATTTACTAGCATTGCCCACTACCCTAAGGAACTGATTCTGAGTAGCATGCAATGCTGTGCATGTCTGAGTCTATTGCCAGTCGCCTGTCTGTGACTTTCTGCAAATGCTGTGTCAAGCGCTTTCCTGGTGCACATCTGAATGTGCAGCGGCTGACACGCCCACTGTGAGCATCTTTAGATACTCAAACACCGCTTGATGTGTCTTTAGATGCAACCATTGGTAGCGCCATTAAAACGTGCACCAGTCCAATGCTAGTTTGAAATTTTCTGTCAGACCATAGCCTCTAATGTGAATGTTTGTGCACCTCAGTTTATAACCACTACAGAGACACTCTCATAAATGTGTCAGCTTAGCCATCTCCCTGCCACCGCCCAGGAACATCTAATACATCTGCAAGCCAATTCTGAGACCGTGCCTCTCAGTCACAACTGCAACTCTGTGCAGCTCGTCACCACTCTCCAACCGATCTATTACTTAGTTCTAATGGATATAGGGGGTCATTCCGAGTTGATCGCTAGCTGCCGTTGTTCACTGCGTAGCGATCAGTGAAAAGAATGGCTAATCTGTGCATGCGTATGCACCGCAATGCGCACGCGCGTCGTACGGGTACGAAGTCCATTTTGGTTTTGCACTGGTTCTAGCGACGATTCCAACGATTGACAGAAAGAGGGAGTTTCTGGGTGGCAACTGACCATTTTCTGGGAGTGTTTGGAAAAACGCAGGCGTGGCCAGGAGTTTGCTGGGCGGGTATCTGACATCATTATCGTGTCACTCGTCGCAGCAATCATCGCACAGGATAAGTAACTACAGGGCTGGTCTTGTTTGCACAAAATGTGTTTGTAGGCGCTCTGCTGCACAGGCGTTCGCACTCCTGCTATGCTAAAATACACTCCCCGTGGGCGGCGACTATGCGTTTGCACGGCTGCTAAAAACTGCTAGCGAGCGATCAACTCGGAATGACCCCCATAGAGTAAGTAAAAGCAGTTATGTGCTCTGTGTTCAGTAAACGGGATAGAGAAACAAAGGTTGACAGCTAAAACGTTGGGGCAGATGTATTAAGCCTGGAGAAGGGATAAAGAAGTGGGGTGTGTTATAACAGATAGTGTCTAGTTAGACAGCCAATAGATAGACACCACATGTTAGACAGTCAAAGGGTCGACAGGGTCAAAAGGTAGACATGAAAAAAGTAGTACAAAAGGTCAACAGGGTCAAAATTTCGACAGGGTCAAAAGGTAGACATGATAATGGTCAACATAAAAAAAGATAGAAACCATTTTATTTTTGCATTTTTGGGGTTTGTGTGGATAGTTTTGTCATCTGGGACCCCCAATTGTACAAAGACATCCCCTCGTGGGGCTCGCTTCGCCCGCCTCGCTTCAGGCTCTGTGATAACTACTTAGTTCAACTAATTGAGGAACCAATTAGGTACAATGCAATCTTAGACCTGGTATTAACAAACAATGGGCATTTGGTATCAGGTATTATAGTAGGGGAACCCATAGGAAACAGTGACCACAATATGGTCACATTTAATATCAGTTTCCATAAACAGCCCTATACTGGCTCAACTAGGACTCTAAACTTCAGCAAAGCGAATTTTGAAAATATGAGGGTATTTTTCAGGGATATTGAATGGGAAGGTTTGTTTTTAGGAAAAAATACTACGGAGAAATGGGAGGTACTAAAATTCCTGCTAGCTAAAAATACTCTCAAATTTATTCCTATGAGCAGCAAAAAAAGGAATAAAAATCATAAACCGATGTGGCTTAACAAAAAGATAAAGGAACTTATGGGCAAGAAAAGGAGAGCATTTAAAAAATACAAATCTGACGGGTAAGCAGAGTCATTTCAGCACTATAAGGAATGTAACAAAATATGCAAAAAGGAAATAAGAGCGACTAAAATAGAAACTGAAAAACTAGTAGCAAAGGAAAGCAAAGCGAATCCCAAAAAATTATTTAAATACATTAATAGCAAGAGATTAAAAAAGGAGAGTATAGGCCCTATAAAAGACAAGTTGGGAGTCTTAAGCAAAAATTATAATGACATAGCGGACACACTAAATGAGTTTTTTTCAACAGTATTTACTAGAGAGGACCCAATTCAGGGACTAACACATAATCTCAATAATGAGAATATCCCACTGATAGGTACTTATTTTAGCGAGGAAGTAGTCTGTGACCGATTAAAACATTTAAAGATTAATAAGTCACCAGGTCCCGATGGTATTCACCCAAGCGTTCTGATGGAGCTTCACTCTGAACTTGAAAACCGCTATTTTTGATCTTTAAGGATTCAGTAATATCAGGTATGCTTCCCAAAGACTGGCGTATAGCGGAAGTAGTGCCTATATTCAAAAAGGGAAGTAAAGCTGAACCAGGTAATTATAGACCAGTTAGTCTTACATCTATAGTGGGGAAAGTATTGGAAGGTATTATAAGAGATAGTATTCAGAAGTTCCTTGAACTCAATAAGGTCATTGAAAGGAATCAACATGGGTTTATGGAGGACAGATCCTGTCAAACCAACTTACTTGGCTTTTATGAAACAGTAAGCGCAAACCTAGATCAGGGTAAAGAGGTGGATGTAATCTTTTTAGATTTTGCCAAAGCATTCGACACTGTACCACACATGAGACTTATCTACAAGCTACAAGAAACAGGGCTAGGAAGCACAATATGCACTTGGGTCAAAAACTGGTTAGATAATAGGGAGCAGCGCGTTGTGGTTAATGGATCTTTTTCAAATTGGACTGAAGTGCCAAGTGGTGTGCCGCAAGGCCCAGTATTAGGACCGCTATTGTTCAATATTTTCATTAATGACCTAACAGAAGGTCTAGAGAGCATGGTGTCAATTTTTGCAGATGATACCAAATTGTGTAAAGTTATACATGCGGAGGGGGATGCTGAGTCGCTTCAGAACGACTTAGTTAAATTAGAAGCTTGGGCAGTGAAATGGAGAATGCGCTTCAATACAGACAAGTGTAAGGTAATGCACTGTGGTAACAAGAATAAAAATAACACCTACCTACTAAATGGGGTAAAATTAGGGGATTTTGTACTGGAAAATGACTTAGGTGTCCTCATAGATAGCAAACTAAACAGTAGTACCCAAAGTAGGACTGCAGCAAAGAAGGCTAATAAGATATTAGCATGCATAAAACAGGGAATTGATGCTAGGGACGAGAGTATTATACTCCCGTTATATAAATCACTTGTGAGGCCACACCTTGAATACTGTGTACAATTCTGGGCACCTTACTACAAAAAGGATATCCTGGAGCTAGAAAAGGTTCAGAGGCGGGCGACCAAACTAATTAAGGGTATGGAGACGCTGGAATACGAGGAAAGGCTTGCAAGACTAGGCATGTTTACACTGGAAAAGAGGAGATTAAGAGGGGACATGATCAACACTTACAAATATATAAGGGGACAATATACAGATCTTGCGCAGGACCTGTTTTGGTTAGATCAACACAGATAACTCGTGGACACTCACTCAGGTTAGAGGAGGGGAGATTCCGCACAATACGGCGTAAAGGCTTTTTTACAGTAAGGACGATACGTGTTTGAAATTCCCTGCCTGAGGGAGTTGTAATGGCCGACTCAGACAACACCTTTAAGAATGGGTTAGAAAAATTCCTAATGGATAAGGATATCCAGGGTTACGGGGCATAGTCACGCACTATGGTTAAATATAAAAAAGAGGGGTAAAACGTAACGCCAGTCATCAACTTCAGTCAAAATTTTATACAAAATAATCGTGCATAGGAGACCACAAAAAGGTTGAACTCGATGGACAATTGTCTTTTTTCAACCTTAGATACTATGTTACTATGTTACTATGTTTGCTGCGCTCACCACAAGGTTTATAACCAACTCTATGCCGACATGGATAGAGAAGGTATGAAAAAGTAAAAAAAAAAATGTAAAATTGAAAGAAAACGTGTCTACTTTTCTATGTCATCATTTTCATGTTGACCTTTTGACCCTGTCTACCTTTTGACTGTCGACATTTTGTGCTGTCTAACTTTTAACTGTTGACCTTTTGACCATGTCGACCTTTTGACCCTATTGACCTAATATCTGTCTAACATATGGTGTCTATCTATTGACTGTCTAACTATCATTCGGATACCAAAGAAGTGATAAAGCAGTGATAAGTGCATGGTGATAACGCAGCAGCCAGTCAGCTCCTGTCATTTTTCAAATCCATAATGCTTGGCTGGTGCGTTATCACCTTGCACTTATCACTGCTTTATCACTTCTTTATCCTTTCTCCAGGTTAATACATCTGCCCCATTGTGAGATCATAGCTTTGGCTCATCTAATGATCTCTTTCATTATATACACCATTTAGCAGACGTATTCAAGCTGTACTATTTCAATATGTAGGATTTGAGTCTGAAGATCCTCTCTTACCTGTATGACTTTACGTCCTGTCTTGCTGACAGCATAGAGGACATGACCCTCGTCACATGTCACCGAGCACTGGGCTTCTCCATCCAGATCTGTGGAGCATTCAGTAGACCCATGTGCCACATACAATGGGGAACACGATCTAGTGTATTTATTGGAAATAATATGTCAATTATTAGTAGAATACTATCATTTACTTTGTATGCTAAATACTCCTGTACAGTAATTAGAGTGTAACTACAGTATACTCGGAATAATTAGCCATATGTTAACGGTCTACATTTTTATTTACAGCAACACTAATCCTAACATACAGATGGGTCCACGGTTATCTTGGCTAGTTTGCTGCGCCTAGGCACAACATGGTTTATTAACATAAACCCTTCATCTATTGTTCTCAGCTGCAATACAATACAGAGAACAATACAGCAGGCAGGGGCGTTCCTACAGAGGAGGGGGCCCGTGTGCACCTCCGGGTGGGCCCCCTCCTCTGAATGGCGCTGTAGACTCCGGCAATGTGCCGGAGTCTACTGCGCATGCGCAGGTCTCCGGAAACATGGCGCCCGCCATGATCCGGAGACCAATTTGGCTACTGTGCATGCGCGGCGGCCATTTTGCCGGCGATTTCCGCCACGGACGCTGTGCCCGCCGCTGGACTCCGGTTAGGTAAGTATTTAAATGGGTGCAATGTGTGCGGTGTGGGCCCCCCTGGACCCAGGGGCCCGTCTGCACAGCACACATTGCCCCCATTATAGAAACACCAATGACAGCAGGGGATTAAGTCATTACAGCAGGGTATTAAGTCCGACTGCCCAGTCTCAATTAATCCTATTAAAGGTCAAGATAAACATGGACGCATCTGTACAAGTAGACCAAATAGTGGAGTCTAGTAATGCTGGCCCCACATAGCAAAGTGCATTCGCCTAACTTGCTAACACATGTCAGTTGAGCAGAAAGATTGAATTTTGTGAGAACCCATTACAGTAGGTAGCCGGCAATCCACTGAGAAAATATATCATATTCAAAACCATTTCCCTTTAAGAAATCTTATCCCTGACCTGCAATTGTTCCCAATGGACTTTTGATTTGCTTCCATGCCTGGATGGCTGGCATTAGCTGGAGACCTAAGGGCCACTCCAAGTACTCCAATGAGTGGGGAGGAGAAGTCCAGTGTGAGTGATGCTGCACTGTACATAGGACTCCTGGAACTTTGAAGTCCACTCAGAACCACAGGATTCTTCTGACATGAAAGCTTGTGAGTTCCTAGAAAACAATAGATCAGCTTCAATTAAAGGTGGAATGTGATGCTTGAAATTCAGAGTAATCCCTTGTACACACATTCTGGGGAATTAAATTGATGGCAGGAGATATAAAAAAAAAACTACTGCGGAGGGTTTTCCCTGCAGCCACGGGGTTTTGCTATTCAATTAGAGGAGAGAAAATGAGATGCAGTGATTTCTGTCGAAAAATAGTTTCTTGCACCTCCAGAGTCTGATTTTTCCTAAAATTGTTAATTTAGGAAAAATCACTGGGACTTGCTCTGGCACTTAATTAGTCAAGTGGTGTCTTCTCTCCCAGCATCGGGACCCAGACTCCTGCAGCAGCGGTGAGTATGTGAGTGTTGTGTGAGTGTCTGTATGTATGTATTAGTGTGCACATGAGTGTTTGTGTCACCCCATTGTGGGTGTGTGACCCTCCAGAGGCAGCAGCTGAGGGAACTACATCTCCCAGCATCTACTTCTCCTCCCAGCAGCCCCCACCTCTCAGTAGCCCCCTCCTCAGTGGAGGAGAGACCACGGGGAGCCAATGAGACCAACAGATGGGCAAGTAGCCTTATTATTTTCATTTTCTTTACTCAGACTGCAGGGTTTTCAGAGGAACAAAATGGGGGTGTGGCACTGCGCTAATGGAGAAATCTGTAATTCGCTATAAGTAAATTGCTGCTGTAGGGAAATGTGGAATCACTACCTAATCCCACTCTATAAACACAGGGTACAAAAGGATATCCCCAGCTCAAGCTAGAGCGAATAAAAATAATAAATACCACTATATATATAGTAAATATTCTTTATTGAAAAAGGTAAGTATTGCAAATCTGGTATATAATAAAAGGGTCTTTATATATCTCTAAAATGGTTTGGCTTGAATTAAATTCTACTAGCAAAGTATACGGGAAAGTTGACTTGCCTATTACCGGTAAACATACAGACAAATTAGCACACAACATAAAACATAAAAACATATGATAAAATAATGCCCGGAATGGGTATATATGGAAAAAGCTCAATGGATTCGTTCCTGAGGTTCTGTGTCCAGATAGGAGATATAACACCTGTAGTAAAAGATAGGGTGCTTGTAAACACAAGGGGTGCACAAATCTGCGGCTTACTCCCTCTGGTTCCAAGTTCACTTCTACTATGTAGCTGCTATATTTGGTACAGCTAATGATAGATCAAGAGAAGTCAGTCACTGTTTAATCTGAGTCCATTTACACAGAAAGTGGGCTCCCCAGGTATTGATGTCCCATGCAGGTCAGAAATATAAACGGTGTTATGAGGGTTAAGTACCTCAAGTGATGTTCTGTGCTGCAGGTCTTCCAAATTTGTCCCCTGGTGTCCTGTGCTCCCACTGTCGGGGGAATCTGCAATCCTGAAGAAGCCTTGTTGGTAAGGTGAAACGCGTAGATCCCAGATCGAATCGATCCTGTACACTGCCGTTCAGCGCTGAGAACGGCGTGACGGGATATCCGCCGGCGGAATCCGGACTCACCCGTCAGTGGGAGCACAGGACACCAGGGGACAAATTTAGAAGACCTGCAGCACAGAACATCACTTGAGGTACTTAACCCTCATAACACCGTTTATATTTCTGACCTGCATGGGACATCAATACCTGGGGAGCCCACTTTCTGTGTAAATGGACTCAGATTAAACAGTGACTGACTTCTCTTGATCTATCATTAGCTGTACCAAATATAGCAGCTACATAGTAGAAGTGAACTTGGAACCAGAGGGAGTAAGCCGCAGATTTGTGCACCCCTTGTGTTTACAAGCACCCTATCTTTTACTACAGGTGTTATATCTCCTATCTGGACACAGAACCTCAGGAACGAATCCTTTGAGCTTTTTCCATATATACCCATTCCGGGCATTATTTTATCATATGTTTTTATGTTTTATGTTGTGTGCTAATTTGTCTGTATGTTTACCGGTAATAGGCAAGTCAACTTTCCCGTATACTTTGCTAGTAGAATTTAATTCAAGCCAAACCATTTTAGAGATATATAAAGACCCTTTTATTATATACCAGATTTGCAATACTTACCTTTTTCAATAAAGAATATTTACTATATATATATAGTGGTATTTATTATTTTTATTCGCTCTAGCTTGCGCAGGGTTTTCAGAGCTCAAAAGCCTGCGAAAGTTGTTTTTTTTAAATTGGATGCTGAGGGTATCGGGAGCGCATACCTGCGGAAGTCCAAAATTGGGTGCGAGGGCCACAAGGTTTTTTACCGCTCTAAACCTCGCGCCCAACTGAATTCCTCCCTTAGGGTTTAAGTCTGAATGGAGGAAAGTTTTATTGGCAGAAAGTATTAGCATTGATAACTGTCAGCAATGTGTGATGGACGTTAATCCACACAGAGATGTATTAACAGGGCAATAGTTTATTTACCTACAGGAGCAGGCAGGTATGCAGGGGCGCTCTCACTACTTGCAGATGTCTTGTAATGCTGCTTAATGCTCTGATCAATATAGAGCAGGGCTGAGCAAAGAAGTACTCCAAGAAGAGCGGAAAACAAAATGGAGAAGCCATTGATTTATAGCTGTGGTGCTTTGTTCCTTATATATTTACAAATGTTGGCACATTAAACAAAATATTCCCCACAGCATGGGCAGAGACTGGCCATACCCGTCATACTGCATATGCACAAAGTATAAATGAAGCAGCTATGGAGCAAAGGACGTTCACTGAATGTACTGCTGCTCGATCATCAACACTTCAGAGGACGTGTAACAATCAGGTCTTTCTGCTGTGAGTTTAAGGCTCTATGATAACCTGGTGAATCAGGAAATGATTGCTGTTCAATGCATAGGCGATTCTATAATGGGTGCAGTGTGTGCGAGGCACACGGGCCCCCAGATCCAGGGGGGCCCACCCCACACACACTGCACCCATTTGCTTAATACTTACCTCTCTGAAGTCCCCCGTCGAAGCCATCCCTTTTCGGCAGCGCAATAGAGTTTGAACACTAGGGGGAACAAACTCTATTGCGCCTGGTGAAAACTCCGGAAAGATGGCACGGCGGCCATTTATCCGGAGTTTCGCGCATGCGCATTAGCAAAATCTTCGAGAAAATGGCCGCCGCGCCGTGTTCCCGGATGTTTGTGCATGCGCAATAGAGTCTGTTCTCAGACTCTATTGCCGCTGCCACAGAGAAGGATGGCACCGCCGGGGGACTCCGGAGAGGTAAGTATTAAATCCTGTGAATCAGAGGAGGTGGCCCCTGAAGCAGAAGGCTGCACACGGGCCTCCTCCTCTCTTAAAACGCCCCTGGTTCAATGCTTACATTAATATAATGCACGAGTTTCAAATGTTTTGTACACCAGCAGCCAGTAGATGGCACCCAGAGCTATTCAAACGTAGCTCCGTTTGGGGGCTGAAATATGTGAAAGCTAAACCCGACACTAATGGGTGCGATCAGCGTGATAGGGGACATCACTTGTATAAAGCCCCCTGCGATCTCCTGTCACTTTAGACGGGAGATTGGGGGCGATAACATTTGAATTCCCCCCCAATGTGTAACTGTTACATCTGGGTGCAGTATACTGCCCATTGCTGTGCCTAGCCAGCAGTCTGCAAGGATGGTTATGGTATAATAGGGTGACAGCCAGAAAGGCGACACCAAATGCTCGACATGTGCAAGGTCGACATGGTGAAAAGGTCAACAGGTTCAAAAGCTCTACATGGAAATGGTCGACACATGAAAAGGTCGACATGGTTTTTTTGTGTAAAATTTCACCTTGCAGCAGGTGGAACTCCAATGAGTGCACCATGTCCCCTAGCATGGCTCACTTCACTCACCATGCTTCGGGCAAGGTGCCTCGCTCCGCTACCGATGTGCTTGGCACAGGTTACTGTTCCCAATTGTAGTCCACGATGATGCTAAAGTTGGAAAAAGTTGGAAAAACAACACCCTTACGTCGACCATATGCTGTGTCGACCAGTTGAACCTGTCGACCTCTTGGCCATGTTAACAAAATGCATGTCAACCATTTGGCGTCAACCTTTAAACTGTCGACCTATCATCCTGGTATCCTTCTGCTTCAGGGGCAGTGTAAAACACTGCCGACTTTAATACAATGAATCTCGGCCGGATCTGAGAGATCCGTGCTGGGCTTCATTGTGCACTTTGTTAAACAAAAAAATAAAGTTTAAATGTAAAAAAAAATGCGTGGGGTCCCCCCTCCTAAGGCAAACCAGCCTCGGGCTCTTTCAGCCGATCCTGGTTGCAGAAATATGGGGAAAAAATGGACAGGGGTTCCCCCATATTTAAGCAACCAGCATCGGGCTCTGCGCCTGGTCCTGGTTCCAAAAATACGGGGGACAAAAAGCGTAGGGGTCCCCCGTATTTTTGAAACCAGCACCGGGCTCCACTAGCTGGACAGATAATGCCACAGCCGGGGGTCACTTTTATACAGTGCCTTGCGGCCGTGGCATCAATTATCCAACTAGTCACCCCTGGCCGGGGTACCCTGGGGGAGTGGGGACCCCTTCAATCAAGGGGTGTCCCCCCCAGCCACCCAAGGGCCAGGGGTGAAGCCCGAGGCTGTCCCCCCCATCCAATAGGCTGCGGATGGGGGGCTGATAGCCTTTGTGAAAAGTGATTGATATTGTTTTTAGTAGCAGTACTACAAGGCCCAGCAAGCCTCCCCCGCATGCTGGTACTTGGAGAACCACAGGTACCAGCATGCGGCGGAAAAACGGGCCCGCTGGTACCTGTAGTACTACTACTAAAAAAAATACCAAAAAAAAGACAATACACACACACCTTGAAAGTAAAGTTTTATTACATCCATCCACACAAACATACATACATACATACCTTATGTTCACACGCAGGTCGGTCCTCTTGTCCAGTAGAATCCATGGGGTACCTGTTGAATAAATTATACTCACCAGATCCAGGGTACCAGGCTCCTCGGATAATCCTTTTGTAATCCACGTACTTGATTAAAATAAAAAAACGGAGACCCGAGCCACGCACTGAAAGGAGACCCATGTTTGCACATGGGTCCCCTTTCCCCAAATGCCAGAAACCCACTCTGACTTCTGTCTAAGTGGGTTTCTTCAGCCAATCAGGGAGCGCCACGTTGTGGCACCCTCCTGATCGGCTGTGTGATCCTGTACTGATTGACAGGCGGCACACGGCAGTGTTACAATGTAGCGCCTATGCGCTCCATTGTAACCAATGGTGGGAACTTTCTGCTCAGCGGTTGACCGAAAGTGACCTCACCGCTGAGCAGAAAGTTCCCACCATTGGTTACAATGGAGCGCATAGGCGCTACATTGTAACACTGCCGCGTGTTGCCTGTCAGTCAGTACAGGAGCACACAGCCGATCAGGAGGGTGCCACAACGTGGCGCTCCCTGATTGGCTGAAGAAACCCACTTAGACAGAAGTCAGAGTGGGTTTCTGGCATTCGGGGAAAGGGGACCCATGTGCAAACATGGGTCCCCTTTCAGTGCGTGGCTCGGGTCTCCGTTTTTTTATTTTAATCAAGTACGTGGATTACAAAAGGATTATCCGAGGAGCCTGGTACCCTGGATCTGGTGAGTATAATTTATTCAACAGGTACCCCATGGATTCTACTTGACAAGAGGACCGACCTGCGTGTGAACATAAGGTAAGTATGTATGTATGTTTGTGTGGATGGATGTAATAAAACTTTACTTTCAAGGTGTGTGTGTATTGTCTTTTTTTGGTATTTTTTTTAGTAGTAGTACTACAGGTACCAGCGGGCCCGTTTTTCCGCCGCATGCTGGTACTTGTGGTTCTCCAAGTACCAGCATGCGGGGGAGGCTTGCTGGGCCATGTAGTACTGCTACTAAAAACAATAGCTTACACTTTTACAAAAAGGCTATCAGCCCCCCATCCGCAGCCCATTGGATGGGGGGGGACAGCCTCGGGCTTCACCCCTGGCCCTTGGGTGGCTGGGGGGGGGACCCCTTGATTGAAGGGGTCCCCACTCCCCCAGGGTACCCCGGCCAGGGGTGACTAGTTGGATATTTGATGCCACGGCCGCAGGGCACTGTATAAAAGTGACCCCCGGCTGTGGCATTATCTGTCCAGCTAGTGGAGCCCGGTGCTGGTTTTAAAAATACGGGGGACCCCTACGCTTTTTGTCCCCCGTATTTTTGGAACCAGGACCAGGCGCAGAGCCCGATGCTGGTTGCTTAAATATGGGGGAACCCCTGTCATTTTCTTTCACATATTTCTGCAACCAGGATCGGCTCAAAGAGCACGAGGCTGGTTATGCTTAGGAGGGGGGACCCCACGCAATTTTTTTTCAAAAAATTAACACTTTCCCACCCCTTCCCACTGATATACATGCACGGATCTCATGGATCCGTGCATGCCTATCCAATCACGGCTCAAAAAAGCAGGTCTGTTTTTTTTTAGCACTTTTTTACGAGTTGTATTTTTTCACGGCAGTGTTTTTTTTTTTTTTTGCTTTGCACTTCTTAGTAAATGACCGAGATTCATACTTAAACAGCCGCGTTTTGACCGATGGTGTATTCATTCGTATTTTTTTTGTTGGACTTCAAAAAAAATACGAATGCCCTCATCACTGCCGAGATTTGAGTTTAGTAAATGACCGAGATGACACTTTGAAGAAAAAACGGCATCTCGGTCAAAATCGGGACCTTAGTAAATATACCCCGCTGTTTGTTGTTCTCTGTTTAGATGAAAATTTTGAACAAGTACCTGACACAGTCATGCCAGCCCTACAATGAATGCTGATACAGCGTGATTTATTGTCTACATCTAATGATATTGATTTCATTTTTTTAATGCAATATAGCCCTTCGTGTAGAAAGCAAAAACAATAAATAATTACTTTCTATTAGAGCAATAAACAAGAGAATATTTGATCTCCTACAGTATAACTGTATTAGCCCAAATATTTCTTGGTTTGTCCTTCATGTTCCTCTGAAGAGTCTTAGCAATGAGATTAAAAACAATTAGAGCCACTTACTGCATAGACACCAATAACAGCAAGACTGAGCACAGAACTGAGAAGACAAAACAATCAAAGAAAGAATCTGGAATCGAGAGATTATAACATAAATGTCCTTCAGAAAAAAAAAATAGAAAGAAAAAAAAAGCCTAATTTGCCAATTAGGGCAAAGATACGTTACTTGCATCTCTCCAGCACTGGTGCAACTACAAGTATCAGCATGCCTAGAAGGGATACCCAGCCTGTTTTAGTGCATTATGGGGGTTATTCTGATCCTGCAGCTATTGCTACGGGGTGCACAAAGTACCAAATATTGTTACTTTTCACATGCACAGGACTTGTTCTGCGTGTGCGCAAATGGGTCCTGCGACGTAGCACTCAGCCTGGCATCAGATTGTCAGTGATTGACAGTCTAATGCCGTTTCAGGAGTGGTGACAGCCTCAGTTTCTACCACATTATTTATTTATTAAGTTTCTTATATAGAGCACCAAATTCCGTTGCGCTTTACAATTGGAAACAACAGTGATAAAACAAAACTGGGTGATAACAAACAGTCACAGAGGTAGGAAGGCCCTGCTCGCAAGCTTACAATCTATAGGGAAATGGGTGTTGATACACAAGAATAGGTGCTATCTATTGCATAATGGTCCACCAGATTGCAAAAGTTCTTGGTTGGCTGTATGATACAGCCGCACAGCAATGATGAACCGGGGTCAGGAGGAAGGGAAAGTGAAGAAAGAGAAAACATGTGAGAACTGTACAGTGGGGATGCAATTTCATAGGAAGGTTTATGAAAGTTACTGTATGTGAGCGGTTCTGGAATTTGATACGCTTGCCTGAAGAGGTGAGTTTCCAGGGAATGCTGGAAGGTTTGGAGACTAGAGGAGAGTCTTATTGTGCGCGGTAGGGCATTCCACAGAGTGGGAGCAGCCCGAAGAAAGTCCTGCAATCGTGAATCGGAGCGAATAATAAATGTGGATGAGAGATGTAGATCTTGTGAAGAGCGGAGAGGTCATTTGGGAGATATTGGGGGTCATTCCGACCTGTTCGCACGCTGCAGTTTGTCGCAGCGGTGGGAACAGGTCGGAAATGCGCATGCGCGGCGGACACAAGAAGACTGACAGTCCGGAGGAATTCCGGGGCATCAACTGACCGTTTTCCAGGTGTGGTGAGGCGAACGCAGGCGTGTCCAGGCGTTTGGAGGGCAGATGTTTGATGTAAATTCCGGGCCCTTCGTCGCTGGACAAATCGCACAGGGTAAGTAACTCATACCCTGGTCTTGTTTTGCAGGAAACTTTTTTAGCATAGCAGGGCTGCACAAGCGATCGCAGCCCTTCTATGCTAAAATACACTACCCCATAGGCGGCGTCAAGTTGATCGCACGAGCAGCAAAAAGTCGCTACGTGCGAGCAACTCGCAATGGGGGCCATTTTGAGATAAGGGAAGAGATGTACATTGGTGTGGTTACGTTAATGGCCTTGCGTGTGAGTAAAGGCAGTGGCGTAACTACTGCCCCCGCAGCCCTCGAGGTGGCTTGGGGGCGAGGGGCTGCGGGGGCGCCGCCACTGATTTAGAGCAGATTGACATGCGGACGAGCGTCCGCATGTCAATCTGTTGTCACTAACCCTCCCTGCTGTAAGGAGGGACACGGAGGGCACAGTGCGCGCCTCTCCCGTGTCCCTCCTGCATCTCCGTCGGGTCTAATAAAGGAAGTGCCGTTCGTGAGCTCTGATTGGCTCACGACCTGGCACTTCCTTTAACAGACCCGCGGCCGGAGACCCAGGAGGGACACAGGAGAGGCGCGCGCTGTGCCCTCCTTGTCCCTCCTTCACACCAGCGGGGGAGCGTGGGGGGGGGGGGGCACTGAGGGGGCATATATGGCACTGGGGGGGCACTGAGGGGGCATATATGGCACTGGGGGGGCACTGAGGGGGCATATATGGCACTGGGGGGGGCACTGAGGGGGCATATATGGCACTGTATGTGTACCTGGCACATGGGGGGGGGGGCTATATTTGGCACTGGGGGCACGTGAGCACCTGGCACTGTGGGGGAATATCTGGCACTGGGGGCATAATTGGTACTGGGGGGGGGCACTGAGGGGGCATATATGGCACTGGGGGGGCACTGAGGGGGCATATATGGCACTGGGGGAGGCACTGAGGGGGCATATATGGCACTGTATGTGTACCTGGCACATGGGGGGGGCTATATTTGGCACTGGGGGCACGTGAGCTCCTTGCACTGTGGGGGAATATCTGGCACTGGGGGCATATGTGGCACTGGGGGGGGGCTACATTTGGCACTGGGGGCATGTGAGTACCTGGCACCGTGGGGGAATATCTGGCACTGGGGACATATGTGGCACTGGGAGCACAGCCCTAGCAACAAGCACTACCCCCTAGCAACGAGCATGACACCCAGTGCATGAAACCCCTGGCAACGAGCATGACACCCAGTGCATGAAACACCTGGCAACGAGCATGACACCCTGAGCATGAAAACCCCTGGCACCGTGCATGGAACCAAGAGCATGAAGCCCCTGGCAATGAGCAGGTAATTTAAAAGTAATTAGAAGCCTTACTGTAGGACTTAATGTGTAATGGGCATTACGGTGTGTGGCATAATGTATCACGGACATTGCGGTGTATGTCAGAATGTGTCACAGGCATTACGGTGTGTGGCATACTATATCACGGGCATTGTGGTATGTGGTATAATGTCTCAGGGGCATTGCAGTGTGGCATAGGGTATAACGGGCATTGCGGTATATGTCAGGCATTACAGTGTATGGTATACTATATCACGGGCATTGTGATATGTGGTATAATGTCTCAGGGTCATTGCAGTGTGGCATAATGTATAACGGAAAACAATAAACAAGAAAAAGCGCTAGGAAACTGGATAAGAAATTTCTGACAAATTTAATAAAGAATAAAAATTATTCACTGTTGCAACAGATAATTGGAAAATTCATTGGATCAATTAAAAATAGGGCTTAATATAGCACTGCAAGAATTTAAAAAGTCCCATATGCTTTATATAGTATATAGAATTTGCCGGTACTCAAATGAAACAGTTCATCCCAAGAAGCTTTTTTGCCACAGTCCAGGAACAATATTGCGAATGGAAAAGAGAATACTGCAGTTAATGACCTTACGTAGCTAGGTTCAAGACGCTGCTTGGTCCAGTAATTTTGCTCAGGTCCAACGATGCAGTGGTCCAAATCGCTGATGCAAAGAGTTCCTTTATCTGACTTCTAGGCATTTGTATGGGGATGTATAGTCAAAGTCCAGCTGCTACACCGACGCGTTTCGCTGTTATACACAGCTTTCTCAAGGTGATTGTGGTGCAGTGACTAGAAGCCCTTTATATAGCAGTGCTAATAGCCCATGCAAAACAGGTGTTACAAATTGGACACATCTAAACATTGTTAAAAATGAAATTCTATCCAGTTTCCCTAAATAGTGACAGACACAGAGACTCAAATATTAGGAATTAATCAAATTATTATTGGTACAAAACCGTTTTTAATCATATTAAATGATCCTGGAGATCGGTTTCCGATCACATGATCGTATGCTCACTTCCTGTATTTGGAACACAAAGCTTGTTCTAATTTCCTGTATATGGAACACAATCCCCTATTCATTGGTTAGTATCCGGACACGTGACCGGAACTGGGTGGCTCCCGGCAGACCCCGCATCTTGTTGCCAAGTGACAGACTGCACGAGGAGGCCCGTTCCGGTCACGTGACCGCACTCCAGACGTCACGCTGCTTATATGAGTAGTGTTTAGAATAAGACAAATTTGCATACCATATGACTGTTACCAAGTAACAGACCGTGAGAGAAGGCCCGTTCCGGTCACGTGGCCGCACTCCGGACGTCCGGAGTGCGGCCACGTGACCGGAACGGGCCTTCTCGCACGGTCTGTTACTTGGTAACAGTCATATGGTAACAGTCATATGGTATGCAAATTTGTCTTATTCTAAACACTACTCATATAAGCAGCGTGACGTCTGGAGTGCGGTCACGTGACCGGAACGGGCCTCCTCGTGCAGTCTGTCACTTGGCAACAAGATGCGGGGTCTGCCGGGAGCCACCCAGTTCCGGTCACGTGTCCGGATACTAACCAATGAATAGGGGATTGTGTTCCATATACAGGAAATTGGAACAAGCTTTGTGTTCCAAATACAGGAAGTGAGCATACGATCATGTGATCGGAAACCGATCTCCAGGATCATTTAATATGATTAAAAACGGTTTTGTACCAATAATAATTTTATTAATTCCTAATATTTGAGTCTCTGTGTCTGTCACTATTTAGGGAAACTGGATAGAATTTCATTTTTAACAATGTTTAGATGTGTCCAATTTGTAACACCTGTTTTGCATGGGCTATTAGCACTGCTATATAAAGGGCTTCTAGTCACTGCACCACAATCACCTTGAGAAAGCTGTGTATAACAGCGAAACGCGTCGGTGTAGCAGCTGGACTTTGACTATACATACCCATACAAACGCCTAGAAGTCAGATAAAGGAACTCTTTGCATCAGCGATTTGGACCACTGCATCATTGGACCTGAGCAAAATTACTGGACCAAGCAGCGTCTTGAACCTAGCTACGTAAGGTCATTAACTGCAGTATTCTCTTTTCCATTCGCAATATTGTTCCTGGACTGTGGCAAAAAAGCTTCTTGGGATGAACTGTTTCATTTGAGTACCGGCAAATTCTATATACTATATAAAGCATATGGGACTTTTTAAATTCTTGCAGTGCTATATTAAGCCCTATTTTTAATTGATTCCAATGAATTTTCCAATTATCTGTTGCAACAGTGAATAATTTTTATTCTTTATTAAATTTGTCAGAAATTTCTTATCCAGTTTCCTAGCGCTTTTTCTTGTTTATTGTTTTCAGTTGTAGGGTCTAACTAACCCTGGTATATTAGCTGCTCTAAGAAAGACCACTCACTACGAGCGCCAAAGGTTTTACTTGTTAATTCCATTTTTACATAATGTATAACGGGCATTGCGGTATGTGTCAGGCATTACGGTGTGTTGTATACTATATCACGGGCATTGCGGTATGTGTCAGGCATTACGGTGTGTTGTATACTATATCACGGGCATTGTGGTATGTGGTATAATGTATCAGGGGCATTGCAGTGTGTAGCATAATGTATAACGGGCATTGCGATTCCTGTCGTCATGTGCCACAGGCATTACGGTGTGTGGCATAATGTGTCACAGGCATTACGGTGTGTTGTATACTATATCACGGGCATTGTGGTATGTGGTATAATGTATCAGGGGCATTGCAGTGTGTAGCATAATGCATAACGGGCATTGCGATTCCTGTCGTCATGTGTCACAGGCATTACGGTGTGTAGCATAATTGTCACAGGCATTACGGTGTGTGGCATAATGTGTCGGGGGCATTATGGTGTGTGCATATTGTGTCATGTGCATTATTGTGTGTGGAATAATGTCTAAGGGCCATTGCAGTATGTGGCATAATGTATACTGGGCATTACTGTAAGGAGGAAAAATGACAAATAATGTAAGGGGCATGAATCAGGATTATTTTTCTTTCCTGTGGTGGCCAACGTATGGGCGTGCAGGTTGCAAAACTGGGGTATAAGGAAGTCTTTTCCTGCAATGCCACGCCCCTTTATGCAAAGCCACGCCCATTCCAACGAAGCCACACACCCTTTTTTGCGACACGCGCGCATGTTTGTCCCGTTAATAGTGCCAATTATGGGGGATGGGGGGGGGGGGGGGGGCGCCGAATAATTTTTTGGCTTGGGGGAGAAAAACTTCTAGTTACGCCACTGAGTAAAGAAGGTATTTTATATTGAATACGGTAGAATACAGGTAAGCAATGGAGGGACTGACAGGCGGATCTGCAGACGATGAATGTCTAGCGAGGAAGATCAGCCTCGCATCTGCATTCAGAATGGATTGTAGTGGTGAGAGTCTCTTTTTAGTAAGACCAGTTAATATTGGAGCTACAGTATTGCTGCTGCTTACATAGCTCCTCTAACCACATCTGAATTAGCCCCAATATGTTTTACCACTAGCTAGTCCAATTACAGTAGGTGTCGTGAAGCACATGCGTGAGCCAGCTCATTGGCTCCCACATACTGTACACATTGTACTCGGGCTCCTAGTTTCAGATTTAAAATAATTTAAAAAAAAATAGAAAAATAAAAAAGTTAAATAGTTTTTGTTAAAAAAAATATTGGAAAAAAAAATAGAAAAAATATATTTGAAAAAAAAAAGGTAGAAAATGATTTGTTTTTAAAACAAAACCTTTTTCTCCTTTTGACAGCTCTGGCTATTGGAAAACAGTTACCCATGGGAAAACATTGCAGAGCATCACTAGCAGGGGTCTTTGATAAACACCCAAATGACATAACTCCTGAGAAATAGTCACATCTTTACAGGCAGGGCCATAACCATGGGTGGGCGAGCAGTGCTGGAGCCCAGGGCATTGACCCCCGGGGGCTGTACCCTTCGCTCCACCACAACATATGTATTTGACCAGTAGAGCTGCTGTAGAGCTGCCTGAAGCATCCAAAGAACCCAGCAGCCTGGAGAGCCCCCTGGACAACAATCCAGGCTCATCTTCCTGGTGCCGGAGGCCTTGTCCTCACGTGTTGATGTTGTGATGTCACATGTTGGGTGGCATGGGCGGCACAGGGCAGCAAGTCGCTTTGTTATGGCACTTTTCACAGGATTTAGAGATTTGAACTCTTTAAAAATACTTAGCGAACATTGACAAATTTGCTGTTAATCCATATTCTTTTGTTGAAGTGTTCACCGAGCAGACAGTAAACATATGGATGCTAATCCATCCCTTTTTGCATCCGACTTTTACTGTAATACTGTCTTCCTGTAAAGGGGGGTACTCAAGGAGCGATATTCTAAGCAATCTGACTAGATCGCTTAGAATTTCAGCATTATCGCTCCGTGTGTACCCCCTACAGCGATAGCCTGCATATAGGTAAAATACTTGGCTTGGCTTGAGGTGCATAACTTCTCTGCAAATTTTTTTTAACACGGTGGTTCTAGTTGAGTAATGATGCCCACCCATCCTCCCAACCAACTACAAATATGTCTTCTCCCCAATTACTCTTACTCATTATTGTACCCCATTGCATTCCCTTTATTTTGATATCCAACTCATCATGATACCAAACTACTATACCAATTCAATATTGCTGTAGTGCCATAAAAAAGCACCTGCCCCTGCAAGTCTTATCACTCTACTATAGCCACTAATTAGTAGCAACACAAGTTTACACAGATTGGTTTGATCCAGCAGTGTTAAGGGGGGTACTCACGGAGCGATATTCTATGCAATCTGACTAGATTGCTTAGAATATAATCCTGATCGCTCCGTGTGTAGCCCTTACAGCGATAGCGATGCGCAGCCCCGTGCATCGCTATCGCTGCTGCTAGATTGGCCCGCTGGGTGAAGTGAGCGCCCCCCCCGCACGCTCAGCACAGATCACGCTGTGCTGAGCGGCGGGAGAGATGTGTGCTGAGCGGTTCACTCAGCACACATCTCTCCTGCATCGGCCCGTCTATATGGGCCTTAAGAGTTACACTATCACTGAATGAGCATCTACTGTACAGATGGAGCCCTCCTCATCTATCCCTTTAATAGGAGTAATTGAGCCAGGGCAGTCGGACTTAATCCCCTGCTGTAATGACTTAATCCCCTGCTGTATTGTTCTCTCTGTATTGTATTGCAGTTGAGAACAATAGATAATAGTTAGGTTGACATGTCCCTCTTGATGCAGCCCTACAATGGTCAGATTAACAAATCCTAATACACACCAATTGTTTATTTGGCAGCAAAATATCAGCCACATAATAGAATTCACAACATACAGCAAATTAATGATCAATATTTTTTAAGACAATAAAATTTTATATATATATATATATATATATATATCCTATATAATTAAAGGCTAACGCTGCTTCTCACCTCTATGTGGGGAATTCAAGTGTTTTGCACACTGGTGGCCACTAGATGGCGTCCGAGGAAGCAATTCAAGTGATGCTCCATTCGGGTGCGCTCAGCTGCCGATGCTGATATTGTTATGTTGTTCCGTCATATGGCTGGTAACTTATTTACAGTGTTTTCAGTAAGTAAACATAGTAGTACAAATTGCTTACATTTATGTGTTTTGGCAAGTTGTTAACTTTAAATTATAATTTATAATAAGCTCTTTATATCTGCTTAGCAGAAAGTCAGGGGTCGGGATGGCCAACCATCTATGGTTTATGGCAGTGCACCGATGCAGTATCATTGGTGGCGGCACTCCGATGTTGAAGAACATTGGCGGTATTGGTCTGATGTCCACACGACACCCAAACATTGACAGATAAACCATCGATGAGTTTCTGCTGATGGCTTATAACCATCTATGGCATTCACTAGTCAGAGGGTCCTCCCCCTTATATTCTGCTGTTACCAAGATTCTGCTTGCATTTTACACACAGTACAACTGTTACTGAATAAAGGGGGTAATTCCAAGTTGATCGCAGCAGGACATTTTTTAGCAGTTGGGCAAAACCATGTGCACTGCAGGGGAGGCAGATATAACATGTGCAGAGAGAGTTAGATTTGGGTGGGTTATTTTGTTTCTGTGCAGGGTAAATAGTACTGGCTGCTTTATTTTTACACTGCAATTTAGATTGCAGATTGAACTCACCACACCCAAATCTCTCTCTCTCTGCACATGTTATATCTGTCCCCCCCTGCAGTGCACATGGTTTTGCCCAACTGCTAAAAAATTTCCTGCTGCGATCAACTTGGAATTACCCCCAAAATTTCAGTAATCTGGGGAAAGGATGATACACAGGATGTATACAATCTCCTGCAGGTTGTATTACTAGCAGCACTGTTCCCAAATGGAAAGGACTGTTTGACTAGATGAAGGAGGTCTTGTATTAAAAAAGCCAACAAAATCACCAGCGTATTTAAGGTTAACAATTTTACTGGGTTTTGGGACAATCCATCTAAATGATAATTTCTTTGGACAAGTAGGAAAATATCATAGATGAGCTTAAAGTCCTCTGGTATGTCTACAAAATAATTACCATTATATCTTTAGGGGGAGATTCAATTGTTTGTATAGTCAGTTGGGTGTTTGTTTTTTCCTATCTCATAGAGAGGAAAAAACAGACACCCAACCGACTTTCCAAAATTTGAATTCCCCCCTTAGAGTACTGTACTTTCACCTGTCTGTTACATATAACATTTGTTTAAAGTTTTTAGTGGGCTCCTAGTACAAGATACAAGTAGACCCTTCATTAAATAGTATTATATTTATATACAAGTTATATTGCACAAAACTCTGCAAATTTGGCAACATGTTCACTACGTGATTGTAAACAAGTTGCTAAATTTGAAATCATATTCGGTGAGCAGATGTCTCACAATGGTAACTGTGTGCTGACAATGACACAGTACTTTGTTATTGGCTTTAGAGGTATAGACACGAACACGAGTTGTTAAATAATAACTACATTTGTGACATTATTCTAACTGAAATAGCTTCACCAGATGGGATGACTTAATAATTAAAAAATTAATAAAAATATTGGATTTCATGTTATAACACCTATGAAATGCAGAGAGTATGGTACCTAGCAGGTTGCTAAGCAACCGTGGGCCCTTATACTGTATTTTACCTCAGGGTTGTAACCCTGGAAACATTTGTATTGATATGCACAGGATCTACTGTATCTATCAAACGGAAAAAAACAAATATTTATTATTTATGTAATAAAACAATAATGTGTCAAAATCCTTGTGTTTTTTACTATTTAACTTTTACATTTTATAATTTGACTTAAATTATCTGGGCTCTGTGTGACTCCTTTTGTTTTCCACATTATTTCCTATTACCCGATATGTCTGTCATTTTCATTTTTATTACTTACTGTAGGTTTACCAGATATCCAATAACATCCGGCATTGTTCTCTTTTTGAGAGGCATATGTGGAGGCTGACCACAATTCTTGAGGGATTTGGGGGAAAGATTAGTTTGATCCTGTGTTTTGGCAGCAGGGCTTTCTCTGGCAATAAATGGCGTGGATATTGATGGACAAATATGGCAACCCTAAAGTCACTGCTCTATCAGTTTTATGATACACTGTTTCATAACTATGTGATGTACAAATAAAAATGTTCTAGAATGTGAAATATCAATCTGCTTTGGTATAGTTTGTTGACATTCTGTCGACACTGCTGAAATGTCAACATGGTTTGAATGTCAAAAAAACGTCCCTGGTGGTCAAGTGATTACTTATTTGATACAACCGATATGGCTCCAGCGGTATATTCTGGGTCCGGAGGTGATGACTTTCAATGGATCCTGCATGACTCTGCCGGTGAGTATTACTAATCCTTACCCCTAATCTTACCCCCTAGTGTATAACCCTAATGTCCCCTCCCTTAGCCTAACCCTATCCCTCCCCTAGTGCCTAAATCTAACCATCCCCCGAGTGCCTAATCCCAACTCTCCCCTCGCATAGTCTAACCATAACCTTCCCCCTAGTGCCTAACTCTAGTGGCCCCTCCCATAACCTAACCGTAACCCTCCCCCAAGTGCCAAGTGATATAATTCTTGCCAGGGGCTGGTCAAAGGGGGTTTGTGGGCACCACCTGGTTTAGCCCTCTACCCCTAGGGGGCCCCTTTGCTTCCAGGATGACCCGTTCTAATCAAAACCTTTATTATTATTTATTATATTTTGGTTCATTTGCTCTGTTCAGCGCTGTCCAGATTCATGACAATCAGAGAGAGGATAGTGCCAGGACTGTGGCCTCTGTATCTTATACCGCTTTCACACTGCCAATGCCGGATCCCACCCGGGAATTGGAAACGGGTCCTTCCCGGGTGGGATCCGGCACTGGCCGCTGCTGCTGGCTTCCCCGACCCGGCAATATGCCGGGCGGGTGGCCATAGCAGCGGGGAGCGGAGCCGGCAGCGGGGGTGGAGGCGGCGCTAGTAGATGAGGTCATCTCCGCGTCGCCTCTCCCTGCTGTAGTAAACGGGTCCCGGGTCGCATCGACTCAGGACAAGTTTACTCTGCCATTGACTCGGTATTCAACCCGGGTATAACACTGCTTTATTCCCGGGTTGAATTGCCGGGTCAGACGACCTGGGATTTTGGCTGTGCCCCTTTCACACACCGCATGCCGACCCGTGTCGACCTGGCAATATGCCGGGTCGATACGGGGTTATTTGTGTGGTGTGAAAGGGGTATTAGTGGTCAGGTCCAGTGGCTGTACTTAGAGCCCGACCTCCCAGGGATGTACTGTCTATCAGTGATAATGGAAGAGACATCGGCCTTGAAGATATAAAAGTGAGGAGCCTGCAGATTGCTATCTGGGACCTTGTTTCTACTAGAATTCGACAGTGGGCACTAGGAGCTGCACGCAGTTACTACAGTGGGGATGAGCTTCAATACTGACCTACTGCACTAGCATTGCTAGTATAGAGAAAGCTCAGATCGTTCTGACTTTACCCCGCAGAACACTGTTCGAGGGGTATATAAACTGGCATATCATTTGTTTTCTGAGGTGGAGAGAGATGGCATGACCAGGTCATGGAGGGATGTGACATCAGGTTTCTAACTGAATGTCCAAAGCATTCGTGAATCCATTTAAGGGTGAGCATACTACGTAAGTTCTACAACACAGTACCATTGGATACACTGGTCTGCACTATGTTGGCATTTTTATTTCTCTTTCCCCTGAACCTCTAAAAGAAAAATCTACAACAGTTAAAGGTACATCTACATTGCTCATGCAACCACCGTAGAACAATAGCGAGAGTTTTCCCAATGCCTAAACTTTCCTGAAACACAGTGAGTTTGTATGTACTCTCTTGCAAACTGAAGTACGAGGTGAGGGTGAGAGAGGTCTCAGTGACTACAGTACCTAAAACATTGAGACATTCTATTTCCCCTTTTCCATACTGTACACATGTGTGAGAACACATCTTCGTGTGTGTGTGTGTGTGTGTGTGTGTGTGTGTGTGTATATATATATCTCCTATATAATAGCCCAGATCTGTGACTTTGTGATTCATTTGCTAACGCTGGGCGGAGTCACAACAGTGGGCAGAGTTAGTCAAATGAGTCACAGATCTGGCCAAATCTACAGGAGACTAGGAGCAGAAGCAGATAGTATGGGCATGGCACAGGCAGGGGTGCATACCTCCCAGCTTTCTGCAGGAGCTTTCTTCAGACAGAAGGAGGGACACACACTCGGCGAAAAGGGGGCGTGGCTTCCCGGGAGGGCCCCGTTTTCGTCAATGAGGGGGCATGCCCAGCGCTCTGTGAGCTGCTGGCATGCCCCCAGGGGCTGATTATGAGTCCGGGGGGGCCAGGGCACTTGAGACAGGGGAGCCCTATCTCATTGCTGTGCCTGCTGTGGGTTGGGGGCGTGGCCTAATCGCGCCCGCGAGGCCATGCCTCCCTGCAACACCACAGACCTGCCAACACGCAGCAGCGTGTGCTGACAGTAGCACAATGCTGCCGTTGTTGCTGGCAGGACGGGGGGGGCTTCTGAGCTGGGACAGAGCTACTCGAGCCGGGGGGCCCCCTAAAACTGTGGGGCCAACGGTACGTACCCCCTGCCCCCCTTAATCCGCCTCTGCTCCTGGAGCCCCCCCTTAATCCATACCCCCTGATGCCCCCTCTCCCTCTGTCTCCACTATTCACCGCTGCTCTGCTAAGCAGAACAGCGAGTACAGGAGCTTTCCAACTGACCCCCCCCCGTTACCGCGGGACACTGCGACCCTGCGACCCGCGGGTGGGACAGCGGGACAGACCCCAAAAAATGGGACTGTCCCGCTAAAATCGGGACATTTGGGAGGTATGGGGGTGTGTGAGGGGGTATGCCGTACAGACAGACGGGCACCGGCTCACTGTGTGCTTGACCCCCCCCTCTCTGGCGCGGAGGAGCGTTACTTTCTGGCACACTCCACGCTTCTTAGCTGCAGTTTTGTGGGGCACCTGCCGCTGTGCAGGTTCCGTACTGCCTCTGTTATCTCCAGCCCCGGCAACCCCACCGCTAGCTGCAGCGCTGCCACCCACAGTGAGGTGCGCCCAGCTCCTTCACACACTTTAGCCGGCGGGTAACGCTGCAGAAGTCCGAGCTGCTTGCAGGCTCCGACCCCCTCCTCCCTCCAGCCGCAGCATCTCCTGGGGGCTAACCAGTCACTCCCAGTCTCCCCTTACCACAGTGCCCGGCAGCTGCGCGAGGTCTGCGGTATGTGACTGAGGAGGGGGGGAGGGATGCGGACGGGCAGAGGAAGCAGGACTCCAGCCTAAGAGAGTCACCCATGCCAAGTTTCCACCAGCAGCAGATCCCAACAGGTTGGAGTGGAACAGCAGCAGCCAGCAGCAGTGACTCCGGTAAGACACATCTGTCTGTCACCACTGTTTTGTCCCTAATACCAATCTCTCCCGTGCCCTGTGTTCTGTCATGTCCCTGTCACCCCTGGCCTTGCCCTGCCACCCTTATCCTGGCCCTTTCACCCTTATCCTGGCCCTGTCACCCTTATCCTGGCCCTGTCACCCTTATCCTGGCCCTTTCACCCTTATCCTGGCCCTTTCACCCTTATGCTGGCCCTGTTACCCCTTTCCTGGCCCTGTTACCCCTGTGCTTGCCCTGTCAACCCTATACTGGCCCTGTCACCCCTGTCCTGTTCCTGCCACCCCTACCCTGGCCTGTCACCCCTATCCTGTACCTGTCATTTCTGTCCTGGCCCCTTTGCCCCTGTCCTGGCCCCGTCACCCCTTTTCTGACCCTGTCACCCCTGTCCTGGCCCCGTCAACCCTGTTCTGACCCTGTCACCCCTGTCCTGGTCCTGTTACTGCATACCCTCCAACTACCTTTTTGGCAGGTCCAGTACCCGCAGCGCCTCCAGACCTCTCCCCAATGCACCACACCTCCGCACCTTCCCCTCCACCCTTCCCCCACATGCTGTGCCTCCAGACCCCCTCCACCACCCGCGGCTCCCACTCCTCCGCCCCTTCACCACCCACAGCATCTCCAGGCCCCCTCCACCATCCACCCCCTTTATATGTCTCCCCCCACACCTGCCCCCCTCCACCCGCAGCATCTGCAGACTCCCTCCTCCATCCGCGGTCCCCCCCCTCACCCACCCCTCCCCCACCAATGGCACCACCGCACCTGCCCTTCCACCACCAGCAGCACCTCCGGACCTCCTTCCCTATGCGCCGCACCACCCGTACCTGCCCCTCCCCTACCCATGGCGCCTGCGGACCCCTACCCCACCCCCGGCACTCCTGCCCCATCCCACAGCACCTCCGGAACCCTTCACCCATCCACAACATCCCCACACCTGCCCCTCTCCCACTCATGGCACCCCTGCCCCTCCCCCACCTGCAGTGCCTCCGGACCCCTCCCCAATCTGCATCCCCCACTCTTCTGCCCCTCCCCCACCCGCAGCACCTCCCGACTCTTCCCCATCCGGGCCCCACCCCCACTTCTGCCCCCCCTCCACCTGCAGCATCTACAGACACCATCCGCAGTCCCCCCCCGCACCCGCTACATTCTGTACATCGTGCCCTGCAGGTGCTGTTCACGCCGTCGCAAGGGGCTGCGCCTCCTTCACCATCGCACGCCCTTTCATTGTGCAATATTTAACCACTAACAAAGGAATGCAGGTAATACTTTATATAATACAAATATTGAACCCCAGAAAGGCATGCAAGGGTTAAGGGGGCGTAGCCCATTGCGACGGTGTGAAGAGCGCCCGTAGGGTGCGATGAAGCACCTAGTATATATATATATATATATATACACACACACATATATATATATATATATATATACACACAGTATATACATGTATGTATATCTAGCCTTCTCTGGTGTGCCTAGCTACACCAAGGTTTATTAGCATAAACCTTTCATCTATTGTTCTCAGCTGCAATACAATACAGAAAGAACAATACAACAGGGGATTAAGTCATTACAACAGGGGATTAAAGGGCCCTACACACTGCGCGATAGTAATGAAAGAAAGGAACGATCTCGTTCATTAATGAATGAGATACCGTTCATATCTTTCAGTGTGGAGGCAGCAACGATGAACGATGCGCAGCCCCGTGCTCGTTCATCGCTGGTGCCCCATTGCTTGTGCATGCAGGTCAATATGGACGATCTCGTCCATATTTGCCTGCACTGCTATGGAGCCGGGTGACAGGGGGAGTGCAGAGACTTCACTCCCCCCGTCACTGCCCCCCCTCCCCCGGCCGCCGGGTCGCTCGTCGGCCGTATCCGCCGTCGGGCAGCTCGGCGGCGGATCGCGCTGTGTGTAGAGCCAGAAGTCCGACAGCACTGGCTCAGTTAATCTTTGTAAAGGAATAGATGAGCAGGGCTCCGTATGTATATATATATATACTAGGTGCTTCATCGCGCCCTACGGGCGCTCTTCACACCGTCGGAAGGGGCTACGCCCCCTTAACCCCTGCACGCCTTTCTGGGGTTCAATATATGGAGTATTACCTGCATTCCTAGTTTTGTTAGTGTTTGAATATTGCACAATGAAAGGGCGTCCGATGATGAAGGGGGCGTAGTCCCTTGCAACAGTAAGGGGTTTGGGAAGTGGGGACCGCGAATGGGGGAGGGGGTATGAAGGCGCTGTGGGTGGGGTAGGAGCAGGGGTGTCGCAGGTGGGGGATGGCAGCTGCAGGGCTGTTTCGGATGGAGGAGGGGTTCCGAAGGCGCTGCAGATGGGGAAGGGGTGGGTGCGGGTGTGCAGTGGATGGGGGAGGTGTCCAGGGGCGCGGTGGGTGGGGGAGGGGTGGATGCGGGGGTAACGTGGGTGGGGGAGTGGGAGGTGCGGTGCTGTTGCGAATGGTGTAGGCGATGCGGATTGGGAAGGGCCTGCTGCGTGGGTGGGGTAGGGGATCCAAAGGTGCAGCGAGCGGGGGAGAGCCAGATGCGGGGTGTGGCGGATGGGGGAGGGGGTCCGGAGGTGATGTAGGTGGTGGAGGGGCGGGTGGCATAGGGGGTCTGGAGGCGCCGCGGGTGGGTACCGGGGGAGGGGGCCGGGGGGGCGTTGTTTGTGGGGGAGGGGAAGGTGGGGGAGGGGCAGATGCTGGGCTGGATGGGGGAGGGGTTCCAGAGGTACTACGGGTGGGAAAGGGTGTGGCGGGTGGGTAGGAGGTGTGGAGGCATTGCGGGTGGGAGAGGGGGGGGTGCAGTGAATGGGGTTAGGGGTCCGGAGGAGGGAAGGTCCGTGTGTGTTGAGGTGTGGGGTCCGTAGGTGCTGTGGGTGGGGGTGCCACGGGTGGTGGAGGGACAGGTGTGTGGATTTGCGGTGGATGGGGGAGGGGGTCTGGAGGTGCTGCAGGTGGTGGAGGGGTGTGTGCGCGGGGGTGCAGCGGATGGTGGAGGTGGTCCGGGAGTGTGGGAGAGGTGAGGTGATGTGGGTGGGGGAGAGGCGGGTGAGGGGCTGTTGCGGATGAGGGAGGGGTTCCGGAGGCGCTGCAGGGTGGAAGGGTGCAGGTGTTGCGGGTGAGGTAGGGGGCCTGGAGGCGCTGCGGGTGGGGGTGCGGTGGATGGGGAGGGGCTGCAGGTGGTGGAGGAGCGGGTGGTGTAGGAGGTCCGGAGGTGCAGTGGGTGGTGGAGGGGTGGGTACTGAGGGTGGGGTAGTGGGTCCGAAGGTGTTGCGGTTGCTGGAGAGGTGGGGGTGTAGGGGATGGTTCAGTGAGTGCAGCGGATGGGGGAGGGGTGAATGCGGGGGTTCAGCGGATGGGGAGGGGGTCAGGGGATGCGGGAGGGGTGGGGGTGCTGTGGGTGGGGGAGGCGGGGGAGGGGCTGTTGCGGATGGGGGAGGGGTTCCGGAGGCGCTGCTGGTGGAGAAGGGTGCAGGTGTTGCGGGTGAGGTAGGGGGCCTGGAGGCGCTGCGGGTGGGGGAGGGAGGGAGGGGGGTGAGGGTGCGGTGGATCGGGAGGGGTTGTAGGTGGTGGAGGAGCAGGTGGTGTAGGGGGTCCGCAGGTGGAGTAGTTGGTGGTGGGGTGAGTGCTGCGGGTGGGGTAGTGGGACCGAAAGTGTTGCTGTTGCTGGAGGGGTGGGGGTGCAGGGGATGGGTCCGGGGGTGCAGCGGATGGGGGAGTGGGGGAGGGGCTGCTGCAGATGGGGGAGGGGTTTGGAAGACACTGCGGGTGCGGTAGGGGGTCCGAAGGTGCAGTGGGTGGGGGTGCCACGGGTGGTGGAGGGGCAGGAGCGGGGGATGGGGAGGGGTCCAGGGGCGCTGCAGGTGGTGGAGGGGCAGATATCAGTGCACATAGTCTCTGTGGTAGTTAGTGAGGGTTGGTGATGGTGTGAGAGGGGTGAAGGCCAGTACACAGACAGGCAGTTAGAGAGCAGGATGAGGGTGACAGGGCATAGTGACGGGGAGTACTTAGCAGATATAGGGGTGGGCTACAGGTGTGATGTCACAGTGTGTGTACCTTTGCTCTCATGTGTGAGGTATATGTGAGGTATGTGTGAGGTAAGGATGTGCGGGTCGTGGTGGCCACTAACCTCCAGGCTGCTGCTGTGAGATGGTGACTGCAGAGGGAGGGAGCTCAGACCCAGCAGCAATGGGTCGTGGTCAGCATTCCTTCCTGGCCCCGTTCCGCCGCACACTGTCCGCCCCGTCTGACGGACGTCATTCCTCCATCCTGCCTGGCAGCGTCAGCTGCTGTGATTGCGGAGCATAGGTAAGCGTCCAGAGCCCTGTGGGCGGGCAGGCATGGTGTTTCCCTGGAGAGGTGCGGCGCGCGTCCTTAGGCTGCAGACGGAGGGAGCTCCGGCCCAGCAGCAATGTTGATTAGTGCGTGTCCCGTCCTGGCGCTGTCCCGCTGCACATGCTCCGCACCGCTTGCCGCTGAGCATGGCAGCCCTTGTGTGTATGCTGCAGATGCTGATCTAGCGGTGCCTGAGCTAGCGCCCTCTCCCTGGGGTGTGGGTGTCAGGCGGCAGGTATGGTGTGTAGGTGGGAGAGGAGCTGCGGGCGGCGACTCGCTGCCTGCAAGTACCCTCCATATCAGCGCTGTTCCCCTCCCTGCAGATAGTGTCAGTGGCCGTGGTGTACTTTTGCTACTGGTGGCCAGGGCCGGTGCTAGGGTGTTCGGCGCCCCCCTGCAAACTATGAATTTTGCGCCCTCCCATATTCCTTTGTTGTGCATCGGGAAAAGTGGTGTGGTCTCACAACTAAGGGGCATGGCCACACAATAGTACCCCCATTTAAAATTACGCCACAATGTAGCACAATCTTATTCATCTTATACGTAATGCCCCACCCGTAGTAGTAGCGTCCTTATACGTAATGCCCCACCCGTAGTAGTAGCGTCCATATACGTAATGCCCCCCCAATAGTAGTAGTGTCCTTATACATAATGCCCCCCCAGTAGTAGTAGCAGTTATATGTAATGCTCCCCAACAGTAATAGTAGCGTCCTTATACATAATGCCCCCCCAGTAGTAGTAGCATCCTTATACATAATGCCCCCCCAGTAGTAGTAGCATCCTTATACATAATGCCCCCCCAGTAGTAGTAGCGTCCTTATACATAATGCCCCCCCAATAGTAGTAGTGTCCTTATACATAATGCCCCCCCAGTAGTAGTAGCAGTTATATGTAATGCCCCACAACAGTAATAGTAGCATCCTTATACGTAATGCCCCACCCGTAGTAGTAGCGTCCTTATACGTAATGCCCCCCAGTAGTAGTAGCAGTTATATGTAATGCCCCCCAACAGTAATAGTAGCGTCCTAATACGTAATGCCACCCCTGTAGTAGTAGCATCCTTATACATAATGTGCCCCCAGTAGTAGTACCGTCCTTATACATAATGCCCCCCCAGTAGTAGTAGCATCCTTACATGTAATGCCCTCCCAGTAGTAGCGTCCTTATACATAATGCCCCCCCAGTAGTAGTAGCATCCTTACATGTAATGCCCTCCCAGTAGTAGTAGCACCGTCCTTATACATAATGCCCCCCAGAAGTAATAGAGTCCTTATACATAATGCCCCCCCAGTAGTAGCGTCCTTATATGTAATGCCCCCCAGTATTAGTAGCCTCCTTATACGTAATGCTCCCCTATAGTAGTAGCGTCCTTATACGTAATGCCCCCCCATAGTAGTAGCGTCCTTATACGTAATGCCCCCCCTATAGTAGTAGCGTCCTTATACGTAATGCCCCCCATAGTAGTAGCGTCCTTATACGTAATGCCCCCCCATAGTAGTAGCGTCCTTATACGTAATGCCCCCCTATAGTAGTAGCGTCCTTATACGTAATGCCCCCCCTATAGTAGTAGCGTCCTTATACGTAATGCCCCCCCTATAGTAGTAGCGTCCATGCCCCCCCTATAGTAGTAGCGTCCTTATGCGTAATGCCCCCCTATAGTAGTAGCGTCCTTATACGTAATGCCCCCCCTATAGTAGTAGCGTCCTTATACGTAATGCCCCCCCTATAGTAGTAGCGTCCTTATACGTAATGCCCCCCCTATAGTAGTAGCGTCCTTATACGTAATGCCCCCCCTATAGTAGTAGCGTCCCTATACGTAATGCCCCCCCTATAGTAGTAGCGTCCTTATACGTAATGCCCCCCCTATATTAGTAGCGTCCTTGCATGTAATGGCCCCCCCAGCAGTGGCGTCCATAAAGTGCGCACGCACAGACATACCTCACACACACACAATTCACACATATATACAAACACACACACCCCACCATATATATACACACACACACACACCCCCACTATATACACACACACTATGGCCCTCATTCCGAGTTGTTCGCTCGGTATTTTTCATCGCATCGCAGTGAAAATCCGCTTAGTACGCATGCGCAATGTTCGCACTGCGACTGCGCCAAGTAACTTTACTATGATGAAAGTATTTTTACTCACGGCTTTTTCTTCGCTCCGGCGATCGTAATGTGATTGACAGGAAATGGGTGTTACTGGGCGGAAACACGGCGTTTCAGGGGCGTGTGGCTGAAAACGCTACCGTTTCCGGAAAAAACGCAGGAGTGGCCGGGCAAACGGTGGGAGTGCCTGGGCGAACGCTGGGTGTGTTTGTGACGTCAACCAGGAACGACAAGCACTGAAATGATCGCACAGGCAGAGTAAGTCTGGAGCTACTCTGAAACTGCTAAGTAGTTAGTAATCGCAATATTGCGAATACATCGGTCGCAATTTTAAGAAGCTAAGATTCACTCCCAGTAGGCGGCGGCTTAGCGTGTGTAACTCTGCTAAAATCGCCTTGCGACCGATCAACTCGGAATGAGGGCCTATATACACACACACACACACACACACACATTTCTCTCTCACCCTCCACTTACCAAGTCTGGCTGGCCGTCACTGCAATGCTGATTCCACCACTGTTCAGCTGTCTGGTCCCGTGTAGCTCCGCCCCTCTATTCCGTGTAGCTCCGCCCCATCGTGACGCCGTAGCTCCGCCCCTTTTCGGACCCGCGCTGCACAGCACACAGCCCGCTGTCACAGGTGATTGGGGGGGGAAGGCACAGCAGCCGGCAGCTAGTGGCCATCCTCACCTCCTATACTGTACTGCTGCTGGCGCTGGGTATGGAGTAGCTCCCTGCAGCAGATGCAGTTGACTCCGCCCAGCTCTGTGACTCCGCCCAGCGTTACGAGCACAGAGTCACAGATTAAGGCAAATATATAGGAGATATATATATATGTATATATATATATATATATATATATATATGTATGTGACACACATGTTACTGTACGTACAATCACAATAACTCCTGTCCAGATCAATGTGACCAGCAAGACTCAGGTCTTGTTCACTCTGGGTCTTGTGACCAACATCCTACCTCCTAAAATCTAGCCTCTATTTGTTCAATTTAACCCCTCATCCACCTTGCCATGTCAGGACAACATCTGTACATCATCTAGACAACAATCTGTCAGTAAATATATTTCTCTGACGTCCTAGTGGATGCTGGGGACTCCGTCAGGACCATGGGGATATAGCGGCTCCGCAGGAGACAGGGCACAATAATAAAAGCTTTAGGATCAGGTGGTGTGCACTGGCTCCTCCCCCTATGACCCTCCTCCAAGCCTCAGTTAGATTTTTGTGCCCGACGAGAAGGGTGCAATCTAGGTGGCTCTCCTGAGCTGCTTAGAATAAAAGTTTAAGTTAGGTTTTTTATTTTCAGTGAGTCCTGCTGGCAACAGGCTCACTGCTACGAGGGACTTAGGGGAGAGAAGAAAACTCACCTGCGTGCAGGATGGATTTGCTTCTTAGGCTACTGGACACCATTAGCTCCAGAGGGAGTCGGAACACAGGTCTCACCCTGGGGTTCGTCCCGGAGCCGTGCCGCCGACCCCCCTTGCAGATGCCGAAGTTGAAGAGGTCCAGAGGTTCAGAAACAGGCGGCAGAAGACTTTGTCTTCATAAGGTAGCGCACAGCACTGCAGCTGTGCGCCATTGTTGTCACACTTCACCAACAGTCACCAACTGTCACTGAGGGTGCAGGGCGCTGGGGGGGGCGCCCTGGGCAGCAATGTATAATACCTTTTTATGGCTAAAATACATCACATATAGCCCTTGAGGCTATATGGATGTATTTAACCCCTGCCAGATCTCACAAACTCCGGGAGAAGAGCCCGCCGAAAAGGGGGTGGGGCCTATTCTCCTCAGCACACGGCGCCATTTTCCTGCTCAGCTCTGCTGTGAGGAAGGCTCCCAGGCTCTCCCCTGCACTGCACTACAGAAACAGGGTTAAAACAGAGAGGGGGGGCACTTATTTGGCGATATGATTACATATATAAAAATGCTATAAGGGAAAACACTTGTATAAGGGGTTGTCCCTGTATAATTATAGCGTTTTTGGTGTGTGCTGGCAAACTCTCCCTCTGTCTCCCCAAAGGGCTAGTGGGGTCCTGTCCTCTGTCAGAGCATTCCCTGTGTGTGTGCTGTGTGTCGGTACGTGTGTGTCGACATGTAGGAGGACGATGTTGGTGAGGAGGCGGAGCAAATTGCCTGTATTGGTGATGTCACTCTCTAGGGAGTCGACACTGGAATGGATGGCTTATTTAGGAATTACGTGATAATGTCAACACGCTGCAAGGTCGGTTGACGACATGAGACGGCCGGCAAACAAATTAGTACCTGTCCAGGCGTCTCAGACACCGTCAGGGGCTTGTAAAAACGCCCATTTACCTCAGTCGGTCGACACAGACACGGACACTGACTCCAGTGTCGACGGTGAAGAAACAAACGTATTTTCCTTTAGGGCCACACGTTTCATGTTAAGGGCAATGAAGGAGGTGTTACATATTTCTGATACTACAAGTACCACAAATAAGGGTATTATGTAGGGTGTGAATAAACTACTTGTAGTTTTTCCTGAATCAGATAAATTAAATGAATGATACGTGGGTTTCCTCCGATAGAAAATTATTGGCGGTATACCCTTTCCCGCCAGAAGTTAGGGCGAGTTGGGAAACACACCTTAGGGTGAATAAGGCGCTCACACGCTTATAAAAACAAGTGGCGTTACCGTCTCCAGATACGGCAGCCCTCAAGGAGCCAGCTGATAGGAAGCTGAAAAATATCCTAAAAGTATATACACATATACTGGTGTTATACTACGACCAGCAATCGCCTCAGCCTGGATGTGCAGCGCTGAGGGGGCTTGGTCGGATTTCCTGACTGAAAATATTGATACCCTTGACAGGGACAAGATTTTATTGACTATAGAGCATTTTAAGGATGCATTTCTATATATGCGAGATGCGCAGAGGGATATTTGCATTCTGGCATCAAGAGTAAATGTGATGTCCATATCTGCCAGACGACAGTGGTCAGGTGATGCAGATTCCAGACGGCACATGGAAGTAGTGCCGTATAAAGGGGCGGTCCATCGGACCTGGTGGCCATGGCAACAGCTGAAAAATCCACCTTTTGTTACCCCAAGTCACATCTCAGCAGAAAAGGACACAGTCTTTTCAGTCTCAGTCCTTTCGTCCCCATAAGGGCAGGCGGGCAAAAGGGCCAGTCATATCTGCCCAGGGGTAGAGGAAAGGGAAGAAGACTGCAGCAGGCAGCCCATTCCCAGGAACAGAAGCCCTCCACAGCTTCTGCCAAGTCCGCAGCATGACGCTGGGGCCGTACAAGCGGACTCAGGTGCGGTAGGGGGTCATCTCAAGAGTTTCAGCACGCAGTGGGCTCACTCACAAGTGGACTCCTGGATCCTACACGTAGTATCCCAGGTGTACATTGGAAATTCGAGACGTCTCCCCCTCACAAGTTCCTGAAGTCTGCTTTACCAACGTCTCCCTCCGACAGGGAGGCAGTATTGGGAACAATTCACAGGCTGTATTCCCAGCAGGTGATAATCAAAGTACCCCTTCTACAACAAGGGAAGGGGTATTATTCCACACTATATTGTGGTACTGAAGCCAGACGGCTAGGTGAGATCTGAAATATTTGAACACTTACATACAAGCGTTCAAATCAAGATGGAGTCACTCAGAGCAGTGATAGCGAACCAGGAAGAAGGGGACGATATGGTGTCACTGGATATCAGGGACGCTTACCTACATGTCCAAATTTGCCCTTCTCACCAAGGGTACCTCAGGTTCGTGGTACAGAACTGTCACTATCAGTTCAGACGCTGCCGTTTGGATTGTCCACGGCACCCCGGGTCTTTACCAAGGTAATGGCCGAAATGATGATTCTTCTTAAAAGAAATATGGACGCTTTCCTGATAAGGGCAAGGTCCAGAGAACAGTTGGAGGTCGGAGTAGCACTATCTTAAGTAGTTCTACGACAGCACGAGTGGATTCTAAATATTCCAAAATCGCAGTTTTTTCCGACGACACGTCTACTGTTCCTAGGGATGATTCTGGACACAGTCCAGAAAAGGATGTTTTCTCCCGGAGAAGAAAGCCAGGGAGTTATCCGAGCTAGTCAGGAACCTCCTAAAACCAGGAAAAGTATCAGTGCATCATTGCACAAGGATCCTGTGAAAAATGGTGGTTTCTTACAAAGCGATCCCATTCGGTAGATTTCACGCAAGAACCTTTACGTGGGATCTGCTGGAAAAATGGTCCGGATCGCATCTTCAGATGCATCAGCGGATAACCCTGTCTCCAAGGACAAGGGTGTTTCTTCTGCGGTGGCTGCAGAGTGCTCATCTATGAAAGGGCCGCAGATTCGGCATTCAGGACTGGGTCCTGGTGACCACGGATGCCAGCCTGAGTGGCTGGGGAGCAGTCACACAAGGAAAAAATTTCCAGAGAGTGTGATCGAGTCTGGAGACTTCTCTCCACATAAATATACTGGAGCTAAGGGCAATTTACAATGCTCTAAGCTTAGCAAGACCTCTGCTTCAAGGTCAGCCGGTATTGATCCAGTGGGACAACATCACGGCAGTCGCCCACGTAAACAGACAGGGCGGCACAAGAAGCAGGAGGGAAATGGCAGAAACTGCAAGGATTCTTCGCTGGTCGAAAAATCATGTGATAACACTCTCAGCAGTGTTCATTCCGGGAGTGGAAAACTGGGAAGCAGACTTCCTCAGCAGGCATGACCTCCACCCGGGAGAGTGGGGACTTCATCGGGAAGTCTTCCACATGATTGTAAACCGTTGTGAAAAACCAAAGGTGGACATGATGGCGTCCCGCCTGAACAAAAAACTAGATATTGCGCCAGGTCAAGGGACCCTCAGGCAATAGCGGTGGACGCTCTGGTAACACTGTGGATGTACCAGTCAGAGTATGTGTTCCCTCCTATGCCTCTCATACAAAAAGTACTGAGAATCATAAGAGGGAGATAAGTAAGAATGATACTCGTGGTTCCGGATTGGCCAAGAAGGACTTGGTACCCGAAACTTCAAGAGATGTTCACGGAAGACCCGTGGCCTCTACCTTTAAGAAAGGACCTCTCCAGCAGGGGCCTTGTCTGTTCCAAGACTTACCGCGTTTGACGGCATGGCGGTTGAACGCCGGATCCTGAAAGGGCATTCCAGATGAAGTCATCCCTACCCTGGTCGAAGACAGGAAGGATGTAACCGCAAAACATTTTCACCGCATTTGGCGAAGATATGTTGCGTGGTGTGGGGCCAAGAAGGCCCCTACAGAGGAATTCCAACTGGGTCGTTTCCTACATTTCCTGAAAACAGGACTGTCTATGGGCCTAAAATTAGGGTCCATTAAGGTTCAAATTTCGGCCCTGTCGAATTTCTTCCAGAAAGAACTGGCTTTAGTGCCTGACGTTCAGATGTTTGTAAAAGGGGTACTGCATATACAGCCTCCTTTTGTGCCCCAGTGGCACCTTGGGATCTCAATGTTGTTTTGAGTTTCCTAAAGTCACATTGGTTTGAACCACTCACCACTGTGGACTTAGCATCGTCACCTTCCATGTGAGATATTTTATTAGCCCTGGCTTCAGCCAGGCGTGTGTCAGAATTGGCGGCTTTATCATATATAAAGCCCTTACTTAATTTTTCATTCTGACAGGGCAGAATTGAGGACTCGTCCTCCATTTCTCCTTAAGGTGTTTTCTGTTTTTCACATGAACCAACCTATTGTGGTACCTGCGGGTACTAGGGACTTGGAGGACTCCAAGTTACTTGACGTTGTCAGGGCCCTGAAAAATATGTTTCCAGGAAGGCTGGAGTCAGAAAATCTGACTCGCTGTTTAGCCTGTATGCACCCAACAAGATGGGTGCTCCTGCTTCCAAGCAGACGATTGCTCGCTGGATTTGTAATACAATTCAGTTTACACATTCTGTGGCAGGCCTGCCACAGCCAAAATCGGTAAAAGCCCATTCCAAAAGGAAGGGGGCTCATCTTGGGCGACTGCCCGAGGGGTCTCGGCTTTACAACTTTGCCGAGCAGTTACTTGGTCAGGGGAAAACACGTTTGCTAAATTCTACAAATTTGATACCCTGGCTGAGGAGGACATGGAGTTCTCTCATTCGGTGCTGCAGGGTCATCCGCACTCTCCCGCCCGTTTGGGAGCTTTGGTATAATCCCCATGGTCCTGACGGAGTCCCCAGCATCCACTAGGACGTCAGAGAAAATAAGATTTTACTTACCGATAAATCTATTTCTCGTAGTCCGTAGTGGATGCTGGGCGCCCATCCCAAGTGCGGATTGTCTGCAATACTTGTACATAGTTATTGTTACAAAAATCGGGTTATTCTGTTTGTGAGCCATCTTTTCAGAGGCTCCTTCGTTGTTATCATACTGTTAACTGGGTTCAGATCACAGGTTGTACGGTGTGATTGGTGTGGCTGGTATGAGTCTAACCCGGGATTCAATATCCTTCCTTATTATGCACGCTCGTCCGGGCACAGTATCCTAACTGAGGCTTGGAGGAGGGTCATAGGGGGAGGAGCCAGTGCACACCACCTGATCCTAAAGCTTTTATTATTGTGCCCTGTCTCCTGCGGAGCCGCTATATCCCCATGGTCCTGACGGAGTCCCCAGCATCCACTACGGACTACGAGAAATAGATTTATCGGTAAGTAAAATCTTATTTTGTAGTAACGATATTTCTTGCTATAAAGTGAAATATTGGTGATTTCTATCATCTTTACTCACCAAGTGAATGATTCTGTCCCATTGCATCAGTCAGATGTGCAGTGACTGTGGCCATTGGAGTGCTGTTGGGAAGGCTGCCATCAGAAGACAGGTATATACAGAATGAATCTGCAAGACTGGGCTTAGCAAAGCTGACCTAAGTGAAGGTGGAGTAACAATGAGATATAGTTAAAGTGTAAATCGTGAACTCTCCATTTGTATACTATTCTGACATAGTTAAAAAATCAGTTCTGTTTTTTTTAGCCAGACATCCAGTTCAATTGATTTGTTAAACAATAGGCAGATTACCTTTAACCAGACACGCTGTTCCAGAAAGACGTTACAGGGGAACCATGAAGACAACTGGGTACCCGAGACCCCATTGAAAGGCAGGCAGTCCTACAAGCAAAAGATATGTCTATGAGGATACTCTTTGTTTAATATCACATCATCTCCTATATATTAGCCCAGATCTGTGACTTTGTGACTCATTTGCTAACGCTGGGTGGAGTCACAAGGCTGGGCGGAGTCAAGTCACAGATGTGGCCTAATATATAGGAGAATATATTGGAGAATCGGATAATATATAGCAGAATAGGATACTACATAGGAGAATAGGATATATATATATATATAACAGTGAATGCGTGGAGAGAGCAGCGGCAGCAGCAGCAGGTTAAGGCTCCGTACAAGCACCGCCCCCCGCCGACAGCCATTGGACTCATGGTGGAAGACAGCCCTGTGATTGGCCGCCCGTCCTGCTAGCAGCACAATCATTGTCTCCCGCTGGGTCCCCGCTCTCTTAGGCGGACGCTGCTGGTCACTGCGCTGAGAGGCGACGGAGAGTCCGGTAAGGTGCCCGTGTGCACCGTCCCTTGACACTGAGCCCCTCCCGGTCCACGGACTCACCACCTGGTCCCTGCAATATAAAGGGAGCTGAGGATGGTCTGTACCACGCAGACCACACCGCTCCTGTCCTCCTGCGTGATCCTGCGTGGGATGAGTTACATCCTCTCCCTGCTCTACGTGGCCTGGGCCACCAACTACATGTCCGCCAGCGTCCACCTGAGAGAGCGGGGACGCAGCGGGAGCCAATCACTGCGCTGCTAGCAGCACGGCCGGTCAATCACAGGGCTGTCTTCCACCATGAGTCCAATGGCTGGCGGTGGGGGGTCGGTGCTTTTACTGAGCCTATACCTTGCTGCCACTGCTGCTCGCTCCGCACATTCCTGCGCTCACTATGTACTGATATATATATATATCTCCTATTCTCCTACTTATCCTATTCTCCTATGTATTCTCCTATATATTAGGCCACATCTGTGACTTGACTCCGCCCAGCGTTGTGACAAATGAGTCACAAAGTCACAGATCTGGGCTAATATATAGGAGATACCTACCTCCATTCCACCCACAGCACCCCCGCACCCGCTGCTACACCACCCGCAGCACCTCTGGACCCCATCCGCGCACCCCCGCACCCGCCCCTCCCCCACCCACGGAACCCCTGCCCCTCACCCACCTGCCGCGCCACCGGACCCCCAACACCACCTGCGGCACACCCGCCTTTTCCCCACCCACACCGCCTCTGGTTCCCCTCCCACATCCGCAACAGCCCTGCACCTGCCCTACCCCCATCACCTGCAGCGCCTCTGGACCCCATCCGCCGCACCCCCGCACCTGCCCCTCCCCCCACCCACAGAACCCCTGCCCCTCACCCACCCACCGCGCCACCAGACCACCAACACCACCCGCTGCACACCCGCCCATTCCCTACCCACACCGCCTCCGGAACCCCTGCCACATCCGCAATAGCCCTGCATATGCCCCATCCCCAGCACCTCCACCGCTTCCCCACCTGCAGCGCCTCCGGATCCCCTCCCCCATCCACCGCCCCCAAGTCCCCCACCCACAGCACCTCCCGACCCCCTCTCCCATCCGCGCACCCCCCGCATCCACCTCCACCAGCAGCGTCTACACACACCCTCCCCCATACGCGGTAACCCCCGCACCCACTACATTATGTACAGCGTGCACTGCAGCCGCTGTTCACGCCCTCGCAAGGTGCTACGCCCCCTTCAACATCGGATGCCCTTCCGTCGTGCAATATGTAACCACTAACAATATTAGGCTTTAAGGTAATACTCCATATCATATAAATATTGCCCAGCCAAAGGATGTTTAGGGGTTATGGGGCGTAGCCCCTTCCGACGGTGTGAAGAGCACCCGTAGGGTGCGATGAATCACCTAGTATCCAATATTTATTAAATATTTCCTAGGAACACTTCTGAACACCAGTGGTGGGAACTGGTGGCCTATGGGTCATATCTGGCTATCACAGAGGTCATATGCTGACCTCTGTAATAGAATACTTTTCCCTTTTGTCTCTGTTCCCATAATTCTGATGTCAACTGATGAGTGCTACACAAGGCCAGTTCTAGACCTTGTGGCGCCCAGGGCAAAAGTATCCTTTGCCCCCTCCCCCCCCACACACACAGAATAGTACTGACAGTCACATTACACCACGAAGTAGTGTCCGTCAGTCACATTACACCACCAGGTATGCCCCCAGTAGATGTGCCCCCAGTAGATATGCCCCCTGAAGATGTGCCCCCTGTAGATTTGCCCCCAGTAGATGTGCCCCCTGTAGATTTGCACCCAACAGATGTGCCCCCTGTAGATTTGCCCCCTGTAGATTTGCCCCCAGTAGATGTGCCCCCTGTAGATTTGGCCCAGTAGTTGTGCCCCCTGTAGATTTGCCCCCAGTAGATGCGCCGCTTACACACACAAATTAAAACAAAACACAATACTCATCAAGCCCCGCATCTGCTTCCCGACCGCTGAAGCCCTCCCTCTCTGGCCGCCCGCTCTTCGGATCTATGGGAGAGACGTCATGACATCTCTCCCACAGTGCCGCACAGACACTAGAGGTCGATTAGGACCTCTGGCATCTGACAATGGTGCCGGCTGCAGCGGGTGCACACACAGCCCACGGGGCCTGCTATAGCCAGGGACTGCGATATGCGGGATACAGGTGCCTACGGGGTGACTGTGGCCGCGCCCACAGGCCACAGCGCTCCGGGCACAGGCCCGGCTTGCCCGCGCCTAGAACTGCTCCTGGTGCTACGGTATGTATAGAATACTGGGGGCTGATTCTGAGATGGGAGTAAAGCATAAAAGTGAGTCATTTTGCACCTTGAACAAACCATGTTGCTAGGGCAAGCAACAGAAATCTTGGTTCCCGGTACACAGATATCTCTGATACTCCCCCTCCCCTCAATGACCTCTTGACACAACCCCCCCTCGACCCCTACTCTGAACACCCCTCTCCTACTTGTGCTAATCGATCCAGTATCACTAATTACAGTAAATGTCACTGGTAAACTGTGTGGTGAGGGTGCAGGGACCCAGGAGGGACTCACCACAGGCAGGGTTCCTTGCGTCTGAAGGGACTAGGGACCACCGCAGAGTTAGACAGCAGTGGGGTTGTGCGCAGCTGCTGTAAATAGCCTCTGACTGTCAGGGTGGTCTTCAGTATGCCGACTGACGGGATCCCGGCGCACAGTATACCGGCGCCGTGATCCCGACAGCCGGCATACCGACACTTATTCTCCCTCGTGGGGGTCCACGACCTCCCTGGAGGGAGAATAAAATAGCGTGCCACCGTGCCCGTAGCGTGGCGAGCGCAGCGAGCCCGCAAGGGGCTCATTTGCGCTCGCCACACTGTCGGTAAGCCGGCGGTCGGGTTCCCGCGCCGGTATGCTGGTCGCCGGGAGCCCGACCGCCGGCATATCGTAGTGAACCCGACTGTCACAGTGTGCCTGACGGCCCGCGGGGGGTGGGGGTGTTATCCATATGGGCTCAGGGATGCTCCTTGGCAGCTGCAGCAGGTACACATAGGGATGGGCTGATGCAGCGTCATGCGTAGTGACATAATAATGTTGTTAACGAAGCACGGACCACTGGAACTGGTCTAAATGACTGCATGTTGCAGTGCAAGGGGTACAAATACAACGCAGGGTAAAACCTGTCTGATTCTGCATGTAGCCACAAATGTTGGACAGTTTATTTTTACACTGCAATGTAGATGTTAGTTTGGACACTCCCCTCTCAAACCTAAATCTCTCTGCACATTTTGCATCTCCCCAGCCCAGTGGCGTCAGTCAGTAACTATATGCACATCGAAGGCGCAAGCGGCGAAAAGGAGGCATGGCCTCAAGAAGAATGGGTGTGACCTGTGGGCGGTCTCATTTCTTTACCCTGAGTCTGTGCCAAGCATTCCTAGATGCTTTGCTGCACCCAGAGACTGCCCCTGCTCTGCCAGCAACTCTTCATAAACATGAGCCGGGTGCTGCAAGATAATGTCTCAGTGCAGCACCCGACTCCCGGTGACTGTAGAGAAGCTGGCATTTTGGTGTCACCCCATCGGAGGGTGACACACAGGTGCAGCCCACACCCCACTAGTGATGACAATGTACCAACCTGCAGTGCAACATGGTTTGGGCCAGGTGCAAAGTTACTTCCTTTTTTTGCTTTGCTCCAAACTCACAATCAGACGCACTGTAAATAGATGCGAGTCCATGACTTGAGGATGTATGAGGATTTTGTCATGGTGCTTGGATACCATGATGTTGGCAGATGTTTCTTGGCAGAGATACTGTATATTTCAGCACTCTCGAGGTACCAAAGATCACTGCTGAAGTACGTGAACATGTTGCCAATCGCAAAGGCTGGCTTCAGTACATTAAAATCCCAATCACAACATGTTAGCGTGTTGGTTCAAAGTAATTGGTTCTAAAGTAATTGTGGTGGTTCTAAAGTAATTGTTCTAAAGTGTGGTTCTAAAGTAATTGTTTTCATTTTAAAAATGTTCTCTTCAATAAATATTTATGCACAAATCTCAAAAAGACACTGGGCCTAATTCAGACCTGATCGCAAACGCAAAATCTTTCTGTAATGGGCAAAACCATGGGGCTGATTCAGGTTGGATCGTAACAAGTGATCCAACCGAAACCATGATAAAAAGAATGTGGGCGAAGCGCCCGACCTGCGCATGCGCCCACATTTACTGCGGGTGTCTGCCGAAAATGCCTCTGCCTGTCAATCAGGCAGAGGCGTTCGCGGGGCGAGGGGGAGATGGAACGTTGGAAGGGCCGGCGACGGAGAAACGGTGGGCGTGCCATGGGCGTGATCAGGGCGGCTGAGTGACACAGCTGATGCGCAATTTCTGCTTGGTCAGGGAGGCATCGGTCAGTATACTGGACAGCCCCCATCATGCGATCACAAGGATTGCAAATTCTGTTAGAAATATGCAGGATTTGCAATCCAACCTGAATCAGGTCCCATGTGCACTGTAGGTGGGGCAGATATAACACGTGCAGAGAGAGTTAGATTTGGGTGGGTTATTTTGTTTCTGTGCAGGGTAAATACTGGCTACTTTATTTTTACACTCCAATTTAGATTTCAGTTTGAACACACCCCACCCAAATCTAACTCTCTGCACATGTTATATCTACCCCACCTGCACAGCACATAGGGGGTCAGCCGTGCAAACGCTAAGCCGCCGCCCTCTGGGAGTGTATCTTAGCTTAGCAGAAGTGCAAACAATTGCATCGCAGAACGGCTACAAAAAAATATTGTGCAGTTTCTGAGTAGCTTCAGACCTACTCAGCACTTGCGATCACTTCAGACCATTCAGTTCCGGATTTGACGTTACAAACACGCCCTGCGTTCGCCCAGCCACGCCTGTGTTTTTCCTGGCACGCCTGCGTTTTTTCGAGCACTCCCTGAAAACAGTCAGTTGACACCCAGAAACGCCCACTTCATGTCAATCACTCTGCGGCGGCCATTGCGATTGAAAAGCTTCGCTAGACCTTGTGTGAAAATACATCGGCCGTTGTGAAAGTACATCGCGCGTGCGCACTGCGCCGCATGCGCAGAAGTGCCGTTTTTTTACTTAAACGCAGCGAACATTTTCAGCCAGCGATCAACTCGGAATGACCCCCATAGTTTTAGCCCGATAGAGAAACATTTTGCTGTAGCGATTAGGTCTGAATTAGGCCCCATAATCTCTTTATACAGATACAAAATAAACCAACACTCTTTGGCAGATGGTGTGACATACCAAAAATGATACCCAAGAAACCGGGATCCGGTCTGAAGATCGACAGTGTCTAGGTCGACAATGTTTAGGTCGACCACTATAGGTCGACAGTCACTAGGTCGACATGGATGGAAGGACGACAGGGTTTCTAGGTCGACATGTGCTATGTCGACAGGTCTAAAGGTCGACATGAGTTTTTCACATTTTTTTTTTCTTTTTTTGAATTTTTTCATACTTAACGATCCACGTGGACTACGATTGGAACGGTAAAGTGTGCCGAGCGAAGCGGTAGCGGAGCGAAGGCACCATGCCCGAAGCATGGCGAGCGAAGCGAGCCATGCGAGGGGACGCGGTGCACTAATTTGGTATCCCGGTCACTCTACGAAGAAAACGACACCAAAAAAAAAAAAAAATCCTCATGTCGACCTAGCACATGTCGACCTAGAAACCCTGTCGACCTTCCATCCATGTCGACCTAGTAACTGTCGACCTATAGTGGTCGACCTAAACATTGTCGACCTAGACACTGTCGATTTGATGAACCACACCCCAAGAAACCACCATGCTTTGCCGACCAGCAGCTAGAGGTAGGGCAGGGAAATGTAAGTCAATGATTGCCTCTCGCTGCTATACAAGTTCAACTAAATCAATGTGCTGTGAAGTCACTTTAAAATGTAGTGTGGACAAATGCTGCAAACATGAAAGCCTTGTGACAAAAACTAAGAGCTGTCACATATACGATTGGTGTGGTGATAAACGTTCTGCCATGCTGTATCCAACAGTTTTTCAGAGTGGAGAATTAGCAGCTTAAAATAACTTTCTGTGGTTTCCAGTGCAAATAAGATGTTTGTTGTCAGACGAGCGTCATGAACATTTTCACCAATTTCTACTTGAAGACATGTGAGCGGAAAACCAAGTTTGTTGTCAGATTTCAGCACTTACATCTACTAGTATCACAGCTTTAGTTTGCGGTTTGCCAGATGTAACACTTTCTGTTTGCTGAAATTCGCATTGTGATGTTAGGAATCTGGGGGTCATTCTGACCTGATCGCACGCTGCGGTTCATTGCAGTGATCCGGTCAGAAGTGCGCATGTGCTGGCACCGCAGTGCGCCGATGCATGGCAGACATCCGACAGCTGTCGTTGTCCAGCGATCGCCTCTGCCTAATTAACAGGCAGAGGCGGTCGCTGGGCGGGAGGGGGCGGCATGGCGGCATTTGGCTGCCATTTTGAGGGCGCGGTCCGGCCAACGCAGTCGTGGCTGGACCGTGTGGGGAGCGGTCCACAGTGGCTGCATGATGTCATTCGCAGCTGCTGCGGCCATCACAACAATGCGTGCTGGCCGGGAGTTACTCTTCAAGTACAAAAGCATCGCCGTTGTGCGATGCTTTTGTACTTGTGCGGGGTGCCGGGCCTGACATGCGGGGCGGACTAGCCCTTTGCTGGGCGTCCTCCTGCATGTCAGTGTGACTGATCGTAGCTGTGCCAGATTTAGCACAGCTACGATCAGGTCTGAATCACCCCTATGTTGGGAGGAGTTCTGCAGTTTTATTTGTATTATTGATAATAAAAATTCTAATAGCATATTCATTTTCTCACTTGCTTTGACAAACAGAAGATGTATGAAAAGACTGCGCATTACACAAACTGCATGTTGGATGGTGCTGTAGGGCCTAATTCAGAGCTGATTGCTGCAACGGCAGCGATCGCACCCTGAAGCCCATTGTGTTTTGTGCAGCGAAAGCATCTCACTGGTGCGACCACCTCTGCCTGACTAACAGGCAGAGGTGGTCGCGGGGTGGGAGGGGGCGTGCCAGCTGCGAATGAACACCGTTTGGGGGGGGTGCGGCCCGGACAACGCAGCCATGTGGGTGTGGCTAAATTGGGTAGGACTGGTCACATTTCCTTCCAAAAACAATGTATTTTTTTTTTAACCCAGCACCGTGCGCTCCAGACGAGGTAACCGCTTTCAACTCAGGGGTGGGTCTGGGCCGGATTTAGCCTTGGGGGTGCCCAGGGCACTTAAAACAGGGGGGTCCCGATGGAAGGTGAGGGATGAATATTAAATTGTGCATATCTCCCGTGTCCCATTCCAGGAGGGACAAAATGCTCTCTACCTGGACTTCCCACTTAATATATGATTGGTGTCACCTGTGTTGAACTATTTCATTGATAAGAAAGGTATTTCAACACAGGTGATTGCAAATATAAATAAAGAAGGAAGTCCAGATATAGAGCATGTTGTCCCTCCTGGAATGGGTCATGGTGGGAGGTACAGATTGTGTATATTAAATTAAAATCAATGGTGTATAATATATTGTTTTAACTAATAGTTTAATAATGGCAGGGTACTGTTTATAGCGCCACCTAATTGAAAGACAACTATTTTGTAAACTTCTCTTTTGGCATAACAAAGACAACTTAACCTTAAAATCCACATACAAAAATAAAATAACTTATTTTGTCACATGCAAGAATATCAGCAGCCTCTGTACTACTTACACACTGGGACAGGACTCAGGAGGACTCTCTGTGTTTGTCTTTATCTCTAGTTCAAAATGGTTTAGTTGCTTAACAGTTTAGACAGGACTCAGACATCTAGACAGGGAGGAGGAGAAGCTGGGATCCATGTGTCACTTACAACTCTCTCCACCCTCCTATCATTCCTCTGGTCAGAAACCTCTGTCAGTAGCTCATAAAACATGATATGCCTGTGTCTCTGCCCGCACTGCATACTGTCCTCGCATTCTGGCTGCTGTTTCTGTGCTGCTTAAGAGGGAAAGCTAGTGATGTCAGTGTGCTCTGGCCGGGGAGGAGGGCCCTGACAAAGGGGGGCCCGGGGTACAGTATGCCCTGCATCCCCCCCTTAATCTGGCTATGGGGTGGGTCCAGGGGGGCCATTCAGTGCGATTCCCCATCTACTACCGCTAGCCACTGTTAAGCAACGCAGCAGCACTGGGCACATCACACAGGGGGAGAGAGCAGTAGCAGCGTACTATGGGCGTAATTTAAGATTGATTGCAAAAGCAAAATTTTCCTCTAATGGCAAAACCATGGCCCTCATTCCGAGTTGATCGCTCGCTAGCTGCTTCTAGCAGCAGTGCAAACGCTAAGCTGCCGCCCTCTGGGAGTGTATCTTAGCTTAGCAGAAGTGCGAACGAAAGATTAGCAGAACTGCTCGAAAAAATTTTCATGCCGTTTCTGAGTCGCTCCAAACCTACTCCTACCTTGCGATCACTGCAGACAGTTTAGTTCCTGCTTTGACGTCACAAACACGCCCTACGTTCGGCCAGCCACTCCCCCGTTACTCCAGGCACGCCTGCGCTTTTAACCGACATGCCTGCGTTTTTTAGCACACTCCCGGAAAACGCTCAGTTACCTCCCAGAAACGCCCCTTTCCAGTCAATCACTCCCCGATCAGACGTTCGACTGAAATGAGTCGCTCGAGCTTGTGTAAAACAGCATAGTTTTGTGTGAAAGTACTTGGCGCGTGCGCACGGCAGCCCATACGCTTTTGCAGAAGTGCCGCTTTTTTACCTAATCGCTGCGCTGCGACCAAAAGCAGCTAGCGATCAACTTGGAATGAGGGCCCATGCGCACTGTAAGTGGGGCTGATATAACATGTGCAGAAAGAGTTATATTTGAGTGGGGTGTGTTCAACCTGAAAGCAGCCATTATTTGCCCTGCACATAAACAATATAACCCACCCAACTCTAATTCTATCTGCACATGTTATATCTGCCCATGGGGGGTCATTCCGAGTTGTTCGCTCGCAAGCTGCTTTTAGCAGCTTTGCACACGCTAAGCCGCCGCCTACTGGGAGTGAATCTTAGCTTATCAAAATTGCGAACGAAAGATTAGCAGAATTGCGAATAGACACTTCTTAGCAGTTTCTGAGTAGCTCCAGACTTACTCTGCCACTGCGATCAGCTCAGTCAGTTTCGTTCCTGGTTTGACGTCACAAACACACCCAGCGTTCGCCCAGACACTCCCCCGTTTCTCCAGCCACTCCCGCGTTTTTCCCAGAAACGGTAGCGTTTTTTCACACACTCCCATAAAACGGCCAGTTTCCGCCCAGAAACACCCACTTCCTGTCAATCACACTCCGATCCCCAGAACGAAGAAAAAACCTCGTAATGCCGTGAGTAAAATACCTAACTGCATAGCAAATTTACTTGGCGCAGTCGCACTGCGGACATTGCGCATGCGCATTAGCGACTAATCGCTCCGTTGCGAGAAAAAAATAACGAGCGACCAACTCTGAATGACCCCCATGGTTTTGCCCATTAGAGGAAGATTTTGCTTTTGCAATCATCTTTGAATTGGGCCCTATATCTGCCTGTCCAATGTGCAACCGACCCAGGGCCCCTCCAACAATCCAGGGTAGAGCGTACCCCCGCCCCCCCTTCCCCTCATTACCCTTCCAAATACCTAATTACTGTATACTCTGCTCTAGTGCCTGGAGATTCTCTGCTCAGCCACTGGGCTTGATTCTGAGTCATAGGCAAGTGGAGATGAGGACAGATCTTTCATACAGGTATTTCAGCATACCGCACATGAATGATAGTAAGACAAGGGGGCAATTCAGAGTTAATCGTAGATGTGTTAAATTTAGCACATCTACGATCAGTTACTTTGACATGCGGGGGGACCCCCCACCATGGGGCTAGTCCGCCCCGCATGTCAGGCCCAACCACGAGTACAAAAGCGCTTTTGTACTTGACAAGTAGCTCCCTACTTGCGCAGCTCCTGCACTATGGAAGGGAGCTGCTTGTCGCAACCAGGGTCGCAGCGGCTGTGTGTGATGTCACGCAGCTGTCGCGGCCCGCACAGTCCAGGCATGCCTGCGTTGGCGTCCGATCGCCGCTGGGCTGAGATGCCGATCGCATCTCTGGCATGCACATGCGCACGGTAACGGATGCGCAGTTCAGACTTGATCAGCCGCTGTGCGACAACGCACAGCAGCGATCAGGTCTGAATTAGCCCCATAGACCCCTGCATATGTGCTGGATCAGGTATACACAAACTGACAGAGTTTGTTAGTTCGAACCAAGCCGTCTGTTGATGCAGCACTCTATCCGTAAATGGGGGCTCCTGGCATTATCTGGGCAGTGGCCATGTGAATGCACAAACTGTTCCGTCTCATGGGAGTGTCAGGGAAGTGTCTTGGGTGTGTATGCTGGCTTCCATGTTAGATCATAGGGCCATGTTCAGTCCTGGTCGCTGCAACGGTAGCGATCTCAGGCTGAAGCCCTATGTGTTGTGCGCACGCGAAGCATCTCACTGGTGCATCGCCTCTGCCTGATTAACATGCAGAGGCGGTCATGGGGCTGGAGAGGATGTGTCGGCGGCATTCGAATGGCATTGGTGGGCACGGTCCGGACAACGCAGGCGTGTCTGGACTGTTTGCTGGGGCGGGTCGTGGTGGCTGTGTGATGTCACATGCAGCTGCTGCGACCAAAAACATGGCGGGTAGCCTGCCTCTGATCGGGTCTGAATTGGGCCTATAGTGTGGTATGGAAATTAGGCACAGAGCATGGAACTGGTGTAAGTCCAGATACTAATGATGACAATAGGGGCTGTGAACGTAAAACAGTGGACAGGATAGGCTTCCACATGCAGAGCCACGGATTTTTAGCAAACGGGCAGATTTTGCTGGGGACTGCTGACATATATGGGACATCTCTATGCATGTCAGAGGAATTGAATATCTATGCACCCAGTGAAAAACATATATGAATATGGTGGCATGGTAGTGAGTAATGCTGCCTCACAACACTGGGGAGACAAGCTTGATTCCTAACCAGGGCCCTATCTGTGTAGAGTTTGCATGCTCTCCCCATGTTTGTGTTGATTTCTATCACACTCCTAAGACATACAGGTGGGTTAATTGGCAGCTGACTACAATGCACCCTGACTGTGTATGCTTGTGCATTAGGTAATATAGGGTTCGATTCATTCATGTTTGTATGGAATTGCACAGCCGCAAGGAAGCAGCTGTGCAATTCCATTTAATTACCATTCTAATGCAGCAGGAGGAGTCTGTAGGAGATAGATGCCTCCTGTTAGCATTAGTGAGGATCCAAGTGTTGCGTCGGATCACATCGTGACCATCTCGATGGTTACAGGCACCGGCAAGCTGAAGCTTACTCAACCTAGCCATAGGATCTGATTTGAAGAATGGTGTCGGGTGTCACCCCTGCTCACCCTCCAAATGCCGTAGCACATCAATCATGCTGCGGCTGACAGGGGCTGCGAGTAACATCGCCAGACTTGTTCTGTGCAGACCTCTAAACATCATATTTGTTCGCAAACCATGGGGTTTGCGTACAAATATGAATCAGGCCCAGTGGGATAGGGACATTGGGAGTCATTCTGACCCGTTCGCTCGCTGCTTTTTGTTGCAGCCGAGCGAACGGGTCCCCACTGCGTATGCGCCAGCGCCATAGTGCACCGGCGCATGCCAGACGGCCGAAGGCCGCAGCAGGGCTGCGATCGCCTCTGCCTAATTGACAGGCAGAGGCGATCACTGGGCGGGAGAGGACGGAACGGCGGCGTTTGGCCACCATTTCGTGGGAGCGGTCCGGCCAACGCAGGCGTGGCCGGACCAAATGGGGGGCAGCCGCTGCGGGACGGGAAGCAACGAGTAGCTCCTGGTCAGCACGCTAAAGCTGCGCTGGCCGGGAGCTACTCTTGAAGTGCAAAGGCATCGCCGCTGTGTGATGCCTTTGCACTTCTGCGGGGGAGGGGGGGGGGGGGCACTGGCATGCGGGGCGGACTAGCCCTGTGCTACGATCAACTCGGAATGACCCCCATTGTGAGCAGCAAAATAGTCTCTGTACAGCACTGAGCTATTGGTGGCACTGTGTGAATAAACAATAATAATAATTTAATACTCTAAATCGGCTTTAGATAGCTTTTGGGAATAGTTCTCCTTTACATTATGGACAGACATTGTAAGGACTAGCTATCCCTTATGACTACTGATTACAGGCTCTAGAAGTACAGTATAAGGCGTGAGAGGAGGAGCCTATTAAAGACAAATCAGACATCATTACCTTTTGCAGGGGCTCCCCAATGAGTGCAGAAGCGGGACACTCTCGGGGGTCTTCATGTGAAGCCACAGCCTGACTAGCCCATTGTTCATGGTATTCCTGTGATGTTTCCCCTCCACAGATAGCAGACACCACAATGCTGTCATCTAGAAAATCACCGCCATCATCCTCACTGACTAGAGAGCAGAGACTGGGCTCTCCTGCCAATACAAAGTACTCCAAGTAATTAAAGCAGCTAAACTATATTTCAGAACATTTTCCTGAAATGACAAATACAAACCTCGGCAGATGTAGTTTTCTTCCAGTTGACACTTTTGAGAACAGCCATCCCCGTTATATAGTGCACCATCGTCACATTCCTCTCCCAGCTCTCTGCAGCCACAAAACGTATGACAGTTAGCTATTTGCATTGTCTGTAGATGCAGTTACTGGAGACCTCCAAGAACATAATGAATGACAGGGGTTTACATTATCTTCCACTGTGCATAAAATGCTTTTCCTGTTCAACTTCTTTTTATTTCAGAACATGCAGATGATAGGAAGATCTGAGGACACGGATTCATTTTCCTGCTTTCTCATTATATCAAAATATTTCACTTTCTCAGTTTCTCTGCAGCACTAATTATTCAGTATTTTGCAGAGAGCTGAAACAAAGTAAAGAACTGTTGCTTGGACTACCTGCCCAGATGTTCTGTGCCTAGGAGGGGGGAGAGAGGTGAGAGCAGAGACTGCTATCTTTTCAAAATGCTTGGATGCATCAGCTGGAATCTCCATCTCACAAGTAGATAGGCTAGAAACAACTTTACGTGTGCCTAGTTTCCATAAAACATTTAGTAAATCCATCTGGCTGTTTTAGTATGTAGCACCCTCTCTCTCACCCACTCTCCCACCACGTGTATGTGTGTGTCTGGTGCTTGAGTAAATACATCAGCTGGGCACAAATGGTATGTCTTGACTATGACAAACATTAGTTGAAAGATAAGTTTATTCCTTATTCTGACTTACGCGTTAACTTCTCCATCTCCACAGAAAGGGTCCCCGTGAATGAGAGTGAGTGGAGGAGAAGACTCTCCCACTGCTGATCCGGCAACCACCTGCACATGATATTGATATTTCTGGCCCAGTGCCACTTCCCTGAACAGATGAGACAAAGGCATATACAGTAGGTTACCAGAAAGGCCATGGCCAGCAAAATGGCACAAAGTCAACCGTTTCGTAATGAGGAAATCCAATAATGCACAAATACAGAAAATGATGGCTGTTCCCTCGTAAGTGGATCTATTTTACAATTGCAGGAAAGTACAAACCTTCACCAATTGTATATACTACCTTTTCAGAGTCTATTCCACCATCAAAATTGTAATTTATTTCATCACCATTTTATCTTTAGGGTGTACTTATAATATACCCCCTATCTCCATTTTACATAACTCTTTCCTTTTACAGAATACTGGTGAACAGAAGGTCTTCCATATGGAAGAACCGCGAGGTACAGTAGAATCTGTACAGAAGACCTGTAAAGAGAAGACCTTTACAGCGAAGACCTTTAAAATGAAGACCTGTAAAGAGAAGACCTTTAAAGTGAAGACCTGCAAAAAGAAGACCCAAACCAGAAACAAACAATGGCACAGGCAGCTAACGCCCCTTTTCCACTGTTGCAATAAACCGGGTTATTGGTAGGACTACCTGTGTTGCGGCTCAGTGGAAAAGGGTTCTTGAAAAATAACTCAGGTCCAGTGTCCCGGGAATCCGGTCAGACTCAGGTAAGGCTGCAGTGAAGGTGGCGACCCGGGTCCCATTATAAGCCTATAGAGAGCCAGCTCACCGGCGCTTGGAGATTATGGGGGTCATTCCAAGTTGATCGCACGTAGCAACTTTTTGCTGCTCGTGCGATCAACCTGAAGCTGCCTATGGGGGAGTGTATTTTAGCATAGCAGGGCTGCGAACACTTATGCAGCCCTGCTAAGCTAAAAAAGTTTCAAGTAAAACAAGTCCAGGGCTGCAGTTACTCACCCAGTGCGACGGATCCAGCGATGAAGGTCCCGGTCCTGACGTCAGACATCCACCCTCCAAACGCCTCGACACGCCTGCGTTGGACTCACCACGCCTGGAAAACGGTGAGTATCCACCCCGGAACGCCTCCCGCCTGTCCGTCTTCTTGTGATCGCCGCTGCGATCACATTTCTCGCTGGCGGTGGCATTGCCTGGCGACGATCATTGCCAGGCAACAATGCGTGTGTGCAATGCGTCCGCAGCGCATGCGCATTTCTGACCAATTTGCACCGCAACGAAGAACCGCTGCGTGCGGACGGGTCAGAATGACACCCTATGTCAGGGAAGACCCACTACTAACACAGGTCCAATCTGTGTGAGGGACCTAACATTGCCTAACCAAGAGTACAGACATATCTGTTCCACACCAGGGTACCTCAGAGCCTGGCAGCTCGGCATTTATTGCACAAAAGCAGAATCATCCGTGCTAGATGCACTGGTCCTGAGCAAACCCACCGACCAGGTCCAAAAGCTCATTGCTTTAATGACTGTAGCCACTGATCTGGGGGAACAATACTGACTGAACTCTGCTGACAGGAGTGCCTACTGCTATGTGCATTTCAGCGGTAGAGCAGGCATGGTGCACACATGGCCACCATCCAGTCCTCACTGCACATGTCATAGACAGACAGTTTAGTATAATTATATTATAGGTACCAATTATTTTTATCTGTGTCAAGATAATTCAATATGTAGCTAGACTAAGGTATCCCTTGGTGTTGTGTGGTTTTCTCTTTTTGGAGGGCCAACCAATTTACTGGACCATGCAACCAAGGGTGTAACTACCATAGGCGCAAGGGGTGCAGCTACTATGGGGCCCATGTTCTCTGTGTAAGTATATGTGTTATATATATTTATTACCACTGGAGGGTACACAGGAGCCCTTACAAACTTTTTCCAACAAATATCTAGTTATGCCCCTGCTCAGCTGTCTCTACCATGCAGAGAAAAGCCCTTTTTTCTTCATGCTGCCATACCAGGTCCAGACTCTCGGATCTATCTGCAGGTGTATAATGCAGTGGACCTCTGAGACAGGATTGTATCAAGGCACAAATCTGGGAAAGGGTACAGAAATTATCTGCTGCTTTTAAGGTCCCAATGAGCACAGTGGCCTCAGTCATCCGTAAATGGATGAAGTTCGGAACCACCAGGACTCTTCCTAGTGCTGGCCGGCCGTCTAAACTGAGCGATCAGGGGAGAAGGGCCCTAGTCAGGGAGGTGACCAAGAACCCGATGGTCACTCTGTCAGAGCTACAGCATTCCTCTGTGGAGAGAGGAGAACCTTCCAGAAGGAAAACCATCTCTACAGCAATCCACCAATCAGGTCTGTATGGTAGAGTGGCCAGACGGAAGCCACTCCTGAGTAAAAAGCACATGGCAGCCCGCCTGCAGTTTGCCAAAATGCACCTGAAGGACTCTCAGACCATGAGAAACAAAAGTTCATTATTACACATTGTTGGAATTTCTTTTTGTGTCTCCACACCTCAGTACATACGGATTATCCTTAGGAGGAACATTCAGACAGATACATTACCCATCACTGAAAGAAGACGCAAGGATCCACTGTTACTCTGCAGTAACGTGTTATTTTTATATTTTTATTTCTATTCATATTTTATACATTTCTTATTGTCTGCTATTTGCCCCCTTATACTTGTACCAACAGGAGAGCGCCATGAGGCGTACACCATCTATATATCTGTATATTCTACCCTGGAGGGTCACGGGGGCCAGACCCCAGTGTTTACTGCCACAGGCAGAACCCTCTTAAGTGCCCAGATTCTCAGTAGCCCTTTTTCTTAGCACTCAACTGATCCTGGTTTCCTATATGACACAACTGGATGATGAAATAGAACATGCATTATTTACTGTCCCTTTAAGCTTTGAGTCATTCCAGCTTCAGAAGTAGAAAAAGATTAATCTTCCCTTATGTACTGCTTAGAGAGACGAGAAATAGTAAAGCCTATAAGGGCCCTGATATGCCATTGTTTCTGTGCTAAATGCTAGTAACGCAGCACGACCGGAGGTAGTAACTAACGCTAAGAATTACTATGATCATTGAGTTATAAGGCTTTATGATGCTCAGCAGCAACAGACAGTGGGGGAAGCAAATATTACTTCAGCCCCAGCCATGGAGCAATGTGTGAGACAGATACGCCATAATGCAAACATTTCTGAGCAAAACTGCAAATGGGAGGAGGGATCTGAATGGAAACAATTGGTACAATCACCATATCTGTACACATACCTTTACTAGCATTATACAAACATTAATGCAAGCAGGTATTTTTGATGTGAGTCAATAAGGGACTGTAATAGGCCTAGACAAACTAAATATGTCTGGTGGAAATTTACTAAACCTTCTAAAGAGTTGAGAAGTTGTCCATAGCAACCAATCAGGCTTCTACATAATACTTCATAGAATCCACTTGATAAATGCAAGCTAAAAGCCCCCCCCACCACCCCCCTCCAAAAAAAGGTTGGTCCAGACGTAAATGTTTTTTTTGCCACTGCCTGGCTGCTGCATGGGCCGTGCTCAAGGCATGTGCAGGGTATAAGCCCGCACTCCCCTTAGGCCAGAGGCAACCAATCCGACCAAAGGTTTCAAGCAAGGCGCCCACTTTTTGAAACAGCAGAGAGTGCCCTGCACTGTCAGGGACAGGCCCAGAAAGGAGGCATTAGAGTCGGCATCCAGTATGGTAGAAGTACTTAATGTGGCTGCATCAGTTGAATGCAAGGGCGTAGCTACCATAGGTGCAGGGGCTGCAGCTGCTATGGGGCCCAGAGCTGAGTGGGGGCCAGCTTCTCTGTGTAAGTTACATGTGTCATATACATTTATCACCATTGGTTGGCACCAGGGCAGGTGCAAGGCTACTAGGCACCCTAGGCAAAACTTCAGCCTACTGTGTCCCCCCCCCCCACCGGTGTCCTGCATGGGAGATGGGAGACAATGGCATACGTACAGTCCAGAGCCCCCTGTTAATATTAATCGGTATAGAGTCGGCAGTGCCCCCACCAGACCAGGCTATAGCCACAGGGGAAAATGCACTCGGTGTCACCAGTACTGTCACAATCACTCTAACCTGAGTCCATATGGTGCTGCTCAGGGAATCTCTGCTGTTAGTAGGTCTCCTGTTGGTTGCCCATGTTTCCACAAAGAGTTGCAGGGATGTATGAGCTGGTGAAGCTGTGACACAGGATCTGGGCACATGAAGGGGGAGAGGGACACAAGACCTTGGGGCATTAGTGGGGTGAGGGGGAGAGGGAGGAGGGACACAGGACCTGGGGAGATAAGGGGGGATGACACAGAACCTGGGCACATGAAGGAGGAGGGGGTGTCACAGGTAGAGATGAGCGCCTGAAATTTTTCGGGTTTTGTGTTTTGGTTTTGGGTTCGGTTCCGCGGCCGTGTTTTGGGTTCGACCGCGTTTTGGCAAAACCTCACCGAATTTTTTTTGTCGGATTCGGGTGTGTTTTGGATTCGGGTGTTTTTTTCAAAAAACACTAAAAAACAGCTTAAATCATAGAATTTGGGGGTCATTTTGATCCCAAAGTATTATTAACCTCAAAAACCATAATTTACACTCATTTTCAGTCTATTCTGAATACCTCACACCTCACAATATTATTTTTAGTCCTAAAATTTGCACCGAGGTCGCTGTGTGAGTAAGATAAGCGACCCTAGTGGCCGACACAAACACCGGGCCCATCTAGGAGTGGCACTGCAGTGTCACGCAGGATGTCCCTTCCAAAAAACCCTCCCCAAACAGCACATGACGCAAAGAAAAAAAGAGGCGCAATGAGGTAGCTGTGTGAGTAAGATTAGCGACCCTAGTGGCCGACACAAACACCGGGCCCATCTAGGAGTGGCACTGCAGTGTCACGCTGGATGGCCCTTCCAAAAAACCCTCCCCAAACAGCACATGACGCAAAGAAAAAAAGAGGCGCAATGAGGTAGCTGTGTGAGTAAGATTAGCGACCCTAGTGGCCGACACAAACACCGGGCCCATCTAGGAGTGGCACTGCAGTGTCACGCAGGATGTCCCTTCCAAAAAACCTGAACCACTAGCCATGAACATAGGCCAGGGCCTCAGCCGTTCCTTGCCACTCCGTGTCGGAAATGGCATATTGGCAAGTTTACGCTTCTCCTCCGACAATTTTATTTTAGGTTTTGGAGTCCTTTTTTTTCTGATATTTGGTGTTTTGGATTTGACATGCTCTGTACTATGACATTGGGCATCGGCCTTGGCAGACGACGTTGCTGGCATTTCATCGTCTCGGCCATGACTAGTGGCAGCAGCTTCAGCACGAGGTGGAAGTGGATCTTGATCTTTCCCTAATTTTGGAACCTCAACATTTTTGTTCTCCATATTTTAATAGGCACAACTAAAAGGCACCTCAGGTAAACAATGGAGATGGATACTAGTATACAATTATGGACTGCCTGCCGAGTGCAGACACAGAGGTAGCCACAGCCGTGAACTACCGTACTGTACTGTGTCTGCTGCTAATATAGACTGGTTGATAAAGAGATGTCTATGTAACTATGTATGTATAAAGAAGAAAGAAAAAAAAAACCACGGTTAGGTGGTATACAATTATGGACGGACTGCCTGCCGAGTGCAGACACAGAGGTAGCCACAGCCGTGAACTACCGTACTGTACTGTGTCTGCTGCTAATATAGACTGGTTGATAAAGAGATGTCTATGTAACTATGTATGTATAAAGAAGAAAGAAAAAAAACCACGGTTAGGTGGTATACAATTATGGACGGACTGCCTGCCGAGTGCAGACACAGAGGTAGCCACAGCCGTGAACTACCGTACTGTACTGTGTCTGCTGCTAATATAGACTGGTTGATAAAGAGATGTCTATGTAACTATGTATGTATAAAGAAGAAAGAAAAAAAAAACACGGTTAGGTGGTATACAATTATGGACGGACTGCCTGCCGAGTGCAGACACAGAGGTAGCCACAGCCGTGAACTACCGTACTGTACTGTGTCTGCTGCTAATATAGACTGGTTGATAAAGAGATGTCTATGTAACTATGTATGTATAAAGAAGAAAGAAAAAAAAACCACGGTTAGGTGGTATACAATTATGGACGGACTGCCTGCCGAGTGCAGACACAGAGGTAGCCACAGCCGTGAACTACCGTACTGTACTGTGTCTGCTGCTAATATAGACTGGTTGATAAAGAGATGTCGTAGTAGTATGTATGTATAAAGAAGAAAAAAAAACCACGGTTAGGTGGTATACAATTATGGACGGACTGCCTGCCGAGTGCAGACACAGAGGTAGCCACAGCCGTGAACTACCGTACTGTGTCTGCTGCGACTGGATGATAAATGATATAAAAAATATATATATATCACTACTGCAGCCGGACAGGTATATATTATATATTATATAATGACGGACCTGCTGGACACTGTCTGTCAGCAGAATGAGTTTTATTTTTATAGAATAAAAAAAACAACAACACACAAGTGAAGTCACACGACGAGTGTTTAACTTTTTCAGGCAATCACAATATAAGTATACTACTAACTATACTGGTGGTCAGTGTGGTCAGGTCACTGGTCAGTCACACTGGCAGAGGCACTCCTGCAGCAAAAGTGTGCACTGTTTAATTTTAATATAATATTATGTACTCCTGGCTCCTGCTATAACCTATAACTGGCACTGCAGTGCTCCCCAGTCTCCCCCACAATTATAAGCTGTGTGAGCTGAGCAGTCAGACAGATATATAATATATATAGATGATGCAGCACACTGGGCTGAGCCTGAGCAGTGCACACAGATATGGTATGTGACTGAGTCACTGTGTGTATCGCTTTTTTCAGGCAGAGAACGGATATATTAAATAAACTGCACTGTCTGGTGGTCACTCACTATATAATATTATGTACTCCTGGCTCCTGCTATAACCTATAACTGGCACTGCAGTGCTCCCCAGTCTCCCCCACAATTATAAGCTGTGTGAGCTGAGCAGTCAGACAGATATATAATATATATAGATGATGCAGCACACTGGGCTGAGCCTGAGCAGTGCACACAGATATGGTATGTGACTGAGTCACTGTGTGTATCGCTTTTTTCAGGCAGAGAACGGATATATTAAATAAACTGCACTGTCTGGTGGTCACTCACTAGTAAACTCTCTGCACTCTCTACACTTCTACAGTACTCCTCCTAGTCCTAAGCTCCAGTAAATCTCTCTCTCTTATAATCTAAATGGAGAGGACGCCAGCCACGTCCTCTCCCTATCAATCTCAATGCACGTGTGAAAATGGCGGCGACGCGCGGCTCCTTATATAGAATCCGAGTCTCGCGATAGAATCCGAGCCTCGCGAGAATCCGACAGCGTCATGATGACGTTCGGGCGCGCTCGGGTTAACCGAGCAAGGCGGGAAGATCCGAGTCGCTCGGATCCGTGTAAAAAAAGCTGAAGTTCGGGCGGGTTCGGATTCAGAGAAACCGAACCCGCTCATCTCTAGTCACAGGACATGGGGACATGAGGGTGGTGGGGAGTGGGAGGAGGGACACAGGACATGCGAGGGGAAGAGGGTTACACAAGACATGAGAGGGAGAGGGGAGGAGAGACACAAGACCTGGGGGGATGACATAGGACTTAGGGGGATGACAAAGGACCTGGGCATATGAGGGGGGAGAGGGTGACACAGGAAATGGGGGTGTGGGCACAAGACCTAGGGGGGAATGAGGGGGAGGAGGGACACAGGACCTGGGGACATGAGGGGGGTAACACAGGACTTAGGGGATTGACACAGGACCATGGCACATGAGAGGTAAGGTGGGGAAATGAGGGGGGTGGAGAGGGGGAGTTGGAACACAGGACCTGGGGACATGAGGAGGAATGATACAGAACCTGGGCACATGAGGGGAAGGGGGCGACACGGGACATGGGTGGGAGGAGGGACAAAGGACCTGGGGAAATGAGGAGGGGTGTGTGACACAGGAACTGGGCACATGAGGGGGTGGCATGAGACATAAGTGGGGCAGGGGCCAAGGAGACAAAGGACCTGGGGAAATGAGGAGGGGGGTGTGACACAGGACCTGGGCACATGAGGGAAAAAGGGTGCGACACAAGACATGAGGGGAGAGAGGAGGAGGTACACAGGACCTGGGGACATGAGGAGGGTAATACAGAACCTGGTGGGTTGACACAGGACCATGGCACATGAGTGGGAAGGTAGGGACATGAGGGGGTAGAGAGGGAGGAGGGGGACACAGGACCTGGGCACATGAGGGGGAATGGGGTGACACTAGACATAAGGGGGAGATGGGAGAAAGGACACAGAAGCTGGGGACATGAGGAGGTGACACATGACCTGGGCACATGAGGGGGGAGGGGGTGTCATGGGACATGAGGGGGAGGAGGGACACATGACCTGGGCACATGAGGGGGGGAGGGGGTGTCATGGGACATGAGGGGGAGGAGGGACACATGACCTGGGCACATGAGGGGGGAGAGAGAGTGTCATGGAACAGGGGGTGAGAGGGTGAGGAGGGACACATGAACTGGAAACTTGAGGGGGATGAGGAGGGACACATGAACTGGGCATATGAGGGGGAAGGGGGTGTCATGGGACATGAGGGGGTGAAGAGGGGGGACACAGGACCTGGACACATGAGGGGAAAGGGGGTGATACTAGACAGGAGCTGGGGACATGAGGGGGTGACCCATTGCCTGGGCACATGAGGGGGGAGGGGGTGTCACAGGACATGAGGGGGAGGAGGGACACAGGACCTGGCCACATGAGGGGGGAGGGAGTGTCATGTGAGTATGTGAGAAGTCAGAGCTAGTACCCTTCCCTTTCATAATGAGATGACAGGGGGTGGTACGGGACATGAGGGGATAGACAGGGGGGACACAGGACCTGGGCACATGAGGGGGGAAAGGGGGTGACACTAGACATAAGGGGGTGAGGGGAGAAGGGACATAGGAGCTGGGGACATGAGGGGCAAAGGGGGTGACACTAGACATAAGGGGGAGAGGGGAGAAGGGACACAGGAGCTGGGGGCATGAGGGGGTGACCCATGACCTGGGCACATGAGGGAGGAAAGGGTGTCACAGGACATGAAGGGGAGGAGACACATGACCTGGGCACATGAGGGGGGAGGAAGTGTCACGGAACATGGGGACATGACAGGGTGGAGAGGGGGAGGATAAACACAACCTGGGGACATGAGGGGGTGACACAGGACCTGGGGAAAATCGAGGAGAACGGAGCCTACTACAGGACACCAAGGTGCGCCGGCGGACCAGCGCTGTACGAGCCGGGGGAAGGGGGGGAGTTGGGAGAGGCTGCGGAGAGAGAGAAGGTATCCTCCCTCACTACTGGTTGGTTTTATATCCTCCGCTAGGCGGCGAGATCTCGACAAACTTCCGCCTCTCCAGGAGCTGACGTTGATGTGCAAGTATAGCTTCTGTATATGCAAAGGGCAATGTGGTAACTAAAGACGCTCTGTCCTCCTCTCTCGTTGGTGCCTGTGAGGCTGTCAGCGCTTCGCCCTCTCTCCTTGGTGCTGATCTGTAGGTTCGTTGGGAGTCACTTGTGCCTGACTCTCTGAGCAGCTGGGTCACACACACTGCTCTGCTCGTATGCCACCAATAGAAACTGCTATTTCAGAGATATTGTCTTCCAGCCGCCCTCAGGTCCCGCCGCCCATAGGCAGCTGCCTAAAGCTGCCTAGTGGAAGCGCCGGCCCTGGTTGGCAAATGGGGGCCTTTACAAACTTTTGCTATGGTCCAAACAAATATCTATTTACTCCCCTACATGCAACAGTTGTATTGTTTGCTATGGCAATGATGTCACCTTGTGTATGAGACCTGTGCAGCGCCAAGTAACACAACTACCATTTCTCTCCTAGTAAGAGCTGGAATTAGATATAAAGGACCCCATGGAAGAGTGCAAGGAAGTGACTTTACACTAAGCTTAGACTGACAGCAAAAGTAAAAATCACTAATTCCCAATGTATCAGATACTGTACAGTCATGACAATAACATAGCATACCACATTGTTCTTATTTTTATTCCCAGGTTTAAAGAAAAGTGTCCCTGGAGATTTCTGTCCCTGACAACGTCAATACCACTTATCTTATCCTTCAGGTTTCAAGAACGCAACAATTTTTGATTTTGTTTTATATTCTATGTCACGTATTATTAGGCAGCATCTAAAATAAGCTCAAAACTCAATAAAATTCAGTTAAAGTCAATAGACACGTAGAAGGTGGAAGTACTAACATGCTTGGTCATACTACACTGCTTGGCATTTAAATTAACGCAACTCCAGCTGTACTTAGCCGCACTGCACATGGGTGGTCATTCCGAGTTGATCGCAGCCAGCAACTTTTTGCTGCTGCTGCGATCAACTAGCACATGCCTATGGGGGAGTGTATTTTAGCTTAGCAGGGCTGCGAGCGCTTGTGCAGCTCTGCTAAGCTATAAAAATTTCCTAGCAAAAGGAGACTAGCCCTATACCTACTTACCCATTGCGACGGATCCAGCGATGATGGGGCCGGCTCTGACGTCAGACATCCACCCTCCGTTCTTCAGGACACGCCTGCGTTTTACTCACCACTCCCCGAAAATGGCTCCAAACGGTCCAGATCCGCCCTGGAACGCCTTCTTACTGTCAATCTTCTTTGCGGTCCTTTGTACGCTGCGACGTAACCTGGCGACCCCTGCCGCCGGGCAACTTCGCGCACACGCACTGCGTGCGCCGTGCATGCGCGTTCCATACCCGTTCGCACCGCAGCGATAAACCGCTGCATGCGAACGGGTCGGAATGACCGCCATGGTCAGTGTCAGTGAGGGTTTACAGTTTGAATGACAGACAGGAAATGTTTGAGAGAGGTAATGGGGAGTGCAGGGCCAAATTAACAATAGGGCCGGTGAATGGAGCTACAGCTCCAGGCCGCCACATAAAAATAGGCCCATCATCATGATGATCACTAGCCACCAGCTGGCCCCACGGTCAGCCACAGATCATAACTATTGAGATTACATTTCTAATTTTTGCACAAAATTATGCAATTTTTTCTATTTTTACATATTTAGGGAGACATTGGAGCTTATAGTGAAGGGGATGTACACATCCAGCTGGCTCTGGCCACACCCATACAGCACTGATCACACCTCCCATTTCTCACAATAGGCCCTTGAATATTTTCAGCCCCAGGCCCATGTGGCCCTCAATCCAGCCCTGGGGATGTGGCAAATAAAATGCAGGTGTGTTGCAACCGTTTTGGATGTGCAGTGCAGCCTGTAACTGCGTGTTCATTGCGCAGTTTCACTGGCCCCAGCAGCTTAATTGCGACGGACATTCAGAGCAACCCCTGGGGCGTCTCATTACAAATGCTAGCTCTCATTACACTGGCATATCTCTCAGATCCACCACAGCGACCCCATTTGTGTCCACCTCTGAATTAGGACCATAGTGAAGACAAAAAAAACCCTGGTTCACCAGCCTCTGTGAAACTTAGGACGGATTCAGTATGATATCCGGCAGTCACATGACCGACACCGGCATCCCGACATTGAATAACCCGACATCGGAGGTGGTAAGTATGTTTATTCCTCCATCCTTCCCCTGCAGGGGTGGCGGCTAGCCCTATCCCTGAAAGTTACCCCAATATTTATCTTTGGAATGGCAGCTGTTGGTCTTCCGGCGCTGGTCTCCGAGTGGTGTTGGGATTCCAGCGTCGGTCACATGACCGCCGGCATCCCAACAGTCAAGATGCTAAACGCATTCCCTTAGGGCATATGCACTCTCTAGGGGTAATTCAGAGTTGATCGCAGCAGCAAATTTGTTAGCAGTTGGACAAAACCATGGTGGTTATTCCGAGCTGATCGCTAGCTGCATTTGTGAGGCAAAAAAACAGCACTTCTGCGCATGTGTATGCGGCGCAATGTGCACGCGTGACGTACTTTTACAACGGCCGATGTAGTTTCACACAGGGACTAGCGAAGCTTTTCAGTCGCACTGGTGGCCGCAGAGTGATTGACATGAAGTGGGAGTTTCTGGGTGGCAACTGACCGTTTTCAGGGAGTGTTCGAAAAAACGCAGGCGTACCAGGAAAAATGCAGGCGTGGCTGGGCGAACGCAGGGCGTGTTCATGACGTCAAAACAGGAACTGAATAGTCTGAAGTCATCGCAAGCGCTAAGTAGGTATTGAGCTACTCCAAAACTGCACAAAAATTATTTGCGGCCGCTCTGCGATCCTTTCGTTCGCACTTCTGCTAAGCTAAAATACACTCCCAGTGGGCGGCGGCATAGCGTTTGCATGGCTGCAAAAAACTGCTAGCGAGCGAACAACTCGGAATGACCCCCTATGTGCACTGCAGGGGGGGCAGATATAACATTTCCAGAGAGAGTTAGATTTGGCTGGGTTGTGTTGTTTCTGTGCAGGGTAAATAATACTGGCTGCTTTATTTTTACACTGCAATTTAGATTTCAGTTTGAACACACCCCACCCAAATCTAACTCTCTCTGCACATGTTATATCTGCCCCTCCTGCAGTGCACATGGGGGGGTAATTCAGATCTGATCGCTCGCTAGCTATTTTTTTGCAGCGCTGCGAATAGAAAGTCGTTGCCTATAGGGGAGTGTATTTTCGCTTCGCAAGTGTGCGATTGCAGGTGCAGCTGTGCTGTACAAAAAAGTTTTGTGCAGTTTCTGAGTAGCTCAGAACTTACTCAGCCGCTGCGATCACTTCAGCCTGTTCTTGCACGGAAATTGACGTCAAACACCCGCCCTGCAAACGCCTGCGTTTTTCCAGACACTCCCAGAAAACGGTCACTTGACACCCACGAACGCCCTCTTCCTGTCAATCTCCTTGCGATCGGATGTGCGAATGGATTCTTCGTAAAATCCATCGCTCAGCAACGATCCGCTTTGTACCCGTACGACATGCCTGCGCATTGCGGTGCATACTAATGCGCAGTTCTGACCTGATCGCAGCACATCGAAAAATCCTAGCATGCGATCAGGTCGGAATGACCCCCCAAGGTATTACCCATCTGATAACAAAGTTGCTGCTACGATCAGGTCTGAATTAGGCCCTCTGTCTTGTGGTAACATTAGTATTAAATCAAAGTATTTCTCTTTATACACAAATGACTATTTCCAAAATACAAATATAGTGATTAGAGTGTGCCCTGGCTTATTTAATCGTGTCAAGTTATAATGCAGAAAGTTATAGAACCAGATAGGTTCAGGGATTGTTACAGGTAATTTTCAGTGTGCGGAAGGGAATTTGGGGGTGGGGATTTGCACCCCCCTTCCTCTTTGTCTGTAGAAAGTTATAGAACGCCATGCCGTGCAGTTATGCTGCACACAAATCAGGTTAAGGATCTCGGTAGTTGATTTAAGGACGCTGCCAATATTAAGGATGTGTAAATATGCAGACATTTATTATGCAGAACGGGAACGCACCTACTGGTGTGTAACAGAGGGGGGAACAGGTGCAACACTACCATCATTTTATGGCTGACACATAAGCATATGGGTCTCATTAAAGGAAATTCACAACTTATAGGTCACAATAAAAGACAAATGACATATAAAATACAAGTTGTTGAGACAACGAAAATCATTTCAGCATGGCCATGATTGCCTATGCTCATGAACATTATTAAAGCTCTTTTCAACAGCACCTGTTTCTCCGGGAATAAACCTTGTAGAAGCAGTAAATCCGCATTACAGGAAGATCTGCATCTTTATGTCATTCTGTGCATCTGAATGAGTTTACACCACACTGTCAACACACAATGAACCACCCCTTGTTTCACTGCAGGGAATGGGCCTCTCAGCTGCATGCCTACACTCCGTCCTTGGGCGATAACTCCACAAACCAGTAGTGTGTTTCCATCAGTAGCGGATCTTGCCACGGGCAAGCAGGACTTTTGCCCGGGGCACCGCCTTCCGGAGGGCGCCGGCGCCATCCGGAGGGAGCTGCACCATGGCAAGATCCGCTGCTGCTGTGCCCCCTGCTGCCGCTGCCCGCCTTCCCGCTGCCTGCTGTGAAGGGAAACTAGACGCTACGCGTCTAGTTTCCCTTCGTCGGCTGCCCGCTGTGAAGGGAAACTAGACGCTACACATGTAGTTTCCCTTCGTGGAGAGGACCTTTACTGTAATGATGCGCGGTGCGCGTTGACGTCATCGCGCACCCACAGCAAAGGTCCTCACCACGAATGGAACTAGACGCTTAGCGTCTAGTTTTCCATCGTGGAGAGGACCTTTGCTGTGCAGTGCGCGATGACGTCATCGCGCACCGCACATCCTTACAGCGGCGCTACTACAGTACAGGGGGCGTAACTGTATGAAGCCACGCCCCCTATTGCCGCCCGGGGCGCAAAAAGCCCCTGAACCGGCCCTGGTTTCCATGTACAGTAAGGGGGAGACTTCTATAGAGGTGCCTATAATAAAAGTGTGCAACATCGCAGCCAGACTATTACCCTTTTCACAAAATAAACTCGTACTTGCCTACCTGACCCACTCCATGAGGGAGAAAATGCTCTGTTCCTGGACTTTCCTGGTAATGTATGATTGCCATCACCTGTGGTGAAACACCTTTCTTATCAATTAATTAGCTCACCACAGGTGATGGCAATCATACATTACCAGAAAAGTCCAGGAACAGAGCATTCTCTCCCTCATGGAGAGGGTCAGGTAGGCAAGTATGAATTAACTAAAGACAACGGGGGTAATTCTGAGTTGATCACAGCAGGAACTTTGGTGGTCATTCCGAGTTGTTCGCTCGCAAGCTGCTTTTAGCAGCTTTGCACACGCTAAGCCGCCGCCTACTGGGAGTGAATCTTAGCTTATCAAAATTGCGAACGAAAGATTCGCAATATTGCGATAAGACATCTCTGTGCAGTTTTTGAGTAACTCGAGACTTACTCGGCATCTGCGATCAGTTCAGTGCTTGTCGTTCCTGGTTTGACGTCACAAACACACCCAGCGTTCGCCCAGACACTCCTCCGTTTCTCCAGCCACTCCCACGTTTTTCCCAGAAACGGTAGCGTTTTTTCACACACACCCATAAAACGGCCAGTTTCCGCCCAGAAACACCCACTTCCTGTCAATCACATTACGATCACCAGAACGAAGAAAAAAACCGTGAGTAAAATTCCTAACTGCATAGCAAATTTACTTGGCGCAGTCGCAGTGCGAACATTGCGCATGCGCACTAAGCGGAAAATCGCTGCGATGCGAAGAAATTTACAGAGCGAACAACTCGGAATGACCCCCTTTGTTAGCAGTTGGGCAAAACCATGTGCACTGCACAGTGCTGTAACTAGGCATTTTAGCGCTGTGTGCAAGAAACGACAGTGGCGCCCCCCCATGTAAGATAGGGGCAGTGCGCGCCGTAGGCGTGCAAAAAAAATTCTAGGGGCGTGGCTTCACGGGAAAGGGGCGTGGCCACAAAATAATAGCAATTCATACTACGGTGCACAGTAGTCTACATTATTCAAATTACGCTGCACAGTAGCGCCACTACACCAGGTAGAGCCCCTTTTATACATTACAGCAGACAGTGTCCCCCTTTTTACACATTGCGGCAGCCAGTCCCCCTTTTTACACATTGCGGCAGCCAGTCTCCCTTTTTACACATTGCGGCAGCCAGGACCCTTTCTTACACATTGCGGCAGCCAGGCCCCCTTTTTACACATTGTGGCAGATAGACCCTTTTTAAACACATTGCGGCAGCCAGTCCCCCTTTTAACACATTGCGGCAGCCGGTCCTTCTTTTTACACATTGCGGCAGACAGCGTCCCTTTTTTACAATTACAGCAGACAGCGTCCCCGTTTTTACACATTACGGCAGACGGTGTCACCCTTTATACACATTGCGGCAGCCAGTCCCCCTTTCTACACATTACGGCAGCCAGTCCCCCTTTTTACACATTGCGGCAGATAGACCCTTTTTACACATTGCGGCAGCCAGTCCCATTTTACACATTGCGGCAGCCAGGACCCCATTTTACACATTGCGGCAGCCAGTCCCCATTTTTTACACATTGCGGTAGCCAGTCCCATTTTTGACACATTGCGGCAGCCAGTCCCATTTTACACATTGCGGCAGCCAGTCCCCCTTTTTTACACATTGCGGCAGCCAGTCCCATTTTACACATTGCGGCAGCCAGTCCCATTTTTTACACATTGCGGCAGGCGGTGTCCGAGAGAGAGACAGAGAGAGAGAGAGAGACACAGAGAGAGAGAGACAGATAGAGAGAGAGAGAGAGAGAGAGAGAGAGGGGGGGGGGGATATACTTACCTTCTCCCCGCTGACAGGCTCCTCGTGCAGATCCCTCGGTGCAGGAGGTGAGGTGAGAAGAAGGAGGAGGGAGGGGGAGCAGGGAGCCGCAGCAGCGCTATGTTATTGGTAGTAAGCGCCGCTGCAGCATCCACCTCTCCTTCTGTATTGGCTGCCGGGCAGCCAATACGGAACGAGAGGGGGATGCTGCAGCGGCGCTTACTACCAATAACATAGCGCTGCTGCGGCTCCCTGCTCCTCCTCCCTCCTCCTTCTCCGCTGCCTCCGGCGCAGATGTCTGCTATCCTCACAGCGCGGCGCACGGCGCAGAGACTTAGAGGCGGCATGTAATGAGTCAATTTGACTCATTACATGCCGCTGGCCGTGCGCCCCCAGGGCAACTGCGCTGTGTGCCAAGCCCCCTTGGCACACGCGTAGTTACGGCTCTGGCACTGCAGGGGAGGCAGATGTAACATGTGCAGAGAGAGTTAGATTTGGGTGGGGTGTGTTCAAACTGAAATCTAAATTGCAGTGTAAAAATAAAGCAGCCAGTATTTACCCTGCACAGAAACAAAATAACTCACCCAAATCTAACTCTCTCTGCACATGTTATATCTGCCTCCCCTGCAGTGCACATGGTTTTGCCCAGCTGCTAACAAAGTTCCTGCTGCAATCAACTCAGAATTACCCCCAACAGCTGGTGAAAATGCCTATAGTAAATGCCATACCCAGAAGTCTGTGCACTCTTTAATGAGTTATGGCTCATATCCGCCACCACCTAAACGGGCACCTGTAATGTAAAAGGAATAACCCGGGTTACGATGACCCAGGTCATGCCTAAGGGGACACGATTGGCAGACACAGTAGCGCTTGCAGATGACATCATCTCTAAGGGCCACTGTGAGTCAGAAGATGCTGGTCACTGGAAGATCTGGGTCTGATGTGAATGGCAATGACATGGGAATACAAGCCACCACATCTGAAAGGGGCGAAGTACTGAAACCCCGGCTTCAATCCATGCTCAGTCACCCAAGTCTGATCCGGGTTAAAGCCGGGTTTTAAGTGTGTAAGGGGTATGAAAAACATTAAGTTAAGATTACACCACTGGTCAATTTACAGCGCACATTGCGACCTATTTTCAGCATGCGCGCTCCTGCGACTCTTGCTATTCAAATATAGTGATGAGCGGGTTCGGTTTCCGAGAAACCGAACCCCCCCGAACTTCACCCTTTTTAGACGGGTCCGAGCCATACTCGGATTCTCCCGTATGGCTCGGTTAACCCAAGCGCGCCCGAACGTCATCATCCCGCTGTCGGATTCTCGCGAGATTCGAATTCTATATAAGCAGCCGCGCGTCGCCGCCATTTTCACACGTGCATTGAGATTGATAGGGAGAGGACGTGGCTGGCGTCCTCTCCGTTTATAAAGTTAATATATACTACACAGTTGATCTGATTGCTTAGCTTATTGTGGGGAGGATTGGGGAGCAGCTGTTAGGAGGAGTACAGTGCAGAGTTTTGCTAATAGTGACCACCAGTTTTTTATCCGTTCTCTGCCTGAAAAAAACGCTCCATACCATATCTGTGCTCAGTGTGCTGCATGATATATCTGTGCTGAGTGCTCACACTGCTTAATTGTGGGGACTGGGGAGCAGCTATAGCAGGAGTACAGTGCACAGTTTTGCGGACAGTGACCACCAGTATACGTTTGTCTGCCTGAAAAACACTCCTGTGGTGTCTTTTTTTTTATACTATAAACGCAGTCTGCTGACAGTGTCCACCAGGTCCATTATACTGTATATAGCAGTACGGTAGGCCACTGCTGTACCTACCTCTGTGTCGTCACTCGTCGTCCATAAGTATACTATCCATCCATCTACATTGTATACCTGTGGTGTCTTTTTTTCTTTATACTATAAACGCAGTCTGCTGACAGTGTCCACCAGGTCCATTATACTGTATATAGCAGTACGGTAGGCCACTGCTGTACCTACCTCTGTGTTGTCACTCGTCATCCATAAGTATACTATCCATCCATCTACATTGTATACCTGTGGTGTCTTTTTTTCTTTATACTATAAACGCAGTCTGCTGACAGTGTCCACCAGGTCCATTATACTGTATATAGCAGTATGGTAGGCCACTGCTGTACCTACCTCTGTGTCGTCACTCGTCGTCCATGAGTATACTATCCATCCATCTACATTGTATACCTGTGGTGTCTTTTTTTCTTTATACTATAAACGCAGTCTGCTGACAGTGTCCACCAGGTCCATTATACTGTATATAGCAGTACGGTAGGCCACTGCTGTACCTACCTCTGTGTCGTCACTCGTCGTCCATAAGTATACTAAGTATCCATCCATCTGCATTGTATACCTGTGGTGTCTTTTTTTCTTTATAGTATAAACGCAGTCTGCTGACAGTGTCCACCAGGTCCATTATACTGTATATAGCAGTACGGTAGGCCACTGCTGTACCTACCTCTGTGTCGTCACTCGTCGTCCATAAGTATACTAAGTATCCATCCATCTACATTGTATACCTGTGGTGTCTTTTTTTCTTTATACTATAAACGCAGTCTGCTGACAGTGTCCACCAGGTCCATTATACTGTATATAGCAGTACGGTAGGCCACTGCTGTACCTACCTCTGTGTCGTCACTCGTCGTCCATAAGTATACTAAGTATCCATCCATCTACATTGTATACCTGTGGTGTCTTTTTTTCTTTATACTATAAACGCAGTCTGCTGACAGTGTCCACCAGGTCCATTATACTGTATATAGCAGTACGGTAGGCCACTGCTGTACCTACCTCTGTGTCGTCACTCGTCGTCCATAAGTACACTAAGTATCATCCATCTACATTGTATACCTGTGGTGTCTTTTTTTCTTTATACTAAGTATAAACGCAGTCTGCTGACAGTGTCCACCAGGTCCATTATACTGTATATAGCAGTACGGTAGGCCACTGCGGTACCTACCTCTGTGTCGTCACTCATCGTCCATAAGTATACTAGGTATCCATCCATCTATATTGTATACCTGTGGTGTCTTTTTTTCTTTATACTATAAACGCAGTCTGCTGACAGTGTCCACCAGGTCCATTATACTGTATATAGCAGTACGGTAGGCCACTGCTGTACCTACCTCTGTGTCGTCACTTGTCGTCCATAAGTATACTATCCATCCATCTACATTGTATACCTGTGGTGCCTTTTAGTTGTGCGCATTAAAATATGGAGAACAAAAATGTGGAGGTTAAAAAAATAGGGAAAGATCAAGATCCACTTCCACCTCGTGCTGAAGCTGCTGCCACTAGTCAAGGCCGAGACGATGAAATGCCATCAACGTCGTCTGCCAAGGCCGATGCCCAATGTCATAGTACAGAGCATGTAAAATCCAAAACACAAACGATCAGTAAAATGACCCAAAAATCTAAATTAAAAGCGTCTGTGGAGAAGCGTAAACTTGCCAATATGCCATTTACGACACGGAGTGGCAAGGAACGGCTGAGGCCCTGGCCTATGTTCATGGCTAGTGGTTCAGATTCACATGAGGATGGAAGCACTCATCCTCTCGCTAGAAAAAAGAAAAGACTTAAGCTGGCAAAAGCACAGCAAAGAACTGTGCGTTCTTCGAAATCACAAATCCCCAAGGAGAGTCCAATTGTGTCGGTTGCGATGCCTGACCTTCCCAACACTGGACGGGAAGAGCTTGCGCCTTCCACCATTTGCACGCCCCCTGCAAGTGCTGGAAGGAGCACCCGCAGTCCAGTTCCTGATAGTCAAATTGAAGATGTCAGTGTTGAAGTACACCAGGATGAGGATATGGGTGTTGCTCGCGCTGGGGAGGAAATTGACAAGGAGGATTCTGATGGTGAGGTGGTTTGTTTAAGTCAGGCACCCGGGGAGACACCTGTTGTCCGTGGGATGAATATGGCCATTGACATGCCTGGTCAAAATACAAAAAAAATCAGCTCTTCGGTGTGGAATTATTTCAACACAAATGCGGACAACAGGTGTCAAGCCGTGTGTTGCCTTTGTCAAGCTGTAATAAGTAGGGGTAAGGACGTTAACCACCTCGGAACATCCTCCCTTATACGTCACCTGCAGCGCATTCATCATAAGTCAGTGACAAGTTCAAAAACTTTGGGCGACAGCGGAAGCAGTCCACTGACCAGTAAATCCCTTCCTCTTGTAACCAAGCTCCTGCAAACCACACCACCAACTCCCTCAGTGTCAATTTCCTCCTTACCCAGGAAAGCCAATAGTCCTGCAGGATATGTCACTGGCAAGTCTGACGAGTCCTCTCCTGCCTGGGATTCCTCTGATGCATCCTTGAGTGTAACGCCTGCTGCTGTTGTTGTTGCTGCTGGGAGTCGATCGTCATCCCAGAGGGGAAGTCGGAAGACCACTTGTACTACTTCCAGTAATTGACTGTACAACAGTCCTTTGCGAGGAAGATGAAATATCACAGCAGTCATCCTGCTGCAAAGCGGATAACTGAGGCCTTGGCAGCCTGGGTGGTGAGAAACGTGGTTCCGGTATCCATCGTTAATTTAGAGCCAACTATAGACTTGATTGAGGTACTGTGTCCCCGGTACCAAATACCATCTAGGTTCCATTTCTCTAGGCAGGCGATACCAAAAATGTACACAGACCTCAGAAAAAGACTCACCAGTGTCCTAAAAAATGCAGTTGTACCCAATGTCCACTTAACCACGGACATGTGGAGCAGGGCAGACTCAGGACTATATGACTGTGACAGCCCACTGGGTAGATGTATTGCCTCCCACTGCAAGAACAGCAGCGGCGGCACCAGTAGCAGCATCTCGCAAACGCCAACTCGTTCCTAGGCAGGCTACGCTTTGTATCACCGCTTTCCAGAATACGCACATAGCTGAAAACCTCTTACGGCAACTGAGGAAGATCATCGCAGAATGGCTTACCCCAATTGGACTCTCCTGGGGATTTGTGACATCGGACAACGCCAGCAATATTGTGCGTGCATTACATCTGGGCAAATTCCAGCACGTCCCATGTTTTGCACATACCTTGAATTTGGTTGTGCAGAATTATTTAAAAAACGACAGGGGCGTGCAAGAGATGCTGTCGGTGGCCCGAAGAATTGCGGGCCACTTTCGGCGTTCAGGCACCGTGTACAGAAGACTGGAGCACCACCAAAAATACCTGAAGCTGCCCTGCCATCATCTGAAGCAAGAGGTGGTAACGAGGTGGAATTCAACCCTCTATATGCTTCAGAGGATGGAGGAGCAGCAAAAGGCCATTCAAGCCTATACATCTGGCCACGATATAGGCAAAGGAGGTGGAATGCACCTGTCTCAAGCGCAGTGGATAATGATTTCAACGTTGTGCAAGGTTCTGCAACCCTTTGAACTTGCCACACGTGAAGTCAGTTCAGACACTGCCAGCCTGAGTCAGGTCATTCCCCTCATCAGGCTATAGCAGAAGAAGATGGAGACATTGAAGGAGGAGCTAAAACAGAGCGATTCCGCTAGGCATGTGGGACTTGTGGATGGAGCCCTTCATTCGCTTTACCAGGATTCACGGGTGGTCAATCTGTTGAAATCAGAGCACTACATTTTGGCCACCATGCTCGATCCTAGATTTAAAACCTACGTTGTATCTCTCTTTCCGGCAGACACAAGTCTGCAGGGGTTCAAAGACCTGCTGGTGAGAAAATTGTCAAGTCAAGCGGAACGTGACCCGTCAACAGCTCCTCCTTCACATTCTCCTGCAACTGGGGGTGCGAGGAAAAGGCTAAGAATTCCGAGCCCACCCGCTGGCGGTGATACAGGACAGTCTGGAGCGAGTGCTGACATCTGGTCCGGACTGAAGGACCTGCCAACGATTACTGACATGTCGTCTACTGTCACTGCATATGATTCTCTCACCATTGAAAGAATGGTGGAGGATTATATGAGTGACCGCATCCAAGTAGGCACGTCAGACAGTCCGTACGTATACTGGCAGGAAAAAGAGGCAATTTGGAGGCCCTTGCAGAAACTGGCTTTATTCTACCTAAGTTGCCCTCCCTCCAGTGTGTACTCCGAAAGAGTGTTTAGTGCAGCCGCTCACCTTGTCAGCAATCGGCGTACGAGGTTACTTCCAGAAAATGTGGAGAAGATGATGTTCATTAAAATGAATTATAATCATTTCCTCCGTGGAGACATTCACCAGCAGCAATTGCCTCCAGAAAGTACACGGGGACCTGAGATGGTGGATTCCAGTGGGGACGAATTAATAATCTGTGAGGAGGGGGATGTACACAGTGAAAGGGGTGATGAATCGGACGATGAGGAGGAGGTGGACATCTTGCCTCTGTAGAGCCAGTTTGTGCAAGGAGAGATTGATTGCTTCTTTTTTGGTGGGGGCCCAAACCAACCAGTCATTTCAGTCACCGTCGTGTGGCAGACCCTGACGCTGAAATGATGGGTTCATTAAAGTGTGCATGTCTAGTTTATACAACATAAGGGTGGGTGGGAGGGCCCAAGGACAATTCCATCTTGCACCTCTTTTTTCTTTCATTTTTCTTTGCATCATGTGCTGTTTGGGGAGTATTTTTTTGAAGGGCCATCCTGCGTGACACTGCAGTGCCACTCCTAGATGGGCCAGGTGTTTGTGTCGGCCACTTGGGTCGCTTATCTTAGTCACACAGCTACCTCATTGCGCCTCTTTTTTTCTTCGCGTCATGTGCTGTTTGGGGAGTATTTTTTTGAAGGGCCATCCTGCGTGACACTGCAGTGCCACTCCTAGATGGGCCAGATGTTTGTGTCGGCCACTTGGGTCGCTTATCTTAGTCACACAGCTACCTCATTGCGCCTCTTTTTTTCTTTGCATCATGTGCTGTTTGGGGAGTATTTTTTTGAAGGGCCATCCTGCGTGACACTGCAGTGCCACTCCTAGATGGGCCAGATGTTTGTGTCGGCCACTTGGGTCGCTTATCTTAGTCACACAGCTACCTCATTGCGCCTCTTTTTTTCTTTGCATCATGTGCTGTTTGGGGAGTATTTTTTTGAAGGGCCATCCTGCGTGACACTGCAGTGACACTCCTAGATGGGCCAGGTGTTTGTGTCGGCCACTTGTGTCGCTTAGCTTAGTCACACAGCGACCTTGGTGCGCCTCTTTTTTTCTTTGCATCATGTGCTGTTTGGGGAGTATTTTTTTGAAGGGCCATCCTGCGTGACACTGCAGTGCCACTCCTAGATGGGCCAGGTGTTTGTGTCGGCCACTAGGGTCGCTTAGCTTAGTCACACAGCTACCTCATTGCGCCTCTTTTTTTCTTTGCGTCATGTGCTGTTTGGGGAGTATTTTTTTGAAGGGCCATCCTGCGTGACACTGCAGTGCCAGTCCTAGATGGGCCAGGTGTTTGTGTCGGCCACTTGGGTCGCTTATCTTAGTCACACAGCTACCTCATTGCGCCTCTTTTTTTCTTTGCGTCATGTGCTATTTGGGGAGTATTTTTTTGAAGGGCCATTCTGCGTGACACTGCAGTGCCACTCCTAGATGGGCCAGATGTTTGTGTCGGCCACTTGGGTCGCTTATCTTAGTCACACAGCTACCTCATTGCACCTCTTTTTTTCTTTGCATCATGTGCTGTTTGGATGGTATTTTTTTGAAGGGCCATCCTGCGTGACACTGCAGTGCCACTCCTAGATGGGCCAGGTGTTTGTGTCGGCCACTTGCGTCGCTTAGCTTAGTCACACAGCGACCTTGGTGCACCTCTTTTTTTCTTTGCATCATAGGCTGTTTGGGGAGTATTTTTTTGAAGGGCCATCCTGCGTGACACTGCAGTGCCACTCCTAGATGGGCCAGGTGTTTGTGTCGGCCACTAGGGTCGCTTAGCTTAGTCACACAGCTACCTCATTGCGCCTCTTTTTTTCTTTGCGTCATGTGCTGTTTGGGGAGTATTTTTTTGAAGGGCCATCCTGCGTGACACTGCAGTGCCACTCCTAGATGGGCCAGGTGTTTGTGTCGGCCACTTGGGTCGCTTAGCTTAGTCACACAGCTACCTCATTGCGCCTCTTTTTTTCTTTGCATCATGTGCTGTTTGGGGACAATTTTTTTGAAGGGCCATCCTGTCTGACACTGCAGTGCCACTCCTAGATGGGCCAGGTGTTTGTGTCGGCCACTTGGGTCGCTTAGCTTAGCCATCCAGCGACCTCGGTGCAAATTTTAGGACTCAAAATAATATTGTGAGATGTGAGGTGTTCAGAATAGACTGAAAATGAGTAGAAATTATGGTTATTGAGGTTAATAATACTATGGGATCAAAATGACCCCCAAATTCTATGATTTAAGCAGTTTTTTAGGGTTTTTTGAAAAAAACACCGGAATCCAAAACACACCCGAATCCGACAAAAAAATTTCGGTGAGGTTTTGCCAAAACGCGTCCGAACCCAAAACACGGCCGCGGAATCGAACCCAAAACCAAAACCCGAAAAATTTCCGGTGCACATCACTATTCAAATAGAAAATGCTTAACGTGGCCCCTGTGCTTTTATTCTACTGTGTGCGACTTGGAAAAACTGCAGTGGGGAAAACACCCTGTGCCCCAGAAAGGTGGCAAATAAGACTAGATAACAGTATAGAGGCTATTTGTGGCCATAAAATTTTGGGGGCTAAAGAAAAATGTCTGTGATACCCCTTCACACCGAGCTGAGATAGAGGACAGTCCACAGACAGAGTCCTTGGGTGATATTCAATTGATTATCGCACCCCATCTCCGGTTAAAGTGATGGGAGATCGCGGGGGTGATATTCAATTGTATATCTTTTTCGCGCTGATCATGCCCATAGAGGTCGGGTTTAAAGTGTTGGGTGTGATTGCAAAAATCGCCGCTTGGGCGCTGAAACGGGTCACTTTTCGATTATTCCAGCTTGCCATCCCAGGGGGTACGAGCTGAAATGCAGATGCTGGCAGCCATTCGCGCTCAAACGGAGCATCAATTGAATAGCCTAATTTGGGTGCCATCTGCTGGCTGCCAGCAGAAAAATAATTGAATATCGCCAGTTATATATTATTGCTACTGCTAGGAGTTAAATGCCTTCACGAAATGGGCATGGTAGAGAGAGAAAGAGCAGCTGTGTTAATGAAAAAGGTGAATAATACTACCCTTTCAGTTTGTCTCCCAGCTACTGGTTGTAGGTACAGGTTGAGTACGGGATCCCGACCTCAGGATGCGACAGTCAGAATACCAGCTGCGGCATCCCAACAGTCAGAATCCCCAAACTTTTTGGAAAGCTAACCCTACCCCTTACCCTATCCCTCTCTACCTGCAGCCTAAACCTAACCCTCCCTCTAGTGCCTATCCCTAACCCCACCCCCGCAGCCTAACCCTAACCCTCTCCAGCATACTTACGTGTAGGATTCTTAGCTGTGTAGGGATTCCGGCGCCGGTGTTCTGGCCGCCAGCATCGTGAACGTCGGGATGACAACTAAATCCCATTGGTACGGCATTAGAATTCAGCCAATAAAGACTAGTCCGAAACAAAATGTAATCATGACTTTCCAAAGAACTACTCATTCAACAGAGTCAAGTACTTTTATGTAGAGATGTGCGACGGGCACTTTTCGTGTTTTGGTTTTGGATCTAGATCCCCGCTCGTGTTTTGGATCTGAATTAGTTGTGCCAAAACTAGAGATGAGCGGGTTCGGTTTCTCTGAATCCGAACCCGCCAGAACTTCATGTTTTTTTTCACGGGTCCGAGCGACTCGGATCTTCCCGCCTTGCTCGGTTAACCCGAGCGCGCCCGAACGTCATCATGACGCTGTCGGATTCTCGCGAGGCTCGGATTCTATCGCGAGACTCGGATTCTATATAAGGAGCCGCGCGTCGCCGCCATTTTCACACGTGCTTCGAGATTGATAGGGAGAGGACGTGGCTGGCGTCCTCTCCGTTTAGAATTAGAATAGATTAGAGAGACACTTGATTTACTAATTTTGGGGAGCATTAGGAGTACTCAGTAGTGTACAGTGCAGAGTTTTGCTGATAGTGACCAGTGACCACCACTTTTATTTATAATCCGTTCTCTGCCTGAAAAAAGCGATACACAGCACACAGTGACTCAGTCACATACCATATCTGTGTGCACTGCTCAGGCTCAGGCCAGTGTGCTGCATCATCTATTATCTATATATAATATTATATATATCTGTCTGACTGCTCAGCTCACACAGCTTATAATTGTGGGGGAGACTGGGGAGCACTACTGCAGTGCCAGTTATAGGTTATAGCAGGAGCCAGGAGTACATAATATATTATATAGTGAGTGACCACCAGACACACAGTGCAGTTTATTTAATATATCCGTTCTCTGCCTGAAAAAAGCGATACACACAGTGACTCAGTCAGTCACATACCATATCTGTGTGCACTGCTCAGGCTCAGGCCAGTGTGCTGCATCATCTATATATATATTATATATCTGTCTGACTGCTCAGCTCACACAGCTTATAATTGTGGGGGAGACTGGGGAGCACTACTGCAGTGCCAGTTATAGGTTATAGCAGGAGCCAGGAGTACATAATATTATATTAAAATTAAACAGTGCACACTTTTGCTGCAGGAGTGCCACTGCCAGTGTGACTAGTGACCAGTGACCTGACCACCAGTATATAATATTAGTAGTATACTATCTCTTTATCAACCAGTCTATATTAGCAGCAGACACAGTACAGTGCGGTAGTTCACGGCTGTGGCTACCTCTGTGTCGACACTCGGCAGCCCGTCCATAATTGTATATACCACCTAACCGTGGTTTTTTTTTCTTTCTTTATACATACATACTAGTTACGAGTATACTATCTCTTTATCAACCAGTCTATATATTAGCAGCAGACACAGTACAGTGCGGTAGTTCACGGCTGTGGCTACCTCTGTGTCGGCACTCGGCAGCCCGTCCATAATTGTATATACCACCTAACCGTGGTTTTTTTTTCTTTCTTTATACATACATACTAGTTACGAGTATACTATCTCTTTATCAACCAGTCTATATTAGCAGCAGACACAGTACAGTGCGGTAGTTCACGGCTGTGGCTACCTCTGTGTCGGCACTCGGCAGCCCGTCCATAATTGTATATACCACCTAACCGTGGTTTTTTTTTCTTTCTTTATACATACATACTAGTTACGAGTATACTATCTCTTTATCAACCAGTCTATATATTAGCAGCAGACACAGTACAGTGCGGTAGTTCACGGCTGTGGCTACCTCTGTGTCGGCACTCGGCAGCCCGTCCATAATTGTATATACCACCTAACCGTGGTTTTTTTTTCTTTCTTTATACATACATACTAGTTACGAGTATACTATCTCTTTATCAACCAGTCTATATATTAGCAGCAGACACAGTACAGTGCGGTAGTTCACGGCTGTGGCTACCTCTGTGTCGGCACTCGGCAGCCCGTCCATAATTGTATACTAGTATCCAATCCATCCATCTCCATTGTTTACCTGAGGTGCCTTTTAGTTGTGCCTATTAAAATATGGAGAACAAAAATGCCACTCCTAGATGGGCCCGGTGTTTGTGTCGGCCACTAGGGTCGCTAATCTTACTCACACAGCTACCTCATTGCGCCTCTTTTTTTCTTTGCGTCATGTGCTGTTTGGGGAGGGTTTTTTGGAAGGAACATCCTGCGTGACACTGCAGTGCCACTCCTAGATGGGCCCGGTGTTTGTGTCGGCCACTAGGGTCGCTTATCTTACTCACACAGCGACCTCGGTGCAAATTTTAGGACTAAAAATAATATTGTGAGGTGTGAGGTATTCAGAATAGACTGAAAATGAGTGTAAATTATGGTTTTTGAGGTTAATAATACTTTGGGATCAAAATGACCCCCAAATTCTATGATTTAAGCTGTTTTTTAGTGTTTTTTGAAAAAAACACCCGAATCCAAAACACACCCGAATCCGACAAAAAAAATTCGGTGAGGTTTTGCCAAAACGCGGTCGAACCCAAAACACGGCCGCGGAACCGAACCCAAAACCAAAACACAAAACCCGAAAAATTTCAGGCGCTCATCTCTAGCCAAAACCACCCTTTCGGGTTTTGGATCTGGAGGATTTTTGAAAAAAACACAAAAACAGCTAAAATCACAGAATTTGGGGGTAATTTTGACTAGAGATGAGCGGGTTCGGTTTCTCTGAATCCGAACCCGCACGAACTTCATGTTTTTTTCACGGGTGCGAGCAGACTCGGATCCTCCCGCCTTGCTCGGTTAACCCGAGCGCGCCCGAACGTCATCATGACGCTGTCGGATTCTCGCGAGACTCGGATTCTATATAAGGAGCCGCGCGTCGCCGCCATTTTCACACGTGCATTGAGATTGATAGGGAGAGGACGTGGCTGGCGTCCTCTCCATTTAGATTAGGGTTGAGAGAGAGAGAGAGAGATTGACCTGAGGCTGTGATACTGTAGAAGAGAGTGCAGAGTTTAGTGACTGACGACCACAGTGACCACCAGACAGTGCAGTTGTTTGTTTTATTTAATATATCCGTTCTCTGCCTGAAAAAAACGATACACACAGTGACTCAGTCACATACCATATCTGTGTGCACTGCTCAGCCCAGTGTGCTGCATCAATGTATATATATATCTGACTGTGCTCAGCTCACACAGCTTATAATTGTGGGGGAGACTGGGGAGCACTGCAGTGCCAGTTATAGGTTATAGCAGGAGCCAGGAGTACATAATATTATATTAAAATTAAACAGTGCACACTTTTGCTGCAGGAGTGCCACTGCCAGTGTGACTAGTGACCAGTGACCTGACCACCAGTATATATAATATTAGTAGTATACTATCTCTTTATCAACCAGTCTATATTAGCAGCAGACACAGTACAGTGCGGTAGTTCACGGCTGTGGCTACCTCTGTGTCGGCACTCGGCAGCCCGTCCATAATTGTATATACCACCTAACCGTGGTTTTTTTTTCTTTCTTTATAGTCATACTAGTTACGAGTATACTATCTCTTTATCAACCAGTCTATATTAGCAGCAGACACAGTACAGTGCGGTAGTTCACGGCTGTGGCTACCTCTGTGTCGGCACTCGGCAGCCCGTCCATAATTGTATATACCACCTAACCGTGGTTTTTTTTTCTTTCTTTATACATACATACTAGTTACGAGTATACTATCTCTTTATCAACCAGTCTATATTAGCAGCAGACACAGTACAGTGCGGTAGTTCACGGCTGTGGCTACCTCTGTGTCGGCACTCGGCAGCCCGTCCATAATTGTATATACCACCTAACCGTGGTTTTTTTTTCTTTCTTTATACATACATACTAGTTACGAGTATACTATCTCTTTATCAACCAGTCTATATATTAGCAGCAGACACAGTACAGTGCGGTACTTCACGGCTGTGGCTACCTCTGTGTCGGCACTCGGCAGCCCGTCCATAATTGTATATACCACCTAACCGTGGTTTTTTTTTCTTTCTTTATACATACATACTAGTTACGAGTATACTATCTCTTTATCAACCAGTCTATATATTAGCAGCAGACACAGTACAGTGCGGTAGTTCACGGCTGTGGCTACCTCTGTGTCGGCACTCGGCAGCCCGTCCATAATTGTATATACCACCTAACCGTGGTTTTTTTTTCTTTCTTTATACATACATACTAGTTACGAGTATACTATCTCTTTATCAACCAGTCTATATTAGCAGCAGACACAGTACAGTGCGGTAGTTCACGGCTGTGGCTACCTCTGTGTCGGCACTCGGCAGCCCGTCCATAATTGTATATACCACCTAACCGTGTTTTTTTTTTCTTTCTTTATACATACATACTAGTTACGAGTATACTATCTCTTTATCAACCAGTCTATATATTAGCAGCAGACACAGTACAGTGCGGTAGTTCACGGCTGTGGCTACCTCTGTGTCGGCACTCGGCAGCCCGTCCATAATTGTATATACCACCTAACCGTGGTTTTTTTTTCTTTCTTTATAGTCATACTAGTTACGAGTATACTATCTCTTTATCAACCAGTCTATATTAGCAGCAGACACAGTACAGTGCGGTAGTTCACGGCTGTGGCTACCTCTGTGTCGGCACTCGGCAGCCCGTCCATAATTGTATATACCACCTAACCGTGGTTTTTTTTTCTTTCTTTATACATACATACTAGTTACGAGTATACTATCTCTTTATCAACCAGTCTATATATTAGCAGCAGACACAGTACAGTGCGGTAGTTCACGGCTGTGGCTACCTCTGTGTCGGCACTCGGCAGCCCGTCCATAATTGTATATACCACCTAACCGTGGTTTTTTTTTCTTTCTTTATAGTCATACTAGTTACGAGTATACTATCTCTTTATCAACCAGTCTATATATTAGCAGCAGACACAGTACAGTGCGGTAGTTCACGGCTGTGGCTACCTCTGTGTCGGCACTCGGCAGCCCGTCCATAATTGTATATACCACCTAACCGTGGTTTTTTTTTCTTTCTTTATACATACATACTAGTTACGAGTATACTATCTCTTTATCAACCAGTCTATATATTAGCAGCAGACACAGTACAGTGCGGTAGTTCACGGCTGTGGCTACCTCTGTGTCGGCACTCGGCAGCCCGTCCATAATTGTATATACCACCTAACCGTGGTTTTTTTTTCTTTCTTTATACATACATACTAGTTACGAGTATACTATCTCTTTATCAACCAGTCTATATATTAGCAGCAGACACAGTACAGTGCGGTAGTTCACGGCTGTGGCTACCTCTGTGTCGGCACTCGGCAGCCCGTCCATAATTGTATACTAGTATCCAATCCATCCATCTCCATTGTTTACCTGAGGTGCCTTTTAGTTGTGCCTATTAAAATATGGAGAACAAAAATGTTGAGGTTCCAAAATTAGGGAAAGATCAAGATCCACTTCCACCTCGTGCTGAAGCTGCTGCCACTAGTCATGGCCGAGACGATGAAATGCCAGCAACGTCGTCTGCCAAGGCCGATGCCCAATGTCATAGTACAGAGCATGTCAAATCCAAAACACCAAATATCAGTAAAAAAAGGACTCCAAAACCTAAAATAAAATTGTCGGAGGAGAAGCGTAAACTTGCCAATATGCCATTTACCACACGGAGTGGCAAGGAACGGCTGAGGCCCTGGCCTATGTTCATGGCTAGTGGTTCAGCTTCACATGAGGATGGAAGCACTCAGCCTCTCGCTAGAAAATTGAAAAGACTAAAGCTGGCAAAAGCAGTAGCACCGCAAAGAACTGTGCGTTCTTCGAAATCCCAAATCCACAAGGAGAGTCCGACTCCAATTGTGTCGGTTGCGATGCCTGACCTTCCCAACACTGGACGTGAAGAGCATGCGCCTTCCACCATTTGCACGCCCCCTGCAAGTGATGGAAGGAGCACCCGCAGTCCAGTTCCTGATAGTCAGATTGAAGATGTCAGTGTTGAAGTACACCAGGATGAGGAGGATATGGGTGTTGCTGGCGCTGGGGAGGAAATTGACCAGGAGGATTCTGATGGTGAGGTGGTTTGTTTAAGTCAGGCACCCGGGGAGACACCTGTTGTCCGTGGTAGGAATATGGCCGTTGACATGCCTGGTGAAAATACCAAAAAAATCAGCTCTTCGGTGTGGAAGTATTTCACCAGAAATGCGGACAACAGGTGTCAAGCCGTGTGTTCCCTTTGTCAAGCTGTAATAAGTAGGGGTAAGGACGTTAACCACCTCGGAACATCCTCCCTTATACGTCACCTGCAGCGCATTCATAATAAGTCAGTGACAAGTTCAAAAACTTTGGGTGACAGCGGAAGCAGTCCACTGACCAGTAAATCCCTTCCTCTTGTAACCAAGCTCACGCAAACCACCCCACCAACTCCCTCAGTGTCAATTTCCTCCTTCCCCAGGAATGCCAATAGTCCTGCAGGCAATGTCACTGGCAATTCTGACGAGTCCTCTCCTGCCTGGGATTCCTCCGATGCATCCTTGCGTGTAACGCCTACTGCTGCTGGCGCTGCTGTTGTTGCTGCTGGGAGTCGATGGTCATCCCAGAGGGGAAGTCGTAAGCCCACTTGTACTACTTCCAGTAAGCAATTGACTGTTCAACAGTCCTTTGCGAGGAAGATGAAATATCACAGCAGTCATCCTGCTGCAAAGCGGATAACTGAGGCCTTGACAACTATGTTGGTGTTAGACGTGCGTCCGGTATCCGCCGTTAGTTCACAGGGAACTAGACAATTTATTGAGGCAGTGTGCCCCCGTTACCAAATACCATCTAGGTTCCACTTCTCTAGGCAGGCGATACCGAGAATGTACACGGACGTCAGAAAAAGACTCACCAGTGTCCTAAAAAATGCAGTTGTACCCAATGTCCACTTAACCACGGACATGTGGACAAGTGGAGCAGGGCAGGGTCAGGACTATATGACTGTGACAGCCCACTGGGTAGATGTATGGACTCCCGCCGCAAGAACAGCAGCGGCGGCACCAGTAGCAGCATCTCGCAAACGCCAACTCTTTCCTAGGCAGGCTACGCTTTGTATCACCGCTTTCCAGAATACGCACACAGCTGAAAACCTCTTACGGCAACTGAGGAAGATCATCGCGGAATGGCTTACCCCAATTGGACTCTCCTGGGGATTTGTGGCATCGGACAACGCCAGCAATATTGTGTGTGCATTAAATATGGGCAAATTCCAGCACGTCCCATGTTTTGCACATACCTTGAATTTGGTGGTGCAGAATTTTTTTAAAAACGACAGGGGCGTGCAAGAGATGCTGTCGGTGGCCAGAAGAATTGCGGGACACTTTCGGCGTACAGGCACCACGTACAGAAGACTGGAGCACCACCAAAAACTACTGAACCTGCCCTGCCATCATCTGAAGCAAGAAGTGGTAACGAGGTGGAATTCAACCCTCTATATGCTTCAGAGGTTGGAGGAGCAGCAAAAGGCCATTCAAGCCTATACAATTGAGCATGATATAGTAGGTGGAATGCACCTGTCTCAAGCGCAGTGGAGAATGATTTCAACGTTGTGCAAGGTTCTGATGCCCTTTGAACTTGCCACACGTGAAGTCAGTTCAGACACTGCCAGCCTGAGTCAGGTCATTCCCCTCATCAGGCTTTTGCAGAAGAAGCTGGAGACATTGAAGGAGGAGCTAACACGGAGCGATTCCGCTAGGCATGTGGGACTTGTGGATGGAGCCCTTAATTCGCTTAACAAGGATTCACGGGTGGTCAATCTGTTGAAATCAGAGCACTACATTTTGGCCACCGTGCTCGATCCTAGATTTAAAGCCTACCTTGGATCTCTCTTTCCGGCAGACACAAGTCTGCTGGGGTTGAAAGACCTGCTGGTGACAAAATTGTCAAGTCAAGCGGAACGCGACCTGTCAACATCTCCTCCTTCACATTCTCCCGCAACTGGGGGTGCGAGGAAAAGGCTCAGAATTCCGAGCCCACCCGCTGGCGGTGATGCAGGGCAGTCTGGAGCGACTGCTGATGCTGACATCTGGTCCGGACTGAAGGACCTGACAACGATTACGGACATGTCGTCTACTGTCACTGCATATGATTCTCTCAACATTGATAGAATGGTGGAGGATTATACGAGTGACCGCATCCAAGTAGGCACGTCACACAGTCCGTACTTATACTGGCAGGAAAAAGAGGCAATTTGGAGGCCCTTGCACAAACTGGCTTTATTCTACCTAAGTTGCCCTCCCACAAGTGTGTACTCCGAAAGAGTGTTTAGTGCCGCCGCTCACCTTGTCAGCAATCGGCGTACGAGGTTACATCCAGAAAATGTGGAGAAGATGATGTTCATTAAAATGAATTATAATCAATTCCTCCGCGGAGACATTGACCAGCAGCAATTGCCTCCACAAAGTACACAGGGAGCTGAGATGGTGGATTCCAGTGGGGACGAATTGATAATCTGTGAGGAGGGGGATGTACACGGTGATATATCGGAGGGTGATGATGAGGTGGACATCTTGCCTCTGTAGAGCCAGTTTGTGCAAGGAGAGATTAATTGCTTCTTTTTTGGGGGGGGTCCAAACCAACCCGTCATATCAGTCACAGTCGTGTGGCAGACCCTGTCACTGAAATGATGGGTTGGTTAAAGTGTGCATGTCCTGTTTTGTTTATACAACATAAGGGTGGGTGGAAGGGCCCAAGGACAATTCCATCTTGCACCTCTTTTTTCTTTTCTTTTTCTTTGCGTCATGTGCTGTTTGGGGAGGGTTTTTTGGAAGGGACATCCTGCGTGACACTGCAGTGCCACTCCTAGATGGGCCCGGTGTTTGTGTCGGCCACTAGGGTCGCTTATCTTACTCACACAGCTACCTCATTGCGCCTCTTTTTTTCTTTGCGTTATGTGCTGTTTGGGGAGGGTTTTTTGGAAGGGACATCCTGCGTGACACTGCAGTGACACTCCTAGATGGGCCCGGTGTTTGTGTCGGCCACTAGGGTCGCTTATCTTACTCACACAGCTACCTCATTGCGCCTCTTTTTTTCTTTGCATCATGTGCTGTTTGGGGAGGGTTTTTTGGAAGGGACATCCTGCGTGACACTGCAGTGCCACTCCTAGATGGGCCCGGTGTTTGTGTCGGCCACTAGGGTCGCTAATCTTACTCACACAGCTACCTCATTGCGCCTCTTTTTTTCTTTGCGTCATGTGCTGTTTGGGGAGGGTTTTTTGGAAGGGCCATCCTGCGTGACACTGCAGTGCCACTCCTAGATGGGCCCGGTGTTTGTGTCGGCCACTAGGGTCGCTTATCTTACTCACACAGCGACCTCGGTGCAAATTTTAGGACTAAAAATAATATTGTGAGGTGTGAGGTATTCAGAATAGACTGAAAATGAGTGGAAATTATGGTTTTTGAGGTTAATAATACTTTGGGATCAAAATGACCGCCAAATTCTATGATTTAAGCTGTTTTTTAGGTTTTTTGGAAAAAAACACCCGAATCCAAAACACACCCGAATCCGACAAAAAAAATTCGGTGAGGTTTTGCCAAAACGCGGTCGAACCCAAAACACGGCCGCGGAACCGAACCCAAAACCAAAACACAAAACCCGAAAAATTTCCGGCGCTCATCTCTAATTTTGACCCTACGGTATTATTAACTACCATAACATTCACTTCCACTCATTTCCAGTCTATTCTGAACACCTCACAATATTGTTTTTAGGCCAAAAGGTTGCACCGAGGTCGCTGGATGACTAAGCTAAGCGACACAAGTGTGCGGCACAAACAGTTGGCCCATCTAGAAGTGGCACTGCAGTGGCAGACAGGATGGCAGTTTTAAAAACTAGGCCCCAAAGAGCACATAATGCAAAGAAGAAAAAGAGGTGCAAGATGGAAGTGTCCTTGGGCCCTCCCACCCACCCATATGTTGTATAAACAGGACATGCACACTTTAACAAACTAATCATTTCAGCGACAGGGTCTGCCACACGACTGTGGCTGAAATGATTGGTTTGTTTGGGCCTCCACAAAAAAAGAAGCAATTAATCCCCCCACCAAAAAAGAAGCAATTCATCTCTCCTTGCACAAACTAGCTTTACAGAGGCAAGATGTCATCCTCATCCCCCGATTCCTCACCACTTTCAGTGTGTACATCCTCCTCCTAACAGAGTGTTAATTCATCCCCACTGGAATCCACCATCACAGGTCCCTGTGTACTTTCTGGAGGCAATTGCTCGTAAAGGTCTTCCTGGAGGAATTTATAATTAATTTTGATGAACATCATCTTCTCCACATTTTGTGGAAGTAACCTCCTACGCCGATTGCTGACAAGGTTGCCGGCTGCACTAAACACTCTTTCGGAGTACACACTGGAGGGGGTAGGAAACTTAGGTAAAATAAAGCCAGTTTGTGCAAGGGCATCCAAATTACCTCTTTATCCTGCCAGTATACATACGGACTGTCTGACATTCCTACTTGGATGCTGTCACCAATATAATCCTCCGCCATTCCTTCAATGGTAACAGCATCATATGTAGTGACAGTAGACATGTCAGTAATCGTTGTCAGGTCCTTCAGTCCGGACCAGATGTCAACACTTGCTCCTCACTGCCCTGCATCACTGCCAGCGGGTGGGTTAGGAAATTTGATCCTTTTCCTCCAGCCCCAGTTGCGGGAGAAAATGAAGGAGGAGCTGTTGACGGGTCACGTTCCGGTTGAGTTGACAATTTTCTCACAAGCAGGTCTTTGCACCTTTGCAGACTTGTGTCTGCTGGAAAGAGAGATTCAACGTAGGGTTTAAACCTAGAATCGAGCACGGTGGCCAAAATGTAGTGCTCTGATTTCAACAGACTGACCACCCTTGAATCCTGGCAAAGCGAATGAAGGGCTCCATCCACAAGTCCATCTTAGCTCCTCCTTCAATTTATCCAGCTGCTTCTGCAAAAGCCTGATGAGGGGAATGACCTTACTCAAGCTGGCAGTGTCTGAACTGACTCACATGTGGCAAGTTCGAAGGGTTGGAGAACCTTGCACAACACGGAAATCATTCTCCACTGCGCTTGAGTCAGGTGCATTCCCCCTGCTTTGCCTATATCGTAGGTGGATGTATAGGCTTGAATGGCCTTTTGCTGCTCCTCCATCCTCTAAAGCATATAGAGTTTTGAATTCCACCTCGTTACCACCTCTTGCTTCAGGTGATGGCAAGGCAGGTTCAGATATGTTTGCTGGTGCTCCAGTCTTCGGCACGCAGTGGCTGAATGTCAAAAGTGGCCCGCACTTTTTCGAGCCACCGACAGCATCTCCTGCATGCCCCTGTCATTTTTCAAAAAATTCTGCACCAGCAAACTAATTGTATGTGCAAAACATAGGACCTGCTGGAATTTGCCCAGATGTAATGCACGCACAATATTGCTGGCGTTGTCCGATATCACAAATCCCCAGGAGAGTCTAAGTGGTTTAAGTCATTGTGCGATGATGTCCCTCAGTTTCCGTAAGAGGTTGTCAGCGGTGTGCCTCTTACGGAAACCGGTGATAAAACAGTGTAGCGTCTCTAGGAACGAGTTGCCATTTGTGAGATGCTGCTACTGGTGCCACTGCTGTTGTTGTTGCGGGAGGCAATACATCTACCCAGTGGGCTGTAACAGTCATATACTGTAGTCCTTAGTTTGCCCTGCTCCACTTGTCCACATGTCCGTGGATAAGTCGACACTGGGTACAACCTCATTTTTCAGGACACTAAGGACACTTTTCTTAATGTCCCTCTACAGTCTGGGAATCGCTTTCCTAGTAAAGTGGAACCTAGATGAGATTTGGTACCGGGGACACAGTACGTCCATCAACTGTCTAAATCCCACTGCACCAATGGCGGATACCGGACGCACGTCTAACACCAGCATAGTTGTTATGGCCTCAGTAATCCGCTTTGCAACAGGGTGACTGCTGTCATATTTCATCTTCCTCGCTAAAGACTGTTGGACAGTCAATTGCTTAATTGAAGTAGTACAAGTGGTCTTCCGACTTCCCCTCTGGGATGACGATGGACTCCCAGCAGCAACAACAACAGCAGGCGTTAGTTAGGAGAGGACTCGTCAGTCATGCCAGTGACATGGCCTGCAGGACTACTGACGTTCCTGACTGAGGATGAAATTGACGTTGAGGGAGTTGGTGGTGTGTCTTGCAGGAGCTTGGGTACAAGAGGAAGAAGGGATTTAGATGTCAGTGGACTGCTTACGCTCTTACCCAAGGTTTCTGAACTTGACAATGACTTCTGATGAATGCGCTGCAGGTGACATATAAGGGAGGATGTTCCTAGGTGGTTAACGTCCTTACCCCTACTTAGTACGGATTGACAAAGACAACACACGGCTTGACACCTGTTGTCCGGATTTGTGGAGAAATAATTCCATACCGAAGAGGTGTCTTTTTTGGTATTTTGCCCAGGCATGACAATGGGCTTTCTCATCCCATGTCATACCCAGGATTAGAACCCACAACCTAATACACAGGAAGCAGGCACCTTACTCATGGAGCTATTTGCTACTGTATAGAAAGCAGCAGTGCAAGTGTGTGGGTACGGGTGGGTACGGCGTACCCTTAAGACTTTAGCCGTGGGTACGCCGTACCCACACCGACGGGACGCCGCTCCCCTTCCCTCCCTCCCTCCCTCTGCTGCTCAGCGCTGATCCGTGAGCCAATCAAAGCTCGCCGATCCGTGAGCCAATCAAAGCTCGCGGTCCGGCAGCCTTGGCTGCCGGTCCGCGAGCTCTGATTGACTCACAGGCAGTGCTGAATTGAACTTAGACACCTGCACCTGCCGCCAGCCGGAGACTGAGGGGATGGAGAGGCGCAGGCTGCGCTCTCCTCCCCTCACACAGACACACACAGAAGAGGAGCAGCAGCGGTGAGCAGGAGAGGAGGGGAGAGGGGGTTACATGTATACCTGGGACTGGGGGCATATCTGGCACTGGGGGGGCATGTATATCTGGCACTGGGGGGGCATGTATATCTGGCACTGGGGGCATATCTGGCACTGGGGGGCATGTGTACCTGGCACTTGGGGCATATCTGGCACTGAGGGGACATGAATACCTGGCACTTGGGGCATATCTGGCACTGGGGGGACATGTGTAGCTGGCACTGGGGGCATATCTGGCACTGGGGGCATATCTGGCACTGGGGGGACATGTGTATCTGGCACTGGGGGCATATGTGGCACTGGGGGGACATGTGTAGCTGGCACTGGGGGCATATCTGGCACTGGGGGGACATGTGTATCTGGCACTGGGGGCATATCTGCCACTGGGGGCATATCTGGCACTGGGGGGACATGTGTACCTGGCACTGGGGGCATATGTGGCACTGGGGGGACATGTGTAGCTGGCACTGGGGGCATATCTGGCACTGGGGGGACATGTGTACCTGGCACTGTGGCTATATCTGGCACTGCGGGGACATGTGTATTTGGCACTGGGGGCATATCTGACACTGAGGGCATATCTGGCACTGGGGGGACATGTGTATCTGGCACTGGGAGCATTTCTGTATCTGGCACTGGGGGCATATCTGGCACTGTGGGGGCATTTCTGTATCTGGCACTGGGGGGCAATGTCTATCTGACACTGTGGGGGCATTTGTGTATCTGGCACTGTGGGGCAATGTGTATCTCGCACTGTGAGACAATGGATATCTGGCACTCTGTGGGCATTTGTGTATCTGGCACTGTGGGGCAATGTGTATCTGGCACTGTGAGGCAATGTATATCTGGCACTCTGGGGGCATTTGTGTATATGGCACAGTGAGGCAATGTGTATCTGGCACTGTGGGGCAATGTATATCTGGCACTGTGGGGCAATGTATATCTGGCACTGTGGGGCAACGTGTATCTGGCACTATTGGGGTCATATGTGTATCTGTCCCTCCCCCCATATGTGTATCACGCCCCCATTTTCATTGACCATGCCCCATGTGGCATTTGGCCATACCCATGAGATAAGACCTATAAGACATTTTTTCTACTTGCACTGCTGATAGAAAGTATAAGAATCCTAACTATATAAAGTTACATCACTGACACTTACAAGTAATTTCAGACAGTTAGAATTCTCAGGCTTCCCCAGTAAGGTGCCTGCTTCCAGTATAATAGGTTGTGGGTTCTAATCCTGGGTATGACACTTGTATATAATATATATAATAAACTATATAAATACATACTTATATTTATCTATATAGGGTGGCACCAGTGCCGTTTCTTGCGGTGGGCAAACCATGCAACCGCACGGGGCGTCCGCTGCGGCACTTTGTGGGTCCTTGTTTCCCCCTCCTCCCTCTTCCTGAGTACTCCTGCCCGGGGGGCAGAGTTTTGCGGAATGACGCGGTTGCATCGTGATGTCACTATGCAATCTCGTCATTCCACAAAACTCCACCCCCCCCCGCCGAGCAGGCGTACTGATGACAAATTTGAGGGGGAGCCAAGCTAGAAGGAGGAGCCGGCTGGCGCGAGGAAGGAGAGGCCGCCCAAAGAGCGGGAAGAGCCTCTTCAAATGTAAGTAGTCTCTCTCCACCCCCTCCCTCTCCCTTCCTTCCCCCCCCACTTGACACTTGCCTGCCGTACTGTATAAAATGGGGACTCTTGCCTGCCGTACTGTGTAAAATGGGGACACTTGCCTGCCGTACTGTATAAAATGGGGACTCTTGCCTGCCGTACTGTGTAAAATGGGGACACTTGCCTGCCGTACTGTATAAAATGGGGACACTTGCCTGCCGTACTGTATAAAATGGGGACACTTGCCTGCCGCAATGTGTAAAATGGGGACACGTGCCTGCTGTAATGTGTAAAATGGGGACTCTTGCCTGCCGTACTGTGTAAAATGTGGACTTTTTTTTATTTTATTTATTCCTGTGGTGGCCGTGATGATGAGATCAGATGAGGCCACGCCCATTTTAACGAAACCACACCCATTTTAATGAGACCATACCCATTTTAACCCCTTGTTGGTGCACGTATGCTTTTTCTTTTTATATCTATGGGGGGGGGCAGCACATAGAAAGCAAAGAGTCTGGCACTGTGCCAGAGTCTTTGCTCTCTAGTGGCCAACATCATCTTCTCAAATATCACTGGAATGATGGCACTGGCCAGGAGGAGGGACCTGCCTCCTAAGAATGTTCTACTGTGAGGCATAATCTGAATAGGGGGTACTATTGTGTGACCACACCCATCCTTGTGAGACCACACCCCTTTTTGTTTTGCAATGTGTAAAAACAGACATTTTTCTGCACTCGAACAAGGGGATCTTTTAGCCTGAAACGTCTGCTTCTTCTGTTACTGTTTGTCTGCTTTAATAAAAAAAAAAAAACAACTCTTGAGCATGTTTTGGTGCAACAGTTCGCTGGCATGTAGATTTACTTTTGCGACAGAAGAACCTGCCATTGCTGTGAGCTTGTGTAACAGATTGTAACCAGAGCAGCCAAGAACGGGTGAAGGCAGTGGCGCACCCAGAAACCCCCCTCCACTTAATTTTTTTTTTTTTTAATGGGAGCATGAGTATTATTAATGGCTGTCTAGTATCCTCTGCAGCCTGATGTCTTCCTGGTGGCACTTGCAAGTGCTTAATAAAAGTTTACTTTATTTTAATTATAGTACATATACAGTATATCCATGTGCATACATAGATACACATGTATATACATACATACTGTACATATAAACACACACACACACACACACACACACACACACACACAGATATATGTGTATATATACGTGTACTGTATGTATATATATATATATGTCACTTGCTGTGAATACACTGTAATTTGCAAGTCTCCGAGTGCCGCCTCTTTTTTTCTCTGTTTATATATATATATATATATATAAATCACCAAAGCAGCCAGCACTCCCCTTGCTTACATCTCATCTGCTCCAGGTGCCCTCCCTAGGAAGAATTTCCAATTGCAGATAGGAGAACAGGCGGCACTCCGGAGACTTGTTTAAACAGCTTTCTTTATTGGAATGACATCCAACAATTGTTTCGGGCCTCAGCCCGTCGTCAGGGATGTACAATACAGAAATGACAAACAATATATACCCAGGGCCGGTTCTTGCCCTTGCGGCGCCCCGGGCAAAAGTTAGGGGTGTGGCTTAACATGGGGGCGTGGTCAGTCACGCCCCCCATTTGTAGCGCCGCTGGAAAAAAAAAGAAGAAAAAAAAAAGTATACTTACTGTACCCCGCTCCTGTTTCCAGACCCTGCAGACCGGCGCCGCTCTTCTCCTCGGATCTATGGGAGAGACGTCAGTCATGACGTCTCTCCCATAGCACAGCATAAGCGCTAGAGGTCAATTATGACCCCTAGCGTCTATGCCACAATGCTGTGCGGTGCGCGATGACGTCATCGCGCACCGCACACCAAAGGTCCTCTCCATGAAGGGAAACTAGACGCTTAGCGTCTGATTCACTTCAGAGCGGGGGAGGACCAGCGCCACGAAGGGAAACCAGATGCATAGCGTCTGGTTCCCTTCTCACAGCGGGAGGGGGGGCACAGCGGGGGGACACTGCTGGGGCGCACACTGACAGTGGAGGATCTTGCCATGGTGCGGCGCCCTCCGGATGGGGCCGGCGCCCTCCGGAAGGCGGCGCCCCGGGCAAAAGTCCTGCTTGCCCGTGGCAAGATCCGCCACTGTATATACCCTCACAAGACCTTCCCCCAAACGATAATCAAGTTTAACTCACCTCACCTATGCTTCTGCCCTCCGATCACCACGCCACGCTGGCCGCCGCTAACAGACTGTGTAGCTGCTTCCTTGTAGCGGGTGACGTCATCGGAAGGCGCCCGCAAAGAGGGATGTGTCAAAGGACGAATAGGTCACCTAGGTAACAGAAAAACAAACAAAAATTCATATACATAAAGCATCATATCGGTAATCCATGCAAAGCATAGATATCTTAGACCAGCCTAAGTGCATGTGCATACATAGAACCTTACAGACAACCCATATAGAGAACAAAAAATGAAAAAACATATATAAATATATATATATATAAAAACGTACAATGGGACACTCCACATACTTGAACCCAAATATACTATACAGTACAGGCAGGTATTGTAAAACATCAAAAAAATACAAAAAAATATTTTCAAAAAAGGTCATTATAAACATTTTTTTAGCAAATATCCTTTTATATATAGATAATTTTCACCAAGCACCAAACTTTAGTTAGCCACTAGCTATAATTATATTGCATGAACTACAAGAAACTATGCAGTCCATGCTGTTCATTTAATCCTCTCGGGGACAATGTGTCCAGCCTAAAAATCCACCGACTTTCTAACTGGAGAAGCCTTTTGCCTCTATCTCCACCACGAACAGAGGCTGGAACATGATCTATTAGTTTACTTCTAATACTTGCAATGCTGTGCGATTGTTGGGAACAATGGCGGGCCATGGGTGGTCACTAGAACCCGACTCTAGAGCTGCCCTAATCGCAGATCTGTGGTTTGCCATTCTTTCTTTAAATTGACATTCTGTCTTGCCCACATAGTGAAGGCCACATGGGCAAGACAGAACATACACCACATACCGTGAGGTACATGTGAGGGGAAAATTAATGGTGAACTTTTTTCCAGACCTAGGGTGAGAAATAAAATCTCCCACCAACATAGAGCGGCAGGTGACACATCCTATACACCTAAAACATCCTGGTTTACGTGATAGGAAGTGTGGTACAGACTTTACTTTCATTAATTCCGTCACGTCAACTTTAAATAGAAGATCTTTCAACTTTTTACCCCTGGAATAAGCTGGCATAATACGAGTGTTGTAAAGGCCCGGAAGGTCCTTATCGGTATCTACAATGGGCCAGATTTTCTTAATTTCCTTGTTAGTTTTTAAACTCGCCTTCGTGTACCTATTGACCCAAGGGATCCTTTGCTGGTTATCACCAACAGAGATTTTACCCTTAAGAGAAACCTCCCTGGGAATTTGAATGACCCTCTGTTTGGTAGCCGTTAATAATTCATTCTCATAGCCCCTCTGTTTAAATTTAGACACCATACTATCCAGAGCTTGATCAATTTTAGAGGGATCACTGGTGATCCGCCGTACTCTAAGCATTTGAGAATACGGCAAACCATATTTTAATGAAGGTGGATGAAAACTGTCGGCTTTAAGGACAGTATTACGATCCGTGTCCTTAACATATAGGGATGTACATATCTGGCCATCACTATATGCAATGTTAACATCCAAAAAGTTCACACTAGTTGTACTTAAATCATAGGTGAATTTTACAACACTAGAGGATGCATTATGTCCATCCAGGAGATCTCGTAGGCATTCCTGGGAGCCACCCCACACAATTAGTAAATCATCTATGTATCTGACGTACATGATGATATGATGGCTAATAGGATTGTCTAATAAAAGAGGTTTTTCAATCCAATACATAAATGCATTGGCGTACGATGGGGCCACATTGGACCCCATCGCACAACCAAGCCGCTGCAAGTAGAAGTCACCATTAAACAAAAAATAATTTCTAGTCAATACAAGAGTTAGCAACTCCAAAAATAATTCCTTAGGTGGACCAACATAGTGAGGATAGTTCTCAATTAGAGCCACTACCGCAAGTAGCCCCAAATCATGGGGAATACAAGTATATAACCCAACAACATCTGCACTGCAAAATATTGTACCAGGTGGAAGTGAGCCCAAGGAATTTAACCGAGTTAGTAAATCATTAGTGTCCTTCAGATACGATGTAGTATGCTGAACACATGGATTAAGCAGTGCATCCAGATAAACTGAAATTGGTTGAAAAAGAGAACCCCTGGCAGAAATGATCGGCCATGTGTTCAGCATACTACATCGTATCTGAAGGACACTAATGATTTACTAACTCGGTTAAATTCCTTGGGCTCACTTCCACCTGGTACAATATTTTGCAGTGCAGATGTTGTTGGGTTATATACTTGTATTCCCCATGATTTGGGGCTACTTGCGGTAGCGGCTCTAATTGAGAACAATCCTCACTATGTTGGTCCACCTAAGGAATTATTTTTGGAGTTGCTAACTCTTGTATTGACTAGAAATTATTTTTTGTTTAATGGTGACTTCTACTTGCAGCGGCTTGGTTATGCGATGGGGTCCAATGTGGCCCCATCGTACGCCAATGCGTTTATGTATTAGATTGAAAAACCTCTTTTATTAAACAATCCTATTAGCCATCATATCATCATGTACGTCAGATACATAGATGATTTACTAATTGTGTGGGGTGGCTCCCAGGAATGCCTACGAGATCTCCTGGATGGACATAATGCATCCTCTAGTGTTGTAAAATTCACCTATGATTTAAGTACAACTAGTGTGAACTTTTTGGATGTTAACATTGCATATAGTGATGGCCAGATATATACATCCCTATATGTTAAGGACACGGATCGTAATACTGTCCTTAAAGCCGACAGTTTTCATCCACCTTCATAAAAATATGGTTTGCCGTATTCTCAAATGCTTAGAGTACGGCGGATCACCAGTGATCCCTCTAAAATTGATCAAGCTCTGGATAGTATGGTGTCTAAATTTAAACAGAGGGGCTATGAGAATGAATTATTAACGGCTACCAAACAGAGGGTCATTCAAATTCCCAGGGAGGTTTCTCTTAAGGGTAAAATCTCTGTAAATACTGATAAGGACCTTCCGGGCCTTTACAACACTCGTATTATGCCAGCTTATTCCAGGGGTAAAAAGTTGAAAGATCTTCTAGTTAAAGTTGACGTGACGGAATTAATGAAAGTAAAGTCTGTACCACACTTCCTATCACGTAAACCAGGATGTTTTAGGTGTATAGGATGTGTCACCTGCCACTCCATGTTGGTGGGAGATTTTATTTCTCACCCTAGGTCTGGAAAAAAGTTCACCATTAATTTTCCCCTCACATGTACCTCACGGTATGTGGTGTATGTTCTGTCTTGCCCATGTGGCCTTCACTATGTGGGCAAGACAGAATGTCAATTTAAAGAAAGAATGGCAAACCACAGATCTGCGATTAGGGCAGCTCTAGAGTCAGGTTCTAGTGACCAACCCATGGCCCGCCATTGTGCCCAACAATCGCACAGCATTGCAAGTATTAGAAGTAAACTAATAGATCATGTTCCAGCCTCTATTCGTGGTGGAGATAGAGGCAAAAGGCTTCTCCAGTTAGAAAGTCGGTGGATTTTTAGGCTGGACACATTGTCCCCAAGAGGATTAAATGAACAGCATGGACTGCATAGTTTCTTGTAGTTCATGCAATATAATTATAGCTAGTGGCTAACTAAAGTTTGGTGCTTGGTGAAAATTATCTATATAGAAAAGGATATTTGCTAAAAAAATGTTTATAATGACCTTTTTTGAAAATATTTTTTTGTATTTTTTTGATGTTTTACAATACCTGCCTGTACTGTATAGTATATTTGGGTTCAAGTATGTGGAGTGTCCCATTGTTCGTTTTTATATATATATATTTATATATGTTTTTTCATTTTTTGTTCTCTATATGGGTTGTCTGCAAGGTTCTATGTATGCACATGCACTTAGGCTGGTCTAAGATATCTATGCTTTGCATGGATTACCGATATGATGCTTTATGTATGTGAATTTTTGTTTGTTTTTCTGTTACCTAGGTAACCTATTCGTCCTTTGACACATCCCTCCTTGCGGGCGCCTTCCGATGACGTCACCCGCTACAAGGAAGTAGCTACACAGTCTGTTAGCGGCGGCCAGCGTGGCGTGGTGATCGGAGGGCAGAAGCATAGGTGAGGTGAGTTAAACTTGATTATCGTTTGGGGGAAGGTCTTGTGAGGGTATATATTGTTTGTCATTTCTGTATTGTACATCCCTGACGACGGGCTGAGGCCCGAAACAATTGTTGGATGTCATTCCAATAAAGAAAGCTGTTTAAACAAGTCTCCGGAGTGCCGCCTGTTCTCCTATATATATATATATATATATATATATATATATATATATGCATGTTTAATATGCTATGTATATGTGGGATCCGGTCTGAAGATCGACACTGTCTAGGTCGACAATGTTTAGGTCGACCACTATAGGTCGACAGTCACTAGGTCGACATGGATGGAAGGTCGACAGGGTTTCTAGGTCGACATGTGCTAGGTCGACAGGTCTAAAGGTCGACATGAGTTTTTTTTTAAAAAATTATTTTTTTGAATTTTTTCATACTTAACGATCCACGTGGACTATGATTGGAACGGTAATCTGTGCCGAGCGAAGCGGTAGCGGAGCGAAGGCATCATGCCCGAAGCATGGCGAGCGGTCACTCTACGAAGAAAACGACACCAAAAAAAAAAAAATCCTCATGTCGACCTTTAGACCTGTCGACCTAGCACATGTCGACCTAGAAACCCTGTCGACCTTCCATCCATGTCGACTAGTGACTGTCGACCTATAGTGGTCGACCAAAACATTGTCGACCTAGATACTGTCGATTTGATGAACCACACCCGTATATGTGTATATGTATGTATGTATGTATGTATATATATATATATATATATATACACACATACAGGTTGGGTATCCCATATCCAAATATTCAGAAATACGTAATATTCCGAAATACGGACTTTTTTGAGTGAGAGTGAGATAGTGAAACCTTTGTTTTTTGATGGCTCAATGTACACAAACTTTGTTTAATGCACAAAGGTATTAAAAATATTGTATTAAATGACATTCAGGCTGTGTGTATAAGGTTTATATGAAACATAAATGAATAGTGTGAATGTAGATACATTTTGTTCAATGCACAAAGTTACAAAAAAATAAGAATTTACTCACCGGTAATTCTATTTCTCGTAGTCCGTAGTGGATGCTGGGACTCCGTAAGGACCATGGGGAATAGCGGCTCCGCAGGAGACTGGGCACAACTAAAAGAAAGCTTCAGACTACTGGTGTGCACTGGCTCCTCCCACTATGACCCTCCTCCAGACTTCAGTTAGGGTACTGTGCCCGGAAGAGCTGACACAATAAGGAAGGATTTTGAATCCCGGGTAAGACTCATACCAGCCACACCAATCACACCGTATAACTCGTGATACAATACCCAGTTAACAGTATGATAACAACTGAGCCTCTCAACAGATGGCTCAACAATAACCCTTTAGTTAAACAATAACTATATACAAGTATTGCAGACAATCCGCACTTGGGATGGGCGCCCAGCATCCACTACGGACTACGAGAAATAGAATTACCGGTGAGTAAATTCTTATTTTCTCTGACGTCCTAAGTGGATGCTGGGACTCCGTAAGGACCATGGGGATTATACCAAAGCTCCCAAACGGGCAGGAGAGCGCGGATGACTCTGCAGCACCGAATGGGCAAACTCTAGGTTCTCCTCAGCCAGGGTGTCAAACTTGTAGAATTTAGCAAATGTGTCTGACCCCGACCAAGTAGCTGCACGGCAAAGTTGTAGAGCCGAGACCCCTCGGGCAGCCGCCCAAGAAGAGCCCACCTTCCTCGTGGAATGGGCTTTCACTGATTTAGGATGCGGCAGTCCAGCCGCAGAATGTGCAAGCTGAATCGTACTACAGATCCAGCGAGCAATAGTCTGCTTTGAAGCAGGTGCACCCAACTTGTTGGGCGCATACAGGATAAATAGCGAGTCAGTCTTTCTGACTCCAGCTGTCCTGGAAACATAAATTTTCAGGGCCCTGACTACATCCAATGACTTGGAAGCCTCCAAGTCTTTAGTAGCCGCAGGCACCACGATAGGTTGGTTCAGATGAAAGGCTGATACCACCTTAGGGAGAAATTGGGGGCGAGTCCTCAATTCTGCCCTATCCATATGGAAAATCAGATAAGGGCTTTTACAGGACAAAGCCGCCAATTCTGATACACGCCTGGCCGAAGCCAAGGCCAACAACATGACCACTTTCCACGTGAGATATTTCAATTCCACGGTCTTAAGTGGCTCAAACCAATGTGACTTTAGGAAATCCAACACCACGTTGAGATCCCAAGGTGCCACTGGAGGCACAAAAGGGGGCTGAATATGCAGCATTCCCTTAACAAAAGTTTGAACTTCAGGTAGTGAAGCCAGTTCTCTCTGGAAGAAAATCAATAGAGCCGAAATCTGGACCTTAATGGAACCCAATTTTAGGCCCATAGTCACCCCTGACTGTAGGAAGTTCAGGAAACGGCCCAGCTGAAATTCTTCCGTTGGGGCCTTCCTGGCCTCACACCACGCAACATATTTTCGCCATATGCGGTGATAATGGTTTGCGGTTACTTCTTTCCTAGCTTTAATCAGCGTAGGAATGACTTCCTCCGGAATGCCCTTTTCCTTCAGGATCCGGTGTTCAACCGCCATGCTGTCAAACGCAGCCGCGGTAAGTCTTGGAACAGACAGGGCCCCTGCTGCAGCAGGTCCTGTCTGAGCGGCAGAGGCCATAGGTCCTCTGAGATCATTTCTTGAAGTTCCGGGTACCAAGCTCTTCTTGGCCAATCCGGAACAATGAGTATAGTTCTTACTCCTCTTCTCCTTATTATCCTCAGTACCTTTGGTATGAGAGGAAGAGGAGGGAACACATAAACCGACCGGTACACCCACGTTGTCACTAGAGCGTCCACAGACCTGCGGGTCTCTTGACCTGGCGCAATACTTTTCTAGCTTTTTGTTTAGGCGGGACGCCTTCATGTCCACCTGTGGCCTTTCCCAACGGTTTACATTCAGTTGGAAGACTTCTGGATGAAGTCCCCACTCTCCCGGGTGGAGGTCGTGCCTGCTGAGGAAGTCTGCTTCCCAGTTGTCCACTCCCGGAATGAACACTGCTGATAGTGCTAACACGTGATTTTCCGCCCATCGGAGAATCCTTGTGGCTTCTGCCATCGCCGTCCTGCTTCTCGTGCCGCCCTGTCGGTTTACATGGGCGACCGCCGTGATGTTGTCTGACTGGATCAGTACCGGCTGGTTTTGAAGCAGGGGTTTTGCCTGACTTAGGGCATTGTAAATGGCCCTTAGTTCCAAAATATTTATGTGCAGGGAAGTCTCCTGACTTGACCATAGTCCTTGGAAGTTTCTTCCCTGTGTGACTGCCCCCCAGCCTCGAAGGCTGGCATCCGTGGTCACCAGGACCCAGTCCTGTATGCCGAATCTGCGGCCCTCTTGAAGAGGAGCACTCTGCAGCCACCACAGCAGAGACACCCTTGTCCTTGGAGACAGGGTTATCAGCCGATGCATCTTAAGATGCGATCCGGACCACTTGTCCAACAGGTCCCACTGAAAGGTTCTTGCATGGAACCTGCCGAATGGAATTGCTTCGTAGGAAGCTACCATCTTTCCCAGGATCCGCGTGCAGTGATGCACCGACACCTGTTTTGGTTTTAGGAGGCCTCTGACTAGAGATGACAGCTCCTTGGCCTTCTCCTCCGGGAGAAACACTTTTTTTCTGTTCTGTGTCCAGAACCATCCCCAGGAACAGTACACGGGTCGTAGGGACCAGCTGTGACTTTGGAATATTTAAAATCCAGCCGTGCTGTTGTCGCACCTCCCGAGATAGTGCTACCCCGACCAACAACTGCTCCCTGGACCTCGCCTTTATCAGGAGATCGTCCAAGTACGGGATAATTAAAACTCCCTTCTTTCGAAGGAGTATCATCATTTCGGCCATTACCTTGGTAAAGACCCTCGGAGCCGTGGATAGACCGAACGGCAACGTCTGGAATTGGTAATGACAATCCTGTACCACAAATCTGAGGTACTCCTGGTGAGGATGGTAAATGGGGACATGCAGGTAAGCATCCTTGATGTTCAGTGATACCATGTAATCCCCCTCGTCGAGGCTTGCAATAACCGCCCTGAGCGATTCCATCTTGAACTTGAATTTTTTTATATATGTGTTCAAGGATTTCAAATTTAAAATGGGTCTCACCGAACCGTCCGGTTTCGGTACCACAAACATTGTGGAATAGTAACCCCGTCCTTGTTGAAGTAGGGGCACCTTTACTATCACCTGTTGTGAATACAGCTTGTGAATTGCCTGTAACACTGCCTCCCTGCCTGAGGGAGTGGTTGGTAAGGCAGATTTGAGGAAACGGCGGGGGGGAGACGTCTCGAATTCCAGCTTGTACCCCTGAGATACTACTTGAAATATCCAGGGATCCACCCGTGAGCGAGCCCACTGATTGCTGAAATATTTGAGACGGGCCCCCACCGTACCTGGCTCCGCCTGTGGAGCCCCAGCGTCATGCTGTGGACTTAGAGGAAGCGGGGGAGGACTTTTGCTCCTGGGAACTGGCTGTATGCTGCAGCTTTTTCCCTCTACCTCTGCCTCTGGGCAGAAAGGACGCGCCCTTAACCCGCTTGCCCCTATTGGGCCGAAAGGACTGTACCTGATAATACGGTGCTTTCTTTGGCTGTGAGGGAACATGGGGTAAAAATGTAGACCTCCCAGCTGTTGCTGTGGAAACGAGGTCCGAGAGACCATCCCCGAACAACTCCTCACCCTTATAAGGCAGAACTTCCATGTGCCTTTTAGAATCTGCATCTCCTGTCCACTGCCGAGTCCAAAACCCTCTCCTGGCAGAAATGGACATTGCACTAATTTTTGATGCCAGCCGGCAAATATCCCTCTGTGCATCCCTCATATATAAAAGTGCGTCTTTAATATGCTCTACGATTAGCAATATAGTGTCCCTGTCTAGGGTATCAATATTTTCCGACAGGGAATCTGACCACGCAGCTGCAGCACTGCACATCCATGCTGAAGCAATAGCTGGTCTCAGTATAACACCTGTGTGTGTATATATAGATTTCAGGATAGCCTCCTGCTTTCTATCAGCAGATTCCTTCAGGGCGGCCGTATCCGGAGACGGTAGTGCCACCTTCTTTGACAAGCGTGTGAGAGCTTTATCCACCCTAGGGGATGTTTCCCAACGTGACCTATCCTCTGGCGGGAAAGGGTACGCCATTAGTAACCTCTTAGAAATTACCAGTTTCTTATCAGGGGAAGCCCACGCTTCTTCACACACTTCATTTAACTCCTCAGATGGAGGAAAAGCTACTGGTAGTTTTTTCTCTCCAAACATAATACCCTTTTTTGTGGTACCTGGGGTAACATCAGAAATGTGCAACACATTTTTCATTGCCTCAATCATGTAACGTGTGACCCTACTGGAAGTTACATTAGTCTCATCGTCGTCGACACTGGAGTCAGTATCCGTGTCGACATCTGTGTCTGCCATCTGAGGTAGCGGGCGTTTTAGAGCCCCTGATGGCTTTTGAGACGCCTGGGCAGGCACAGGCTGAGAAGCCGGCTGTCCCACATTTGGTATGTCGTCAAACCTTTTATGCAAGGAGTCGACACTGTCGCGTAATTCCTTCCACAGCACCATCCACTCAGGTATCGACCCTGCAGGGGGTGACATCACATTTATCGGCATCTGCTCCGCCTCCACATAAGCCTCCTCATCAAACATGCCGACACAGCCGTACCGACACACCGCATACACACAGGGAATGCTCTGACAGAGGACAGGACCCCACAAAGCCCTTTGGGGAGACAGAGAGAGAGTATGCCAGCACACACCAGAGCGCTATATAACACAGGGATCCCACTATAAATGAGTGTTTTCCCTTATAGCTGCTTATTTTATATATACTGCGCCTAAATTTAGTGCCCCCCCCTCTCTTTTTTACCCTTATGTAGCTTGACAACTTCAGGGGAGAGCCAGGGAGCGTCCTTCCAGCGGAGCTGTGAGGGAAAAATGGCGCCAGTGTGCTGAGGGAGATGGCCCCGCCCCTTTTCCGGCGGACTTCTCCCGCTTTTTCTGGAATTCTGGCAGGGGTATTTTTACACCTATATAGCCTTCCTGACTATATATGGTGTAGATTTGCCAGCCAAGGTGTCTTATATTGCCCTCAGAGCGCCCCCCCCCCCAGCGCCCTGCACCCATCAGTGACCGGAGTGTGAGGTGTGCATGAGGAGCAATGGCGCACAGCTGCAGTGCTGTGCGCTACCTTGTTGAAGACAGAAGTCTTCTGCCGCCAATTTTCCGGAACACTTCTTGCTTCTGGCTCTGTAAGGGGGCCGGCGGCGCGGCTCCGGGAACGAACACCAAGGTCGGGTCCTGCGGTCGATCCCTCTGGAGCTAATGGTGTCCAGTAGCCTAAGAAGCCCAAACTACCACCAGTTAGGTAGGTTCGCTTCTTCTCCCCTTAGTCCCTCGCTGCAGTGAGTCTGTTGCCAGCAGATCTCACTGTAAACTAAAAAACCTAAAATATACTTTCTTTCTAGGAGCTCAGGAGAGCCCCTAGTGTGCATCCAGCTCAGCCGGGCACAAGATTCTAACTGAAGTCTGGAGGAGGGTCATAGTGGGAGGAGCCAGTGCACACCAGTAGTCTAAAGCTTTCTTTTAGTTGTGCCCAGTCTCCTGCGGAGCCGCTATTCCCCATGGTCCTTACGGAGTCCCAGCATCCACTTAGGACGTCAGAGAAATATTGGCTAAAATTATCTTCCGGCTGTGTGTATAAGGTGTATATGTAACATAAATGCATTCTGTGCTTAGACTTGGGTCCCATCACCATGATATATCATTATGGTATGCAATTATTCCAAAATACGGAAAAATCCGATGTCCAAAATACCTCTGGTCCCAAGCATTTTGGATAAGGGATACTCAACCTGTATATGTGTATATACACGGTATACATATGTGTATATATATATATATATATATACACACACACACACACACACACATACACACAGACACACTAGTTTTACGGACCCAGCATATACTGGGTCACCTCAGTCCCCACCCCCGTGATTGGCTCCACCCAGTTCTGGAAACCCCCCCATGCAAATCCTGCGTTTGCCACTGGAAGGGGGCGTGATGAAATGGCAGGAGGAATGGCAGCACCCCCTAAACACCACCTCTTCAGAAGAATAGCTTTCTCTGCGCTGGGAGTCACTCAGGGGACAGCATTGAACATTTGTCCTCCTCAACGGTGGCCAGACCATTTTTGGGGTGGCTGCGTGATGTCACATACAGCCATTCCGATAAAGAAAATGGTGGCGGTGCAGTTGCATATGCAGGGGGGCATCTGCTGTTCCCTGTTCAGTGATGCTATTGCAAATAGATGGTGGGCGGGGCTTGGGGGTTATTCAGGTTGGGTTGCAGATTCTACTAAAAAGCTGACTCTGCAATCCTTTCTTACACATGCTGAATTTCCTGCCCAGTGGTTCATAAACATTTTTGAATCATGACTCCTTAGAGTAAAAGAACTTGTTTCACAACGCCCCTAGGCCAAAGTTTCTTACTGAGATATTCGGAAAAAATATAAAATCAAGTAAATTGTGTTTATAATATGTCATCCGTAGGTTCAGTTATGTGATGAGGGATTGGTTTTGCCAATTACATTAAGTATAAATCATTTGAATTGGTCCTGGACCACCAAACTACGGCACCACTGGAAGGCCCCCCTTATTCCCCCCACCCACCCCCCGCTTCCTAAGGCAATCCAGCGTGCCACGGCCCCCATATTGGAAACTACTGCCACAAAATAAACTTTTTTTTTTTAACTACATGCAATACACCTTAGATCTCACATATTTGAAAATCCTACACCAGGTGCAAGTAATCATTCAGATGCGTTGGGTATGGGTGACCGGCGGCCGGGATCCTGGCGGTCAGCATATTGACGCCGGGATTCCAGCCGCCAGAATGCCGGCTGGGGGGCAAGCGAAACAAAGCCCCTTGCGGGCTTGCTGCTTTTGCCACGCTGAGGGTTCGGAGGCTTGCTACGCTAGCCACAAGTTCTATTATCACTCTATGGGTGTCGTGGACACCCACAAGTGGAAATAGTCCTCAGCAGCCTGCCGGCATTCTGATGGCCGGGATGCCGGCGGTGGTATGCTGACCGCCGGGATGGTGACTACATTCCATTTATATGACTATGTGGGAGTTTTATCATTATTATCCTATTTGTATGTAAAAGGTTTTGAAAGGGGAGAGCGCTACTGCGCAGATTCCATACTGCTCCTCCAGGGAGGTTTCGCTCCCTGTACCAAGATGGCTGCGGACCTAAATACTGCACATAAGTGCGGCGCCATCTTGACAATGTCTTAGAGCATCACAGTGGGAGACAGTAGTTTTTCACTTAACTCCTCAGAGACCTGAGATTATCAGAGATCCCCAACACTTCCAGTGATCCTGCACTGCTACCTGTTGCACACACTCATCAGCTGGGGAGCTGGATGACACCCCTCTCGCCTCAAGCTCCGCTCAGTGGGAACCAGTGTGTAACAGTGATTATGTGGGATTCATATAAATATTTTATACAATCCACAACATCTTCGGAGTGTTGGAGAATTATTATAAGTTTTTATTTTTTGGTCAGATTAAAAAAAAAATTGTAAATTATTTCAAGATGTAACTGGACCCTCTTTTGTAATTTTCCCCTCAATTCACATTAAAATTGTTATAAAGGAGAAAATTATCTAAAAGCAATTACAGAGTAAGACAATTTTCTTACTGTGTAAGCTGCAGAACTAGGTGTCCTGTAAGTTGCTTTTCATTTTACCCTTGTATGCCTTATTGCAATGTTTTGCTAATCGCACAGTGTAACCTATGTAGTGCGCCCTGGCACTCTCTTGTATAGAACAAACAATGCATGGTTCTCCTAACTCTCCTAATATATTTGTCTCCCCAAATATCTATAATTTCTTCACCTTTTGAGAGAATGTATTAATAAAAAAAAGACAACTTCAAGAAAAATATATTTAAAAAAATAAATGTCTATTTTTATTTTAAGTAAAATTTAGCCTATTTTTCTTCTTCTTCTTCTTCTTCTTTTTTTTGTCTTCTTTGTCTTCTTCTTATGATGATTATTATTATTATTTTGTCATTTTTAATATTATTATTTACTCTGCATTATAAAATAGGGAATTTCGGACTAAGGTTGGTCCAGTAATCTTATAAACTTGTCCTATAAGAGGAACAAGATGGCAGAAGCCTCATGACTCTTGAAGAGTCATCCTTCAGCACTCAGGAGAGGAAAAAACCCCTTGTGGAGGAAACCTCTAAGGACTCATGGCTGGAGGACTGCCCGTCCCTCTAGGCATTAAGAGACTATGCAGAGTTTGCCCAGACCACCCGCCCACCCACTAACCTTACACTAACCCAGTCATCCTTTCTGTCGCCTCACATCTGCTATTTTGACCTTTTACCTGGCCGAAGAAGAACGCACATACACGTCAATGGTGAGGGAGTGAAAAAAGAGAGCAAGAGATGAATGGAAGTGAGGGGAGGACAGTCAAAACCACTATAGCGCTCATTTCTGATGCTAACAGGGATTACAACTGTACAAATGTAGCCATTCTCGTCATGGCTACATCATACCGCAATTGCGCCTTGTTAGGCGTGACCACACCGCGGATGTCTGGACGTCTAAGACGTGTGTGTGCCCCATTTGCATGGATGGGAGCGGCAAATGGCGCAGGTCGGCACGGCTAGGCGCAGGTGCACATAGCTGTGTCGAGGGTGCACGTTTACCTCAGATGTAGCCATGATCAGCGTGGCTACATCTGTATATAGTATTGGATAAAAACAAAAGTAATGATTAAAGCACAATATAATTCTCTTACACCTCTGCACATTAATAAGAATGGATCAGCCTGCAATACTGGCACACTGGGATTTAGGCAGGAAGAGAGAGAGAGAGTAAAGGATTTAATTTGCAACATTATAGGCTCACCAAACATCTCCAAGGAGACGTCATAGGTGCAGCTGCACATAAAGGATTTAGGGGTCTATTTACTAAGCCTTGGATGGAAATAAAGTGGACAGAGATAAAGTACCAGCCAATCAGCTCCTAACTGTCATCTTTCAAACTCAGCCTGTGACATGACAGTTAGGAGCTGATTGGCTGGTACTTTATCTCCGACCACTTTATCTCCATCCAAGGCTTAGTAAATAGATCCCTTAATTAGGAGCATTATAGGCTCATCTAGACAGCGCTCTTCAAATATCTCCAATGATCCACCCATTTGCAGGCGCTTGTGGTTGTTAAGTAACGGCGCTGTCCCAGTAGGTGTGAGATTTTGTTTTTATCTAATACTATGCTATCCCCAAGGTCATAAGTCATATAATATTGTGATGTATATTTTATATTATACACATAGGGCATGATTTAGGTTGGATCCCAATAAGGGATCCAACCACAAAAATTGCTAAGAGGATACGTTCGCATGCGCAGGGCCCATCCTGCGCATGCGCCCGCACCCCACAGAAAATGTGATCGCATCTACCTGTCTATCAGGCAGAGGCGGTCGCTGGGCGGGGGCGACAACGCTCCGTTTCCAAGGTGGAGATGGAGCATTGCAAGGCTTCAAAACAGGGGTGGCAATGAAGAAACAGGGGACGTGGTTGGGGCGGTTGCGTGATGTCACATGTAGCTGCTGAGATCACAAAAATGGCAGCGGGCCTCCTGCGGGCGCAGCCAGACTGCACCTGCAGGAGGCTACCCCATTTTTTACGATCATGCTGAAATTGCGGTACGATCACAATTTATTGCGTGGTTAAGGGGGGGAGGCGGCGTGCTGGGAGGCCTTGCCTTGCGATGGGCGGCCCTAAGCATGCGAACCAAAGGACTGCAACTTCTGCTACTTAGCAGAATCCATACGGAATTAGGCCCATTGATCAGGGACTAACACAAAAGATGCTTGGGGCTACTAACACGTGGGTAAGCCACGTAAAGCTTTCCATGGGTCAGTGGCATCACAACAACAAAGTGCCGGCTCCTCTTTAGTGACAGGAACCAGGTGCTGCACTGTGACATTACATGCAGCACCCAGCTCCTGTCACTGTGCAGGTGCCAGCACCGCACACACACTAGTCCCCGGGTGCAGCCCGCAACCCTCGGGACACCCGGAGCGACAAAATGGAGATTTGGGCCCCTAACAATGAGGCCACACCCCCTTTTGCCACGCGCACTGCATTACCTCCTCCCTCCCCTCCTCTCTGGGTGTCACCAGTGACAGTGACACCTCTGCCATGGAAGAAGCAGCTGGTCCTAAGATCTACGTCTGCAGCCCTGAGTGTTTGCTCCTGTGACTTGTTGATTGTCATAGCGATGCAGATGCTTACAGGAACTGCTGGGGCTTGGACTGAAAATAAAAAAAATGATGGGGATAAGGGCTTACGTGGTATAAACACAGTCTCACCTGCACCACATCCCGTTAGAATTTTTTCCTCTGTTGGGTTCTTCTGCAGATAAGTCACTTTAAGTCTGGTTCTGTTGTATAACCTGGGCAGAGTCAAGTTATGAGTCAAGCATGACCGGAACACCAACTTTCAGTGGAAGTCCAGCTGCACTAAGTGAGTTTAAAAATTCCACACAAACTGTATAGTCATTTTGGATGGGTTGGTATCGCATTGAAGCCCCTTTACGAGCTCACTGCACTTGCCACTCACAAGTGGGAAAAGTCCCTGCTGGTCATCATGCCCACCGGCGGTCTAGTCATTGTTCGGGATGCCGGCCCCGGTCACATAACCGCATCCCTTTTGGACTTGAGGAGCGTGCACACTGCAAGCGTCTGGTTTTGCCTGTATTGTTCCTCTCCTTGATGTCAGATTGAGATCATACATACCTTTTCCTTTTCTAGGTCACTAAGCTATACAATAGTGAAAACGCAATATAAATTCGTAGGGGGAGATTCAAATGTCTGAAAAGTCGGTTGGGTGTCTGTTTTTTCCAGTCTATTAGATAGGAAAAAACAGACTCCCATCTGACTTTTCAAACATTTGAATCTCCCCCATACAGTAGTTTTTGTGTGATGCCAGAACATACAGACAAACAGACAGGCTTAGGGGGACATTTACTAAGCAGTGATAAGAACGGAAAAGTGAGCCAGTGGAGAAATTTCCCCATCAACCAATCAGCAGCTCTGTATCATTTTATAGTATGCAAATGATAGATGTTACTTCAGTGCTGATTGGTTGCCATGGGCAACTTCTCCACTGGCTCACTTCTCTGCTCTTATCACTGCTTAGTGTGTACCCCTAAATTTCACTTTTTTTTTTTTTGTCTTGATGGTCCATAAACAGTAAATCTGTGAAAATCACAAACATAATCCGATTGATCTGATTCTGCATATGCTACAGCAGTGTTTTTCAACCTCTGTGCCGTGGCAGACTAGTGTGCCCTGAGCAGTCTTCAGGTGTGCCGCCATAGAAGCAGAGCAGGCTCACAGTGTGCTGCCGCTACGGAGGCCCTGGAACGATCATTGCTGGTGGGTTTAATGGTTGCAGATCTAGTTCTAATTTTGGGCCCGGGCAGTGTTGGGCTCTCCTGGCTTTATCAGATGTGGCTCAGGCGTTACCTGTGAAGAAGCTGTGACATGACATCCTAGGACACGCAACTGCACCATTCATCACCATTATATTTGAGTTTAAAAAAATTGTGTGCCTTGGCCATATTTAAATCTTGTTCCGTGTGCCGCGAGTTGTAAAAGGTTGAAAATCTCTGGCTTAGCCACATATATAGTACATGTGGTCACATTTTCGATACTGACAGCAGGGCTAGCAAGATAAATTAGTTTTTCTGTTCAGCCTGCCCGCTTATGTAAACTATTAATCCATTAAAACCGTGTGGCAGAGAGATTCACTAAATTCATTTATTTGCATCCCACTAGCTCGTGTAGAACTACATATCCCAGCATGCACTCCTAGAGACAAGGCATGCAGATATTGATATTGTTGCTTCCAAGCTGTTAAGGAACTAGACGTCCAACCTGCTCTACTACGGCATTATGGCTGGTAGGGCATCCTGAGACGTGTACAGTACTTCCACAAGGGCAGAGCTATATATTTTATAAACCTAGTCTAAGTTTTATACACAGAGGTCTATATTCAATAAATGCCAAAAAGTATTTTATTGAGCAGCTTTTTAGAAAGTACAGTCTCCGGTCTGCAGTTTAAACTGCATTATTTAGGGAAAAAATGCAATTACCAGTTGAAAGTGAAATTAATCACAGAATTTATTCTAAAAAATACACCACCCACATTCAGTATGGTTCATTAGTTTCAAGGATAATGACTTATTATCTTCATCACACATCCCCACCCACTGTGTCCTACACTATTCCTCACACACAGACACATTAGTCATTCACATCAGTCTTATAATGAGCTGGCATTTATCTCCGTTATATGTTCTACATTTCCTAACAATCTCTGATTTGTTAACCTTCAGTCTACAGTATGTCACAATACATATCATGTGTGTCTGACTAGGGTCAGGCACCTATTGTGTTCAGTGGTTACACACAGACATGGAGGAGATGAAGTGGGTGGATCTAAAACAACCTGTAACCAATCAAAGCATTCAAATGATAGCAGCACAGATTATTGCAGCTCGGACAAGAGCGGTACATATTATTTCGGTTCGGACTCCTGCATGCCATGTGTGGGTAACAGAATGGAGTAAGAAACTCTACCGTAAACATAGTCACTGGTTCTACTCACGTGTCTGTGAAGAAGCGTTGGGTTTGGGTCTTTGTGAAATGACGATCTCTCAGGAAAGGGGGATCCCTGAGTACCCTGTACTTTATCGGTCTGCAAGATGAGCAAACAGGGTCATGAGGCATGGACACCAGGAGAGCTGCATCTATCTCCATGCGGGCATCAAATGTATAAATACGGACTCTTGCAACGTTCTTGACAGTGGTCAACCTGATGGTCAGTGGAGTATCACAAAAGGCTTCCATACTTCCCAGGTGCAAAGACTCATTGTGTTCTGTTACTAACTCAATGTCTGACAGTGAGCTGGATAAATTGGGAGAAAGGTAGGTTATCCATATAGTAATTGCCTGGGGTTGAACAGGCTTCAAGAAGTGGAGCTCCAGCATACACCCATGAGGCAAAGTACATGGTACAGACATATTAGTGTTGAACAGGTGTAGCTCGGGACTCCATGCTTGTACGCTCGGTTGGCAGGGCTGGTCGACATCTGGAGGTCCTAGATTGAAAAAAACGGAACCTTGTTAACATATTTTCCTATTTGTGCGCCACTGATATTCAAATATGTTCAATGCTGACATATTACACAGATGCAATATTAAAAAAAAAATCTAAATGAATGCAACAATTCCAATTAGAAGGGTTTTTTTTTTAGCTAGTTAAGTACCTTAATTTTAAACATGCATTTTGTTTTTGTCTATCCTCCTATAGTGTGTACTTTTCAATACCACTCTGGCGGGCAAATAAATAAGGATGCCACAGTGTCATACAGATGTGTCCTCATACATCTAGCCTCAGTACACCACACAGCGTGAGATGCCAGGCGCAAGTGAGCCACCAGGTCCTATGCAACCCTGCTAGCGTTGGGTGTCCATCTGATGAAGGACAAGGTGTCCGAAATGCGTTACGCATCAGTACATCATCTCACTGGACGTATCACCGGGGGTCATCTGTTACCAGTCAAACGGCATCTGGAGCTGAAGAGGCTCTTCATTTGTCCGATCTTGGTGGAGTTAAGTTGCGGATCCTTGTGTGGACGTTCATATTGTGAGACTACACCATTTGGTGTGATATGCTGATTTTTCATATTTCAAATGTGAGTGTATTTTTTAAATAAATATTTGTGGCAAGTATAGCCAGTGTTGCCCTATGTGCCTCTCTCTATCCGAGTTCTAGAGTGAAATACACACACACAGGAACTAACATTTCGTGGAGAGACGCACTATCCAGTGGAATTACGCCATTAGGTGTTATATATGCTGTCTTTATTACCACAAATGTGAGTGCAATATGTGCTTGAAATTTTACCATTGTATAAAAACAATATTGCGCTATATTTTCTAAGTTTGATAGAACTGTTGAAGTGGATTATTAAAACTTGAACAGGTTACTAGAGGAATTAATAAGTGTAAGCACTTTGTTATCATTATCAAATATCTGGTAAAGTTGTGCTGTGTGGCAAGTTTAAAACCCACAAAATGCTGGTGGCTTTGGGTAGCATGGTGTGTTAGAAGAAAGAAGTGGTTTGCTACAGTAGAAATGTGCTGCTATTTAGCATCAGACGTGTGATTCCCCCCTCCAGAGCCGGCCCTAACCAATATGATGCCCTAGGCAAGATTTTGGCTGGTGCCCCCTAGCACCACCGCTGGTTCCGCCTCTGACCTTGTACCCCCTATATTTTAAATAGGAACAGTTTGCACATTTGGCGCACAGCCCAAAAAGGGGTGTGTTTTTGCTGGCAAGGGGCATGGCCACGCAATAACCCCAATTCCAATTACGCCACACAGTACTGCAACTTTATTCACATATGATCATGCAATAGTGTCCATAATTCATATTACATCCCACAGTAGTATCACTTTACTGTATAAATGTTACTCCTCACAGTAGAGCCCCTTATTCACATTACATCACACTGAATTGCTCCTTATTCACATTACACCACACCCTATTGCTCTTTATTCACATTAGACGACACAGTAGTTCGCCTTTCTATACGCAACGCCACATAGTAGAGCACCTTATACGCATAATGTCACACATTAGTAATGCATTTATACACATTCCACACAGTAATGCCCCTTACACATATGAGACACCTTAGTAATGTCCTTATAAACATAATGCACCTTACACATTATGACAACCTTTATTAATGCCCTTTTACACATAATGTCCCTTATATATATGCCGCACATTAATGCCCTTATACACATAATGACACACATAGTGCCCCCTACACATTTGCTGCACATCATTAGTGCCCTTATACACATAATGACACACATACAGTAGTACACTGTTACACATATGCCGCACATTATTAATGCCCTTATACACATAATGACACACATAGTGCCCCTTACACATATGTTGCACATTATTAATGCATTTTTACATGACACACATAATGCTCCTTACACATATTCCGAACACTACTGCACAACCAACCCACTCACATGCACATAGCACTCACACTGCCACTAACACTGTGACCTCTGCCTCTGCTTGGAGACAGATGTGTCCTCATAAATCTTGCCTTAATGCTAACGTCGGGCACCTTTTTTATGAAAATGCATCTTATTTGCATTGCTATGTGGCTAGGATGCACAAGCAGCTTCTACTGATTAAAATGATATGCAGCATGTCTATATACTGTGTGAGACTGTGGCTGTATCTGCATATGAAATGCTACACACAGAATATAGGCATGCTGCATATCATTTTAATCAGCAGAAGCTGCTGATGCCCCTAGGCATATCAAATGCCCTAGGCAATTGCCTAGTTTGCCTATGCCTATGGCCGGCTCTGCCCCCCTCTATATATAGGGTTACTTGGCCCAATGCTTAGGCAGTTTTCTTTTTCACTGTACATTGCAACAAGCCCAAAAAAATCTGCTGAAAAAAACTGTTGACTTTACCAAGATGCACTTCATTATATGACTTGCTCTATGGCATACTTTCAGTCTGTTGGCCTATCTTGAAAAGTCACCAAAACAGATGCCCTTTTACAAAGCTGTGATGCAATGGGGCAATACTATGGGGCTATGTCAGATCCTGAAGGATCTGCTTCCTCATACACAAATGTGCAGGACCCATTCTTGTGACACAGGTTGCAGTACGGCATCAGACTGTCAGTGATTGACAATCTGATGCAGTTTGGGGACGGGGGACTTGAGCGACCCCATGGGTGTAGTAAACCGCCCAATGGTGTCGCAGTGATCCAATGCTGCATCCTAGGAGGCAGTGCAGATCACTACGGCAGCAGGAGGCGTCTACTTGTAACAGACGCCTCCTGCTGCATTTACACACAGAGCTACGTCAACCACATCTGAAGTAGTCCCCATATTGTATTAACAACCTGATACAGAGCAGCCAAATACTCTCCAAGTGGAACTCATCAAAGAGATCTTCATGGAAAGCATACTAACTGACTTCCTTCTGCAGGAGGAGGGGACAGCCTGGAGTCCAGGACAGCACAGCAGGGAGGGATTGGGGTCGTGGCATGGCACAGTGGGTGGGGCACAGCACAGGGTGATGGTTCCGGGGTGTAGCACAGTATAAAGAGCTGAGCGTGGGTGTCGTGTCATGTTCACATTATCCTAGCCACGCCCCCCGCTACACAATGCAGAGATTCCCGGCACTGTACACAGCAGGGGGATGGGGGGAGTGGCTAAGACGACAAGATTCAGTGTGTAATCACATCATCTGGAAGCATGTGGTGGTGGAAATCTGGCGGCTGGGAGGGGGGGGGGGCAGATGCCCACCTTTCCGTGAGGGGGGGGGGGGAAGGGGGTGCAACACGGAGTGCCACACATGCCCAGGAGCCTCCCAGGAGCTTCAGGAGCCTTCCAGCCATTCCGGGAGAATAGGCAAGTGTAAATTGGAAATCACATAGCAAACATTTATTCATCACTATTTCTTCTGAACTTGCCGCATATTTCAGGGCTCTCGGTTGTTTATCCCTGTGATAAGCTGTGATGAGGAGCTGGACAGGGACATGTGGACCTTCGATCATTTCATTGTATGTTAATTATTTGTATCATGAACCCCCTTAATGTACAGCACTGGGTAATAAATTGTCAAGAATTGGCAACATTTAAAGTAATATTGCAGAAAATCACATCATTCCATACAGTAGTATGCCAAAGTCTCCACAAAGTGGATGTCACCCTTGATAATTACTATAAACTGCTTTTAGCACATGTGGCGCAGCAGATGCCTTACCGAGTGCTTCTTCAGGAGTCCAGTAGCCGGAGTTGTCGCACACACGCGGGGAGGAGGCCTGGTGTGCATACTGCAGAAATGCTCCGTCAGCTGTACAGGACCCACACACTGATCCTGACTCTCTGTACAAGAAAATGGTCAATTATGGCAAATGTCTGCAAAAGATGCGATACAGAGACAACACAGAACAAGAGTTGTGAACCCTGCACCACAGAAAGTAATATATACTGATACATGTGCAGAGAAATGTGTTTTGAGACTTAATGAAAGCTCTGAAATTGATTTATATCATGGGGGCCTCAAAAACAAAACAAAAAAATACCTTTAATGCATTAAACATCACCAAAACCAGTTCTGGAAACCTCCAGCTGCCCTGCTATTGTAGAACAACAAGACCCAGAATGCTCGATTAGACCTCCAGCCACGTTATAATAATAATAATAATAACTAGCTGATGAGCCCGGTTTCAATTGGACAAAGGTTTGCTGGGTGGAACATTTTACTTCTTGCTTAGTGGGTGGCTGCGAGTAGCAGTTGATTTACCGACGGACACAATACCGACGGTCATAATCCCGAAGTCATTGACCGACAGTCAAAATATTGACACGGTCAAAATACCGACATTCATTATGCTGACCTGTTCAAAATGCCAACCTAGTCAGAAAATCGACATTTGAAATGCCGACATGTCAAAATGCCAACAGGCATTTTTAAGGAATTTTTGCCATAAAACAGACTTGTTCATACTTTACCATCCCAGTGGACCTGGAGGGGGAATATAATAGTGTGCCGAGTGCAGCGAGTACACTTAGATGGTGTCCATGTCGAAATATGTCGACATTGACACCAAATGAAAAACTCATGTTCGTATTTTGACATGTCGGCATTTCAAATGTCTGTATTCTGAGTTCTGACTATGCCGGCATTTCAAATGTCTGTATTCTGACTATGCCGGCATTTGAACATGTCGGCATAAGGAATGTACGTATTTTGACCGTGTCGGTATTTTGACTGTAGGTCACCATCTGTCGGGATTATGACCGTCGGTATTGTGTCCGTCGGTAAATCATACTGAAACCAGTGGCTGCAAATAACTGTCACGGTTTCCAGGCCACACAGCAGGTGACATGTTCCAGGTCATTCGGCAGGTGCACAGGGAGAGCTCATCAACTGTAATGTTTTCCAGAGCACAATGGTGATGCATTTGTAAATGGCAGACGGACGTGCTGTCGCATAACTCTAAAACAAAGCAACCAATTACAATGCCAATATATGTCTGCAAATCTATGGACCAAGAGCTTTAATTTGGTATATGATGTGCCCTGCTCAGACAACGGCATCACAGAAATAAGTCACTCATAAAAGTCATCCTTCTGCTATTTATAGATAATAAATGGTTGCATTACCACATTACTCACACCAAATGCACCCGGATGGTAGAAAGCCATCCCATTAAAAGTGTAAGTGGGAGACCGCTCTCTCTAAATTTATTACAGGCTGTTTGCTATGTTTGTCCCCGTCAGGTGTCAGTTTTTCACTACTTTGTGTTGAGCTCTTTTTTATAGTTTATGTATTAAGATTGCCTCCTGTACATTGCTGTCACCTGGCGTTACTAATATTTGGAAGCATCACATGGTCTCTATTGACTATTATTTATCTGTATTCTGTTATTATAAATAAGAGCACACATAAAAGGGTTTTTTTTTTTAAATGAAAAAATAGGATTTTAATTACCTACCGGTAAATCCTTTTCTCGTAATCTGTAGAGGATGCTGGGATCCACATTAGTACCATGGGGGTATAGATGGGTCCCTTGGGAGCCATGGACACTTTAAAAGTTTAATAGTGTGGGCTGACTCCTCCCTCTATGCCCCTCCTACCAGATTCAGTCTAGAAACTGTGCCCGAGGAGACGGACATACTTCCAGAGAAGGAAATACACAGATAGCGGTGAGATTCTCACCAGCTCACACCAGACTTGCCTACCCTCCCGCATTCAGCGGGAGGCTCCCAATTTTTCAATGAGCCTCCCGCTGCCCCGCAAACCTTGCCTGCCCTCCCGGTTTTTAAATTAGCCCCCTGTAAATCCGGACTGCACATGTGCGAGTCCGGAAATGCGGGGGGCGGTGCCTGCACGTAGGAGGTCACAGCCGCGGTGGCCGTCCTGCCTCCTGCTGTGCACAGAGAGCCGGCAGCCTGAGCGGAGGCAGGAGAATGATTAGCAGAGCAGCTGGCCTACTGACAGCCAGTGCTCTGCTTCCCTGCTGCTGGCCCCGCCCACCTCACTCACCCGTCTGACCTCTTCCTGCTCCTCCTCATGTGCCTGCCCAGTGCTGCTGCCTCCCTCCACCACACTGTCCCGGCCCCGGCTCCTGCTCTTCACAGGAAGGAGCAGCCATAGCCAGGTGGGTGCTGTATGTGCTGTGGGTTGTATGAGAAAGGGGGGATGTGTATAATGTGGTCGGGGGAGGGGTGTGGTTTCTGTAATAAGGGGTAGGTGGGGCTGTGTGATATGTAAAGTGCTACCGCGTGTAATATTGGGGGGGATTGTGCTGTGTATAATAAAATGTAATATAGTGCGGTGTACTATCGGTAATAAGGGGGAGGGGGGGCTGTGTGATATTTAATGTGCTACCGGGTGTAATATTGGGGGGGGGGGGGGGGGATTGTGCTGTGTATAATATAATGTAATATGGTGCTGGCTGTGTACTATCTGTGATATGGGAGAGGAGGGCTGTGTGAAATGTAATGTGCTACTCGGTGTAATATTGGGGGGACTGTATAGGCTGTGTATAATTTAATATAATATGGGTCCGGGTGTACTGGCTGTAATATGGGGGACTGCGGCTATGCATAATGTAATGTAATATGGTACTGTGTATACTGGCTGTAATATGAGGGAGTGGGGCTTTATATAATGTAATATGGTACTGTGTGTACTGGCTGTAATATGAGGGAGTGGGGCCAGGGCCGTAACGAGCTTCGTGCTACTGGAGGCGCAGGATCACCGGCAACATCCACCTGGCCGCTCCGTCGCACTGTGGGGTTCAGCCCTACCCCCCTCGCCATCACCGCTACTCTCACCTAGGTAGCCAGGCAGCGCTGCAGCTCCCCCTCCGTTCCCTTCCTATGTGCTTGGAGAGATGACGTCTCTCCCAGTCTGCCCCCAGCCCACCCACATGCCCTGTGCTGCGAAGAGTGCAGCGTAGGGCGGGAAGAGGAGAGGCATGCCGGTTTGTCAGAGGTGAGTCTCTCTCTCTCTCTCCCACCTGCCATAATGTGTAAATAAGGTGGACTGCCTACCATAATGTGTAAAAAAAAAAGAAGGGGGGGACTGCCTGCCACACTGTGTAAAAAAAGGGGGACTATGCTGCTGTAATGTGTAAAAAAGGCGACTCTGCTGCTGTAATGTGTAAAAATAAAAGGGGAACTCTGCCTGTCTTATGTGTAAAAAAGAAAAAGGGGGGCTCTAATGCTGTAATGTGTAAAAAAGGCGACTCTGCTGCTGTAATGTGTAAAAATAAAAGGGGAACTCTGCCTGTCTTATGTGTAAAAAAGAAAAAGGGGGGCTCTAATGCTGTAATGTGTAAAAAAGGGGGACTCTGCTGCCGTAATGTGTAAAGTGGAGTATTGCCTGCCGTAATCTGCAAAAGGGAGCTCTGTGGCCACGCCACTTCCCCATGAAGCCACGCCCCTAACTTTTTGGCGCGCGCGGGCCTACGGCAAGCACTTGCCCAGTTTTTTATAGGGGGGCACCGATGCTGTTTCTTGCACACAGTGCTAAAAAATAGTTAAACTAGTTAAGGCACTGACTGGGGCTATGTATAATGTAATGTTAAGTGGTACTGGGTACAATATGGGGAGAGGGCTGTGTATAATATAATGTATTATGGTGCTGTGTGTACTGGGTGTAATGTGTAATATACTGTCCGTTTCTTCTCAGAAATGTGCAAGGTATCATAATTTAGTTCACCTGTATTATTACTCTAGTGTACCTATAGTATTACCCTTTTTTTTTGTGCTGCTTTTAGTACTAATTTTCACCTGCCATTGCAGGACACACCCCTGAGTGGCAATAAATACGCCTATAGGTAGTCCTCAACGCGCACTTTGGGCGAAGCATGACACCCCCCCTTCAACGGCGCACCGCGCTTTGTGCGGCATATTCTGCTGCCGCCTGGAATCTCCCCGAAACTAGTTTTCAAAAGTAGGCAAGTATGGCTCACACATAACTACAGAAATCCAAGCTAACCAGCCTGAAACAAGTCACCAATGGCTGAACAACAGGGGGTAATTCTGAGTTGATCGCAGCAGGATTTTTGTTAGCAGTTGGGCAAAACCATGTGCACTGCAGGGGAGGCAGATATAACATGTGCAGAGAAAGTTAGATTTGGGTGTGGTGTGTTCAATCTGCAATCTAAATTGCAGTGTAAAAATAAAGCAGCCAGTATTTACCCTGCACAGAAACAAAATAACCCACCCAAATCTAACTCTCTCTGCACATGTTATATCTGCCTCCCCTGCAGTGCACATGGTTTTGCCCAACTGCTAACAAAAATCCTGCTGCGATCAACTCAGAATTACCTCCAACAGTACTTAACCAAGTAACAATGCAGTACTTAAACCAAGTAACAAGGCAGTACTGAACCAAGTAACAACTGCAGGAAAACTAAGCACTGGGCGGGCGCCCAGCATCCTCTGCGGATTACGAGAAAAGGATTTACCGGTAGGTAATTAAAATCCTATTTTCTCTTATGTCCTAGAGGATGCTGGGGTCCACATTAGCACCATGGGGATGTACCAAAGCTCCCAGCATGGGAGGGAGAGTGCAGAGGCTCCTGCAGAACCGATTGACTAAACTTTAGGTCCTTAGAGGCCAAAGAATCGAACTTGTAGAACTTAGCAAACGTGTTCGATCCTGACCAAGAAGCCACTCGGCAAAGTTGTAAAGCCGAGACACCCCGGGTAGCCGCCCAGGAAGAACCCACTTTACGAGTAGAGTGGGCCTTAACACATTTTGGACACGGCAAGTCTGCCGAAGAATAAGCATGCTGGATAGTACACCTGATCCAGCGAGAAATCGTCTGCTTAGAAGCAGGCAACCCAACCTTGTTGGGATCATAAAGGACACACAGAGCGTCCGACTTTCTGTGACGAGAAGTTCTCTTCACATAAATCTTCAAAGCCCTTACAACATCCAAGGATTTGGAAGTAATTGAGGAGTCAGTAGCCACTGGCACTACAATAGGTTGGTTGATATGAAAAGCCGACACAACCTTTGGAAGAAATTACTGACGCGTCCGGAGCTCAGCTCTATCTTTCTGGAAGAAAATGGACAAGGCCGAAATCTGGACTTTTATGGAGCCCAACTTCAGGCCCACATCCACACCTGCTTGCAGAAAGAGGAGAAACCGCCCCAGTTGAAACTCCACTGTAGGAAACTTCTTGGCTTCACACCAAGACAGTAGACACGTACTTTTTCCAAATTCAATGGTAATGTTTAGTAGTGATGAGCGGGTTCGGTTCCTCGGAATCCGAACCCGCCCGAACTTCAGCTTTTTTTACACGGATCCGAGCGACTCGGATCTTCCCGCCTTGCTCGGTTAACCCGAGCGCGCCCGAACGTCATCATGACGCTGTCGGATTCTCGCGAGGCTCGGATTCTATCGCGAGACTCGGATTCTATATAAGGAGCCGCGCGTCGCCGCCATTTTACACGTGCATTGAGATTGATAGTGAGAGGACGTGGCTGGCGTCCTCTCCGTTTAGAGAAGAAATAGATAGGAGAGTGAGAGTGAGACAGTGACACTTCATTTACTGGAGCTTAGGAGGAGTACTCAGACAGAGAGTGCAGAATTTTGCTGATAGTATTAGTTAGTTATACTAGTGAGTGACAGAGTGAGACAGTGACACTTCATTTACTGGAGCTTAGGAGGAGTACTCAGACAGAGAGTGCAGAATTTTGCTGATAGTATTAGTTAGTTATACTAGTGACTGACCAGTGACCACCAGTGCAGTTTTATATTATTTAATATAATCCGTTCTCTGCCTGAAAAAACGATACACAGTGACTCAGTCACATACCATATCTGTGCTCAGCCCAGTGTGCTGCTGCATCATCTATGTATAATATCTGACTGTGCTCACACAGCTTAATTGTGGGGGAGACTGGGGAGCAGTTAGGTTATAGCAGGAGCCAGGAGTACATATTAAAATTAAACAGTGCACACTTTTTTTCTGCAGGAGTGCCACTGCCAGTGTGACTGACCAGTGACCTGACCACCAGTATATAGTATACTATATTGTATTGTGAATGTCTGCCTGTAAAAGTTAAACACACGTCGTGTGACTTGTGTGGTGTTTTTTTATTCTATAAAATAAAAAACTCATTCTGCTGACAGACAGTGTCCAGCAGGTCCGTCATTATATAATATATACCTGTCCGGCTGCAGTAGTGATATATATATATTTTTTATATCATTATTTATCATCCAGTCGCAGCAGACACAGTACGGTAGTTCACGGCTGTAGCTACCTCTGTGTCGGCACTCGGCAGTCCATCCATAATTGTATACCACCTACCCGTGGTTTTTTTTTTCTTTCTTCTTTATACATACTACATCTCATTATCATCCAGTCTATATTAGCAGCAGACACAGTACAGTACGGTAGTCCACGGCTGTAGCTACCTCTGTGTCGGCACTCGGCAGTCCGTCCATAATTGTATACCACCTACCCGTGGTTTTTTTTTTCTTTCTTCTTTATACATACTACATCTCATTATCAACCAGTCTATATTAGCAGCAGACACAGTACGGTAGTCCACGGCTGTAGCTACCTCTGTGTCGGCACTCGGCAGTCCATCCATAATTGTATACCACCTACCCGTGGTTTTTTTTTCTTTCTTCTTTATACATACTACATCTCATTATCATCCAGTCTATATTAGCAGCAGACACAGTACAGTACGGTAGTCCACGGCTGTAGCTACCTCTGTGTCGGCACTCGGCAGTCCATCCATAATTGTATACCACCTACCCGTGGTTTTTTTTTCTTTCTTCTTTATACATACATACTACATCTCATTATCATCCAGTCTATATTAGCAGCAGACACAGTACAGTACGGTAGTCCACGGCTGTAGCTACCTCTGTGTCGGCACTCGGCAGTCCGTCCATAATTGTATACCACCTACCCGTGGTTTTTTTTTCTTTCTTCTTTATACATACATACTACATCTCTTTATCAACCAGTCTATATTAGCAGCAGACACAGTACGGTAGTCCACGGCTGTAGCTACCTCTGTGTCGGCACTCGGCAGTCCGTCCATAATTGTATACCACCTACCCGTGGTTTTTTTTTCTTTCTTCTTTATACATACATACTACATCTCTTTATCAACCAGTCTATATTAGCAGCAGACACAGTACGGTAGTCCACGGCTGTAGCTACCTCTGTGTCGGCACTCGGCAGTCCATCCATAATTGTATACCACCTACCCGTGTTTTTTTTTTCTTTCTTCTTTATACATACATACTACATCTCATTATCAACCAGTCTATATTAGCAGCAGACACAGTACGGTAGTCCACGGCTGTAGCTACCTCTGTGTCGGCACTCGGCAGTCCGTCCATAATTGTATACCACCTACCCGTGGTTTTTTTTTCTTTCTTCTTTATACATACATACTACATCTCATTATCATCCAGTCTATATTAGCAGCAGACACAGTACAGTACAATAGTCCACGGCTGTAGCTACCTCTGTGTCGGCACTCGGCAGTCCATCCATAATTGTATACTAGTATCCATCCATCTCCATTGTTTACCTGAGGTGCCTTTTAGTTGTGCCTATTAAAATATGGAGAACAAAAATGTTGAGGTTCCAAAATTAGGGAAAGATCAAGATCCACTTCCACCTCGTGCTGAAGCTGCTGCCACTAGTCATGGCCGAGACGATGAAATGCCAGCAACGTCGTCTGCCAAGGCCGATGCCCAATGTCATAGTACAGAGCATGTCAAATCCAAAACACCAAATATCAGTAAAAAAAGGACTCCAAAACCTAAAATAAAATTGTCGGAGGAGAAGCGTAAACTTGCCAATATGCCATTTACCACACGGAGTGGCAAGGAACGGCTGAGGCCCTGGCCTATGTTCATGGCTAGTGGTTCAGCTTCACATGAGGATGGAGGCACTCAGCCTCTCGCTAGAAAAATGAAAAGACTCAAGCTGGCAAAAGCAGTAGCACCGCAAAGAACTGTGCGTTCTTCGAAATCCCAAATCCACAAGGAGAGTCCAATTGTGTCGGTTGCGATGCCTGACCTTCCCAACACTGGACGTGAAGAGCATGCGCCTTCCACCATTTGCACGCCCCCTGCAAGTGCTGGAAGGAGCACCCGCAGTCCAGTTCCTGATAGTCAGATTGAAGATGTCAGTGTTGAAGTACACCAGGATGAGGAGGATATGGGTGTTGCTGGCGCTGGGGAGGAAATTGACCAGGAGGATTCTGATGGTGAGGTGGTTTGTTTAAGTCAGGCACCCGGGGAGACACCTGTTGTCCGTGGGAGGAATATGGCCATTGACATGCCTGGTGAAAATACCAAAAAAATCAGCTCTTCGGTGTGGAACTATTTCAACAGAAATGCGGACAACAGGTGTCAAGCCGTGTGTTCCCTTTGTCAAGCTGTAATAAGTAGGGGTAAGGACGTTAACCACCTCGGAACATCCTCCCTTATACGTCACCTGCAGCGCATTCATAATAAGTCAGTGACAAGTTCAAAAACTTTGGGTGACAGCGGAAGCAGTCCACTGACCAGTAAATCCCTTCCTCTTGTAACCAAGCTCACGCAAACCACCCCACCAACTCCCTCAGTGTCAATTTCCTCCTTCCCCAGGAATGCCAATAGTCCTGCAGGCCATGTCACTGGCAATTCTGACGATTCCTCTCCTGCCTGGGATTCCTCCGATGCATCCTTGCGTGTAACGCCTACTGCTGCTGGCGCTGCTGTTGTTGCTGCTGGGAGTCGATGGTCATCCCAGAGGGGAAGTCGTAAGACCACTTTTACTACTTCCACCAAGCAATTGACTGTCCAACAGTCCTTTGCGAGGAAGATGAAATATCACAGCAGTCATCCTACAGCAAAGCGGATAACTGAGGCCTTGGCATCCTGGGTGGTGAGAAACGTGGTTCCGGTATCCATCATTACTGCAGAGCCAACTAGAGACTTGTTGGAGGTACTGTGTCCCCGGTACCAAATACCATCTAGGTTCCATTTCTCTAGGCAGGCGATACCGAAAATGTACACAGACCTCAGAAAAAGAGTCACCAGTGTCCTAAAAAATGCAGCTGTACCCAATGTCCACTTAACCACGGACATGTGGACAAGTGGAGCAGGGCAGGGTCAGGACTATATGACTGTGACAGCCCACTGGGTAGATGTATGGACTCCCGCCGCAAGAACAGCAGCGGCGGCACCAGTAGCAGCATCTCGCAAACGCCAACTCTTTCCTAGGCAGGCTACGCTTTGTATCACCGGTTTCCAGAATACGCACACAGCTGAAAACCTCTTACGGCAACTGAGGAAGATCATCGCGGAATGGCTTACCCCAATTGGACTCTCCTGTGGATTTGTGGCATCGGACAACGCCAGCAATATTGTGTGTGCATTAAATATGGGCAAATTCCATCACGTCCCATGTTTTGCACATACCTTGAATTTGGTGGTGCAGAATTTTTTAAAAAACGACAGGGGCGTGCAAGAGATGCTGTCGGTGGCCAGAAGAATTGCGGGACACTTTCGGCGTACAGGCACCACGTACAGAAGACTGGAGCACCACCAAAAACTACTGAACCTGCCCTGCCATCATCTGAAGCAAGAAGTGGTAACGAGGTGGAATTCAACCCTCTATATGCTTCAGAGGTTGGAGGAGCAGCAAAAGGCCATTCAAGCCTATACAATTGAGCACGATATAGGAGGTGGAATGCACCTGTCTCAAGCGCAGTGGAGAATGATTTCAACGTTGTGCAAGGTTCTGATGCCCTTTGAACTTGCCACACGTGAAGTCAGTTCAGACACTGCCAGCCTGAGTCAGGTCATTCCCCTCATCAGGCTTTTGCAGAAGAAGCTGGAGACATTGAAGGAGGAGCTAACACAGAGCGATTCCGCTAGGCATGTGGGACTTGTGGATGGAGCCCTTAATTCGCTTAACAAGGATTCACGGGTGGTCAATCTGTTGAAATCAGAGCACTACATTTTGGCCACCATGCTCGATCCTAGATTTAAAGCCTTCCTTGGATCTCTCTTTCCGGCAGACACAAGTCTGCTGGGGTTGAAAGACCTGCTGGTGAGAAAATTGTCAAGTCAAGCGGAACGCGACCTGTCAACATCTCCTCCTTCACATTCTCCCGCAACTGGGGGTGCGAGGAAAAGGCTCAGAATTCCGAGCCCACCCGCTGGCGGTGATGCAGGGCAGTCTGGAGCGACTGCTGATGCTGACATCTGGTCCGGACTGAAGGACCTGACAACGATTACGGACATGTCGTCTACTGTCACTGCATATGATTCTCTCAACATTGAAAGAATGGTGGAGGATTATATGAGTGACCGCATCCAAGTAGGCACGTCACACAGTCCGTACTTATACTGGCAGGAAAAAGAGGCAATTTGGAGGCCCTTGCACAAACTGGCTTTATTCTACCTAAGTTGCCCTCCCACAAGTGTGTACTCCGAAAGAGTGTTTAGTGCCACCGCTCACCTTGTCAGCAATCGGCGTACGAGGTTACATCCAGAAAATGTGGAGAAGATGATGTTCATTAAAATGAATTATAATCAATTCCTCCGCGGAGACATTGACCAGCAGCAATTGCCTCCACGAAGTACACAGGGAGCTGAGATGGTGGATTCCAGTGGGGACGAATTGATAATCTGTGAGGAGGGGGATGTACACGGTGATATATCGGAGGATGATGATGAGGTGGACATCTTGCCTCTGTAGAGCCAGTTTGTGCAAGGAGAGATTAATTGCTTCTTTTTTGGGGGGGGTCCAAACCAACCCGTCATATCAGTCACAGTCGTGTGGCAGACCCTGTCACTGAAATGATGGGTTGGTTAAAGTGTGCATGTCCTGTTTATACAACATAAGGGTGGGTGGGAGGGCCCAAGGACAATTCCATCTTGCACCTCTTTTTTCTTTTATTTTTCTTTGCGTCATGTGCTGTTTGGGGAGGGTTTTTTGGAAGGGCCATCCTGCGTGACACTGCAGTGCCACTCCTAGATGGGCCCGGTGTTTGTGTCGGCCACTAGTGTCGCTTATCTTACTCACACAGTCAGCTACCTCATTGCGCCTCTTTTTTTCTTTGCGTCATGTGCTGTTTGGGGAGGGTTTTTTGGAAGGGCCATCCTGCGTGACACTGCAGTGCCACTCCTAGATGGGCCCGGTGTTTGTGTCGGCCACTAGGGTCGCTTATCTTACTCACACAGTCAGCTACCTCATTGCGCCTCTTTTTTTCTTTGCGTCATGTGCTGTTTGGGGAGGGTTTTTTGGAAGGGACATCCTGCGTGACACTGCAGTGCCACTCCTAGATGGGCCCGGTGTTTGTGTCGGCCACTAGGGTCGCTTATCTTACTCACACAGTCAGCTACCTCATTGCGCCTCTTTTTTTCTTTGCGTCATGTGCTGTTTGGGGAGGGTTTTTTGGAAGGGCCATCCTGCGTGACACTGCAGTGCCACTCCTAGATGGGCCCGGTGTTTGTGTCGGCCACTAGGGTCGCTTATCTTACTCACACAGTCAGCTACCTCATTGCGCCTCTTTTTTTCTTTGCGTCATGTGCTGTTTGGGGAGGGTTTTTTGGAAGGGACATCCTGCGTGACACTGCAGTGCCACTCCTAGATGGACCCGGTGTTTGTGTCGGCCACTAGGGTCGCTTATCTTACTCACACAGTCAGCTACCTCATTGCGCCTCTTTTTTTCTTTGCGTCATGTGCTGTTTGGGGAGGGTTTTTTGGAAGGGACATCCTGCGTGACACTGCAGTGCCACTCCTAGATGGGCCCGGTGTTTGTGTCGGCCACTAGGGTCGCTTATCTTACTCACACAGTCAGCTACCTCATTGCGCCTCTTTTTTTCTTTGCGTCATGTGCTGTTTGGGGAGGGTTTTTTGGAAGGGACATCCTGCGTGACACTGCAGTGCCACTCCTAGATGGGCCCGGTGTTTGTGTCGGCCACTAGGGTCGCTTATCTTACTCACACAGTCAGCTACCTCATTGCGCCTCTTTTTTTCTTTGCGTCATGTGCTGTTTGGGGAGGGTTTTTTGGAAGGGACATCCTGCGTGACACTGCAGTGCCACTCCTAGATGGGCCCGGTGTTTGTGTCGGCCACTAGGGTCGCTTATCTTACTCACACAGCGACCTCGGTGCAAATTTTAGGACTAAAAATAATATTGTGAGGTGTGAGGTATTCAGAATAGACTGAAAATGAGTGTAAATTATGGTTTTTGAGGTTAATAATACTTTGGGATCAAAATGACCCCCAAATTCTATGATTTAAGCTGTTTTTTAGGGTTTTTTGAAAAAAACACCCGAATCCAAAACACACCCGAATCCGACAAAAAAAATTCGGTGAGGTTTTGCCAAAACGCGGTCGAACCCAAAACACGGCCGCGGAACCGAACCCAAAACCAAAACACAAAACCCGAAAAATTTCCGGCGCTCATTTCTAATGTTTAGACGTTACTCCTTTCCTAGCCTGTATCAGGGTAGGAATAACCCTTTTTGGAATGCCCTTCCGTGCTAAGATCTGGCGTTCAACCTCCATGCCGTCAAATGTAGCCGTGGCAAGTCTTGATAAGTGAATGGCCCCTGTTGCAGAAGGTCCTCACAAAGAGGAAGAGGCCTCGGTTCTTCCAACAGTACCAAGCTTGCCTTGGCCAGTCCGGAGCAATGAGGATCGCCTGAACTCTTGTTCGTTTTATTGTTCGTTTTATTAGTTTGAGAATCCTTGGGATGAGTGGAAGTGGAGTGAACACATACACTGACTTGAACACCCATGGAGTTACCAGGGCGTCTATCGCCACTGCCTGTGGGTCCCTTGACCTGGAACAGTACCTCCGAAGCTTCTTGTTGAGGTGGGAGTCCATAATGTCTATGTGAGGTACGCTCCAAAGACTTGTCACCTCTGCGAACACCACTGGGTGGAGGCCCTACTCTCTCGGATGGAGATCGTGTCTGTCTCAGTGTCTGCTGAGGAAGTCCGCTTTCCAGTTTTCCATTCCCAGAATGAAGATTGCTGACAGCGCCACCGCGTGCTTTACCGCCCAGAGGATGATTTTTCGTTACCTCTGACATTGCAGCTCTGCTCTTCGTTCCACCTTGTCGATTTATGTAGGCCACCATCGTTACATTGTCCGACTGAACTTGAATGGCCTGACCTTTCAGAAGATGTGCCACTTGCAGAAGACCGTTGCACACGGCTCTTAGTTCCAGAATGTTTATCGGAAGGATGGATTCCAGACTTGACCACCTTCCTTGGAAGTTTTCCCCTTGGGTGACTGCTCCCCAACCTCTGAGACTTGCATCCGTGGTTAGGAGGATCCAATTCTGAATCCCGAACCTGCAGCCCTCTAGTAGGTGAGAAGTTTGCAGCCACCAGAGGAGCAATATTCTGGCTTTCGGAGACTGACATATCCTCTGGTGCATGTGAAGATGTGATCCCGACCATTTGTCCAGGAGATCCAGTTGGAAAGATTGTGCATGAAATCTTCCGTACAGTAGAGCCTCGTAGGAGGCAACCCTCTTTCCCAGAAGGCGAATGCACTGATGCACTGAAACCCGGGCTGGCTTCAGGACATCCCAGACCATTTCCTGTATCACCAACGCTTTCTCCTCCAGCAGAAACACCTTCTGTACTTCCGTGTCGAGGATCATCCCCAGGAAGGACAGTCTCCTTGTCGGCTCCAAATGTGACTTTGGAAGATTCAGGATCCACCCGTGATCTTGGAGTAGTTAAGTTGAGAGAGCAATGCTCTGTATCAGCTTCTCCCTGGAAGACGCTTTTATCAGCAGATCGTCCAGATAAGGAATTATGTTCACCCCCTGCTTTCGGAGGAGTAGCATCATCTCCGCCATGACCTTGGTGAACACCCTCGGTGCCGTGGAGAGGCCAAACGGCAGTGCCTGGAACTGATAGTGACAGTCCAGCAGCGCAAATCTTAGATAAGCCTGGTGAGACGGCCAGATCGGAAAATGTGAAGGTACGCATCCTTGATATCTAGGGATACTAGAAATTCTCCCTCCTCCAGACCTGAGATCATCGGTCTCAGAGACTCCATCTTGAATTTGAATTCCCTCAAATAAGGGTTCAATGACTTTAGATTCAATATTGTCCTGACCGACCCGTCCAGTTTCGGTACCACAACCAGGTTTGAGTAATAACCCTTGTTTGTTAAGTGAGGTGGAACTGGAACAATAACATTTGACCTTAGCAATTTTTGAATGGCTTCCTGTAGGATAGCACTTTCTGTCAGCAAAGCTGGTAAGCCCGATTTGAAGAATCTGTGAGGTGGGAGTTCTTGAAACTCCAGTCTGTCTAGGTCTGATGACGCCCAGACATGACTGAAATTTCTTAATCTTGCTCCCACCTTCCCGATCTCCAGGCTGGGAGGTCCACCGTCATGCCGAGGATTTTGAGGAAGCAGAACTGCTTTTCTGTTCCTGTGAACCTGTTGGTGCAGGTTTTCTGGATTTCCCCCGATCTCCTCTAAAGAAAGTGGAAGGGGGTTTGTACTTCTTAGCTTTCGCGGTCCGAAAGGGCTGCATGGTAGACGTAGGATAAGATTTCCTAGCAGGTGGTGTAGCTGAGGGAAGTAATGTTGACTTACCCGCAGTTGCCGTGGAGATCCACGTATCTAACGCTTCACCAAACAGAGCCTGACCTATGAAGTGTAGGTTCTCCACACTCTTCTTGGATTCCGCATCAGCAGACCATTGGCGCAGCCAGAGTCCTCTGCGTGCCGAGACAGCCATGTATGAAGCCCTCACATTGAGATGGCCAAGGTCCTTCATGGCCTCCACCATGAAACCTGCAGAGTCCTGTATGTGATGTAAGAACAATTCAATGTCACTTCTATCCAAGATTCTAATTCCTCTAGTAACGTGCCTGACCACTTTACTATGGCTTTAGAAATCCACACACAAGCAATAGTAGGCCTTAAAGCTACGCCAGTAGCTTTGTATAAAGATTTGAGTGTAGTCTCAATCGTATGGTCAGCCGCCTCTTTTAAAGCGGTGAACCCAGGGACAGGTAAAACTACCTTTTTAGAAAACCTAGATACAGAAGCGTCTACTACAGGCGGGCTTTCCCATTTTTTCCTGTCCTCTTCAGGGAAAGGAAAAGCAATGAGAACCCTTTTTGGAACCAGGAATTTTTTTCTCCAGGTTTTCCCAGGATTTTTCAAATAATGCCTTTAACTCCTTAGACGCAGGGAATGTAACAGAGGATTTCTTAGTGTCAGTAAAATAAGTCTCCTCTGCAGGCTCAGGTACCTTATCAGTAATGTGTAAAACATCCCTAATAGCCTCAATCATAAGTTGCAACCCTTTAGCAAGGGATGCATCTCCCCCCTGCATATCCCCATCACTGTCCCCTGCATCAGAGCCGGTATCCGTGTCAACTTGCATGATCTGTGCAAGAGCACGCTTCTTAGAGTAATTAGGTGGGATCTTTGAAGAGGTAGTAGGAGCTGAATATGACAAAACCTCAACAGACTTTTTCAAAACCTGTGTTTCAGTCTAAATATGAGCTATCCTAGATAAAATCTGGGATATCATCCCCCTAATAGAATCCACCCATGGGAGTTCGGATTCAGAAGGCTAAGACAGTATATTACAGTCCTGAGTACAAGGAATAGACTCTTCTGAAGAAGATACACACTCTGCAGCACAGAGTTCTTAGATATGTTTATGTGAGCTATACAAACAGTCACACACGCACACAGGAAAATGTCAGACACAGTTTCTCCAGAGTACCTTCAGAGAGATATCATACAGGGTTTTTGTGCCGGGGAAAGAGGCCGCGGCAACAAAGAAGAAAACCTCTTTTTTGGGGGCACTCGTTTGATAATACAAAAAATATAATTTTTTTATATTGTTTAAAATATATTATTTTAATTTAATCAGTTTAAAAATATATGTATGTGGGATATTAACCCAATCTGCTACACCCCTTAATAGAGTTTGCAGAGACAGAGACAAAGTGGTGCAAATTACTAAAAAAAAATTTTTTAAACAAAGTTAATTGACCACTGGTTACTTGGTAAGTATCTAATAATTCACAAGGTACAAGTATTATTTTTTGAAATGTTTCTTTTACCTTTAAATCCAGGACAGCAGTAGATATCTTGTGTCCATGGCTCAATAATTTGTAGCAAAGAAGATAATTGGTGAAAATATTTGCTCTGTACCTAACAGGTGAATGTGCCTAGTAGGTGAATATGAACATCTGTAGCATGATGGGATTCCAAGTGGAAATAGTTTCTCCCACCCTGTCGGGCATAATAATTTACCCAGGGAAACAGATATATATATAGGGCATTTAGTCCGTTTGAAAAAACACACTTATTTCTAAGAGAAGTAGAATCAGTGTCGGTTTTTCCACTGACTTCTGCTGCCTTCCCATGTGCGGATGATTCCACAGTGAATGGGAGGTGAGAGAGTCGAGCGGCCGGCGCTGATGTGAAGATGTGAAGAAAGAAGGCGGCGTTTACTACTGTTGTGGGCTGCGGGTCGGGTAATCCCTGGTAACCTTACGTCATTGCAGGGGAACGAGACCCGCTGCTCCTCAATGAGAGCACACCAGAATACCTGTTCGTAGAAAGTGTGTTGGCTTGTGGAGACAGACGTCAAAGTGACGTCACAAGGAGTTTCCGTGCAAGAGAACACGGCTCCGTTCCCGGGCACCAGGAGAAACACACGCTGACCAGCCGCAGCGCTGCTGCACGCTCCACAAGCCAACACACTTTCTACGAACAGGTATTCTGGTGTGCTCTCATTGAGGAGCAGCGGGTCTCGTTCCCCTGCAATGACGTAAGGTTACCAGGGATTACCCGACCCGCAGCCCACAACAGTAGTAAACGCCGCCTTCTTTCTTCACATCTTCACATCAGCGCCGGCCGCTCGACTCTCTCACCTCCCATTCACTGTGGAATCATCCGCACATGGGAAGGCAGCAGAAGTCAGTGGAAAAACCGACACTGATTCTACTTCTCTTAGAAATAAGTGTGTTTTTTCAAACGGACTAAATGCCCTATATATATATCTGTTTCCCTGGGTAAATTATTATGCCCGACAGGGTGGGAGAAACTATTTCCACTTGGAATCCCATCATGCTACAGATGTTCATATTCACCTACTAGGCACATTCACCTGTTAGGTACAGAGCAAATATTTTCACCAATTATCTTCTTTGCTACAAATTATTGAGCCATGGACACAAGATATCTACTGCTGTCCTGGATTTAAAGGTAAAAGAAACATTTCAAAAAATAATACTTGTACCTTGTGAATTATTAGATACTTACCAAGTAACCAGTGGTCAATTAACTTTGTTTAAAAAATTTTTTTTTAGTAATTTGCACCACTTTGTCTCTGTCTCTGCAAACTCTATTAAGGGGTGTAGCAGATTGGGTTAATATCCCACATACATATATTTTTAAACTGATTAAATTAAAATAATATATTTTAAACAATATAAAAAAATTATATTTTTTGTATTATCAAACGAGTGCCCCCAAAAAAGAGGTTTTCTTCTTTGTTGCCGCGGCCTCTTTCCCCGGCACAAAAACCCTGTATGATATTTATCATTTCCTCTGGGGAGCACCGCCAACACCATTTAATTATTGATGAATTATTCAACCTAATTGTTTATATGTTGGTCACTTACAATTAATCAATACTCAAATACTACAGCAGTGCAGGTACACCAGATCTTTTGTTCCTTACCTTCAGAGAGACACAGAGTATAAGGAGCCAGACACACAGCGCCCCAGTAGGCAGTTTATACAGTAAACAGCCGGTGCTGACTGAATAACCTTAATAGATTAAACAGTTAATATCTCACTCCCCCCCCGTCTATAACACCCTGGTACCGCAGAGGTATGCTGGAGTTACGTGGAGGGCAGTGCTCCCTGTCAGCGTTCTGTTGCTGTGATCTACAGGGAGAAAATGGCGCTGGTGAGTGCTGGATCCGCTCTGAGGAAGAAGCTCCGCCCCCTGTAATGGCGCATCTTCCCGCACTTAGAGATTATACTGGCCTGAGGTAAATCTGCAGCAAACAGTGGGTTAGACCTTGTAAGCTATGTTTGACCAGTGTAGGGTACTGTGCTGGCCCAGGGCGCCCCTCACAGCGCCGCACTACAAGTACCACTGAGCCCTCTGGAGCGCAGCCTGTCAGAGCTGCGCTCCTACCCTTGTGCCACCATTTCCCGCCGGGGACCCGCTTACCGGGGCTCCGGCGTCATACTCACCACTCTATCTTCTGGCTCTGTTAGGGGATGCCGGCCGTGCTGCGGGAGTGAGCGGTCACCATGTGGGCTTGCAATCATCACCCTCAGGAGCTCAGCGTCCTGTCAGCAGAGGTATGAGCCATTAACCTCTAGGGTTGTACACTACTCCCCCCTAAGTCCCACAAAGAAGGGAGGTTGTTGCCAGCAACCTCCCTGTACCTAACTCTTTTAAATAATAATAAAACTAGAAAAACTGCTAGGAGCTCCTCTAGCTGTGACCGGCTCCACCGGGCACATTTTCTAAACTGAGCCTGGCAGGAGGGGCATAGAGGGAGCAGCCAGCCCACACTATTAAAGTGCCCATGGCTCCCAAGGGACCTGTCTATACCACCATGGTACTAATGTGGACACCAACATCCTCTAGGACGTAAGAGAAACAGGTGGTATGGGCAAAAGAAAACCAACAGGCTAGCTAATGTGGCTTGGCCATCCTCCTCTATCTCTTTAATCAAAATCCCCCCTTCCCATGCTTTCTTTCCATATTGTTACAGAAACAGAAAACAAGCAATAATGTGTGTAAATACAAAAGGATGTGAGAAATGGCCGGTGCCGCACCAGCAGAAGTTACTGGGCATAGCCTGGAGTACATACTGTAAAGTAACATTCCACTGTCCTCAAAGCCCCTCTACATTTTGTTTATGGATATATGTACAGTACTAGTACCCAGTGTATAGCACATAACGGTGTGTCACATGTAAAGCATGCCTACCAAAATTCTCTAATTTGGTGGGAGTCAGCCTGACCCACAATGTCATACTGCAGATTTGTGCATGTCTTGGTTGGATCTGGGTGTGGTTTGGATGGATCATGAGTGGGGCTCATTTGTGTCCCAATTTTGCATTTAAAATGTTGGGAGCAGGAACGGACTGGCAGGGTTATTGCCCAGAGCGTCTGCAGTTTGCCTCTACTTAAGATCTGTACATCAAAAACGGCCAAGGCTTCATCCTGGGGTTCAGCCTGGACAACCAGCATGGCTTCCAGGACATCAAGCTCATGATGGACCAGACAATCCGCGTCTAAAGACAACTGAGGGGGTGGCGGGGTCTCATCTAGGTACTGGGGCAAGAATTCAATGTGCAGTGCATTGTCAGACAGTGGGCAAGCAGTGGGCCAGTGGCTGTGGCTTAGGTAGGAGTATGGCATGTGACTGGAGTCAGGCAGAACTGACAATTAGTCGCGGGACAAACCCGTGCCTAATTGAATTTCTGTCTACGGGGTGATGGGATTTGGACCCCCAGTCACATCTGGTGTACCTATCTACTAGATTCAGGAAACTGCTTTGATTAAGACCCACGTTGTAGAAATCTGATGGTCATTACATTGGTGGTCATTCCAACCCGTTCGCACACAGCGGTTCATCGCTGTGGTGCGAACAGGTCGGAAATCGCATGCGGGGCAATGACCATAAGAAAGAAGAAAGTGATCGCTGGCGCGATAGCAAGAAGATTAACAGCGGGGAGGCGTTCCCGGGGCGGATACTCACCGTTTTCCAGACGTGGAGATTCCAACGCAGGCGTGTCCAGGCGTTTGGAGGGCGGATGTCTGATGTCACAGCCGGAACCTTCATCACTGGATCCGTCGCACAGGGTAAGTAGGTGCTGGGCTGGTCTTGTTCTGCACAAAACTTTTTTAGCATAACAGCGCTGCACAAGCGATCGCAGCCCTACTATGCTAAAATACACTCCCCCATAGGCGGCGTCAAGTTGATCGCACGAGCAGCAAAAAGTTGCTACGTGCGATCAACTCGGAATGACCCCCCATTGTGCGTTACCAACCTGCCCTGCTGCCTATATCTTATAAAACTGGAATTACTGTATTTTAAAGCCTTTCAGTGTGTTCTCATTACTTTCATGTAAAATATTGTCATGATAAGGCTTTAAAGTGCTGTCATTATAAAATGCTTAATTTTGTCTCCTTTACATACCCTTAGTCATGTGACCGCCGGTCGGCTGACCGACAGTCACATGACCTCCTCCGTGAGCCCGACGGCTCACTATCCCGATGGTCGGCATGCCGACCCACAGGGACTATTTCCACTCGTGGGTGTCCACGACACCCATAGAGTGGGAATAGAACCCGTGGCAACCGCAGGTCGCCACCGAGCCTGCAGCGTGGCGAGCGCAGCGAGCCCGCAAGGGGCTTGCTGCACTCGCCCCTCCCCGCCGGGATCCCGGCGTCGGTATGCTGCCGGGATCCCGGCGTCGGTAAGGTGACCGGCGGTCAGGAGACCGCCGGTCACCCGTACTACACCCGCTGTCACTATATCAGTCATGTACTGCTGTAGGCAAACAGTAGGGGCAGGTAGGTGATTGCACTATTTCATAATTATTCGCTTCCTCTCTGGCACACAAACTTATGAAGTGTCATGCCTAAACTAAGATATGTTTTTTTTATTTATATGGGAGGGAGGGGTACCAAAGGAAACGATTGGCCTGGGCTCCACTTGGTCTAGTACCGGCCCTGGTTTTGAGGAATGACAGAGGTCCATGTCCATTACCTTTCATACAGTTCTCCACTGATAGGAGGTAGCCAGTGAATGGTGAGATAATCCGGACTCTGTTTGATTACTATAGGTGCCAAAGGAACAGGGGAAGGTTTCTTAGACTTAGTCCAACCTTGATATTTGAGATCAATGTAACAATGCATCCGGGCAACTTGGTTTGGGGTGAAGCTGTTGGCACAGTCATCATCTGACAAAGAAAATGAAAATAAAGGACAATGGTCAGTTTCAGATTTAAATTCAGGAATTTCTTTTCTTATTCAGTAGCTAAACTTTCTTTACAATAGCATTATTTAGTCACTGGCTGGTCTCACTTTTCGTGTCGAATATTCTGTACAATTTGAATGACCATCTGTAGATCTTTACATTTTTGCTGGTTTTGTATTTTTGTAATTCTGATATATTTGCTGTATTTTTGTAGGGTGTGGTATGGAAGGTAGATAGTAACTAGGTCGACAGTGTCTAGGTCGACCACTATTGGTCGACAGTAACTAGGTCGACAGGGTTTCTAGGTCGACAGGGTTTTTAGGTCGACACAGGCTAGGTCGACAGGTCAAAAGGTCGATATGAGTTTTTTAATGTTTTTTTGGTGTCGTTTTCTTCGTAGAGTGACCGAGAACCCCAATTAGTGCACCGTGTCCCCTCGCATGACTCGCCTCGCTCGCCATGCTTCGGGCAGATTACCGCTCCAATCGTAGTCCACGTGGATCGTTAAGTATGAAAAGGTTCAAAAAAAGAAAAAAAATCGTAAAAACTCATGTCGACCTCTTGACCTGTGGACCTAGAACATGTTGACCTAGAGACCCTGTCGACCTAGAAACACTGTCGACCTAGTTACTGTCGACCTAGTTACTATCTACTTGTTACTTGGTAAGTAATGTTTCATCGGTTGCTGAGTTTTCAAGCTAAGTTAGCTTGATGTGCCTTGTATGTGTGAGCTGGTGTGAATCTCGCCACTATCTGTGTTAAAGCCTTCTCTCGAAGATGTCCGTCTCCTCGGGCACAGTTTCTAGACTGAGTCTGGTAGGAGGGGCATAGAGGGAGGAGCCAGCCCACACTCTCAAACTCTTAAAGTGCCAATGGCTCCTGGTGGACCCGTCTATACCCCATGGTACAAATGTGGACCCCAGCATCCTCTACGGACTACGAGAAAAGGATTTACCGGTAGGTAACCAAAATCCTATTTTTCCAGAGCTTTGCGCATGCACAGTTAAGACGTCCATGGATACCACAGTACAGAAATGCATACATACGTGTCAAACAAATTGACGTACTTACAAGTAAGTTATTGTGCATTACACAGTATGTCCCCATATCCAACACACCTTCCCCCTTCCCCCTAAGTTTGCTGAAGTTAAACAATGCATGGTAACTACACCAAGTCATGAAAAAAAAAATTAAAGGAAAAAAAAGTAAATAAACTCATCATAAAGACAAATAAAGTAATAAGTGAATGAAGAAGCAAATGAAAATAGCTCCATGAGGTAATGAAAACTATTATTGCCTGGTGTGTATCATTAATTGGAATCTATAAAGAAAACATTTTTATTGTGTAATGTGTCTTTGAATCTATGAAAGTATCATATAGTTCAGCACTAATAGTATATAAAAGTGTCAGTTTTATTAATTTTAAGCACTTTATTCATTTTATATCATAGATCCATTTGTAAAGGGAAAATATCTTGAAATTTTATTTTCGGTCTCTGATTATTTTTATGACAGAAAAGGGACAACGGAGGGGGAGGGTTGTGGCAAGTGCCCCACAGAGCGCTACAAGACACCACGCTTTGCAGTATTGTGCAGCACGGTACAGGGCGATGTTATAATTTGCTGCCCATTTCAGCGGGGAGGTGTGGGATATCCATGAAGGATGTCTAATCTCCTTAGGCATTCAGGAAGTAAAGGAAAGCCCAGCTGCTAAGAGCAGCAACTCAGGACTACAAAAATACTACAGTTCAGCAAACAAAATGGCTGCCTCCACTATGTGTGGCAGGTGCGCTCCAAAATTCTCCTAGAGGTAGACAACTGGCTACAAGGATTCTCAATAGTCTCTAAACCACCTTCTGATATATATCAACGGAATTCAAACTGAAATACTTGAGGAGATCAGAGGGAAAAAGCAATAGGGAAAAGTTAGACAATTTGGGGGAGATTCAAATGTTTGAAAAGTCGGTTGGGTGTCTGTTTTTCCCTGTCTATTAGATAGGAAAAAACAGACTCCCAACTGACTTTTCAGAAATTTGAATCTCCCCCATTGAATATGTCAAGAAAGTTTCATGTTAAAGTTACAGAACAGTTTCCCTGGAGCCTAGTTATTTTACAAAGTACAACAGTTATTATTTGGCAAGATCTCTTGCATAAATGTATTTTCATTCGGATCTCCTTAATAGGATGATTTGAAAAAGTGATATTTATTTTTTTGTGCTATTTTGTCATTGAAAATCGACATTTAAACTTTTCAGATTCTCTTCAATACTAAAGTCGTCCACAGATGGAATCATATGTCTTCCAGACTCCAGTGACACATCGCGATGGGACCTGATCGGTGTCGGCATTAGCAAGTGCAAACTCACTTGCCAATGCCGACAATGAAGAGCGACGGGGGTGAGTGGGGCTATGTGCATTCGTCAGCATAGCATTGTTCTCCACCTCCTCAGATCTTTCTGCGTGTTCATGAGATCTGAGGAGGCGACGAACAAGCAGTGGTTACATGCATCGCACCCAGGGCCGGATTAACAATGGGGCGGATGGAGCTGCAGCTCCAAGCCCCCCATTGAAAATAGGCCCACAGAGTTCCCTGCAGTGCAGTGCTGACAGGAGAAAAAAACTTTTCTCCTGTCATCACTCGAAAGCAAATGCCTCCCTGTCCCTCCTCCCTCCCGGCCAAGGCTCCTCCTATTCCCTTCAGACCACCTGCAGCAGTGCACTCTCCCGCTGTGTTGTCTCTTGCAGGAAGCTCAAACCCCCGGGATTTGCTAAGCCCCGCCCCCGACCGCGATAAGCCCCGCCCCCTCGGCAGCCTGAACGAAGCTGTACTTGCTCAGACTGCCAAAAACTCTGCTCCAGTGGTATCCAAAGCTTTACCTGGGTGCACCATTCCATCATTCCATTCACATAAAGCATGGACCCCCCCCTCCTCGCACGGGTAACCCGAAGCTCCGCCCACATGCCTGACTAGCCCGGCCCCTTGAAGTCAGCCACGTGTCTCCTTGCAGAGTGCAACCTCTCCATACAGAAGCCTCGGAGACCACTGCAGCTGATCTGTAAGTAAAGTCTGCACTGCAGGGCAGACACATATGTATAACAATAAATTATTGGTTTAAGTACTATGGTGTGGCATAATGTGTGTATGGGGGCACTGCAATACCAGGGGGGGCAGTGTTGATATGAGGGCCCCCTCTCTTAGGTGCCCCCCAAAGGCTTAATCCAGCCCTGCCAGTGACTACTGTATCTCCACAACAGCACACGGCAGTTTGCTCGCTGCTGCTGCAGTGACATTACCTGAACCCAGAGAAGGCCACCTGTGCAGTGAGACGGCTCCCTGCAGTGACCACTGACCTAATACAGTGTAGCAGCGGCGCTCCTGCAAACTCCCGATATACCCGGGCTGACTCCCCCCAGAGGTGACTTCTGGCCCAGTGTCCATTTTACAGTACAGCTTACTGCTCAGGCAGCCACTGTCAGAAGGAGGATGTCAGTCACTCCCTCAACCCTGGCACAACCTGTTGGAGCCATCCCCTGCCGGAAGGCGGATGACGGCACTCCTCGACCTTGATCCCAGCCAACCCCGCACTGGAGGCAAGCATTGCAGCCTTGCATGCTCCCCCTTTTCTTTTATTGATAAGTGCCCCACAGGTTTGTTGCCCAGAGGCCCCACAATCCTTAAACCGTCCATGAAGGTAGTGCAGTATTGTGGTGTGGGGAGGTAGATGTAGTGCGGGAATGTAGTCTGGCGACCAGTGAAATAGTGTGGAGATGTAGTGTGGGGAGTTAGCTTAGTAATATACTGCAGGGATGTAGTGTGGGGTAGCATAGTGATAAACCGCAGGGATGTAGTGTGGGGAGGTAGTGTAGTGATGTACCACAGGGATGTAGTGTGGGGAAGTAGTGTAGTGATATATGGCAAGGATGTAGTGTGGGGAGGCAACAGTGATATGCTGCAGGGATGTAGTGTGGGGAAGTAGCGTAGTGATATACGGCAGAGATGTAGTGTGGGGAAGTAGCGTACTGATATATGGCAGGGATGTAGTATGGGGAAGTAGCGTAGTGATATATGGCGGGATGTAATGTGGGGAAGTAGCGTATTGATATACGGCAGGGATGTAGTGTGGGGAGGTAGAACAGTGATACACGTCAGGGATGTAGTCTGGGGAGATAGCATAGTGATATACTGCAGGGATGTAGTGTACGGAAGTAGCGTAGTGATATATAGCAGGGATGTAGTGTGGGGAGGTAGCATAGTGATATACGTTGGGGCGGTAGCATAGTGATGTAGTGTGGGGAGGTATAGTGTGGAGATGTAGTGTGGTGAGGTAGCATAGTGATATACGGTGGGGAGGTAGCATAGTGATGTAGTGTGGGGAGGTAGCATAGTGATGTAGTGTGAGTAGGTAGCATAGTGATGTACGGTGGGGAGGTAGCATAGTGATGTAGTGTGGGGAGGTATAGTGTGGAGATGTAGTGTGGTGAGGTAGCATGATGATATACGGTGGGGAGGTAGTATAGTGGTATAGTGTGGAGATGTAGTGTGGTGAGGTAGCATAGTGATATACGGTGGGGAGGTAGCATAGTGGTATAGTGTGGAGATGTAGTGTGGTGAGGTAGCATAGTGATATACGGTGGGGAGGTAGCATAGTGATGTAGTGTGGGGAGGTATAGTGTGGAGATGTAGTGTGGTGAGGTAGCATAGTGATATACGGCGGGGAGGTAGCATAGTGATGTAGTGTGGGGAGGTATAGTGTGGGGATGTAGTGTGGTGAGGTAGCATAGTGATATACGGTGGGGAGGTAGCATAGTGGTATAGTATGGAGATGTAGTGTGGTGAGGTTTCATAGTGATATACGGTGGGGAGGTAGCATAGTGATGTAGTGTGGTGAGGTATAGTGTGGAGATGTAGTGTGGTGAGGTAGCATAGTGATTTACGGTGGGGAGGTAGCATAGTGATGTAGTGTGGGGAGGTATAGTGTGGAGATGTAGTGTGGTGAGGTAGCATAGTGATATACGGGGGGGAGGTAGCATAGTGATGTAGTGTGGGAAGGTATAGTGTGGTGATATAGTGTGTCGGGGTATAGTGTGGAGATGTAGTGTGGGGAGGTAGCATAGTGATATACGGTGGGGAGGTAGCATAGTGATGTAGTGTGGGGAGGTATAGTGTGGAGATGTAGTGTGGTGAGGTAGCATAGTGATATACGGTGGGGAGGTAGCATAGTGATGTAGTGTGGGGAGGTATAGTGTGGAGATGTAGTGTGGTGAGGTAGCATAGTGATATACGGTGGGGAGGTAGCATAGTGGTATAGTGTGGAGATGTAGTGTGGTGAGGTAGCATAGTGATATACGGTGGGGAGGTATAGTGTGGAGATGTAGTGTGGTGAGGTAGCATAGTGATATACGGTGGGGAGGTAGCATAGTGATGTAGTGTGGGGAGGTATAGTGTGGAGATGTAGTGTGGTGAGGTAGCATAGTGATATACGGTGGGGAGGTAGCATAGTGATGTAGTGTGGGGAGGTATAGTGTGGTGATATAGTGTGTTGAGGTATAGTGTGGAGATGTAGTGTGGGGAGGTAGCATATTGATATACGGTGGGGAGGTAGCATAGTGTTGTAGTGTGGGGAGGTATAGTGTGGAGATGTAGTGTGGTGAGGTAGCATAGTGATATACAGTGGGGAGGTAGCATAGTGATGTAGTGTGGGGAGGTATAGTGTGGAGATGTAGTGTGGTGAGGTAGCATAGTGATATACGGTGGGGAGATGGCATAGTGATGTAGTGTGGGGAGGCATAGTGTGGAGCTGTAGTGTGAGTAGGTAGCATAGTGATGTACTGTGGGAAGTAGTTTGGGGAGGTAGAAATATTGATGTAGTGTGGGGAGGTAGTGCAGTGATATAGTATGTCGCCACACACCCCTGCCTTCCTGGAAGAATTTCTCTACGGCGCTGATCACACTACCTGTGACGGCACATAGTAGGCCCTTCCTAAATTTCAGCTCCAGGCCCACGTGGACCTTAATCTGGCACTGATCGCACCGTTTACGTGCACATATGTAACAACAAATTCTGTAATAGGGAACTCAGAGGTCATAACTGAGGTTGCACTTGGTAGCTTTGCTTGATGTCCTCTTTAGGGGGGAGGGGAGAAGAGAGCAATGAAGTAACAGGGCTAAAACCTCCAATGCCAATGAACTAAGGAATTACCTGGCAAGAGAGAACCCATCTCGCATAAAAGCCTAGACTGGGAGCCATCCTGCCAGGAAGACCACTAAGGGGGAGATATATCAAACCGTCTCAAGAGTATAAGTGGAGCAGTTGCCCATATCAGTCAATCCGATTTTAACTATTACTTTACTGCCTCACCGTGTACGCTTGTGGATGGGATGAAAAATACATGGACATGATGGTTTTGTTGGAACCCTATTCTGAACTTTAGGACTCTGCAATCTCCCCATTTTGTATTATCTCTTCTAGGGGTGGACTATTCCACCCTGGGTAATCCTACGCAGTGCACCCAAGATGGCTGCCTCACCTTGTACCTTGTGAGGGTGGAATACACAACCCTTGGAAGTTATTACCCAAAATGCCTGCACCAATCATGAATTATTCTTTCTGTGGTTTTTTTTATGTCTGTGTGGTTTATCTTTTGATGTATTACTTAAAACGTCTGTATTATGGGCCTAATTCAGACCTGATCGCTCGCTAGCTATTTTTTGCAGCGCTACGATCAGATAGTCGCCGCCTATGCGGGAGTGTATTTTTGCTTTCTAAGTGTGTGAACGCTTGTGCAGCCAAACACTACAAAAAAAGTTTTGTGCAGTTTCTGAATTGCCCAGAACTTACTCAGCCGCTGCGATCACTTCAGCCTGTCAGGTCCCAGAATTGACGTCAAACACCCGCACTGCAAACGCTTGGACACGCCTGCGTTCTTCCAAACACTCCCAGAAAACAGTCAGTTGCCACCCACAGACGCCCTCTCCCTGTCAATCTCCTTGCGATCGGCTGTGCGAATGGATTCTTCGTAAAATCCATCGCTCAGCAACGATCTGCTTTGCACCCGTACACACGCCTGCGCATTGCGGTGCATACGCATTACGCATGCGCAGTTCTGACCTGATCGCAGCGCAGCGAAAAAATCTAGCGTGCGATCAGGTCTGAATGACCCCATATGTGCATTGTTTTTGATGTCTATAAAGCGCCTTGAGTCCTGTTGGAGAAAGAGTGCTATATAAATAAAATAATAATAATTATTATTATTATTACTTTATAAAATGAACTAGATACATGATAGCTAGAATCAGATTGGATGATATGGACAATGTTTACACTTATCCTCTTTAGAAGGCTTTATATTTTTTAAACATTGTAGGTCACAGTGACTCTTGGTAGTGTAGACCAACTTCTAGATGTTGGCCACTTGCCCAGCTAAGTGGGTGGTCCCCATATGCATCTCATGTTGGTGCGCCCCCACACTTCTCACTTTCACGTCTCCCCTAGGATGAAGGCACAAAAAGTGAGCAAGTACTGTAATTCTAGGCTAGGTTTGAAATTTTGTTAAAGTGGATCTGTAATCTGTATACAACAGTGGCATCCACTTTGTAGATGGAAGTAATATCCATCATTATGTATTCTATTAATTCACTAGGGACCAGTACATCATATTTATGTGTACAGTAGGTGACAGGTCCACTTTAATAACAACATTAGCTAGTGAATCATCTACCTGTCGTGTGGTGTTCTGTCTTAATTCAATTAATTGATACATAAATACTGGGAATTAAATGATAACCCCTGTGGTTTACATGGCTCTCCTGTGGAGAACCACTTCAAGAACACTGTCATTAATAATATGAGTGGGAAATTACAATGCACAAGAATACGCCATCATTACATATAAACTTTTTGTTAAGCAAATATATACATATCTTTTTACAGGGGTCATTTGCTTAGCGATAACACACACACACTCCTGGGGGGAAATTTAGTAGCAATCGTTTTGGGGGCGAGTTTCCCTTGGTTTTTGATAATGACGCAAGTTTGAAAATCATTAATTTACTAAGAACCGATTCTCATGGAAATCGCATGTCAATCTCAACTTTACAGATGGCAAATCACAATTGGAACATAGTAACATAGTATTCGAGGTTGAAAAGAGGCAAAATGCCCATTTTGTTCAACCTGTATTTTGTATTAAGTTGAGTTGATTTTAATGTACCTGCTGAAGATATAACATACATCAAAATACCATTTGTACCAATGCAAATCACAAATTTACGAAGAATCGTTTTTGTGAAATTACACAAACTCACTCCAAAATCGCACTTCAATGCACCAAATCAATGCACTTGCTTTTAGCAAGCGTGTACACTGTGTAGCCTGTCCAAAGATCAGTGAGATCCATGCAGGCTTTTGTGTTGTGTAAAGAGTTAATGCTTGGAAAAAAATGATGTGGGGTCCCCCCAAAGGCCAAACCAACACCGGGCTCTGTGAGCTGAAGTAGAACTTTAATAAACACATTCACGTATACTCACCTTGTCCCTGGTGTTACTCAGTCCACTTGTCCAGTAGAATCCGCTACATGGGGGTAGGGTGAAATCCATATTCACCTACCCTTGCGCTGGTCAGTCCACTTGTCCATGTAGGCATCCCAGGGCTTTAAAAATAAAAAACTGAGATACCCAAAGCAGACGGTAGGCGGCTGTGGAGCGCACAAACTCGGACATCGAGTTACACTGACGCTCACACTGTGCCTGCCTCACAGTCCAATCATTTAGATTTAATCTATGACCATAGTACACACATACATCTGATTAATTATTTTATATTCCATAGACTCCAGCCGCTATCTTCCGGTATGACCGGAAGTGACGTTTTGCGTTCCACGTCTGGAAAGCATGAGCCGGCCCTGAGGGGCGGATCTGGTACCTAAACACTGTTAGGTCTCAGGTATATAGCAGGGGCCTGGGAGGCACAATCCTTAGTTCCGGTTCCATGCTATTTACCTCTGTTACCGCTGTGACTTTACTTACGCTGCTGCATTTGCTGTATACCTTGAAAAAGGTCTCGGATTGGGACCGAAACGTTGGTGAGCATCTCATACCCTTGGAACTGTCTGAATGGTATGTTTTTTCAAGTTATGCTGAGGGAGTGCTATAATTTCCACAAATGAGGAAAACACTGCACTATATATATATATATATATATATATATATATATATAGTATATCTCCCAAGGTCTGTACCATCACTAACATGTATGCACAGTGGGAGCTGTGGAGTATGCACAGTGGGTGGGGCTGGACGGGGAGTGGACAAAAAAGGGGGAAGAGCTGGTGGGTGGGATAGGGGAGAGCAACATGCAGATAGGGGGTGGGACAGGACAGACCTGGGGTGACATGGAGTGGAGCAGCAGAGAGAGGGGACAGGCGGAGCAGCAGGCAGAGGGGGATAGGTGGAGCAGCAGGCAGACAGGTGATCCGCGTTCCGGTACAAATATATATTTATACACACACAAAAAACCACACATTATTCTGGGACTATACTGACAGTCTGCAGATCTTAGGTCAGATAAGATGGTCACTAGACAAAGTCTCACCTGTGTAACTCATGTAGTTATTATAAGGGGTTCCAGTGTAAAACATTGGCCCACAGGTGTCATTCGTTGGGTCTGGATCACGGCACAACTTGTTTCTTGGTGTCGGCGCGGTGTCAGCGCACAGGTCCCCTGTCTCCATGGAAGGTTCAGTCTCACTGCAGGGATCATCACAAGATTCCCTCTCACTTACACCTTTAAATACATGGTAAAGTCCAAGGGCATGACCCACCTCATGAATCATGGTGTTGGTGTGGCCCGGCATTCCATAATAAGATGGGTTCAAGACTAATCCCCCTGTGAAGTACAATAGGCTGTTATAATAGTTGGTTCTCCCAAATTCACTAATTCTGTTACATAGTGTATTATTTTTACAAGCAGTTCTGCAATAAAAGATGTGACCTAGCTCTGGACAATTAAACGGATCAGGCACAATAGATTGCTGTTTATCTGCACAGCAAACACTTGCTGGGATCAGAATGCCTGTATGACCTTCAGAGCAGTCTGCTGGAAGAGAATAGGCACATTTATTCTTCTAATATGTCAATGCCCCTGCCTGTAGCAATATTACTATTATGCTTTTTTGTAAGTTTGACTATTGTCACAACACTTGTTATACCCAGGATATCTGAAGGTGGGGTCTACAAATGATTGATTTTAGAGCAATTGTCGCCAGCCCATGAAGGATGCATAATTAGAATGTAATGAGCTATAGTCTGCCCCGGGTGGTCCTCAGTTTGCCGGCGGCCGGGCTCCTGACGACCAGCATACCGGCGCTGGAATCCCGACCGCCGGCATACCGACAGCTTTTCTCCCTCTTGGGGGTCCACGACCCCCTGGAGGGAGAATAGGTAGCGTAGCGCGCCACCGTGCCCGCAGCGTGGCGAGCGCAGTGAGGGGCTCATTTGCGCTCACCCAGCTGTTGGTATGCCGGCGGTCGGGATTCCGGCGCCTGTATGCTGGCCGCCGGGAGCCCGACCGCCGGCATAACATACTACACCCATCTGCCCCAAACAAAGTGCAGTTTATGTAATACAGTAAGTCAGGCCTAATGATCACGGTAAGCCACTTACCAGATTTTCACTCTGATGCAATGATTGAGCACTCAGACCCAGATTTATCAAGCCTTGGAGAGTGATAAATAGCACGGTGATAAAATACCAACCAATAAACTACTGTCATTTTTCAAACACAGCCTGTGATATGGAAGTTAGGAGCTGATTGGCTGGTACTTTATCACTGTGCTATTTATCACTCTCCAAGGCTTGATAAATGGGGGCCTTAGACCCACAGACACCAACACACTTGGTAGGAAAATCTGCTGTCACTGGGCGTGTGCAGCAGCTCTATTCAGCTCTTTATACTGCATGTAATGGCCACTGGCTAGACTGTTGGCAAGGGGGGTTTCTGGGCAACTGGAAATCCCCCTGTGTTTGCCTATGTCTTCTATTGAGACGTCTCCTGTATGTCCCTCCTTCAAATCGGACAGAAATTCAAAGCTGCTTGCAAGTGGCATTGAATTTCCATCCACCTCTGAATCAGGCCCTTCGATTGGTAATAAATGTTCCCAAACATTTATAGGTTACAGCAACTGAAAAGTTCCTTCAAACTACAAATACAATTGCCAAAGAGAGGTTAAGTCAATAAAGTTTGACCTAGGCAGCGCAAATTGTAGATGATCTACCCCTACAGTGCATCTTACTTTGCTGGACATAAACTACTGTACAGTATGTCACATGATTTAATAGCTACTGCCTATTTGCTAAGCTTGCATGTACACAATCAAGTGATCTCTCTGACTGAACTGATTTTGTGACATCGTTGTGTTTGCCCAATCCTAGTCGTATTGAAATCGACAGACTCTATGGGCTATGGCAGTGTTTCCCAAACCCGGTCCTCAGGGCACCCTAACAGTCCAGGTTTTAAGAATATCCATGCTTGAGCACAGATGGTATTATAAATTTGCCTGAGGTACTACTCACCTATGCACAAGCATGGTTATACTTAAAACCTGGACTGTTAGGGTGCCTTGAGGACTGAGTTTGAGAACCTATGGGCAATGGTTATCTGCCTACCACACCAACAGTCTCCACCAATGCTGGAATTGAATTGCCTTCTTCCTGACTGACAAATGATCAGATCAGATCTCATACAATGGGGAGATGTATAAGACCATCTAAAAACGACAAATGGAGAAATTGCCCATAGCAACCAAGCAGAATCTAGCTTTCATTTATCAAGTGCATTCTATAAAAATGAGACCTAGAAGCTGTATTGGTTGCCATGGGGAAATTCTCCAACTGTCCTCTTTGGAAGGTTTGCTATATTCCCCTCTAAAATCTGGCCATACACATGTGCAACAAATGTAAGGAAAGCAGCAATAGAGTTACAGCTTGACCAAAATATATTACCGACTCTAACCTGTTGTGTACTTAGAAACATTTGTTAAATAACAAGGAACTGATGATGGAACCCGATTCAGACCAGATCGCTGCTGTGCGGTTTTGCATCAGTCTGCGATCAGATAGCCGCTGCCCATAGAGAGTGACCCCCCCCCCCTTCGTGCAAGTGTGCGAATACATGTGTACGCCGTGCGCAAATTCTACAGGACAGCGGACATCTGAAAATCCGTTCGCAACTCACTCACCATCAAATGATTTTTCCAGTCTGTGCGTAGCCCAGGACTTACTCCTACAGTGCGTTACAAACAGGCCGTTCGAGTCCAGAGCTGACATCACCCACCCACCCCGAAAACACTTGGGAACGACTGCATTTTTCTTTACATTCCCAGAAAATGGGCAGTTACAACTCCCCCAAACGCCAACTTCCTGTCAATCACCTTGCGAACACCCGTGCGATCGAAATTTGCGCACCATCCTGTTGCTGTTTGGCGATGCGCCTGTGCGTTGCGGTACATATGCACGCACGGTCATTCGATAATCAGCAGCTGTGCAATTTCGCACAACAGCGGTCAGGTCTGAATCGGGCCCGATGTCCCTTTAAATACAAAGAGTAGAAGTACAGTAGATGAACAATGCACGGTGAAGTTCTGCAAGGTTTAGACTTAATCTGTAACAAAAACAAACTACCAGCATCCATGGCAATACACTCCGAAACTGCAGCGCGCGACGGCATTAACCAATGTGCTAATAAAAATAGATAGGGACACAACGTATGACATTGAAGTTTCATGTGCTTAAACCTGATGGTCATTTAGTGCAATACAAAGCGACTTTTAACCACAATGAAATGCTTAATGTCTCGAGCATCCATCCCTCTTGATGTAATTAAATTGGCTCTACATTGTCCACTGATCTGGTCTTATTCCAGTAACTTCCCTTCCAGCTGTAATTACAGAAGAGCCTGTGTGTTTTTTTAGAAGTGTAAAATTAAATAGCATGTCTATAATTTAAATAAGAACATTTTCAGAAGTAGACTGAATAATACAGAAAAATAAATCACTAAGCACTTAGAAAACTATTACTTATTAAAGGATGAAATTTACCCAATACTTATAGAAACAATCGAGGTCATTTACAAAGCACAAAAAGGCTGAAGTAAAGTGCAAATTCCCCTTGTGGTGACGTTCTCGATTTTACACTGATGTACCTATGTTGCCATATCCATTTTTTACATCAATGACAGCGAGTCATTGATGGGAAAACGCTGATGGTTTAAAACATTCTATGTACATTCCTGTTGTCGGTCAACGGAAGCCAGTAAGCCATTCGGGAATGGGAATGACAGGGGCGGGGCTAAGCGCTGCAGACAAGAGGGAAACATTGGCTCATCTCCACCATCAATGGCAAAATCATCGACCATCGTGGCAAATCGTGAAAGGTTGCTAACCATTGATGGTCAATGGGCATCCTTACTCAGCGCTTACAAAGGAGTGCACTGGATCCACCAAATCCCCTGTGAGTAAGTACACTAGTTCGCGGAGCAGTGTAAAACTATTTTTAATCTGGTGGAGCCAGATTGCTTAAGGGTACAAAGCCAATTTTCCCCCACAAACACATTAGCTTTCCACCAGCTATGAGCAAGGGAAACTCATTTCTACTTTTAACTGGGGTGCACCTTGCACTTTGCAAGTGAACTGATAAAAAAAGGGTATTTAATAGATGTACTTTGTCCAATGTCATCAAAAAAATTATTTTGCACTTTGATTTGATGTTTACACTTTATCACATTATGCCTATTCTGATTTATACTTCCCTGTAAACCTTTTATTTTGCAGAGGCATAGGCAGGCAGTGTAGAATTGTTATGTACTGTATCTTGAAGAGTGGTGATAGGACCGTTTAGGTGCGCCTGTGCAAAACCAAAGCTATCTGAGGAGTGCATCCAGTGCTCATAGTAAATGAGGGGGTGATAATAAGGTTTGTGTTACTTTTCTACTGAAAAAGGAGGCACGAATTTGTACCAATTGCTGCATTATTCATATGCCTGGTATCTATAAGGTCACCAATGTTTCCGTAAGAGTCTAAAGACTCTCATGACATGAGAATATCAGATTAACACAGTGGTTTCCAAACTTTTTTGAATCACGGCGCCCTAGAATATCAGAATTTTTTTCACGGCACCCCTAGGCCAAAAAGTTCTTACTGAGAAATTTAGAAAGAAATATTACTTTAAGTAGATCGCGTTTATATGTCATCCTTAGGGTCAGTTGTGTGGTGAGGGACAAGATTTACTTCTGTTTGGCCACATATTTTATGACTGGCAGCCACCAGCACTGGTTTTGTCTATTATATTGACCATGGATAATTTGAATTGGTCCTGGACCACCAACCCAGGGCACCCCTGCAAGTGTCCCGAGGCACCCCAGGGAACCACGGCACACAGTTTGGGAACCTCTGGATTAACATGTTTACCTAACCTACTGTATGCAGCAGGTTATAGCATAGCTGTTTAATATTACTGGTACTGCAAATAAGCAAGAAGACCACCATAGTCCTACAAAATAAGTTGTGCTAAATTTTTATGCATAAAAGGAAAATGCAGCTGAGCAGAGTGACTGCCAAGCATCTAAAATTTCGGCATCACTTACCTTGAATACTGAGGGCATCCTTGTCCCATGGCCAGGTGGCGGCACCGGCTAGCTCCTCCCCTGCGGAACCAGCAAAGAAAATGTTCAGGAACAAGGTGTTGTTCAGCTGCAAGGCGTCCCTCAGTTCCTTTACACTCAAGTATGCCCTATTAGGGTGTAAAAAAACTGAATGATCATGATACGTGATAAAACTTTTCAGTAAATTTTTTTTTTTTATTCATTCTGCAATTAAATGATGTATGTATGTATGTATGAGGATCAGTCAGTATGGTCTTATATTGTAATTAGAAGCTTTACGAGAGATGCAGAACCATTACTACTGCATTGGATACAGCAGTGTTTACCAACCTCCGTCCTTAAGGTACACTAACAGTCCAGGTTTAATTGATATCCATGCTTGAGCACAGATGGTTAAAGCAAAATAACTGAGGTACTCATTAAGTAACCTGTGCAAAAGTATGGCTATTCTTGAAACCTGGACTGTTAGCAAGCCATGTGAATTGTAGTTGGGAACCCCTGGGATATAGGGCTTTATCCTGAGATGGATGCAGCCGCTGCGTTTGCATGCAGTGGACGTGTCCATTGGGTTTGCGTACATGCACTGGCAATAGTGCGCGTGAGCAACCTGTCATTATGCAATTGCATCCCAGAAGAATGCGACTGCATAGGTATTGACAGACGCGGGCGTCGGGGGAGCGGCACCACAGCGTTTAGTGGGCGTGGTCTGGACAATGCAGGTGTGTCCGGACCTTTTTCGGGGTGGCTGCATAACATCACACGCAGTCACTCCGGGGGAAAAAATGTCGCTGAACCGTCTGACAGTGCAGCGAGGCTGTGCAGGCAGGGGTCATCCTTAAATCCATGCGTTCACAATTAAATTGCGAACGCATTGTGGGGCGGCGCAACACACATGCTGGGCAGCCTTGCCCTGTGTTGGGCGGCCCCAGCATGTGAGTAGTTGGACATAGATCTTGCTGCGGTAGCAACATCTGAGTCCATCTCTGTATAACCCCCATGTCCTTCTTGGAAACAGCGAGCTGACTCTATGAGAAACAGAAAGCACCTCCATGATCAGTTATGCTTAAAAATGTTTAATTCAAAAGGTCTGTGACCCCTTACACATGAGGAAAATTATTTAGTAAAAAAGGCAGAATAGCACAGAAATACACTTCTTCATGATTCTCAGTTACTTTTAACCAATTAGCATAAACCCAAAAATTAATTACCTGTCTTCCCAGGTATACATAGCATTGGTGCATTATATACAGTGTGACAGTTATAGGTCCAAGAAAACAAAATTGTTGTCATTTATTTTCTTCTTCTTCTTCAATATTTATTGGTGACAACACTTACTAATACATTACAAATGGGGTGGTCTTCAGTATGCCGACTGACGGGATCCCGGCGCACAGTATACCGGCGCCGGAATCCCGACAGCCGGCATACCAACACTTATTCTCCCTCGTGGGGGTCCACGACCCCCTTGGAGGGAGAATAAAATAGCGTGCGCGCCACCATGCCCGTAGCGCGGCGAGCACAGCAAGCCCGCAAGTGGCTCATTTGCGCTCGCCACACTGTCGGTAAGCCGGCGGTCAGGCTCCCGGCGCCGGTATGCTGGTCGCCGGGAGACCGACCGCCAGCATACCATACTGAACCCTTACAAATGTAAGCTTTCACAAGCAAGGCCCTCTTCCCTCATGCGCTTTTCAGTCTCTTACTTATCCTATCTTCTTTTCACTACTCCCTTTGATAGCACCAAATCTCTGGGTTTTCTGCCACCCTGATACTTATTTCAGTGTCGTCTGCTGACTCAGCTACAGTATGTTTATATACCCTGTACTTGTCCTATATTGTCTTGAATTGTAAGTCACTGTTTTCTTTTTTTGCTTATTTGTTTATGTACTCTGTAATTGGGTGCTGCAGATCCCTTGCGGCGCCATATAAATAAAGTATAATAATAATAATAATAATAACTAAAGCAAACAAATACGAAAAGGCACCTGCAGCTTTGTCTACCCTTTCATCCTCATGTATAGCCCTGGGCTTTAGCAAACATTTCATCTCCTAAACCGGCACCATCTGCAAGATAGCACCACCTGACAGGGGTATTCTGTCACACGGTCGACAGTATCCATGTTGACATTCAAAATGTCAACACCACACTCAATCAGATGCTGTCTATCATTTTCTGGTTAGTATGGGCAACATCACCAATTCTCTGTTTTTGAAGCTTTAGTACATTTACCACTTAGAATGCTAACATGCTCAAACTGTTCACCATGTGACCACGTTGACATCCTCAGAATGTCGACATGATCACATGATCAACAGTTCCCATGTCGCCATATGAAATGGCGACATTCTGAGGATGCCGATGGTAAGGGTTAGATGCCACCAGAGGGGATTAGGGTTAGGTGGAGGGGGAAGATTACAGTTGGGCTGCAGATGGGGAGGTAAAGGTTATAATCAGGGGGGGAGGGGGTTAAAGATTAGGATTAGGGGCAGGAATAGTGGAAAAATACATACAAAAAACCAGCGGGACCCGGAAGCCACACTGGAGCCACTGGGAGAAGGTGAGAGAATCGACCAGGTCCTTTAGCCCATTGGATCTAAAGTCAACCAAGAGATCACTAATCCACCAGGGATGGTTTGTTGGCAGGTGATCATGTTAACACATCATCCGGGTACACATGATAAATGTTGGTATGGGCGCTGTCAACATGTTGCATGTAGATAGTGTGACCATGCCAACAGTCTGTCTACCTGATGTCTGTTGACATGATCACTGTCGACAAATTATACCACACCCCTGCCAGGCAATACCCTTGTATATCATACCATCTCATTTCCTCACTATTTCTCTCTCTTAATGGTAAATAAAACCCTGCGCGTCACAAGGGTGCTGCAATATTCTAGACACTCACCAACAGATGTCAAACATAAAATTAAATATAATTCAAAATGGAATATGCGCTCCCTATTGGAATCGGGAATTGCTAAAGCTGAAAAATGATATGTCCTTTATGTAGTCTTATCAAATTTTCCACTTTTCCAGAAATAAGTCTCTATTGTGTCTGTCGATTGGCCTCAAAGAGAAAATAAGACAAAAACACCTCTCATGGTGTACATCAGTGGGTTAAAGACAAATCGTAATAGATACTCCAATACGGTTTACTTTGTACCCTTTCTAGGCCTCCTATAGGCCAAGTGTTGCACGTGTGAACCAACAGTAGCAGTTGTCTTGATAATTCCTCCTCCTCAATATGCACCTGCAATTCTGTATCCAGACTCCAAACAAACTCCTGTGAATCCTGTCAAATTCTAACTCTACTATCATGATTTGTCTTTAACCCACTGATGCACACCATGAGAGGTGTTTTTGTCTTGTTTTCTTCTTGAGGCCAATCGACTGACACAATAGAGACTTATTTCTGGAAAAGTGGAAAATTTACATAAAGGACATATAATTTTTCAGCTTTAGTAATTCCCAATTCCAATAGGGAGCGCATATTCCAGTTCGATCTGTATTTAATTCTCTCTCTTAATGCCCGCTTGCACCTAACCCAGATCTTCACGGGTGTTTAACCCTAATCTTCACCTCTCTGTGGACAACACTATACTCTCCCCTGTTCTTTATGTTCACTGCCTGTATGTCATCCATCGACTTCTCCCTCTCTTTTACGCTCCACATCCAGTGCCTTTCCCAAGACTGTCGCTTCCACCTTTGAAATATTGCAAAATCTTTCTCATTATCTTATGCTTCAACTACTGCAACCTCCTTCACTGTGACCTCCTTCTCGCCTACCTCTCTGCACTTCAATGCATCCTCCATGGCACAGAAAGACTGATTTTACTCTCCCATCTGTTTCTGCTTCCCAGCTTGGCCAAGCCCCGCACTGGCTCATCCACAAAGTCCTAATCCAAGAACCTCCCCCACTCCTCACTGACCAATCTCCTAAAGTATGTCTTAGCACCCCGCTCCTCCCTCTCTGCTCTTGCAATGACTGGTGCTTCAAAAACCTACTGATTACCACATCCCATTCCTTCTTCCAAGACTTCTCCCATCCCACACCACATTCAATCAGACTCTTCACCAGCCTTCAATGGTTCAAATGCTCTTTAAAAACCCACAGGTTTATCAAAGATTACCAGTATTTATCCTAACTCCACTCCCACTGGTCCACCCTTATACACACACATTCTTACTGTCATCCCATCTTGTCTCCGTCTTGACCCATCCCATTAGATTGTAAATTCTTATGAGCAATACCCTTTTCCTTTTTGTTTCTTGTCTGCTCCAAACTTGTCTACCTGGGCAGTATTCTTTTGCATTCAGCATGTTCTTTAACTCTTTTCCCTTACTCCACTCCCAATGACCCTTCCTCCCTACACTCACACTACCACTCTGTGTCAACCCCAGTAGTTAACAGCTGGAGAAAAGTAACACATATCTGAGTTTGATGTTCTCCAGAAGAAGAACCAACATAAACAATAGGTCTATCAGTAGACAGAAGGGTTCTACTGTATGTTGTATGGTATTGATGTATGTTTGAGCCTAAAACATAATAGAAGCAACTTGTTTGAAAGTTATACTACTCATCAAATGTTGAGAAGCTGAGGAACAACTCGGGCACCCTAGACCATGTTTGATAGTATTGGTTTATATTAGACTGGTGCATATTACAGAGAGAATAGTAGAGACTAGATCAGTGAGCTAAGCACCCAGAATACAATCAGAGGAACAATTATTACAAATGGCAGGATCAATGAAATTTAGTAATTAAGCAGCATACTGTAGCTAACAGAATCACAGGGTCACAAATTATGGTCCAAGGAGACGGCAGACAAGGATAACAAAACAATCTGATTTCAGTGACGGCGACAGACAAAGATTAGTCAGAACAAGCAGAGGTCAGGGACTGCAGCAGGCAAAATAGTCAAAATATACAGGGTCAAACAATGGGCAGACTTAACAGATACAAAGCCCAATGCCTAAGTGGGCTGATGCTGTAACAGGCAATGAGTCACTGATGCACACAGCCTTATAAACCAGCAGTGACAAATCTCTGCAGTAGATCAATCAGCCCTCTCAGCACTGATAGTAATATTAAGCACTTGAGTAACACTGAAGTCAGCGGAATGTCATGGCAACCAATATAAACAGTTTAACATCCTGAGATGGATTGAGACGCCAGCCTGCCACTGTTTCTATCCCAACCTTTGTTCCCAATCCTGACAGAAGTCTAGATAGCATACTGTTACAGTAGCCTTGCTGAGATACTGTATAAAGAGAACATGAATTAAGACTTTGGTTGTATCATTTGTAATATACTGACATATATTAGAAAGTTGAGGAGCAGGAGATGGGGAAAAATGACTACTTGAACTTTTTGCATAGCTGGTTGTGGTATATCCAAGCTACAAATTTCTAACATTGTACACATACAAGATGATAATGAGAGAGCCGGTGAGTAGAGATACAGGGGTAAATTTATTAAGGTGGGAGGTTTTTTTTTACAACTGGTGATCAGGGGTGTATCTATGGGTCTGAGCGCCCCTGGCAAAGTAAGGAATTGGCGCCCCCCACCTCCCCCACCCAGGGACACAGAGGGGAGAGTTACAGATAGGCTGAGGTCAGGGACACTGACGGCCAATTACAGGGAGGGTTTGGGCAGGGACACTGAGGGGGAATTACAGGAGTGTGCGGGCAGAGACACAGAGGGGGAATTACGGGGAGGGTGCAGGCAGGGACACTGAGGAAGAATTACAGGAGGGTGTGGGCAGCGACATTGAGCGGGGAGTCACAGGGAGACGGAGGTCAGGGACACTAAGGGGGAATTACAGGGAGGATTTGGGTAGGGAAAATGAGAGGGAGGGGCTACAGGGAGGCTGAGGTCAGGGACACTTGAGGGGCAATTACAGGGAGGGTGCAGGAAGGGACACTGAGGGGGAGTCACAGGGAAACTGAGGTCAGTAACACTGAGGGAGAATTACAGGGAGACTGAGGGGGAATTACGAGGAGTGTGCAGGCAGGGACACTGAGGGGGAATTACGGTTAGGGTGCTGGCAGGGACACTGAGAGGGAATAACGGGGAGGGTGCGGGCAGGGATACTGAGGGGGAATTATGGGAAGGGTGCGGCCAGGGACACTGAGAGGGAATTACAGGAGTGTATGGGCAGGGTCACTGAGGGGGCAGTTACAGGGATGGTGCGGGCAGTGACACTAAGGGGGAATTACAAGGAGGGTGCAGACAGGGACACAGAGGGGATATATGCACACATACATACAGTTAAAAACCCCTCTCTAAGTGTGATTGCACTACATGTCCAAGCAAATCCAGTTGACAAGGTGTGCTGGGGATGTTCTCAGTGAGAACTACTATGTCATTCTACCCCCTGGCACGGGTGGCACTGCCGGGTGGCACCCCCCTCTTGGCCAGCGCCCCTGGCAAGTGCCATCCTGGCCAATAGGAAGATACACCCCTGCTGGTGATTTTGCTCATAGCAACCAACAGATTCTACTTAACATTTATCTAGCTGCTTCTAGAAGATTATATATAGAATCTGATTGGTTGCTATAGGCAACATCACCAGTTCTTAAAAAAACCTCCCACCTTAGTAAATTTACCACACAGATTTTAGTTTTTCTGTTTACCAAGCAGGGTGGTATTCCTGTACTGTTCTGCATGTGTGCATGAAAAATGCAAGTAGAATGAGACTATGGGGGTAATTCAGATCTGATCGTAGATGTGCTACATTTAGAACATCTACGATCAGCTACACAGACATGCGTGGGGACACCCAGCACAGGGCTAGTCCGCCCCGCATGTCAGGCCCTCCTCCTCCCCCGCAAGGGTGCGAATGCATCGCATGGCGGCGATGCTTTTGCACCCGAGTAGCTCCCTGCCTGCGCTGCCTAGCTGTGCTGGCAAACGGCTACCCGATGCCTCCCGGGTCACAGCGGTTGTGTGAGATATCACACAGCCGCCGTAGCCCGCCCCCCAATGGTCCGGACACGCCAGCGTTGCCCAGACCGCGCCCCACCAACGGCATTCTAACGCCATTGGCACGCCCCTTCCCGCCCCGCGACCGCCTCTGCCTGTCAATCAGGCAGAGGTGATTGCAGCCCTAAGGTGCTTTTAGCATCTCACTGGGCCACCCAGGGTGCACGTGCGCACTCCCCAAAGGGTTTCAGACTGGGATCGCTGACTTGTGCCCTATGCTTTGATAGGCGCAATAGATTACGGAAGGGACATATTAACATAAAAAGCTGAAGAACATTGCTTAAGAACCCCAAAAAGGTGGGAGGCCAGGGCCGTATTCCTTGGTGCCCTTCTCAGTGTTTGATGGTTTTCTTACGAACTTTCAAATCACATATTTAGAGTCTGATATATTGATGGAGGCAATATATAACTGGTGGATGAAAAAATATATCCTCAAACCCCACATTCAGGGCCTCTCCCATGTTTGTTGCTTCCACATCCATAATACACAATGAAACTGGAGGAAGGTTCAGAGGAAATTTAAGGAAAAATGAGTACACAGAAAGGGTAGTGGACAAGTGGAATAGCCTCACATCAGAGGTGGTAGAGGCTAAGACTGTAGAGCAATTTAAACATGCTTGGGATAGGCATAAGAATATCTTTACAAAGAACTAAGGATCAAATAGGGTTGAGGTTACCTAAAGGATAAAAAAAAGGGGCAGACTAGATGGGCCAAGTGGTTCTTATCTGCCGTCACATTCTATATGTCCAGTTACAGCCCAGGTACACTTCTTCAGTCATGTGATTGAAATGTGGCCTTAATTCATGTTTATACAAAATGCGGATGTTTTCACCAGACTGCGCATGTGCTGAGATCGCGCTGACCACGCGCCAAGGTACCTATGCATTTGTCCTCACACTGACATTTTATACACAGAGTGATTGGTAGGGAAGGACAGTTTGCGGGAGTTAACGTGGTAGTGGGTGTCTGAGGTGTGTATCTGCCTTCAGCTGCGATCATGTACATAGCGAAACATTGCGCCAGCGTCTCTAGTACCGCGGACTGTCTCAGTAGCCATAAGTCAGCCATAGGAGTCAATGTCACTGCGTTGGTGCTGTGTAAGTATGCAAGTGGGGAGCACTTGTGATGGCTCTGCTGGGTGTCTATTTTCTTTCATGGGTGGCAGCTTCATTTGCGATGAATAGCAGTTTCGTAACCTAGAAAAACGCAGCTGCATATGCATACAAACATGAATTAGGTCCTGTGTACGACACTGACGCCATATTTGTTTGGCTCTGGAGTATCCTCAGTGTGAGCACACACAAGCAAGGCTCTGCAAACAGGCATCAGCCTGGGTTGGGGATTTTGGTTTGCCACCAGTGGAATATGTTGTCACAAACCCTTTCCACCATGGTGATATGACTACACTCCTAAATAGCAAATATAGAGGAAATGTATCAAACCTTGGAGAGAGATAAAAGTACCAGCCAGTCAGCTTCTAAATGCCCCTTTACAGTCTGTGGGGCCTATTTACTAAGCCTTGGATGGAGATAAAGTACCAGCCAATCAGCTCCTAACTGCCATGTCACAGGCTGTGTTTGAAAAATGACAGATAAGAGCTGGTTGGCTAGTACTTTAATTCTGTCCACTTTATCTTCATCCAAGGCTTAGTAAATAGAACCCTGAGTTTGAAAAAGGACAGTTAGGAGCTGATTGGTTGGCACTTTCATCTCTCTCCAAGGTTTGATACATTTCTCCCCCATAATTCTCTGCTGCATCATGATGAAAACATGGTTACACTACGTATAATGTCATTCTGGGTACCTAATCTGGTTCATTTTAATACACTTTCAGAACATTATTCCTGGATAAGTAAGATTGTATGAGCACAGAAAGGTATTTGTCCCAGAGCTTGAGCCAAAGAAAAGCAACTAAATCCGATTTGTGTTTGCTGCTAGTGCATAATTGCATATAATTACTATTGTTTTACATAACTTTAGCTATTCATAGCAAGAAATAATAATATATTACACATTTTACTGGCACGTTGGCTAAAATTAGGGGTCGGAGTTCCTCATTTTATTTAATACTCTGCATTGTCCAACTCAGTACTGGCTCGTGGTCCTCATAGAATGAAGCCAGGTAGACAGGGGCTCCAGGAGGTCTGTTGTGGAGACGAGTGTTACAATTGTAGTGGTGTAGTATCAGGATTTGGTCAGATTTTCATTACTCACTTTATTTTACAAAATTCCTCTGGATTTTGGTTTTTGCCTCTTCCAGGGAACTAACACCACTGGGACGTAGCCCAAACCTTAATCTTACCACAACCAGCAGCAGACTTCCCGGAGCCACATTTGCCATTCTGGCAATCTGAGTACCAGCGCATATTTGTGAAATTACCAGGACTTTGGACATTCGCTGTAATATTGCAAAGACAGCTCTGAAACAAAGGAACATTTCATATTAGTATTGCTGTTCTTTAAATCAACTCTGCTGTCATTACTTCAGTTACAAGAACTTCATCACTGCTTGCAGTATCATTGGGATATTATTACTTTATTTCCGTAGGACTAGGAAATAGTGTTATTTTTAGGCATGTTCATAAAATATTGGAAGTTCTTTTCTTTTCAGCAGATTGGATAAATGTGAAAAAAAAGAAAAGGGTCAGAGTTCAGCTATTTAACCCTTAGCAGTGCACAAAGATCTGAGATTAACTACTGAACGACTGTTTCCATAATTTAGTGATCTGTTCAGTAGAAGTGCTTTTTCTGGACTGTGGTGCTATTAAAGAGCCACCTATGAACAAAGGGTCATTTGAAAACTAGAAAAAGTGTATGTTCCAATAGATTTTACAGCAAATTATTTTGTCAGGAATGTCCATTAATTACAGCTTTTCTTTCTTTTCTCATAAACTGCTGTTCATTGGAGCCTCATTAATAGGCCTGTTTATTAATTAGAGATAATCCCCATCTCTGGTGAGATTCTACCTATTTATCAAACCTTACTTGCCCATGCAAAGCCGATTTCCTACTACTGGCTACTAACGGGTGTGGTTCATCAAATCGACAGTGTCTAGGTCGACAATGTTTAGGTCGACCACTATAGGTCGACAGTCACTAGGTCGACATGGATGGAATGTCGACAGGGTTTCTAGGTCGACATGTGCTAGGTCAACAGGTCTAAAGGTCGACATGAGGATTTTTTTTTTTTTGTCGTTTTCTTCGTAGAGCGACGGGATCCCAAATTAGTGCACCGCGTCCCCTCGCATGGCTCGCTTCGCTTGCCATGGTTCGGGCATGGTGCCTTCGCTCCGCTACCGCTTCGCTCGGCACACTTTACCGTTCCAATCGTAGTCCACTTGGATCGTTAAGTATGAAAAAATAAAAAAAAAGAAAAAAATGTGAAAAACTCATGTCGACCTTTAGACCTGTCGACCTAGCACATGTCGACCTAGAAACCCTGTCGACCTTCCATCCATGTCGACCTTGTTTAGGTCGACCACTATAGGTCGACAGTCACTTTGTCGACCTAGACACTGTCGATCTTCAGACCGGATCCCCTACTGACATCTCGGGATGGTAATAGCAGGAGTGAACGATGGGAAAAAAGATTTATTATTTAAATCAAGGATTCTTCCCAATTGGAAACAATTAATATATATTTTTTAATATATATTTTTGCAATTATTTATTTTGTTGTAAATATTTCTTTTTAAGTGGATCTAGACTGGAAGACAAGTCAGGGCGCCCAGTTCCACTGCGCAAACAGGGTCATTCTCAGGATTAACCATGCACTAACTGGACTCTTAATGCTGCCAGCTAGTATCAGCCAGTCTCGCCAGTCTCAAGACAATGGGGTGAATCAACCTACAGCTTCAGGCCTCAATGTAAAATTAGACTCATCATCATTACATCATGGCCACACAGTCAGTCATAAATCTAAGTATTAAAATTGTATTTCTATTTTTCTTCCCAAAAATTCTGCAATTTTCCTAATTTTAAGGAATTTAGGGATACAGTGATAAAGTAGGGGATGTACAAACCCACGTGGCTCTGGCAACACGCACACAGCACTGGTCACAGCTCCTCCCCTTCTCAGTATAGGTCCTTGAACATGTTCTGCCCCAGGCACATGTGGCTCTTAATCCAGCAATGGCTGTAATAGTGCTATTACACTGTTATACACAAAGGAAACCAGGTCCGTTTCTAGGGGCGGGCAAACCGTGCAGTTGCATGGGACACTCTGACTCCTGCTGCCACTGGCCACTGGAGAGAAGGAACTGGGACACAGCACGGTAACTTTGGGCTCGGGCAGTCCTGACTCTTCCAGTCATCTTAGACGCCAGCCAGGCTGTGACTTATTGGCAACATAATGGAGTGATATTACAGGTCACATAGCCACACGCCATTTGGTCCGCACAGTGCAACCTGTGCATCACTGAGCTGTGTTTTTTTTTTATGTGAGAGTCAATAGACTTGAATCAATTCTGAGAGAGTTGTACAGATGTGACCTTACACATATTTGCTGAAAAGGGCTGCATGGCGTGGTGTTGCCGCGATCATGACATTTCAGTCCTTTGTTCTGCTAAAATTTGCAGGTGCATGCCAATGCACCCGCACGACCAAATGGCGCCAAGGAAACTACCCTAAACCGTGAGTAACGGAGCATATCTGCCTACTACTCGTGTACATAGACTGCTGCAGAGTTCCCATCTGTATGAGGGGCAGCAGGAGCGTCTTAGTCCCGCTGCCTGCGTGCGCACACCGGTTCTATGCATTCGTTCGTGCGAATGCTACGTTGTGCCAGGAATCTTTTCCTGAGATACATCCCAGGCAAAGATGTATTAGAACACATCTGCACGTATAGGTTCCAGGAGAACGGCTTCAGCAGTGACCTTACGTTTACTGATTATTTATGGGCAATGGATAATGAAAGTCTGACAGTGAATTAAGGAAAATAGATGTATTGCTGCGGATATTTTTGTTATTGTTATTGCCAAAATATGGATTTGAAGATTATAATAAAAGTTAGGCACATTTACCTATTTATTTTACATTTATGGCATCGTCAGGTAACTAGGAATTAGAGTTAAGGTGGCCATACATTAGGACCACCAGCGTCCTTACGATTTCCCCCACAGCTCTCCCGCCACCTCCTAGGCAGCTCCAGAAGTACGATAGATCATTAGGTCAGGAAAAGTACCTAACGATCTATTATACGTCCTGTGAATCACCGCTACCCAGATCGCTTGATCCTATGTGCAGCACCTAAGATCAGAGGATCAAGCAAACTATGTGCACTTTCACTAACAAAATATCGGTCCGATATATCGATATCGTGCATGTCGGCCCGAGGATCTTTCTGGGGTGTAGGGGGCTTTACAATATTGATCATTTATTTTGATTGTGTTTTTTATTGTATTTAATTTCAGTTCTTTCAATTTCTTGCAAATGGCACATTGGGCACAGGAGTAAAACATAAAAGCAAAGAGAAACATTGATTTACATGTGATTAGTGCTAATAACTAACTGAAATTATTGATTTAATTAATACAATTCATGGTATAGTAATATGCTCCTACATTTGAACCTGCTCCTGGTAAATACACGGTATAGTAAGGAACATGCGTCCTTACAGCCAGTGGGAAATGCAGGCAGAGTGAGGCTGATTATGAGACAAACAGCCTTTGTGATGTCACAGCAACAATCAGCCTTTGTGATGTCACAGCAGTAGCGTATGAGACACAAGTCCCTGCTTGGTATAGGCCATTGAGTTATTAGCTGAGCTTACGTTAAGTTGTTTGTTGCTTTAACTCTACTTTTTTTGCTGATACGGAATATAAGGTAAGATTTTAACCTAAATATTACATGACAATAATACATTATCTGCAAATGGCAGTATTGGTATTGCTTATAGACTATCTGGGTTGTTATTAATATTTTATATGTTTTTGTACCTTGTGGCTTTTAATCTACAAATGTAAAGCACTGTCAGGCCTATTGGGACAAGAATGATATTTAAATAAAATGATTGTTTAATCTATTCTTTATGACCAGACGGACGTCTGTTACTAGTATCAACAATACGAAGTCTTGCAAGACTTTTTAACTTTTTTCACTCAGATGTGATATATGTTGTGTGTTGTTGCACTCTGATTTCTTTAAAATATACCATTACAAGTTATAGTTTAATGACATAACAAACTACATAAAAGCCCCCAAGAAAGAGTATTCTTCTTCTCTGATCTTGTATATATGGCCTTGTAGCAGAGAACATATGAATCCCGTCATTTTTTACTCTTGCTAGTGAGAGTCCATCTCCATTTATCTGCAGCTACATTATAGCTGTCATTTTAAAAGGAGATTATTCAGGATAACGTCTCCCATCTAATGCAATAACTGGTTACATTATACTTATTATATGAAGATTGGTTACAAAAAAGTAATATCCTCTGTATTATATTAATGTGTTATCCTCTGTTTCAGATAAAGACAATGTTCTTGAGAATATTGGTCATCCTTTTGCTGGCGTATGAGGTCGTAGCTAAGCCAATAACATCAGGCAACTTCTCCCAAGAGTCCACATCAGACAGCGGCATCCAGGAGGAAAACAACCTGGTGGACAGAAGAGAACGCACCCACGGACATCACCACCGCTCTCTTTTAAAGGACGCCGTTGACTGGCTATCAAAGTGGCTGACCATCTTTGGAGTCTTCTTGCTGCTGTGCATAATCATCATCATATACTGTGCATGCAAGGACTACGAGAAACACGGAGACGAGTACAATGAGCGACTGAAGGCTGTAATTGTAAGGCGCTTCTAGAGCTGGACCGACCTCTGCGTGTGACCCTAACTATGCTACAGAATGCCGCCTGTACCCCAACAAGTACATGGCAGGCACAAGTCTATACTGCAACAGAGTGGGTGCTGTTATCCTGTAGCATTAGGGCCCACCAGTATCAGAGAAGCCTTGACGTGGCCTGGTGGCTTAACCATATATTTGCATAACCATATGTTTGCAAATATATGCAACTAATATCTCTGAATTTTCTATTATCATGTAGTGCTGAAGTGCTAATACTTTTTGGTGTGCTGGGCGTAATTTTTTCTTTTTTTCTTACTTAGGATAACACTTCCCTTTAAAGAGTAACATTAAATTAATTGAGCAGCTACCATTTGCTACCATTTTACACTGATACTTTCTGACGAACGGGCTGCGACCCTGAAACGTTACTGATTTTGATACCACTGCACTAAAATACTTTTATGCATCGTGAAAAAGTCTCCCAGTGCCACCTGTCTCAAAGCTGTCTATTGGAGGAATCGTTCCTACATAGGAGGACACGGTAGCAGGTTATGTGCCGTTGGGGAACGGAAAGAGTGCTGGATTATTTCGGTATATATATATATATATATATATATATATACCAAAATAATATATATAATTAATAAAATATATATATATATATATAAATAATATATATATATATTCGGTATATATATTCGGTATATATATACATATATATATATATACATATATATATATTTCGGTATACATATATATATATATATATATATATATATATATATATATATATAAACCTGTACATGTAAGTCCAAGAGGATTTGTACATTTACTTAGGCAATATCATGGTGCATGGTAAGTACAATCATACAGAGTCCATACCATAACAATTTTAGCCAGGAAGCACAAAAAATGTATTTAGGGAGACGGTATGGCTGATAGTGTAGAGGTTGTACACACCCAAGTGGCCTTGACCACACCCACATAGCACTGCTCACAGCTCCTCCCCTTCTCAGTATAGGTCCTTAAACATGTTCCACCCCAGGCCCATGTGGCACTTAATCCGGCCCTGTTCCTGCTGTATTTTAAGGTAATTCATAATAATAGTAGAATTTGTATAGCTGCTATAAGCGCCAATAGAAAAGCATCTCTATTGTTACTTTTTAGTACAAAAACACAATAAAGTCTTAAAGAGGTGATAGGAAAAGGGGATGTTTGGACTGACTTGCGTCATGTTTGTGATTTTTATTCTTTTAATTACATTGGTTTTCCATGTATATACTGTACATGCGCTCTTCTGTATGTCACAAGGCTGGCACCAGTGTTGCCCACTGACCAATGAAATCTATGCTATAATTATTTGCTAGGACACTGGAGGTTCCTGCTTTGTGTAAGAGTTGAGTTATGTGGATCAAATCTAGGATGTGTAGATTATGCAGTGCTTTACATTGAGTATTTAATAATATTACCCACAACATTCCCTTTCCCAGTCGAGATTACAATCTACGTATCCTACCACAAACAAAAGCAATTAACCATCTATTATGACTTTAGCCGGGTACACTACACACTGGTTGATATATTATTCAATCAGTTGATGAATGATATATATCACTAACAGATCAGTGGTACAAATGATATATCTGTGAATCATATATTTCACTGATATATTGTGTCGACCCTCTAGCACAGCTGATGCCGATATATCATGTAGACATATTAGCGGAAGATTGATAAGTGTGTATGCAGAAGATCATTGTAAACCCAGGGATATGGGAGGAAACCCATGCAAACATAGAGGTGACATACAAACTCCACACAGATATAATCCTTGTCGGAATATAACCAACAACCCAGCGCCGTGAGCTGACCGTGCTAACCAGTGTGCCACAATGATATCCCCCTTGTGAGCAGCATAACAATTACAATCTATATGTATTTTATTGACAAAATAGACCATAGACCAGAGGTTCTCAACGCGGCCCTCATGCACCCCAAAGGTCCAGGTTTTAGGTATATATATGGCCCAGCACAGATGGATAAATGAAATTGACTGAGGTGCTAATTAAGTCACCTGTGGCCAAGCATGGATAAACTTAAAACCTGGTCCGTTGGGGTGCCTTGAGGGCCGCGTTTGAGAACATCTGTCATAGACAATAAATTAACTGAAGATCAAAGTGTGTAGACTCATTGTTATTCAGAACCTGTTGAAGTCACTGCAATTGGCTAGAACGCTATTGCTGACTTGATTAATATATTTCTTGGTTCAGCTGAATTAATAAATGCCTGAAATTTAATAAATGGGAAAAAAAGTCAGTAAAATACCATCTGGCATGAAAAAAACCGCGTCAGCATATTTGTCATATATATATTCATTTCATGCAAGATTGAGGTTCACTTATAAACTATGTGCAAATTAGCAATTCAAATTGTTTGTTTATATCTCTTTTTATACCTATATGTTTATCTTGATTTGTATGACATGGAAAAATGTTGAAACGGCTTCCGTAACGAAACATATGAATTAGTAACTTTCCAGCGAAACTTGCAATATACATATAAGACCCCCATATATCTGCGGTCACATTTTCCCGCAGATTGGCGGCCAGCGATGATCGGAGATCCATCAGGGAATAGTAAAAAAAATGTCTGATTTGTCGATCCCGGGGATTTTTAAACATGTTTAATATTCCCGATTCCCCGACACGGCTGTCAGGAGATTGAGACACTGCAGGAATGTATTGCTGAAATATGGAGGCCAATACAGAAAGACATTCTGAAACATTTGTAACATCTGTAGTGAAATAAGTTCAGCGAAGAAAAAGGGAGGAACAGGTTATTACAGTCTACTATCTAGACAGGGGTGGTTTAAGAGAGGATGGAGCTTGTGCCAAGACTGGGCCCCCTCCTGTCTGCGGCGCAGTAAGCTATGGCATTTGTGTCGCAGTGCCAATTTACTAGTGACGTCTGCTGCTGCACTGATGTGGAACTTTGGAGAGGAAAGTATTAAACTGGGTTGGGTATGAAATTCTGGCTGTCGGGATGCCGGCAATCAGGAGACCAGCAGCAGCACCCTGACAGTCGAAATCCAGACAAAGGGCAGTAAGTAGTTCTGACCCTCCCTCTATCCTACCATAACCCTCCCTTTTAGGTGCCTAACCATGTCACCCCCACCCCTTCCCCGCAGCCTAACCCTAATGGTGCCTAACCCTCCCTCCCCATACCCCAAACCTTAAACCCTCCCTCCCGCACCCTAAACCTAAGTCACTCGGGGGTCGCCTAAACCTAGCCCACCCTTCTCTGGCACAATACTTACCAACTCGCTGTGTAGACGATTGGGATCCCAACGGTCAGGATGCCGGCATCAGGGTCCTGTCCCGTTTCAGGATTCTGGCAAAAGCATTCTGTCATGTGTCAGGATTTTGGCACCTGTATCTCGTGCGCCGGAATCCCAACCTTCGGGATTGTAACTGCATCCCTATTAAACTAACATGGATGCAGGGTGTGCAGTGAGCCCCCCACCCAAGGGGGAGCCTGCACCCATTATATATATAAAATAAATATATAAATATATATATATATATATATATCTATATACACATATATGGGAAGCATGTTACTTTTGCATGTTACTTTTGCTATTCATATGAAAGGTGCTATTTATGCAGTATGTTCTACAGACACACATGAGATTTGGGTATTTTAAGTCTATTGTAGAAAGATCATGAAACCATACAGAATTTCATATACTATCAGAAATCAATGTAGTAAAATTAAAATACTGTACATACTTGCCTACTCTCTAGGACTGTCTGGGGGATTCTATAAAAAAAAAATCCAAGAGGGCAGACAACCCTGCAATCTTGCATTTGAGTGAAGTGGGTGGGGCAGGGCCGTGATAGCGTGATCAGCTGTGAGTTGTTTAAAGATTGAACACCCCCCTCCCTCCCCTGTGGTACACTGCCACATATCATAGCATTACAACATAGGGGCATATCCACGAATTCATGGCACCGTGCACTTTATATTGCAAAGTCCTAAGATCTCCCAGAGACCATCTTACAAAAGTAGGCAATTACGGTCTAACAGTATGTCTTATTTATCTTTTGTAAGGGCTCTAGAGGCTACAGGGGATGAGACAGTCACCCTTTTAGCCTGTTTAGAGAAGTTATAGCATCGTAATAACTAAGGTGGCGATTCAGATGTTTTTTTGGGTGTGCAAAGTAATAGACGCCCATCAGAGCAATTCAGTTGTTGCTTTGATCATTAGGCTATCACTTCCTAAATGCCCAATAGCACCGGGTTTAGCTGTGTAAAGCAGATAAACCCAACTAAAATAGTGCTTTCAACACAAGAAGTCTGTTTGGGCACCCAAACAGGGCACATTTCTGCTTGCCACTTCAGGAGGCCATGAGCAGAAACGTTGGCACCAGCAGTGATCACACCCAAAAGGCAGAACAATTGAATTGCTGCCAATGGGCGCCATTTAGTGGCAAGCACCTAATAAACAACTGAATGTCCCCCTTAGAGTCAGTTGTGTACTTGTAATGAGTGAAAGGTGTGCAGCACATAGACCCCTGAGTTAGAGGAGTACTGGTCACACTCCTTGCACCCAGCACATACTACTCCACTATGAGATAGCAGGGACTCTGCCAGAGTCTTCTGGGTATGCAGTATGCACCATCTTTCCTATCATTCTATTAAACTGTGCTAGCCATACATTACAACTTTTATTCTATTTTTCAATCCAGATTTCCACTCTAAGTCATGAAATTCTGGAGTCCCTGAGTTTCTTAAGGTCTTCCAGTTCCACATGATCAAATCCTAATAGTTTTCACTTGACTAACCCTATGCTTCCCTTGTCCTGCAACATCGAAGAGACAGTTGTTCAATAACTACCAAAATACTCCAATGCATGTATTGATCAGACCTAGGTGTATTAGCGGAACTTGTGTTAACGTGTTCACCACACATTGCGCAACTGACTGAATCCGGAACACGGTGGCTTTACTTTTGCTGTATAAAAAGTCACTAAAGTTACCTGTGTTTATCTCAGCCTGTAATCCATCAGATGCCCCACTTTATGTTTTTACACATTACCATTACCACCGAGCCTCACAATCTGAGCCTCCACTTTGTCTTGTCTATATAATATTAATAAATGTATAATATGAATACATGTGTAATATCAATTATGAAAAATAATCATTTATTTATTGAAAAGGTCCTATGATGATGATGAATAAACAATGGGCAACCATGGCCCTCATTCCGAGTTGATCGGTCGCAAGGCGAATTTAGCAGAGTTACACACGCTAAGCCGCCGCCTACTGGGAGTGAATCTTAGCTTCTTAAAATTGCGACCGATGTATTCGCAATATTGCGATTACTAACTACTTAGCAGTTTCAGAGTAGCTCCAGACTTACTCTGCCTGTGCGATCATTTCAGTGCTTGTCGTTCCTGGTTGACGTCACAAACACACCCAGCGTTCGCCCAGGCACTCCCACCATTTCCCCGGCCACTCCTGCGTTTTTTCCGGAAACGGTAGCGTTTTCAGCCACACGCCCCTGAAACGCCGTGTTTCCGCCCAGTAACACCCATTTCCTGTCAATCACATTACGATCGCCGGAGCGAAGAAAAAGCCGTGAGTAAAAATACTTTCTTCATAGTAAAGTTACTTGGCGCAGTCGCAGTGCGAACATTGCGCATGCGTACTAAGCGGATTTTCACTGCGATGCGATGAAAAATACCGAGCGAACAACTCGGAATGAGGGCCCATGTTTTTACCACTCTAGGACAGGCAATATGTAACATTCCCCCAAACCCAGGACTTTCCCTTTGTCACAAATACATTAAGAAGAGAGATTTCAGGTCACCTGTATGGCAATAAAAAAAAGTTTAAAAGCATTAAATAAAAGCGTAATACCATATAGCAACTTGTTATCTATGCCTCACACCTTCTCCTTACTGTAGCCAAGCAAGCAGCATGGCAGCTCTCACCAGGGCCGGTTCCAGGGCTTCTGGCGCCCCGGGCGGCATTGGGGTGTGTGGCTTCATACAGGGGGCGTGGTCATTTACGCCCCCTGTACAGACTGGAATGATGCGCGGTGCGCGATGACGTCATCGCGCACCGCACATCAAAGGTCCTTTCAACGAAGAGAAACTAGACGTGTAGCGTCTAGTTCCCTTCGCGGAGAGGACCTTGGCCGTGCGGTGCGCGATGACGTCATCGCGCACTGCACAGTAAAGGACCTCTCCACGAAGGGAAACTAGACGCGTACGCGTCTAGTTTCCCTTCCCAGCGGCAGCAGGGCGACAGCGGGGGCCGGGGGGCACACACTGCAGCAGCGGATCTTGCCCTGGTGCGGCGCCCTCCGGAAGGCGCCCTGCGCCCTCCGGAAGGCGGCGCCCCGGGCAAAAGTACTGCTTGCCCGTGGCAAGATCCGCTACTGGCTCTCACTCAAAGTAAAGGGGTGGTCTTCAGTATGCCGACTGTCGGGATCCCGGCGCACAGTATACCGGCCCGGAATCCCGACAGCCGGCATACCGAAAATTTTTCTCCCTCGTGGGGGTCCACGACCCCCCTGGAGGGAGAATATAATAGTGTGTCGCGCATAGCGCGCCACCGTGCCCGCAGCGTGGCGAGTGCAGCGAGCCCGCAAGGGGCTCATTTGCGCTCGCCACGCTGTCGGTATGCCGGCGGTCGGGGTTCCCGGCGCCGGTATGCTGGTTGCCGGGAGCCTGGCCGCCGCCGGCATACCATACTACACCCAAGTAAAGAGTACATGTTATGTTTCATGTAATGGATTTTTTACTTAATGCTCCGTGCCCTAGGTATGCCCCAAAAGAATAGATTGCCCTTATGTTCCCTCCATGTGACGAGACTATGATATGTCCCTAAGTGATATATCAAATGTAGAACATCCCTGCAAATAGTGACTAATGGGGCAGATGCATTAACCAGGAGAAGGGATAAAGAAGTGATAAAGCAGTGATAAGTGCAAGGTGATAATGCACCAGCCAATCATTACGGATTTGAAAAATGACAGTTAGGAGCTGACTGGCTGGTGCGTTATCACCTTGCACTTATCACTGCTTTATCACTTCTCCAGGCTTAATACACCTGCTGCCATGTTCCTTATATCTCCTCCAAGGCAGTGAAGCTACTGTGTGACATAGGAGAAAGCTCATCTCCATAAGTGACTATAACATCTACATTTGTAACAGGTAACTATCTCATGCTCTCTCCAGGGTGGAGGGGGTCATCCAAGTGCTCTCTTCATTTCATAGTATACTATACTGAATGCCCTTTAGCTTAAATATGACAGGTCCTCTTAAAAAACAATAATGGGGCAGATGTATTAACCTGGAGAAGGCATAAGGAAGTAATAAACCAGTCATATGTGCAAGGTGATAAAGGCACCATCCAATCAGATCCTAACTGTTAATTTACATAATGGAGCTGATTGGCTGGTTCCTTTATCACCTTGCACATATCACTGGTTTATCACTTCCTTATGCCTTCTCCAGGTTAATACATCTGCCCCAATGTCTGAGAAAATTAGGTTCACTGTGCAGAATGGGTTATGTTAAAATGTATAATGAACTAGGTTGGTAAATAAAGTGAAAAATAAAGCCACTGACACAGAGGCCATTGTAATGATAAGTCCTTACCTTCCTTGTGCATCAGGATCAAAGCAGGTCTTTGAACTATATCCGGTTTCTTTGCTTGGGCAACAGTCTCCATCATCGTAGTCATCCCGTGCTGTGTTGCATTCAAGGTGGCATACCCCATCACCTTTCTTCCTGGAACTACAAGGCCTGAAGAAACCACAGTCTCCACCATCATAGCCAGTAAGGGGGTGTTTACACTCAGGGTCACATTGGTCATTACCGACTCTCCCTGGCTCACAGCCAGGCAACACTACTCGATTCCGCAGGCTGGAATTATTAATCTCTACTACATTAAGTTGCCAATGAATGCCATGTGGACTGTAGGCATTGGACAAAGCCTGATGCTGCCTTTGAATCTGTTGGGAACTAACCAATGGTCTGGATCCATCATCTTCACACAAATTTATGACCCGGTAATGGATCTCATTTTCCCATTTAACCCCAGGGCGGCTATACTCAGCAGTCACATCTGGCAAATCGCAAAGAGTTCTCCCACAAGGAGGTAGTAAAATAGAAGAGATTATGTCTTTTTGTGGTATGAGCCCTGTAAATACTTCTGGATATCCACCATCTTTATATGGACTCCACATATTACTGGACATTAAGGAGAGGCTCTGCAGTAGTGGTGACATTTGGGACCTTTGAGAAGAGTCTCTTAAGGCTTTCATTCTTAAATAATGCTGAGTTCTAATTTCTGGCCAAAGGCTTAGAGAGTATAGGTGACCACGATAGTGATTACCAGTGTCTGAGTTGTCTCCTCCGAGCATGAGAGATCTACATAAGGAGATATAAGGGCTATGGAGTGGACCCAATTGACCTTTTGCTCTAGAAACCTGCACCCCATCCACATAGAGTAAAATTTGTTGCCCATCATAGCTGGCAGCAAGATGAGTCCAGGTACCAGGTTTGTAGCGATGTGGAGACAGCAAGGTGGTGGCACTTTGAGAGCGGTCAGTCCGGAGTGAGAAGTAGAAACGTGCATCTCTCTTAGCTCCAAGGACAGCTGGACGTATCCCAATAGACCAACCACGGTCACTCACAACGTGTGAGCAGTTATCAAACATGCCTAGTAGAAGACACAAAGAGGTAAGATGATAACGAGATCATGAAGATAATTTTATGGGTTAAATTTGTTATTAATGTTCACAATGAAGGAAAATCACCTTCATTTCTAGCCATCTAAAAGCCAAAGAGATATGGCAGTTTAATAAAGCCAATTTGACTATTATCCCAATGACTGCAGAAAAAGATCTCTTCACAGTGAATTGCAATTATCACGTACTTGCAGGTAGGCTCCAGGATACATACTGTCATTAGGTTCTCAAGGACCTAATCAACAAATTCTAAAAGGTGTATTTCTCGCGTTATAAAAATAAAAGATATTGCAACCTGCTGATTTTGATAAACATTTTCCTAGCTTGTCAACACAGCATGACAATTTACATTTTGTAGAGCATTTTTGATCAATTTCACACTGCCATTCTAGGCAATTTAGGTACCTATATAGGTGTTCACAATTTTAGCACATACATGTAACCTGCAATTCACAAGGTAAATAGAATAACAGCAGTTAGAAAATATGAGGTTAAAGGAAAGACTTTGGGATAAAAATAATTGAATTCTCCTAAAAGGAAAACATAAATGGGATGTTTCTCTGCATCAATTTTGTATCAATTTAGGTTACTTTACTGCTATAATTTTATATCATCATTTAGGTATAGCACTTGTTATCTATGATTGCGCTACTTTATACAGATGTCGCACTGTGATGATGGCATATAATATAATACATTTTTATGTAAATTTGTGCCCAGAATTCACCAGGTGGCTGGTGACTGAGGTGTTATAAAAGGGAGTGTTATAGAGATGGTGCAGTGTGTGTTTGAATGTATATAAAGGACAGACATAAACTTGTATACACACACACACACAAACACACACACACACACACACACACACTGATGATCATCCTGTCATAGTTATTATGGTTAACAAATAGAAGACAGCAGCTGAATGCGGCTTTATTTTTTACACGTGGTGTTTTCAGTAAAACTATATTCTTCATAGTGGACTATTTCTTTGAATATTTTTTATGGCTCAAACTGGGTACACACTTGTTCAATCCCTGGTTGATTGGGTAAGCAATCCAGACCAGCCTGGCTGTGTGTGCATCCAGCAGTGACCCCATGTGACCTCCTGTTAGGTGGTGCAGCAGTGTGGGAGGGGAAAGGGTAACAGCTCCTTTGTGGCAGTGACATGTAGTGAGATGAATGTCTGGGATGCACACATGGGGATGGGCCTGAATAGAGGGAGCCTGTCTCTCCCCCTACTAACTGTAACTCTCCCCTCACTACACTGAGCTACAGTGTCCATTGAGTATCCTACCTGCATCCCTGTGTTTTCTCTTGCTGCTGACTGAGCTCTGGCTACAGTGCACTTCCTAGTCACATGACACATGTATCACTTTTCAAGGCTTAGTACATCTGGTCCCATATGGCTGTCAGAATGCTAATTGGTGAATGGCTTGAGCTATTCACCAATCACAGTGCAGCATTCTCTACATGCTTCCAAGCCTGTAGCCAGTGAATGGCTGTCAGCATGCTGATTGGTGGTTAGCTGGAGCAGAAGTGTCCAATCCAGAATCAGGCCCTTAGTGTATTTCCAGTGTAAAATAGTATTTTAATGGTATTTTAAAGCAAACAAACAAGTTAAATTAATTGTTTTTGTTTTCATCATTAAAAATTAAATAAAATAAAAAAAATAGAATATAGATAAAAAGGCCCTGTAACTCACAGCAACCAATATTATAAATGGATTTTTTTTATTAGCAGTTTATAAATTGAATGGACTCTGGCTGCCCTGAGTTATACCACAGCCTTATTTTCAGTTACCTGATCGCTACTGTTCATAAATTCCCCACATTGCTCTTAACATTCTTTAATGTAATGCTTCTGCATTGGGAGAATATTTGCATTTTTTTCTGGCATGTAACTTTGTTCTTAACTGTAAGGAAGAGCAGTAGAACGCGCCACTAATCTTAAAAGATACGAAAATCCTAAACCCTATCATAATGTAGAAATTATTCAAATTAATGAGGCTAATGAGGTTAATATATGCAGTAGCTAACGGAAATGAATGTCAACTTTTTTGCTAAACCAATTAGTTCTCCAGCTATTCCTGCTGGGTCTTTGAACTGGATAATGTAGAAGGTGTGATACTGTGGGGGGTGTGGGCTGTGGGGTCATCTCACCACCGACTGACTGAAGGTAAGGGATTTCCGTGGCCACCAGAAAGCCATGTAAAGTCATGCAGCCATTGTAGCTACAAGAGACAACTGCAGTTTTTATGACGGTACTCATGGTACATGGCACCAGCACCTTTTTTGGACATAATTTTCAAGTTTTATAATATGGAAACAGAAACGGCTCAAGATCCAGTCAACCTCGAAGCGCCAAGACTTAGAGGATGCACCATGTACCACGGGTCTACTACGTTATGCCGGCTGTCGGGATCCCGGTGCCCAGCATACCGGTGCCGGGATCCCAATTGCTGATACGCTCCCTGCGGGCTCGCTGCAATCGCCATGCTGCGGGCACAGTGTTTATTCTCCCTCCAGGGGTGTCATGGACCCCCCAAGAGGGAGAATAGTTGTCGGTATGCTGGCTGTCGGGATCCTGGCGCCGGTATACTGAGCGCCGGGAATCCAACAGCCGGCATATCGAATGCCTCCCCGTACCACACTGATACAATCAACACAGAGGAATACCTGGCAGCCACCATCCCCTGATCCGATGCTTGCTTCAAGGCAATTGTTATTATTGTTTATTTATATGGTGCCACAAGGGTTCAGGGAGCTTCTTTCTTGTAAGGTGCAAACGTGACATCATGTCTTCGGGGGGGGGGGGGGGGGGGGGGGCGTAGACAAAGCAGAATTTACGGCCCTATGGGAGTGACTATGCTGTTTCAACATAGTTTCTAATCAAAGGGGTGGAAATAATGGTATGTCTTTCACTAACACACTGTATACTCTATGTGCACACTTAAAGAAGTGGAATATATATTGGTACATGCTGTTTAAATTAAATCTCACTCCTTTAGGTATATAAAAAGGTAACCTCATTACCATAGGGGTGTATATTCAAGGTGTGTGACTCATCACTTAAATACAGAGTTTCACTTGGTGGTGAGACCATCTTTTAAATAAAAAAAAATCATCCTACACTAAGAAAAAAATATTTTTTCTTTTTATGCGGAACATAAGAACAATAAGAGCTCAGAGACAGGGATTTTCTTCTTTGAGATCCCTCAGACACATCTTGTAGTACCTGTATGGTTGCTGTACTTGCTGTTCCCAGGCTGTCTGTCTCTTTCCATTCCTTTCTTTTGCCAAATTGGAACAACCCCCCCATTGTATTGAATGATAATAATAATAATAATAATAATAATGATAATAATAATAAGAATTTACTTACCGATAATTCTATTTCTCGGAGTCCGTAGTGGATGCTGGGGTTCCTGAAAGGACCATGGGGAATAGCGGCTCCGCAGGAGACAGGGCACAAAAAGTAAAGCTTTAGGATCAGGTGGTGTGCACTGGCTCCTCCCCCTATGACCCTCCTCCAAGCCTCAGTTAGGATACTGTGCCCGGACGAGCGTACACAATAAGGAAGGATTTATGAATCCCGGGTAAGACTCATACCAGCCACACCAATCACACTGTACAACCTGTGATCTGAACCCAGTTAACAGTATGATAACAGCGGAGCCTCTGAAAGATGGCTCACAACAATAATAACCCGATTTTTGTAACTATGGCCCTCATTCCGAGTTGATCGCTCGGTATTTTTCATCGCATCGCAATGAAAATCCGCTTAGTACGCATGCGCAATGTTCGCACTGCGACTGCGCCAAGTAACTTTGCTATGTAGAAAGTAATTTTACTCACGGCTTTTTCATCGCTCCGGCGATCGTAATGTGATTGACAGGAAATGGGTGTTACTGGGCGGAAACACGGCGTTTCAGGGGCGTGTGGCTGAAAACGCTACCGTTTCCGGAAAAAACGCAGGAGTGGCCGGAGAAACGGTGGGAGTGCCTGGGCGAACGCTGGGTGTGTTTGTGACGTCAACCAGGAACGACAAGCACTGAACTGATCGCACAGGCAGAGTAAGTCTGAAGCTACTCTGAAACTGCTAAGTAGTTAGTAATCGCAATATTGCGAATACATCGGTCGCAATTTTAAGAAGCTAAGATTCACTCCCAGTAGGCGGCGGCTTAGCGTGTGTAACTCTGCTAAATTCGCCTTGCGACCGATCAACTCGGAATGAGGGCCAATGTACAAGTATTGCAGATAATCCGCACTTGGGATGGGCGCCCAGCATCCACTACGGACTCCGAGAAATAGAATTATCGGTAAGTAAATTCTTATTTTCTCTATCGTCCTAGTGGATGCTGGGGTTCCTGAAAGGACCATGGGGATTATACCAAAGCTCCCAAACGGGCGGGAGAGTGCGGATGACTCTGCAGCACCGAATGAGAGAACTCCAGGTCCTCCTTAGCCAGGTTATCAAATTTGTAGGAGTTTACAAACGTGTTTGCCCCTGACTAAATAGCCGCTCGGCAAAGTTGTAAAGCCGAGACCCCTCGGGCAGCCGCCCAAGATGAGCCCACCTTCCTTGTGGAATGGGCATTTACATATTTTGGCTGTGGCAGGCCTGCCACAGAATGTGCAAGCTGAATTGTATTACACATCCAACTAGCAAAAGTCTGCTTAGAAGCAAGAGCACCCAGTTTGTTGGGTGCATACAGGATAACAGCAAGTCAGTTTTCCTGACTCCAGCCGTCCTGGAACCTATATTTTCAGGGCCCTGACCACATCTAGCAACTTGGAGTCCTCCAAGTCCCTAGTAGGCGCAAGACACCACAATAAGCTGGTTCAGGTGAAACACTGACACCACCTTAGGGAGAGAACTGGGGACGAGTCCGCAGCTCTGCCCTGTCCGAATGGACAAACAGATATGGGCTTTTTTGAGAAAAAAACCACCAATTTTACACTCGCCTGGTCCAGGCCAGGTCCAAGAGCATGTTCACTTTTCATGTGAGATGCTTCAAATCCACAGATTTGACTGGTTTTAAACCAATGTGTTTTGAGGAATCCCAGAACTACGTTGAGATCCCACAGTGCCACTGGAGGCACAAAAGGGGGTTGTATATGCAATACTCCCTTGACAAACTTCTGGACTTCAGGAACTGAAGCCAATTCTTTCTGGAAGAAAAATCGACAGGGCCGAAATTTGAACCTTAATGGACCCCAATTTGAGGCCCATAGACACCCCTGTTTGCAGGAAATGCAGGAATCGACCGAGTTGAAATTTCTTCGTGGGGCCTTCCTGGCCTCACACCACGCAACATATTTTCGCCACATGTGGTGATAATGTTGTGCGGTCACCTCCTTTCTGGCTTTGACCAGGGTAGGAATGACCTCTTCCTGAATGCCTTTTCCCTTAGGATCCGGCGTTCCACCGCCATGCCGTCAAACGCAGCTGCGGTAAGTCTTGGAACAGACATGGTACTTGCTGAAACAAGTCCCTTCTTAGCGGCAGAGGCCATAAGTCCTCTGTGAGCATCTCTTGAAGTTCCGGGTACCAAGTCCTTCTTGGCCAATCCGGAGCCATGAGTATAGTTCTTACTCCTCTACGTCTTATAATTCTCAGTACCTTAGGTATGAAAAGCAGAGGATGGAACACATACACCGACTGGTACACCCACGGTGTTACCAGAACGTCCACAGCTATTGCCTGAGGGTCTCTTAACCTGGCGCAATACCTGTCCCGTTTTTTGTTCAGACGGGACGCCATCATGTCCACCTTTGGTAATTCCCAACGGTTTACAATCATGTGGAAAACTTCCCCATGAAGTTCCCACTCTGCCGGGTGGAGGTCGTGCCTACTGAGGAAGTCTGCTTCCCAGTTTCCATTCCCGGAATGAAACACTGCTGACAGTGCTATCACATGATTTTCCGCCCAGCGAAAAGTCCTTGCAGTTTTTGCCACTGCCCTCCTGCTTCTTGTGCCGCCCTGTCTATTTACGTGGGCGACTGCCGTGATGTTTTATCCCACTGGATCAATACCGGCTGACCTTGAAGCAGAGGTCTTGCTAAGCGTAGAGCATTATAAATTTACCCTTAGCTATATTTATGTGGAGAAAAGTCTCCAGACTTGATCACACTCCCTGGAAATTTTTTCCTTGTGTGACTGCTCCCCAGCCTCTCGGGCTGGCCTCCGTGGTCACCAACATCCAAAACTGAATGCCGAATCTGCGGCCCTCTAGAAGATGAGCACTCTGTAACCACCACAGGAGAGACACCCTTGTCCTTGGATATAGGGTTATCCGCTGATGCATCTGAAGATGCGATCCGGACCATTTGTCCAGCAGATCCCACTGAAAAGTTCTTGCATGAAATCTGCCGACTGGAATTGCTTCGAAGGAAGTCACCATTTTTTTACCATGGCCCTTGTGCAATGATGCACTGATTTTAGGAGGTTCCTGACTAGCTCGGATAACTCCCTGGCTTTCTCTTCCGGGAGAAACACCTTTTTCTGGACTGTGTCCAGAATCATCCCTAAGCACAGGAGACTTGTTGTCGGGATCAGCTGCGAATTTGGAATATTTAGAATCCACCCCTGCTGTTGTAACAGTATCCGAGATAGTGCTACTCCGACCTCCAACTGTTCCCTGGACTTTGCCCTTATCAGGAGATCGTCCAAGTAAGGGATAATTAAGACGCCTTTTCTTCGAAGAAGAACCATCATTTCGGCCATTACCTTGGTAAAGACCCGGGGTGCCGTGGACAATCCAAACGGCAGCGTCTGAAACTGATAGTGACAGTTCTGTACCACGAACCTGAGGTACCCTTAGTGATAAGGGCAAATTTGGGACATGGAGGTAAGCATCCCTGATGTCTCGGGACACCATATAGTCCCCTTCTTCCCGGTTCGTTATCACTGCTCTGAGTGACTCCATCTTGATTTGAACCTTTGTAAGTGTTCAAATTTTTTTAGATTTAGAATAGGTCTCACCTAGCCTTCTGGCTTCAGTACCACAATATAGTGTGGAATAATACCCCTTTTCTTGTTGTAGGAGGGGTAATTTAATTATCACCTGCTGGGAATACAGCTCGTGAATTGTTTCCCATACTGCCTCCTTGTCGGAGGGAGACCTTGGTAAAGCAGACTTCAGGAGCCTGCGCAGGGGAAACGTCTCGACATTCCAATCTGTACCCCTGGGATACTACTTGTAGGATCCAGGGGTCCTGTACGGTCTCAGCGTCCTGCTGAGAGCTTGTCAGAAGCGGTGGAACGCTTCTGTTCCTGGGAATGGGCTGCCTGCTGCAGTCTTCTTCCCTTTCCTCTATCCCTGGGCAGATATGACTCTTATAGGGACGAAAGGACTGAAGCTGAAAAGACGGTGTCTTTTTCTGCAGAGATGTGACTTAGGGTAAAAACGGTGGATTTTCCAGCAGTTGCCGTGGCCACCAGGTCCGATGGACCGACCCCAAATAACTCCTCTTCCTTTATACGGCAATACACCTTTGTGCCGTTTGGAATCTGCATCACCTGACCACTGTCGTGTCCATAAACATCTTCTGGCAGATATGGACATCGCACTTACTCTTGATGCCAGAGTGCAAATATCCCTCTGTGCATCTCGCATATATAGAAATGCATCCTTTAAATGCTCTATAGTCAATAAAATACTGTCCCTGTCAAGGGTATCAATATTTTTAGTCAGGGAATCCGACCAAGCCACCCCAGCTCTGCACATCCAGGCTGAGGCGATCGCTGGTCGCAGTATAACACCAGTATGTGTGTATATACTTTTTATGATATTTTCCAGCCTCCTGTCAGCTGGCTCCTTGAGGACGGCCCTATCTATAGACGGTACCGCCACTTGTTCTGATAAGCGTGTGAGCGCCTTATCCACCCTAAGGGGTGTTTCCCAACGCGCCCTAACTTCTGGCGGGAAAGGGTATACCGCCCATATTTTCTATCGGGGGGAACCCACGCATCATCACACACTTCATTTAATTTATCTGATTCAGGAAAAACTACGGTAGTTTTTTCACATCCCACATAATACCCTCTTTTGTGGTACTTGTAGTATCAGAAATATGTAACACCTCCTTCATTGCCCTTAACGTGTGGCCCTAATAAGGAATACGTTTGTTTATTCACCGTCGACACTGGATTCAGTGTCCCTGTCTGTGTCTGTGTCGACCGACTAAAGTAAACGGGCGTTTTAAAACCCCTGACGGTGTTTTTGAGACGTCTGGACCGGTACTAATTGTTTGTCGGCCGTCTCATGTCGTCAACCGACCTTGCCGCGTGTTGACATTATCACGTAATTCCTTAAATAAGCCATCCATTCCGGTGTCGACTCCCTAGAGAGTGACATCACCATTACAGGCAATTTCTCCGCTTCCTCACCAACATCGTCCTCATACATGTCGACACACACGTACCGACACACAGCACACACACAGGGAATGCTCTGATAGAGGACAGGACCTACTAGCCCTTTGGAGAGACAGAGGGAGAGTTTGCCAGCACACACCAAAAACGCTATAATTATATAGGGACAACCTTATATAAGTGTTTTCCCTTATAGCATCTTTTTTATATATTTCTAACGCCAAATTAGTGCCCCCCCTCTCTGTTTTAACCCTGTTTCTGTAGTGCAGTGCAGGGGAGAGCCTGGGAGCCTTCCCTCCAGCCTTTCTGTGAGGGAAAATGGCGCTGTGTGCTGAGGAGATAGGCCCCGCCCCTTTTTCGGCGGCCTCGTCTCCCGCTCTTAACGGATTCTGGCAGGGGTTAAATATCTCCATATAGCCCCCGGAGGCTATATGTGAGGTATTTTTAGCCAAAAATAGGTTTTCATTGCCTCCCAGGGCGCCCCCCTCCCAGCGCCCTGCACCCTCAGTGACTGCCGTGTGAAGTGTGCTGAGAGGAAATGGCGCACAGCTGCAGTGCTGTGCGCTACCTTAAGAAGACTGAGGAGTCTTCATGCCGCCGATTCTGGACCTTCTTCTTGTTTCAGCATCTGCAAGGGGGCCGGCGGCGAGGCTCCGGTGACCATCCAGGCTGTACCTGTGATCGTCCCTCTGGAGCTAATGTCCAGTAGCCAAAGAAGCCAATCCATCCTGCACGCAGGTGAGTTCACTTCTTCTCCCCTAAGTCCCTCGTTGCAGTGATCCTGTTGCCAGCAGGACTCACTGTAAAATAAAAAACCTAAGCTAAACTTTTCTAAGCAGCTCTTTAGGAGAGCCACCTAGATTGCACCCTTCTCGGCCGGGCACAAAAATCTAACTGAGGCTTGGAGGAGGGTCATAGGGGGAGGAGCCAGTGCACACCACCTGATCCTAAAGCTTTACTTTTTGTGCCCTGTCTCCTGCGGAGCCGCTATTCCCCATGGTCCTTTCAGGAACCCCAGCATCCACTAGGACGATAGAGAAAATAATAATAATAATAATAATAATACTAAACCAGGGCCACACAACGGCAAATATGTGCACTGTGCTCTCCTGACCTGACCTGATGTTATGTGAGGTTCAGGAATTTGTCAAGCCTGCCTCAAGAGGTAAGTTTTGATGGACCACTTGAAGGTTTGCATGCTAGAATAAACTCTCAGGAGAACATTTACCAGAGTGGGTACAGTCCCAAAAAAGTCTGATAACTATGAAAGGAAGCAGGTAATGACTGGTAATAGGAGCAGGTAATTATGTTACACAGAATAGAGGGGTTCAGTAGGGAGATAATTTGAGATAAGCAAAGAGATATTTAATGGTGTATTTGATTTTGAATTCAATAAAATACAGGCAACCAATTTATGGACTGACAGAAAAGAGCAACAGAAGAAGCCCTCCTACCTCTATTACTGTCTGTTATTACCCAGTTTTGTTTTATCACTGTTGTTTCAAATGCAGCAGAGACATCCAGGAATATTAGAAGTCAGTAATGGCCTTTAGATTTAGAAGTAATCAATTCACAAACCACCTTAGTCATAGTCAGTGCAGTTTCTGGAGTGCTGGGAACAGAAGATGGACTGAAGTGGGCCCCATAAGGCAAACAAGTGTATAAGGAGGGTGCAGGGAAGTCTCTCAAGCACTATTAAGGGGCAAAGGAGCTGAGTGATGGGACAGTAATTTGATAGAGAGTTTGAGAGAAAGCGTCAAGGAGGGGAAGAGAGTAGGAGACAGGGCTCAGCTGATTTGTGAGGGTATAGAGTCAAGGGTTGAGGTAGAGGAGTAGGAAGCTAAAATCCCTTATATAATAGCCCAGATCCGTGACTCTGTGCCTGTGTGTATAATGCTGGGCGTGGCTAGGAGCCCTCATTGGGTTAGCAGCAGGTATATCACACCCAGTCCACAGCTGATTGGGTGAGAAACACCCTCCCACACAGGTTACATCCAATGGGAGGCTCTGCCCTTTGGCTGCTGTGTGTTCCCAGAGCAGGATTAACAATGGGGCTGATGGAGCTACAGCTTCAAGTCCACACACCAAAATAGGCCCACTGCATCTGCAGCAACATACCCTCCAACAGTTTACACATAAAAATCACTACAAATTCGAAAAGGGGGTGTGTGGTCACGGGTAAAGTGGTGTGGCCCCGCCCCTTTTTCTATACTTTCAATGGAAGTTTGGAGAACCAAAAATCGGTACAGACCATAAAAAAAAGTTACTGTACCTGCCAAAAAGGTACAGATGGAGGGTATGCCACTGTATCTGCAGAAAGTCTCTGCGCTGTAGATAGGAGAAAAAAAAACCTTTAACTGCAGCGTCCTATGTCCTGCTGCCAGTCCGCCTGCCCCCTCCGACATCAACAATCCCCACTCCCTAGCCATTGCGCTGGTGGAACAAAAGCTGCTGTGGCCACCGACATAGATGTGTATGAAAGTGGAACAGCGGAAGGCTTTTATAGCCCTCCCTGCGCCGCATACTCTCTGAGCCTTGGAGTCTCCTCTGCGCGTGATATCACAGAAGTGCCTTGCCGCCACAGCCGCGCCCAGATCCCCAGAGGCCCTGACTCTGCAACACAGCACCTGGGCTGCCGGCCTGGAAGCCCCGAGATGGCTAATGTAACGGATAGAGTGGGTGATATCGCGGAGGGTAATGTCTGGATGCTGACACCATCCGTGGCACCCCCACACCCCCCCTCCACCATGCATGGTGGCTCTGGACCCCCTCCCCCACCCACAGCACCCCCACACCTGCCCCTTCCCCACCTGCTGCACCACCGCACCCGCCCCTTCCCCGCCCGCAGTGGCTCCGGACCCCCTCTCCCACCCGCAACACCCCTGCAATTGCCCCTTCCCCACCCGCGGCACTCCCGCAACCGCTCCTCCCCCACAAGCGATGGCTCCGGACCCCACCCATGCACCTGCCCCTCCCCCACCCGCGGCACCCCTGCAACTGCCCCTACCCCGCTTGTGGCAACCCGGACCCCCTCCCCATCCGCGTCTCCTCTGCACCCACTACTCCCCCAACCACAGCACCTACTAGCTGATTCATCAGGCCCTGCATGCGCTGTTCATGCCATAGCAAGGGTCTACGACCCCATAACCATCGCACGCCCTTTGTCCGTGCAATATTTAACCACTCACACAATTATGATTGGAGGTAATACTCCATATAATACAAATATTGCACGCCACAAGGGCGTGCAAGGGTTAAGGGGGGGAAGCCCCTTATGACGGTGTGAAGAGCACCTGTAGGGCGCAATGAATCACCTAGTATTAGATAATTCATCTTCATTTGTGGGATCAAATGAAGAGAATATGCCAAATGGTTTGGGTAAGGAATTGAGCAGGTTGCTAGCTGAGGAATGGCATTCCGTTGTCAATCTTGTCCTTGAAGTAGGAAGCGAGATCTTGGCCACTGACAGCCAATGGATTTTGTGTGGGAGAGAGAGGAGATTTAAATGTATTAAAAAGGCACTTTTGATTTGAAGCGTCAACAGAGATGTGAGATTGGAAGTGTGTTTGTCTGGCAGTGTCCAGACCCTTTTGTGTGGACTGGTAAGTAGCCAAGTATGCGAAGACGTCATTTGGAGTTCGAACTTTATGCCAATTATTCTCTACTTTATGAGTAAGTATATAAAGATGTTGTTTTACTTTATAGTGCCAAGGCTGACATCAAAGTTAATGTGGAGTTAAGAGTACAGCTGTTTCCGAGGGTATGAGGTTGGCTTTGTAGAGGTCAATGACAGAGAGGTTTCAGTAATGGAGGAAACTTTGCAGGTTATTAAGTGGTTACTGAGCAAAGTCTAGTGAATGCAAGATCAAAGTGGCCAAACAGATGGGTAAAAGAGTCAATCCACTGGGAGAGACTGAGAAAGGATGTTAGAGAGGCTAGTTTGGTGGCACGTTTAGTATGTGGACTAGGGATGTTAAAATCAACCCTGATGATGGTGGGGATGTCAGAGGATAAGAAATGAGCGGATCAGGCAGAATAGTGTAGTGTGGTAGTCTATTGAGTGTCCTAGTACATGACAGGGCCCAGATGCATCTTCCATGCAGCAATGTGAACTGACAAACAAAATAAAATATTTTTATTTTAGAAATCGTACAAATTTCATTGTTTAATAAAGTCTTGATCAGTAGGCTGAATAGTCTATTATAGATGATAGTTTATGTAAAATGCTCCAGGTATAATGATATGCAGCTCGCCAGTCTCTGCAGCATAAGGTGGAAACTCCCACGGAACAAGCAACATTTCGCTAGTGGTGGGAAGTGCTTTCCATTATGGAAATATCATTCTTACCTTTAATGTTTGGCAGAACACGGTCTATAAATGCCATCAATTCTAGAAAAGCCATTCACAGATATATGACTAATTAAACACCTACATATTACACTTTTCTTAAAATTATGCAGAATATGAAACTGTGATAATATAAGAAAAGGAGTGAACTGGAGACCTCCTAAACCTAAACATTAGTCTATGCAATTAAAGCAGACTACAGTAGCTACCTTTGGGGTCTATTCAGACCCGAACGCAGCCGCATATCTGTACGCAGTGGCTGTATTCAGTCCGCAGTGTACATGCGCGACCCTTCTTCTTGTGTAGGCATTCTTCCAGGATGCGGCCGCAAGGTGAGTGACAGTGGTGGCTGTTGGGGGCGTCGATGCGGCATTGCGGGTAAAATGGGGCGTATCGGGAGCGTTTTCAGGGCAGCTGCGTGACGTCACACGCAGCCGCTCCGATAAAAAATTGTGCCGGACCGCCTGCCAGCGCAGGTCTGACTTCACTGGCAGAGGTCGACCTTACATTGATGCAACCGCATCGCGGGGTGGTGCCACACATATGCTGGCCGACCTTGCCCTGTGCTGGCCGGCCCACCAGCATGTGAGTAGATGGATGCAGATCTTGCTGCGGGACGCAAGATCTGCATCCATCTCTGAATAAGGCTCATTAACTCTTAGATGTTGAAACAATAGTTGTCATATGCCATTGGCAGTACAAAGTTTTTTCTTTTTTTCTTTTAAAAAGTCCCAGAATAATATTGCCTCTAAATGTATTTCTATCATTGGATTTTGTATTACACAGGAACTCTTTCCTTGTTCTGCGCTCTTAATGCAATTTTCATCGTCTGTTTTTATCCTGTATTCTGCATACATTAAAGAGATCAATTCCGCAGTAAGAGATTCTCTTGTACTGATATGATACAGACTTCAAAGCAAAATGATGGTTCTAATATCTACATATAAAGAGTAAACAGTGTTCTAGATATAATACAGCTGTTTTTATCTCCAGTTAACTGTACAAGTACAATGGCTTATGTTGCTGTATGCACGTGACATATGGATAATGCAGCCCCCACTATAGATTAAAAGACAGAATCTCCAAATTGCTAATTGACGTTTGAGGTATGAAAGGGAAAGGACGAACACCTTTTATCATTTCCCCAGATACATCGCCTAATAATAGATTCATTATAATGGCATAAATCACAGGTGATGGTACCACTATATTCTATAGAAGAGGGTATTAGCATCATTTAACTGGCGAAACAATATAAATATTAAGGTAACTATATATTAGCACATGCTGGTATGATAAATAAGAGTAGGAGGAAGTTCTACAGTGTACCTAGATCCACTGCAGTTAGTACTGTAGGGCATTTCTTTATGAAGAGAGGCGGCAAGATGTAATGGAGCTCAAGATCGCCGGAGGTGCGGGATACTGGCCACTCTCGGATGCTTTTTAAAGGGGCAATCATTTACAAGGCATGATTTTGCCTTATAAGTGTTTGCCTCTTTAAAAAAATATCCAACGCCATCCCGCACCTTCCGTGATCTCAAACATCCCACCAAAGAAGTCACCTTAGGTAGTAGAGTAGTACAGGGACGTGCAGTCAGGGGAGGGAGTTTAATTATTAAAATAATATAAAGAAGATACTTATGACACATATTCTGTGTCATAAGTATCTCCTTTATTATTCTAATCATTATAAGGTGTAATATGTGTTTGGGAGGCACCGATCGTGGTGCCTCCCGTTGTGAATGGCAAAGGTATGGGAGTAGGGGGGTGGGCGGGGCCTAGCGATGGGCAGGAAGAGCCCATTGAAATTACATAGGAAAGCGGCACTTTAATGGCATGGCATGGGGACCCCACACTGAGTGTCTCCCCTGCTATGGCATTATCCCCCCTGACTGGTTCTGCCTGGTGCTGGTTTTAGTGGTGTGTGTGGGGACTACACTTTTTTTCCCCCCTCAATGGGGGGTTTAGCTGCCAGTGCCTTCCCAGCCACTGACCTCACCGCACGTGACTGGAGTAGTATACGTAACAGTCAGATGAACGATCAATGTTGTATTTTCACAATAAAAGGATTCTGTTACTGCAGGAGAAAGTAAAGAGTAATTGGATTATGAGGTCAGGGTGTGAGGGGCGGGGTGTGATAGGAGGTACAAGAACAGAAAGAAGTAAGTACCATGCTGGTATGGACAATGATGGCTGATATAATCAGTGTAGAACTGTGATGGAATAATCAAGGTGTCCTATAATGTCATAATCAATGGATGCGAACCTGCCATAATCAATGTAGGGCTGGTCATCATCCATCGATGGTTAGTGACTATTAATGGATTGCCACAGATTGTTTTACCATCATGGTCTGATGTTGAAACCATCGACCAACATTATTGATGGACAACCTTACACCAATGGGAGCAATGCCGTGTATGTGGTTAAATGCCTTGTAATTGAAAAGGTGTGAAGGGAGGGGAGAGGAGTCAGGCAGAGTGACCGTTTCACACGCCACCTCGGCACCAAAGGGGGCTATAATTATCTCTGCCAGTGTCAGACTGGGGCATGAAGGGCTCACCAGGGGAATGCAGTGGCAGGGACCCATGCATAGGGGTGTGGCCAGTCTCCAGAGGGGGTGTGGCCAGTCACCACAGAGGTTTGGTTAACTATTAGCAAGTCCATCGTCTGGGCCCCTTGATAACAACAATGCACTGTAGAAAATACACCATAGTCCTGTGCAGTATAATGTAACATATGTATAATGTATAATGAATGCACAGTCTGGAACCTGATCCCTAGAGGAGGAGAAAGGGCCCCCAGGTGGTGGGGTCCACCAGTGGTTTCCCCTGTGGGCCAGTCCGACCCTGATCTCTGCTAGTAATAATAACTGAAGTAACAGTACAAGCAACTAAAATGTCAATTAAAAAAAGAGTATGCTGAAACTTTGTATACATATTAGAGATGAGCGCCTGAAATTTTTCGGGTTTTGTGTTTTGGTTTTGGGTTCGGTTCCGCGGCCGTGTTTTGGGTTCGAACGCGTTTTGGCAAAACCTCACCGAATTTTTTTTGTCGGATTCGGGTGTGTTTTGGATTCGGGTGTTTTTTTCCAAAAACACTAAAAAACAGCTTAAATCATAGAATTTGGGGGTCATTTTGATCCCAAAGTATTATTAACCTCAAAAACCATAATTTACACTCATTTTCAGTCTATTCTGAATACCTCACACCTCACAATATTATTTTTAGTCCTAAAATTTGCACCGAGGTCGCTGTGTGAGTAAGATAAGCGACCCTAGTGGCCGACACAAACACCGGGCCCATCTAGGAGTGGCACTGCAGTGTCACGCAGGATGTCCCTTCCAAAAAACCCTCCCCAAACAGCACATGACGCAAAGAAAAAAAGAGGCGCAATGAGGTAGCTGTGTGAGTAAGATTAGCGACCCTAGTGGCCGACACAAACACCGGGCCCATCTAGGAGTGGCACTGCAGTGTCACGCAGGATGTCCCTTCCAAAAAACCCTCCCCAAACAGCACATGACGCAAAGAAAAAAAGAGGCGCAATGAGGTAGCTGACTGTGTGAGTAAGATTAGCGACCCTAGTGGCCGACACAAACACCGGGCCCATTTAGGAGTGGCACTGCAGTGTCACGCAGGATGTCCCTTCCGAAAAACCCTCCCCAATCAGCACATGATGCAAAGAAAAAGGTTAGGTGGTATACAATTATGGACGGGCTGCCGAGTGCCGACACAGAGGTAGCCACAGCCGTGAACTACCGCACTGTACTGTGTCTGCTGCTAATATATAGACTGGTTGATAAAGAGATAGTATACTCGTAACTAGTATGTATGTATAAAGAAAGAAAAAAAAACCACGGTTAGGTGGTATATACAATTATGGACGGGCTGCCGAGTGCCGACACAGAGGTAGCCACAGCCGTGAACTACCGCACTGTACTGTGTCTGCTGCTAATATAGACTGGTTGATAAAGAGATAGTATACTCGTAACTAGTATGTATGTATAAAGAATGAAAAAAAAACCACGGTTAGGTGGTATATACAATTATGGACGGGCTGCCGAGTGCCGACACAGAGGTAGCCACAGCCGTGAACTACCGCACTGTACTGTGTCTGCTGCTAATATAGACTGGTTGATAAAGAGATAGTATACTCGTAACTAGTATGTATGTATAAAGAAAGAAAAAAAAACCACGGTTAGGTGGTATATACAATTATGGACGGGCTGCCGAGTGCCGACACAGAGGTAGCCACAGCCGTGAACTACCGCACTGTACTGTGTCTGCTGCTAATATAGACTGGTTGATAAAGAGATAGTATACTACTAATATTATATACTGGTGGTCAGGTCACTGGTCACTAGTCACACTGGCAGTGGCACTCCTGCAGCAAAAGTGTGCACTGTTTAATTTTAATATAATATTATGTACTCCTGGCTCCTGCTATAACCTATAACTGGCACTGCAGTAGTGCTCCCCAGTCTCCCCCACAATTATAAGCTGTGTGAGCTGAGCAGTCAGACAGATATATAATATATATAGATGATGCAGCACACTGGCCTGAGCCTGAGCAGTGCACACAGATATGGTATGTGACTGACTGAGTCACTGTGTGTATCGCTTTTTTCAGGCAGAGAACGGATATATTAAATAAACTGCACTGTGTGTCTGGTGGTCACTCACTATATAATATATTATGTACTCCTGGCTCCTGCTATAACCTATAACTGGCACTGCAGTAGTGCTCCCCAGTCTCCCCCACAATTATAAGCTGTGTGAGCTGAGCAGTCAGACAGATATATATAATATTATATATAGATAATAGATGATGCAGCACACTGGCCTGAGCCTGAGCAGTGCACACAGATATGGTATGTGACTGAGTCACTGTGTGCTGTGTATCGCTTTTTTCAGGCAGAGAACGGATTATATTATGTACTCCTGGCTCCTGCTATAACCTATAACTGGCACTGCAGTAGTGCTCCCCAGTCTCCCCCACAATTATAAGCTGTGTGAGCTGAGCAGTCAGACAGGTCAGATATATATAATATTATATATAGATAATAGATGATGCAGCACACTGGCCTGAGCCTGAGCAGTGCACACAGATATGGTATGTGACTGAGTCACTGTGTGCTGTGTATCGCTTTTTTCAGGCAGAGAACGGATTATAAATAAAAGTGGTGGTCACTGGTCACTATCAGCAAAACTCTGCACTGTACACTACTGAGTACTCCTAATGCTCCCCAAAATTAGTAAATCAAGTGTCTCTCTAATCTATTCTAATTCTAAACGGAGAGGACGCCAGCCACGTCCTCTCCCTATCAATCTCAATGCACGTGTGAAAATGGCGGCGACGCGCGGCTCCTTATATAGAATCCGAGTCTCGCGATAGAATCCGAGCCTCGCGAGAATCCGACAGCGTCATGATGACGTTCGGGCGCGCTCGGGTTAACCGAGCAAGGCGGGAAGATCCGAGTCGCTCGGACCCGTGAAAAAAAACATGAAGTTCTGGCGGGTTCGGATTCAGAGAAACCGAACCCGCTCATCTCTAATACATATGTGTGTTTGTTTGTTTGTTTGTTTGTTTGTTTGTGACTGTTCATTTAATTTGAATCTCACATTTATGTGGTTATCCAGCACATTCACACTGCAGACTGTGTATTTTACATAGCTGATTAAACATGTACAAACTTAATAAATATCCATTAGTTACACACTCAAGTCTCGGCTTCTTCTACACCTGATGTGCAGTAGCAGACAGAGATCAACAATTTCCAAAACAGAAATAAACAAAACAAAAGTAACACTGCCCCCTGGAGTTTCCCTCAATAATAGCAGTATCAACCATTAATGAGCCTAGAATACATGGACAATGACAAATATTAATGTCTGTAAAAGGAAAGTTACAGTATGTCAGGCTCTTTAAAAGTCTTCCCCCAAACGTCCACTTCCACAGGCCAGAAAACTCCTAGGACCTGGCTGGCGGATGCAGTAATGTGATGTCTTAACAAGCCAGGGACTTGTGTCAATTTTCATGCATAATTAGAACTGGTAAAAAGGTCACAGCAAAGCAATAGATATGAGTATCCCAGAATAGTGTGTCTGCTTCATTACTGCCTACAGTATATGAGCTTTCCTTTCATTAAAATCAGAAAAAAAGAAACCTCTCTATTTCTGAAACTAATAATCACTCAATAATCACTCAAAGCTAGATACTTGAAGCAATCATTCCATCTAGTGGTTAAAGTTGGGTATTGCTATCGAACAAGGGTTAATTAAGATAACCTGCAAATTTGACTTGTTACAGAATTATTTGTAGTTGGACACTATTATATACGATATGTTATTATAATAAAACAAATTAAATAGTAAAATTAGGATTTTGTTCTACATGACCGTAAAAATAGATTGTCTGTAAGGGTGTGTGCACACGGTGAGATATTTTCTTTCGATTTTGACTATATAGTCAAAACTCGCAAGAAAAGTTAGTGCAGATCTCCCGATGCGCGGTCCCGCCAGGTCGGCATCGCAAGAAAAGATAGACTGTGCAGGCAAGTCAATCCTTGCTAGATCGGTGTACTATCTAGTTCATCTCACATGTCAATGACATCAAACATAAGCCAAAATCGTAAGCACACATAGTCCATATCTCAAGAAAAGTTAGTCAAAATCGGTGGTGCTGGGCTCCGGGGAGTTCAAGGGAAATCGCAAGTGAAAATCGGGCATAGCAAGGATCTCACCGTGTGTACACACCCTTAGTGTTGATTGCATTTACTATATCATTATTCAATCGCCAGTAATTTAATAATACATTTACTAATGGCCATTTTACATATTGACCCTCCTACATGATCTATTCCAAATGATAGAAATGTTCTTCTCACTTTGGGGTCTACTCATGAAGCAGTGAAAAGTGTGAGAAAGTGAGCCAGTGGAGAAGTTGCCCATGGCAACCAATCAGCATTGATGTAACATTTAGAATTTGCATACTATAAAACGATACAGAGCAGCTGATTGGTTGCCGTGGGCAGGGCCGGTTCTAGACCTTGTGGCGCCCAGGGCGAAAGTTTCCTTTGGCGCCCTCCACCCCCCCCATGGCTTCATAGGAAAGGGGCGTGGTCAGTTTTGCCCACTGTATCGCTGTGCACCCTGTAGAGCTGTACCCACCGTAGCTGTTGTGCCCTCTGCAGCTGTGCCCCCCATAGGCAAACACAGGGAGGGTTTCTGGTTGCCTGGAAAACCCCCTCCTCTCGTCAAGTTTCTCAAATTATGACAATAATAGCTATAGTGTACAGTATAATATGATTACTATAGCGGCTGCCACATCATGCAGGTTATGGAACAGAGCAGAGCTGCTGCACATGTCCAGTGGTAGCATCTTATTCTACCAAGTTTACTCTATGTGAGGATCTGAGTCCTCAATCAGTGCTCTGGACTAGAGAGTAGCTACCAGGAAGAAGAGACAGGAGCTTACCATGAGGTGGGAGAATGTGTGCTTAGAAAGTGCAGTAATGGTTCTACTATAGTTGTGTACTTATTTCTAGTTTGTTTAACCTTTTATAGTTTGTTTAACCTTTTCTTGACCACTTCTTTATATAATTTGTTTGATACAGCCCATACTATAGACCATCTAAAGTTTTAAATATTAATAATGTATTCCATACAGTATCCAGTGTTTAAAAAGACGAATGTGTACATTAATATCCAGGGTCGTTACTAGGTTCTTTTACCGCTCCCCCAGTCTCCCGCACTTACTCCAATGTTCTGCAGATTCGGAGATTGTGGCCTACATTTGGAAACCCCTCTCTAGAAATCCTGCGTTTGCCACTGGTACCCCCAGTAACTGTTATGCCCCCTGCAGCTGTTGTGCCCCCTGCAGCTGTGCCCCCAGTAGCTGTTATGCCCCCTGCAGCTGTGCCCCCAGTAGCTGTTATGCTCCCCTGCAGCTGTGCCCTCATTAGTTGTGGTCCCAGTAGTTGTGCCCCCTGCAGCTGTGCCCCCAGTAGTTGTGCCCCCTGCAGCTGTGCCCCCATTAGTTGTGGCCCCAGTAGTTGTGCCCCCCTTAGTGTGCCCCCTGCAGCTGTGCCCCCATTAGTTGTGGCCCCAGTAGTTGTGCCCCCCTTAGTGTGCCCCCTGCAGCTGTGCCCCCATTAGTTGTGGCCCCAGTAGTTGTGCCCCCCTTAGTGTGCCCCATGCAGCTGTGCCCCCATTAGTTGTGGCCCCAGTAGTTGTGCCCCCATTAGTTGTGGCCCCAGTAGTTGTGCCCCCCTTAGTATGCCCCCTGCAGCTATGCCTCCATTAGTAGTGCTCAAAAGTAGCTGTGCACCTAGTAAACAAAATATAAAAAATACTTACCAGCCCCGTTCCTGTTCCCGACCACTGCACTCTGTCTCCGGCGCTGCTCCTCTGAGCTATGGGAGAGACATCATGACGTCTCTCCCATAGCGCTGCACAGAAAGGTACTCTCCGCGAAGGGAAACTAGACGCTATCTCACTGCGCGTCTAGATTCCCTTTGCGGAGAGGACGTTTTCAAACCCACCGCCGCCGCCATCATAGTTAGTAGCGGCTCTTGCCACGGCAGCGGCGCCCCGGGACAGCGGCGCCCCGGGCAAAAGTACTACTTGCCCGTGGCAAGAGCCACTACTGGCCGTGGGCAATTCTCCACTGGATCACTTCTGCACTCTTTTCACTGCTTCATGAATAGACCCCTTTATGCTGTTACCAGGAATTAATTCAATCATTTGGGCAGATGTATTAAGCCTGGAGAAGTGATAAAGCAGTGATAAGTGCAAGGTGATAACGCACCAGCCACTCAGCTCCGATATGTAAATTTACAGTTAGGAGCTGATTGGCTGTTGCGTTATCATCTTGCACTTATCATTGCTTTATCACTTCTTTATCCCTTCTCCAGGCTTAATACATCTGCCCCTATGTGCCCAGGTGATTACATTGGGAAACTGGCTGAGGAATTTAGTAGTTGGCCAGGGGCTCTCGTTACCATTGGTGGGCAGTTTGTGAAGGTATCTATTATGTATTGCTGCATATTGCAGTGATTTATAATGAAATACCATTGCTATTTATCATGTCTTCGCACCTCGCCGACCACCCTCCTCCATGGAGATTATTTCCCTTTTACCGGCTGCCTAACAATGCTGGCACAAGGTGGAAGTGCTAAAAGCTGTGATTTGGCCTCTCTGGTGGGGCTGGATCTCATGTTGAAGGTAAAGTCAGGTACACAGTGAGACGATATCGGCCCGATATGTTGTTTCTGGACAAATTGTCATGACATATTGGGCATATCATTCAATGTGTATGCCCGATATGCAGGTGCCCCTGGTCACTAGCGACGTCGCCCTGCTGCACGGCCAACTGGGCACTAATACTAGAGACATGGTATATGCTAATGAAGGACAGAACAGTGATCATTATGTCCTTCATTAGATCATTTTGATGTGTACAACGGTTATGATACGTCGGCCGCCATATCATCTTGGTATACATTGTCTCAGTGTGTACCCAGCATTAGTAAGGCCATTCTGTTGTCTCTTTGCAACCAAAAACTTGATGATTTGACTAATTGCGCTGTCCCCATAGAGGTCTATAGGGATGGGGTAAGTACCAGTAAATACGTTAACCCTTAATAAATTGTACAGTCCTGAGATAGCCATTTGTCATAGTATTGGCTGATCGGCATATAATAAATAGAGGTGTGAATTAGTCAGTGTCGGACTGGGCCATGTAGGGCCCACCGGGGGAATGCAGTGGTAGGGGCCTATGTTAGGGGTGTGGCCAGTCTGCAGAGGGGGTGTGGCCTGCCACCTCATTGGTTTGACTAACCATTAGAGAGTGCAACATCTGGGCCCGTTCATAAATATATACAGTAAATTTAGCTGCTGCATACATGATAATGTATCATATTAATAACAGATTAATAACAGCAATGCACTGTAGAAAATACACCATATTCCAGTATAAGGTAACATACGTATAATGTATAATTCAAGTGCACAGTCTGGAACCTGATCCTTAGAGCAGAAGGTGGGCCCCCAGGCAGTAGGGCCCACCGGTGGTTTCCCCTGTACCCCTGTGGGCCAGTCCAAGCCTGGAATTAGTGCATCAACAGTTTCTAGGTCGACAATGTTTGAGTCGACTACTATAGGTCGACAGGCACTAGGTCAACAGGGTTGGAAAGTCGACAGGGGTTATAGGTCGACATGGGCTAGGTCGACAGTTCAAAAGGTCGACATGAGTTTTTCATGTTTTTTTGGTGTCGTTTTCTCCGTACAGTGACCAGGAAGTCCAGTTATTGCACCGTGTCCCCTCGTATGGCTCGCTTCACTCGATTACCGTTCCAATCGTAGTCCACGTGGATCGTTAAGTATGAAAAAGTTCAGAAAAAGAAAAAAAATGTGAAAAAGTAATGTCGACCTTTTGACCTGTCGACCTAGAACACGACGACCTTGAAACCATGTCGACCTTGAAACCATGTCGACCTAGTGACTGTCGACCTAAACATTGTCGACCTAGACAGTGTCGACCTTCAGACCGGATCCCATAAATAGCCCCCTGGTCATTTTGTGAGGAATAGGCTATGATGGAGGATGGTGAGGTGAATAGGTTACGTTTTAGGTTAGTGAGTATATCAGTATTGCTGCACAGTAATACTTCAATGGGTTGGTCACCTTTGGACATCTTTCTCTTTCTAACCTGCTGCTTCTGTAACATGTGTGATAACTCCCGCGTGACCTATCCCTTTACCTGGAGCAGTTACCTGTCAGGGGGGAGATGTATCAAGCCTTGTGGAGGGAGGGGGAGGGAGAGAGAGAGAGAGAGAGAGAGAGAGAGAAAGAGAGAGAGAGAGAGAGAGAGAGACATAGATACAGTGTTGAAGTTGCCCATGGATGCCAACTATCTTCTGTCATTTTATAAACTAAATTACACTTTAATGTTGCTCAAAGGTATGATTCTGTACATCTCCCCCAGTATCTGAACTGAATTGTAGAGGACTGGACAGAAAAAGCCTCCCTATGCTAATTGTACTGCACATGGCTACAGTAGAAGTAATGGGTGGGCTCAAAGGCAGGGACCCCTTACTTACTCCAGCAGGTACATTATAATATGAACAGATTAACACAGAATACAGGTTGAACCCGATGGGCATTTTGCCTCTTTTCAACCTCACTGACTATGTAACTACTTAGATGGGGCAGACCACAAAGTAAATAACCCCTTACTTATACTTGGTGACTTGTGTGTCCTCTCCAGGAAAGCCCAGAGAGCAGATGTTGCTGGACACTTCGGGGAATGGGGCTGGGCTCTCAAGGCATTAGGCACCGCCCCCACCATTGTAAAATGGCACGATTCGTGGGCCTATGAGGAGGGGGCAGGGCTAAAATGACACACATCACACCATTAGCTCCGCCCCATCCACACAGCAAAGTGATTCCTGTAATTATCTCCCCATCCTACCCAGTTCACTAGGAAGCAGGCGCGATGCGGTGGGTGCACCTACTCTTCCAGGGGTACGGAGGACTATCCGAAAAATTGTGAGTCTCCAGCAACTTCAGAGAGAGTAGGCAAGTATGCCTTTACTGGGGTTTTTGACCTGTGAAGCTGTAAAGAGCTCTGGTGTGGTGATGTAGACCCATTTTAAATCACGTAAAATCAATTTAAATCAATATTATGTTTCAGGGGCTAAAACACATTTACTAACATTTAAAACCAATATAAGAAAATCATTTGTTAGCAAATGTGTGATTTAGGGGTCTATTTATTTACTAAGCCTTAGATGGAGATAAAGCGGTCGAAGATAAAGTCCCAGCCAACCAGCTCCTGTCCTTTTTCAAAACCAGCCTGTGACATGGTAAGTTAGGAGCTGATTGGCTGGTACTTTATCTCCGACCATTTTATCTCCATCCAAGTCTTAGTAAATAGACCCCTTAGCCCCTTAAAAACACAACATACAGGACCTACGCACTGGGAGATATGAGTGAAAGATATGAACGATCTCTTTCTTTAATGAACGAGATACCGTTCATATCTTTCAGTGTGTAGGCACCAGCGATGAATGACGCGCGGCCCCGTGCTCGTTCATCGCTGGTGCCCCGTCGCTTGTGCATGCAGGCCAATATGGACGATCTCGTCCATATTTGCCTACACTGCTCTGGAGCCGGGTGACGGGGGGGGGGGAGTGAAGAAACTTCACTCCCCCCGTCACTGCCCCCCCGCCGCCGGGTCCGCCGTTGGGCAGCTTGGCGGCAGATCGCGCAGTGTGTAGGGCCCAATAGATTCAGTTCAATTTAAAATCAATAAAAATCGATTAAACTCAACCTTTAGAAAATATACCCTGAGATGTCTGTCTGCGTATACAAAATGTAATGCTGGCTTAGACTGAGACGTCATTTGTTACTGAGACATTGTTGCATTTGTCTGTTTGTGTAGTCAACCAACCATTTATTCTGCCTGTTGTAGTAACTGAAACGCCACCTCATACACAAGGCAGCATAACAACTAATTTCAGTAGATTGTAAACTCTATACAACAGATGTGTCCTCGTACATCTTGCCTCGGCGTCACTAGAAGGGCTGTTTAATGAGCCAGGAGGCTAGATGTATGTGGACATATCTGTACACATATTATCAATTTTTCTGTTTGAACTTTCACCAAAGAAGAAACCACAAACTCAGTCAGCGCCAGAGTAAAAATGAACGTTTTTAAGACTGATTTCCTCTAATTTGCTGCTACCTGAGACAATGCCTCATTATAGGATCACCACTGTTTTGCTGCCATATGCGTCTCTCCAAGAATACCGAAAAATCATCCAACTTTTACGTAAAATAAGTTTGGCAAAATACACAGTCGTCAACAGACGTGCAGTATTACAAAGGAAATATTATGCTTTTCCTCCTTAAACTGCCCTATAAAGCAAAATTTGTATTTTGTGAGTTAAGAATCTGATCTGCCTGTTCCACCATTCGCCAGTTTTTGACTCAGACTTAATTTTTGCGCAGTGAGTCAGCAGCTGCTTCTAACGGGCACAGTGATCCTCTATACCAGAGGTTCTCAAACTCGGTCCTCAGGAGCCCACACAGTGCATGTTTTGCAGGTAACCCAGCAGTGGCACAGGTGTATTAATTACTCACTGACACATTTTAAAAGGTCCACAGGTGGAGCTAATTATTTCACTTGCGATTCTGTGAGGAGACCTGCAAAACATGCACTGTGTGTGCCCCCAAGGACCGAGTTTGAGAACCTCTGCTCTATACGAATATAGGATCCTACACTCACACATGACCTGACCACTGGGCATCATCATAATGTGTCTATAATTGCAGTCTATAGTACCTGTGTTTCCCAATTCCAGTCCACAGTGCATGTTTTGCAGATCTCCTAGTTAGTGCACAGGTGTATTCCTTACTGGCTGACACATTTTTTAAAGTTCCACAGGTGGTGCTAATTACAGTATTTCACTTGTGAAACTAAAGGGCCCTACGCATTTAAAGACCCGCCGCCGAGCTGCCCGACGGCGGATACGGCCGATGGGCAACCCGGTGGCGGGGGGGCAGTGATGGGGGGAGTAAAGTTTCTTCACTCCCCCGTCACCCGGCTCCATAGCAGTGCAGGCAAATATGGACGAGATCGTACATATTGGCCTGCATGCACAAGTGACGGGGCACCGACGATGAACGAGCGCGGGGATGCACATCGTTCATCGCTGGTGCCTCCACACTGAAAGATATGAACAGTATTTTGTTCATTACTGAACAAGATCGTTCATATCTTTCAGTATTCTCGCCCAGTGTGTACTGCCTTTAAGGAGATAAAACTTGCAGTGTAATACCCCTCTAATTCATAGTGTTCCCCCTAGGATTAGGGCAGGGCACAGAGATGCTGGGGCAGGTAGCGATTGCGCACTTAAAAATGGGGCATGGATGGCCGGGAAGGAGGCGCGGCCCCGCCAGCATCAGTATTGGGGGCAGTCTGGCCTTCCTCGATTTAACTAATGGGGGCATGCCCAGTTGTGGCGTCACTGATGGGGTGGCGTGCTTGGCTTCCCCCATGCTTTCTCTTTAATGTCAATAGATGCCGTGCGCATCTATTCACGTGGGGCACGGCAGCAGCAGGCTGTTTAAGTAGGGAGCATTTTGCCCTTTAAAAAATGGGCGCAGTGCCTTTCTACAACAGCCTAGCGTGAACACTAACACATACATGGAAATCCCAGGTCTTTGCATGGGAGCGTGCATCAATGGGTTGGGTATGCGTGAGCGGCGGTCAGCGGGGGGAAACGCAAGAAGCCCCTTGAGGGTGGCTGATGGTGCTATAGTATAGTAGGTGCGTATGCTGCCAAGGTAGAGGCGGACTGAGATCTGTACAGCTCTGCATGTGTGTGTGTGTGTGTGTGTGTGTGTGTGTGTGTGTGTGTGTGTGTGTGTGTACGCTATTTTCCTATACACTCTTCTTTTGAGTAATTTACGCTCATTTACTATTAATTCTGCATCAGCGACCCCAAGCGTTTCCTGTAGGTACAGTACTATGGTGGACCACAGTCTGGGGTATGCAGTCATATTGATGACTATTTCGATTTTCATAATGTCATCAGAAGAATGATGTCGACATGATTAAAATGTTGACATCATAGCTACTGACACCTGGAAAATGTTGACATGGACGTGGACACAGTAAAAATGTCAGCATGTCCATTAGAGTTAGGATTCCAGTTAACATTAGGGTTAAGGTTACACTTAATTTGAAACATGACAGTGTCGACATTATGACCATGGCGACACATCATCAGTGTCAACATGCTGAATGTCAACTTGGTAAGAGTCTACATTAGGGGTTCCCAACCACGGTCCTCAAGGCACACTAACAGTCCAGGTTTTAAGGATAGCCATACTGCAGCACAGGTGATTTAATTATAAACTCAGTTATTATGATATAATCACCTGTGCTCAAGCATGGATATCACTAAAATCTGCACTGTTAGTGCCTGGAGGACCGAAGGTTGGGAATCACTGGTCTACAGGATGAAAATGGTGACATGTTGACAATATGACCATGCTGACATACTTATGTCATACTTGCCAACTCTCCCTCAAGTTAGGGAGCAACCTCCCTGATTGCAACTTACCCCATTATGTAGCTGTTATATACTTGGGGGAAGAAAATAGGATTTGAATTACCTACCGGTAAATCCTTTTCTCGTAGTCCGTAGAGGATCATGGGGTCCACATTAGTACCGTGGGGTATAGACGGGTCCACTAGGAGCCTTGGGCACTTTAAGAAATCAATAGTGTGCACTGGCTCCTCCCTCTATGCCCCTCCTACCAGACTCAGTCTAGAAACTGTGCCCGAGGAGATGGACATACCGTGAGAGAACAGTGGCAAACGCAGGATTTCTCGAGGGGGGTTTCCTAAAGCAGTCCACAATCTCCCACTCTGCAGAACATTGAAGCAAGTATGGGAGTCTGTGGGAGCAGTAGAAGAACCTAGTAGCGACCCTGGATATTTTTAACATTGGTCTTTTTATACACTGGATACTGTATGGAATACAGTATTAATATTACCACAATAGATGGTCTATAGTAAAGGCTGTATCAAACATTTAAATAATATAAAATAAGTGATCAGGAAATGGTTAAACATACCATAATAAATAATTACACAAACATATTAGAAACAGTACTGCACTTTCTAAGCACACATTTTCCCACCTCATGGTAAGGCTCCTGTCTCTTCTTCCTGGTAGCTACTCTCTGGTCCAGTGCACTGATTGAGGACTCAGATCCACACACACAGCGCACTCAGTAGAAGAAGCTGCGACCACTGGGCTTGTGTCAGCAACTCTGCTCTGTGTCTTAAACTGCATGACGTTTCGGCAGCTCTAGCAATCTAATGATATTATACCATTGCTATTGTCATAATTTGAGCCATTTGCCAAGTGGAGGGGGGTTTCCGGGCAACCAGAACCCCCCCCCCCCCCTCCCCCTCTGCGTTTGCCTATGGAGAAGGATAGGTAAGGATAGTGGTGAGATTCCGAACCAGCACACACAAATTAGAGGAAAGCCATGCTAACCAAACATGAAACAGGAACAGCAACAGCTGAACCAACATTACTTAACCAAGTAACAGTGCAGAAACGAAGCACCGGGGGAGCGCCCAGTATCCTCTACGGCAGTGATTTCAACCTTTTTTAACTCGCAGCACCCCGAACAATATTTTAAAATTGCCAAGGCACACCATCAGTTCTCCACGGGAAAAAACACACACACATTGGCCCTCACGGTAAAAAAAAAATCCACACATAAATTGGCCTACACAGAAAAAAATATCACATTGCTCCCCACATAAATCCTATTAAATTATTCACATTGTTCCCCCCCATAAATTCTTTTGCTCCCCACATAAATCCTATTGCTCCCCACAGGAGAAATAAGATAACTAATATTAGCCCCTATATGTCAGCTTTCCTCCTCCCTGTCCCTCAGTTGCGGGGGTTGTTCATAGTGGAGAGCAAATACTGAGCAGCGGGCAGTCGGGCAGGAGTGGATGTGGTGGGCAGGGAAAGTTTTGTATGCGGGTGGGAACTGGAAGATGTGTATGCATGCAGGTGGGCTGGCTGGGTGGTGAAACGTGGTGGCTGTGACCTATGATGTCACACTGCCACGTCTTCAAGGCATAGGTCACGACCGGGGCACGACTGATCCTCTAAGAAGAGCCAACAGGTCAGTCTGAAGGTGCAGGAAGCGGCTCTGACTCCGCGGCACACCTTGCAACTGGAAGCGGCTCTGACTCCGCAGCACGCTGGTTGAAAAAGCCTGCTCTACGGACTACGAGAAAAGGATTTACCAGTAGGTAATTAAAATCCTATTTTCTCTAACGTCCTAGAGGATACTGGGGCCCACATCAGTACCATGGGGATGTACCAAAGCTCCCAACCTGGGTGGGAGAGTGCTGAGGTTCCTGCAGAACTGATTGACCAAACTGAAGGTCCTCAGAGGCCAAAGTATCAAACTTGTAGAACTTAGCAAACGTGTTCGAACCAGCACAAGTAGCTGCTCGGCAAAGCTGTAAGGCCGAGACAGCCCGGTCAGCCACCCAGAAAGAACCCACCGACCTAGTAGAGTGGGCATGTACAGATCTAGGAACCGGCAAACCTGCCGTAGATTAAGCATGCTGGATAGTAAGCTTGATCCAGCGAGCAATAGACTGGTTGGAAGCAGGACACCCAATTTTATTAGCATCATAGAGTACAAACAGCGAGTCCGATTTTCTGTGACGACCTGTCCGTTTGACATAGATTTTCAAAGCCCGCACAACAACATCCAGGTACTTTGAAGTGGAAGAGGTGTCAGTAAGCACTGGAACCACTATAGGCTGGTTGATATGAAATGCAGACACCACCTTTGAAATTGCTGACAAGTTCTGAGTTCAGCTCTATCTTCATGAAAAATCAAATTCCGACACACATCTAGCCAAAGCCAAGGCCAGCAATGTAACGGTCTTCCGTGTAAGAAACTTTACATCAACCTCCTGTAAAGGCTCAAACCATCCAGATTGAAGAAACTACAACACCACGTTGAGATCCCAAGGTGCCATAGGAGGCACAAAGGGCGGCTGGATATGCAGAACACCTTTCAAGAACGTCTGAACCTCAGGGAGGGACGCCAACTATCTTTGGAAGAAAATGGACAAGGCCGAGATCTGGACCTTTAAGGAACCCTGGCGGAGGCCCACATCCACTCCTGACTGCAGAAAAAGCAGAAAACGACCCAGCTGAAATTCCACCGTAGGAAATTTCCTGTTGTCAAAGTCGAAAAATATTGCAGTACACACGTCACGTACAAACTACGCACAGATGGCCTCCATGCGCGTACTTGCTCTGCGCATTAGCGCGTGGTATGGGTATTTACGGTAGAGTTTGTGAGCACATGGAAAGCTATCAAAACACATTACATATTTAATTAAAATAGTGCACAATGTACACACAGTCTCCCTGCACCACATCAGAAAGTAACAACAGTTTAAATGGTAGCAGAACAAAGGGATTCACCTTTACAGGATAGGAGGGGACAGAACAAGGTTATAAGGTGGTGTTTGGTATCCAGCTGAAGGGTATTTTAAGGGTAACATTCCGGTGTTTGTTTGAGAAAGATCGCATGTTACTGCGGATAGTTATGTGCAGGAGCAGAATATAGATATAAACTGTATTTACTGTACATTATGTATGCGGCGGGAATCCAGAGGAGACCACCCACAAGAGCAGTTGGAACAGACATCGCCCACCTATTTAAACCGACCTATGACCTCACCTGTACTGTAAATGACCATCCCTGTGTCCAATGGAGAAGGAGATTACAGTATCCATTGTGTTATGTTTTGGATGAATTGTATAAAGAGAGCCTGCAACAGGCCTGGTCAGACACAAGACTGACAACGTTATCTATCAGATGACGGAGGACCAGACTGGGTAGCGCGGCGAATCCACTCACGTATGTACCATTGATTGTAGCCATTATTCTGTTGTATTGTATTGTTTATATTGTAACCCCCTTTCAGCAATAATACGCTGTGGTGTCGGAACCCAGTGGTTTAACTACAAACTGGTGTCGTGTCTTCCTTTCCCTGCTAAGGTTTAAAGTGTATTACTATCGCATTGCATTGCTGTAAAAGGTTTAAAATGTATCTCTGGGTGTGTACGTGCTGCGTGTACTTTGTACCGTCAGCGTGGCATGTGTACGCAAAGTCCGTACACTGTACGGGACTCTGTACGCAAACAGTGTACAATGTACGTAGGGTGTGTATTAAGTTTAGCGGCCGCAGCGGCTTCATGGTAAAGTGTATTTGAAGTGTGTATAAGGTATAGCTTTTCATTCCTGCATATAAAACGGCATTATCAATTGGGGGCTCTCACGGGATATCACGTTCTTAATGATGCACTGTACATTACAAACGCGGCTGTAATTGACCGGCTCCGATGGACGCATCGAGAAGCTGATGAAAATAACATTCACGTTAATGTATTGTTGTGTTATCAGTAAGCCGCTGATATGAAATTCAAGGGAAAATGCGTTTCTCATAATATTTAAGATGCTAAAATTTATTTTTATTGTTGCAAAACAAGGTTCAAATAAGTCATATTGCGTTTGATTCAGATTGGATTGCTTATCTGTTAAGTAGGGTTAAAAGTACATTTAAAAGTTGCTGCATAGCCTTGATATAGTTTTTATTTTTAACGCAGGCCTAAAATAACTTCTGGTGCTTGTATGATGTGATTTTTTTGTGACAAAGGAAGCCGCATGGTCTGTCCTCCATTTTGGACTAGCCACATGGCCTGTCCACCATTTTGTGTAATCCTCATAGATGTGGAAGGGGGAGGAGCAGCGGCCATTTTGGGTGGGTCATTTTCTGAATAGCTGATTTTCAGTCTGCTCAGAATAATCAGCTTTCCTTGGTCACATCAAACACGATTTATGAGTTACCAATGCATTTATTTAACCCATGCCATAGTCAATTACAAATAGTTTCAATTGGGCCTAGTGAGAGTTAAGAGATGAATACTTGATGTAAGAATTACACACAGATAAAAAAAGAAAAAGTTTTTTTTTTCTTTTACCTCTAGGATTTAGTTAAAATCTGCTTGCTAGTTTAGGATAGCCATTGAAATGTTAATTAACCTGTCCCACTACCCTCTTGAACAAGCATATGAACCTCTGTTGATATGCAAATCAGAAGCACTGAATGGGTAAATGAGTCTCAGGAGACCAGTGAATGGTACATATATATAATTATTATAATTATGTGTGTGTTTATATCAATGTATGTTCTGCAAGATGGCTATCCAACCTGAATCATATCATTTAAATTATTGATCATTGATAGATTCATATAGATCTGTGTGAAACTGAATACATTTGTTGCTATATAGTTAAGACAAAAAAAAATGTTTAAGGAAGTAAATGTAAAAGACACAAAACGCAGGTCTGGCCCAGTCGTGATAGGGTTTATACAGAAAGAATGTGTGTTGTGTTAAGTGAGCAATTAAATTATAGTTGGTATTGCTCACATTTATAGAAGTTGTGGGATTTGTTTAATTGCGGATGTACGGTTTTGTACACGTGTCTCGGACAAAGTACAGGACTGCGCACGCAGCGTAAGAGACACGCACGATCGCGTGTTTACGCAAAGTGAGTAAGAATACGGGCGCTAGGTACAAACTACACAATAGTGTTGTTTAGTTTAAAGGTGGGACAGTAGCCACGCTACAAAAGCACAAAACTGCTCGGTTTCCAAAGATTAGTATAAAACTTCTTGTTTAAACTGTATTGCCGCTGGGGGAAAAGCTGCTTATCTGAATGAATCTTAATTTTCTGTACAGAAAAACCAAAAGTATATTTGAGTGAGCGAACGTAAGAGTGAACGTATTGAACTCCGGAAGTCGGGTCCCGTGGTACACCGACTAAGTAGAGGCTTGGTGGCGTGAAGTGGCTGACTCACGTTAATATAGATTGAAATACGCAAATCGTGAGGTGATTTGCAGAGGAGCGTGATAGTGCATTGTATTGCAAAAAAGGTTTTTGTATTACGCTTCGGGCTGAGGGTCGCAGTTTGTACAACGACCCGTGGTTGTACGGCAGATAGGTAACAAGTACCTATATGCTGTGCGATTGGACCGCGCATTTGTGGGTGCGATATATATAGCGCAACTGGATACCCCTTTACAAGCTTTTGCGTAAAATCGCAGTACCATTTGTGCTGTATAGAGCATACGCAAGTGTGATTTGTGTATAAGGTTATAGGGAGTTTTCGCTGGTCTCTCTCAGGAAAATCTCCAGCGGTGTATATTTACTGGAATAGGTAAGTCACTCCTAAACACCAGTAAATAGAAACCGATAGGGACTCGCTGGGTACGCGGTGTTCACTATTGGAGTGAGTCGTGGTACTCAGTGGAGAAGGAGCGAGTGAAATCGCTAGGTGTCTTTCACCGTTTATCTGCGGTGTGCATTGGGGATTGCGTTTATTGGCAAAAAGTCCGCGATGGGATCCAATTGCACAAGCAGTGGGCGTTCAGTAACCAGGGTTCAGGTTGAATAGCCGCGGCCCAGGGGGTCAGCGAGGATTGTTATGTGTGAAAAGTATGGTTCACACACGGAGGCTTTTTGCAATGAATGGGTATGTATGACTAACAAAGATAGGGAACCAGCTTTGAACCAGAGGCACAGCAGAATGTAGGCAGTAAAATATGTCTTCTTAAATCCAGAAAACAAAGGATTAGACATACAGATTGTTTAAATTTATGGCAACAGGAGGGGGATATACAAAGAGAATTAGCTCGCGCAGCAGGTTCCAAACCTAGCGGGAAAATAATGGCGACCGCACCACCACCACTACCGTATATTGCGGGGGAGAAGATGGCTACAGTCAATGGCATATCCGTAAAATATAGTAGTATGTAAAAACAATGTATTAACCCTAATTATTTTTTGCAAGATGTATCCTGTTTTTTAAGTCTTTTCAAGGTTATAGGTCACAAGAGGATGATGGACTTGCTGGCAGATCAGTTCCTGTATTTATTTACAGAGAGAGAGAGACATAAGATGCATTGGAGGGAATGGTAATTGTATTGCTGGCCTATAACTGTAATTATATGTAACTGTATGTTTTAACTGCTTACTGTATGAGTTGTAACTATAGGTATACTGTACTTTGTAATATAATATTGAATCTATATCTTTTTTTAATAACAAATATATCCAGCCAAATCGCAGCTCTCCTCCAAGCAGTCACCTTGCTGCAGGAAACTCAGGTGGGGCCTGTCCAACCAGGTAGAGCAGTAACAATATTCCCCAATGAAAGAACTGGTGAGGTCACAGCTACCGGTAAGTGTGAGACAATTCATTGCACAGAGACAACAACACCTCACAGTAAACAGATTAGGAGCGGAATGGTAGGATTACACCCTGTCTTGGAAATAGTAACCCCCAATGGGGGAACCGATAGTCAGGGAATAATCCTCACCAGGAATAATGCAATGTATTGCCCGTGGCCCAGAGATGAGCTGCGATCAATCATTTCTGAATTCCCCGACCCTCGGAAGCATTTAGCCAGATGTCAGAAATTTTTCAGAGATCTGGGTAATGTGTATGAACCGACAAACAAACACTGTCGGATATTTTTGAAAGCGTGCCTACCTCCTAATATTGACACCCAAAAATGTAGTCTTATGACTGACAAAACACAATCAGGAGAACTTAGAGCAAATTAACATGCAACTAGAGTTGTATTTCCCCACAACTGTTAAGTGGAGAAGAATTTTCTCCATAAAACAGAGGGAAAATGAAATGACATCTGAATATTTCTATCGGGCCCTGCAAATAATGGATAGATACATTGGGGTATCAGATACAGGGAACGATGCGAATTACAGGGAGGTAGCTGTTTCTGTATTAATGGACGGACTCAATAAGACAGTTAGGGACAGGGTACAAACATCTTTGCCTAATTGGAGAGGGGTCACAGTAGCTTGTCTTAGACAGTGCGCAATTGAACACCATAAGAATATTGCTAGGCGTAGAGAACTGCAGGAGGAGAGGCTGAGGATTGAAAGTATACAGGCTCTTACACCAGAGTCTCATCAGCCTAAACCTCAAAACCCTGGTGGTAAGAAAAGACCGAGAAATTGTTACATTTGTAAAAAAAATAAAGGACATTTTGCTAGAGATTGCAAGAGTAGTAGAGCACATAGCCAATATAGACCCCTAGACAGAGAAAACAAGCCACGTTATTAAACACATAGACGGGATCAAGGGACATATAGTAAAGAGTCACGAGCCATATAGAAAACACAGATTCGGTTAATGGGATGAATGGAATAAATGCAACTTTACCCTTTTGACAGAACTTACTGGGGTTAGGAGGAGGTCTCTAAACTTCTGCTTCTTTCTCTAGCAGAAGTGACCTCTAATTAGAGATGGTATACATATAGCGTGCTCCCGCCCAGGAAGTACGAATTATGTTGGATACCCACGAAGACTATGGTTGCATTTCACTGTTCTAGATACATGTCCATCACAGGTAGAGGAAATTATCTCAAAGATACCGGGTTCCCTATGAACTTAGAATGGACAGGACACTGGATTGATGGCTGGGATAGTCCCAGTAGAGATATAACACACATAGATTTTTTTTGGGGGAGCAGACCGAGTAGAGAATCATTCCCCGTAGTGCCCAATCCAGATGTCAAACTTTGTAAAATCTTCTTTGCCTCTACCAACTTATCTGTTACTAAACTCTATGTGATTTGTCTTCAAAGTTTCCTCTTCATCTCTTACGTTCACCGACAGGGTTACAGTTCAGACGCCACAGGCCTACTCGGTCTTTCAGAGTTCTGCCCAAATCCAGTATATCTCACCAGCATAGGGACACCAGTATCAGTGTGCCTGGTCATGCACAAAGGGTGGAGAATGGGAATACTGGTGAAGGGAGACTGTATATAGACACCGATATGCATGATGGCGTGACAGCCTGATGGTGAACGCAAATCTGAAAAATTTTCTTTTTATTATTTCCTTTCTCTTTTCACTTTCCACAGATGGTTTACTTCACACAATGGATAATACACAACAGTTAAACACATTGAAATGCAAGATTTATGTTCCCTACAGAAAGGTCGCTGACCCGGAGAGAACTCGTGACAAAGAGCAGAGTGTAGAGAACCTCGTATCACTGGAGTGTCTGTTCCGGGAAGGTTGAGAGGCAGGACTGTTGAGGGCATCCGAGCACAGATCAAGAACGGTTGTAGTATCATTCTTTTTTTCACCTCCCCCTGCATTTTCCTGTCTTTTCCCCTTTTTATTTTTCTCCTTTCCCTAAACGAAATGGATCGATCACAAGAGACTGCGTTTAGGGTTCTATTAGTAATTCTGGTTTTGATCAAGGACAGTTTGTTTTGGTGAGGGTCCCAGAGAGGTCGAGCAGGGATCTGGAATGGGTTCTGATGGCAAGTATGAATTTGTAGGATCTCAGGATCAGCGCATCACTTTAGTAAAGGCTGGCATCAGTAAGCGCTCTGGTAGTCAGGGAGCTCGGAGGCACTGTGAGGGGTTATTGTCTGATGAATATTGTATTTGTAGGAATTGTGAGAATATAGTTGAGGATGGGTGCATCCAGAGATGTCAGTCCAACCTTAATATCGACATGGACCGTCATCCGTTGAGTGATTACCACTCACTAGTGGGTAAGGTCTTAAACCAGACAGAATGCTGGGTGTGCTCACAGGTACCTCAAGATCAGAGCAAGTCAGGATTAGTACCGTACCCTTTTGCAATAGATGAGGTACTCGAATTACGGGGTGGGAGACCGGTGGACAAGAAATTCAATATTTCTAGGCCCACTAGTTTGAAGCTCCACCAGTATCATGAAGACAGGTCCTTATTGTGTTTTAATATTTCCAATTACCGAAAACCGGGAAATTGGGAAGTGACGTGGAATAACCAGACAATGACCTTTTCACACAGAGCTGATAGGATACCCATAGACTCTGAACTTGTACGCCAAATAGCCAACAGTGGGAGGTATTTTCAGTATAGGTATACTCGTGGAAGCAAGACCATGTGGGTTGGAAAAGTATCGCCAGGGTATTGTGCTCATATCATCCAGCCCTATACTTGTACTGAGCAGATGGGAGAACTAGGGATTGGTTTCTTCACTTGGAAAGTTTGTAATATGGTGATGTCATATTTTGTCCCCTATGTTCTCCCAGATGATGCCTATTTCATATGTGGGAGGAAGGCGTACAAGTGGCTTGCCCCGAGCTCAGAGGGATTGTGTTATATTGGGAGAGTACTGCCAGAGGTCATGACCATAACCCATGATAAGGTGAAAGACGTTCACCGCAGTGCTCAGGCTCCTTATACTCATACTCACTATGAACACATCATCAAGAGACACCTCATAGATAGGACAGAGCACGCAGCCTCTGATTTAATCCACGAATCCACCGGGATTCAGTTCCTTCCCGCATTAGACATCACCCGTACAGCCAGAGGAACTATAAATTATAGGTATATCCATGCGCTAGCGAACTTGATAGATAATATCACGGAGATGTATGACGACACCTTCAGGTATACGGGGAGGGAGTTATAAGCCTACAAGAAGGAACTGATTCAGCAGAGGATGGTCCTTAATTATATCACAGCCGTGACAGGTGGGTACTGTGTTACTCTGGCAACTCAATATGGTGTGAAGTGCTGTACGTATATTACGAACAGCACTGGCGACCCCACGGAGATCATCGATCAAAAGATGGACGATATCTTGCAGTTGAAGTGGGAGTTCAGGAGGAAGCACAACCTTACCTTGGCGACTGTGAGTAATGAACTGACCGCCTGGGTCTCATGGTTGAACCCACGCAATTGGTTCTCAGGTTTAGGAGAGTGGGCTCAAAATGTCATCATGAGTGTAGGGAAGTTTATCCTTTGTATCCTGGGAGTCATCATAATTATTGGTTTGATATTTAGGTGTGTTCGAATTCTGACGTGGCGCAAGCACGGCACAAAATTGATGAGTCTAAGGAGCAAGGGTACTGTTACAGCAGCAGATTTAATCCATAGAGACTGTAATATGATAAGGATTGCAAATGAATTTCATGGCCTGTTTCGTTCACCCGTTTTTCTTGTGTTTCCCCCTCTGCCCAGATACATCCATCAGGAAAAATCATCAGCCCTACCCAAAATGTTTATGTGAATGTATTTTAGATATGTGTCTTATCTTCATCTCTGCAACCTCCAGTTAATGGCACACATAGTCGTCAGGTGATATCCACATATACTAGCACTCACATATGTTTTCCCCTCCATGTATCATCAACTAAATGTGCACCCCATTTGTTAGAACAAGAAGCCGAAAAGAGCTCGGTAGTGTTTGTTGGCCCATTTACAGACCCTTAATACGGGATAAGAAGGATTTAATGTATACTTTGCAATACCTCAAAGCTTATTTAGAACATATACGGCACGATGATACATGCCCCTCAGACATGCATAGATTCATACATACATGCTTTTTACTATCCCACTAGGTCATACATTTCCCACCTACAACTCTCCCCGGTCATCTGTAGATATTGTATTGATATTTTTCTGTTTAGTGATTAGATAGTGGCAGTTATTGGTGACTGCCAAAGGGTGGACTGTCAAAGTCGAAAAATATTGCAGTACAAACTACGCACAGATGGCCTCCATGCGCGTACTTGCTCTGCTGTGCGTGCACATATTCACAATTTGCATATGGTCGCTCCTGCGGTCCTGCGCATTAGCGCGTGGTATGGGTATTTACGGTAGAGTTTGTGAGCGCATGGAAAGCTATCAAAACACATTACATATTTAATCCAAATAGTGCACAATGTACACATAGTCTCCCTGCACCACATCAGAAAGTAACAGCAGTTTAAATGGTAACAGAACAAAGGGATTCACCTTTACAGGATAGGAGGGGACAGAACAAGGTTATAAGGTGGTGTTTGGTATCCAGCTGAAGGGTATTTTAAGGGTAACATTCCGGTGTTGGTTTGAGAAAGATCGCATGTTCCTGCGGATAGTTATGTGCAGGAGCAGAATATAGATATAAACTGTATTCACTGTACATTATGTATGCGGTGGGAATCCAGAGGAGACCACCCACAAGAGCAGTTGGAACAGACATCGCCCACCTATTCAAACCGACCTATGACCTCTCCTGTACTGTAAATGACCATCCCTGTGTCCAATGGACAAAGAGATTACAGTATCCATTGTGTTATGTTTTGGATGAATTGTATAAAGAGAGTCTGCAGCAGGCCTGGTCAGACACAAGACTCACAAAGTTATCTATAAGATGACGGAGGACCAGACTGGGTAGCGCAGCGAATCCACTCACGTATGTACCATTGATTGTAGCCATTATTCTGTTGTATTGTATTGTTTATATTGTAACCCCCTTTCTGCAATAATACGCTGTGGTGTCGGAACCCAGTGGTTTAACTACAAACTGGTGTCGTGTCTTCCTTTCCCTGCTAAGGTTTAAAGTGTATTACTATCGCATTGCATTGCTGTAAAAGGCTTAAAATGTATCTCTGGGTGTGCACGCGCTGCGTGTACTTTGTACCGTCAGCGCGGCGTGTGTACGCAAAGTCCGTACACTGTACGGGACTCTGTACGCAAACAGTGTACAATGTACGTAGGGTGTGTATTAAGTTTAGCGGCCGCAGCGGCTTCATGGTAAAGTGTATTTGAAGTGTGTATAAGGTATAGCTTTTCATTCCTGCATATAAAACGGCATTATCACTGTTTTCACACCAAGACACATACGTCCTCCAAATCCGGTGGTAATGTTTAGTAGAGATGAGCGGGTTCGGTTTCTCTGAATCCGAACCCGCCCGAACTTCATGGTTTTTTTCACGGGTCCGAGCAGACTCGGATCCTCCCGCCTTGCTCGGTTAACCCGAGCGCGCCCGAACGTCATCATGACGCTGTCGGATTCTCGCGAGACTCGGATTCTATATAAGGAGCCGCGCGTCGCCGCCATTTTCACACGTGCATTGAGATTGATAGTGAGAGGACGTGGCTGGCGTCCTCTCCATTTAGATTATAAGAGAGAGAGATTTACTGGAGCTTAGGACTAGGAGGAGTACTGTAGAAGTGTAGAGAGTGCAGAGAGTTTACTAGTGAGTGACCACCAGACAGTGCAGTTTATTTAATATATCCGTTCTCTGCCTGAAAAAAGCGATACACACAGTGACTCAGTCACATACCATATCTGTGTGCACTGCTCAGGCTCAGCCCAGTGTGCTGCATCATCTATATATATTATATATCTGTCTGACTGCTCAGCTCACACAGCTTATAATTGTGGGGGAGACTGGGGAGCACTGCAGTGCCAGTTATAGGTTATATCAGGAGCCAGGAGTACATAATATTATATAGTGAGTGACCACCAGACAGTGCAGTTTATTTAATATATCCGTTCTCTGCCTGAAAAAAGCGATACACACAGTGACTCAGTCACATACCATATCTGTGTGCACTGCTCAGGCTCAGCCCAGTGTGCTGCATCATCTATATATATTATATATCTGTCTGACTGCTCAGCTCACACAGCTTATAATTGTGGGGGAGACTGGGGAGCACTGCAGTGCCAGTTATAGGTTATAGCAGGAGCCAGGAGTACATAATATTATATTAAAATTAAACAGTGCACACTTTTGCTGCAGGAGTGCCACTGCCAGTGTGACTGACCAGTGACCTGACCACACTGACCACCAGTATAGTTAGTAGTATACTTATATTGTGATTGCCTGAAAAAGTTAAACACTCGTCGTGTGACTTCACTTGTGTGTTGTTGTTTTTTTTATTCTATAAAAATAAAACTCATTCTGCTGACAGACAGTGTCCAGCAGGTCCGTCATTATATAATATATAATATATACCTGTCCGGCTGCAGTAGTGATATATATATATTTTTTATATCATTTATCATCCAGTCGCAGCAGACACAGTACGGTAGTTCACGGCTGTGGCTACCTCTGTGTCTGCACTCGGCAGGCAGTCCGTCCATAATTGTATACCACCTAACCGTGGTTTTTTTTTCTTCTTTATACATACATACTACTACGACATCTCTTTATCAACCAGTCTATATTAGCAGCAGACACAGTACAGTACGGTAGTTCACGGCTGTGGCTACCTCTGTGTCTGCACTCGGCAGGCAGTCCGTCCATAATTGTATACCACCTAACCGTGGTTTTTTTTTCTTTCTTCTTTATACATACATAGTTACATAGACATCTCTTTATCAACCAGTCTATATTAGCAGCAGACACAGTACAGTACGGTAGTTCACGGCTGTGGCTACCTCTGTGTCTGCACTCGGCAGGCAGTCCGTCCATAATTGTATACCACCTAACCGTGGTTTTTTTTTCTTTCTTCTTTATACATACATAGTTACATAGACATCTCTTTATCAACCAGTCTATATTAGCAGCAGACACAGTACAGTACGGTAGTTCACGGCTGTGGCTACCTCTGTGTCTGCACTCGGCAGGCAGTCCGTCCATAATTGTATACCACCTAACCGTGGTTTTTTTTTCTTTCTTCTTTATACATACATAGTTACATAGACATCTCTTTATCAACCAGTCTATATTAGCAGCAGACACAGTACAGTACGGTAGTTCACGGCTGTGGCTACCTCTGTGTCTGCACTCGGCAGGCAATCCGTCCATAATTGTATACCACCTAACCGTGGTTTTTTTTTCTTTCTTCTTTATACATACATAGTTACATAGACATCTCTTTATCAACCAGTCTATATTAGCAGCAGACACAGTACAGTACGGTAGTTCACGGCTGTGGCTACCTCTGTGTCTGCACTCGGCAGGCAGTCCGTCCATAATTGTATACCACCTAACCGTGGTTTTTTTTTCTTTCTTCTTTATACATACATACTACTACGACATCTCTTTATCAACCAGTCTATATTATTAGCAGCAGACACAGTACAGTACGGTAGTTCACGGCTGTGGCTACCTCTGTGTCTGCACTCGGCAGGCAGTCCGTCCATAATTGTATACCACCTAACCGTGGTTTTTTTTTCTTTCTTCTTTATACATACATAGTTACATAGACATCTCTTTATCAACCAGTCTATATTAGCAGCAGACACAGTACAGTACGGTAGTTCACGGCTGTGGCTACCTCTGTGTCTGCACTCGGCAGGCAGTCCATAATTGTATACTAGTATCCATCTCCATTGTTTACCTGAGGTGCCTTTTAGTTGTGCCTATTAAAATATGGAGAACAAAAATGTTGAGGTTCCAAAATTAGGGAAAGATCAAGATCCACTTCCACCTCGTGCTGAAGCTGCTGCCACTAGTCATGGCCGAGACGATGAAATGCCAGCAACGTCGTCTGCCAAGGCCGATGCCCAATGTCATAGTACAGAGCATGTCAAATCCAAAACACCAAATATCAGAAAAAAAAGGACTCCAAAACCTAAAATAAAATTGTCGGAGGAGAAGCGTAAACTTGCCAATATGCCATTTACGACACGGAGTGGCAAGGAACGGCTGAGGCCCTGGCCTATGTTCATGGCTAGTGGTTCAGCTTCACATGAGGATGGAAGCACTCAGCCTCTCGCTAGAAAAATGAAAAGACTCAAGCTGGCAAAAGCAGCACAGCAAAGAACTGTGCATTCTTCGAAATCCCAAATCCACAAGGAGAGTCCAATTGTGTCGGTTGCGATGCCTGACCTTCCCAACACTGGACGTGAAGAGCATGCGCCTTCCACCATTTGCACGCCCCCTGCAAGTGCTGGAAGGAGCACCCGCAGTCCAGTTCCTGATAGTCAGATTGAAGATGTCAGTGTTGAAGTACACCAGGATGAGGAGGATATGGGTGTTGCTGGCGCTGGGGAGGAAATTGACCAGGAGGATTCTGATGGTGAGGTGGTTTGTTTAAGTCAGGCACCCGGGGAGACACCTGTTGTCCGTGGGAGGAATATGGCCGTTGACATGCCAGGTGAAAATACCAAAAAAATCAGCTCTTCGGTGTGGAGGTATTTCACCAGAAATGCGGACAACAGGTGTCAAGCCGTGTGTTCCCTTTGTCAAGCTGTAATAAGTAGGGGTAAGGACGTTAACCACCTCGGAACATCCTCCCTTATACGTCACCTGCAGCGCATTCATAATAAGTCAGTGACAAGTTCAAAAACTTTGGGTGACAGCGGAAGCAGTCCACTGACCAGTAAATCCCTTCCTCTTGTAACCAAGCTCACGCAAACCACCCCACCAACTCCCTCAGTGTCAATTTCCTCCTTCCCCAGGAATGCCAATAGTCCTGCAGGCCATGTCACTGGCAATTCTGACGATTCCTCTCCTGCCTGGGATTCCTCCGATGCATCCTTGCGTGTAACGCCTACTGCTGCTGGCGCTGCTGTTGTTGCTGCTGGGAGTCGATGGTCATCCCAGAGGGGAAGTCGTAAGCCCACTTGTACTACTTCCAGTAAGCAATTGACTGTTCAACAGTCCTTTGCGAGGAAGATGAAATATCACAGCAGTCATCCTGCTGCAAAGCGGATAACTGAGGCCTTGACAACTATGTTGGTGTTAGACGTGCGTCCGGTATCCGCCGTTAGTTCACAGGGAACTAGACAATTTATTGAGGCAGTGTGCCCCCGTTACCAAATACCATCTAGGTTCCACTTCTCTAGGCAGGCGATACCGAGAATGTACACGGACGTCAGAAAAAGACTCACCAGTGTCCTAAAAAATGCAGTTGTACCCAATGTCCACTTAACCACGGACATGTGGACAAGTGGAGCAGGGCAGGGTCAGGACTATATGACTGTGACAGCCCACTGGGTAGATGTATGGACTCCCGCCGCAAGAACAGCAGCGGCGGCACCAGTAGCAGCATCTCGCAAACGCCAACTCTTTCCTAGGCAGGCTACGCTTTGTATCACCGCTTTCCAGAATACGCACACAGCTGAAAACCTCTTACGGCAACTGAGGAAGATCATCGCGGAATGGCTTACCCCAATTGGACTCTCCTGTGGATTTGTGGCATCGGACAACGCCAGCAATATTGTGTGTGCATTAAATATGGGCAAATTCCAGCACGTCCCATGTTTTGCACATACCTTGAATTTGGTGGTGCAGAATTTTTTAAAAAACGACAGGGGCGTGCAAGAGATGCTGTCGGTGGCCAGAAGAATTGCGGGACACTTTCGGCGTACAGGCACCACGTACAGAAGACTGGAGCACCACCAAAAACTACTGAACCTGCCCTGCCATCATCTGAAGCAAGAAGTGGTAACGAGGTGGAATTCAACCCTCTATATGCTTCAGAGGTTGGAGGAGCAGCAAAAGGCCATTCAAGCCTATACAATTGAGCACGATATAGTAGGTGGAATGCACCTGTCTCAAGCGCAGTGGAGAATGATTTCAACGTTGTGCGTACGAGGTTACATCCAGAAAATGTGGAGAAGATGATGTTCATTAAAATGAATTATAATCAATTCCTCCGCGGAGACATTGACCAGCAGCAATTGCCTCCACAAAGTACACAGGGAGCTGAGATGGTGGATTCCAGTGGGGACGAATTGATAATCTGTGAGGAGGGGGATGTACACGGTGATATATCGGAGGGTGATGATGAGGTGGACATCTTGCCTCTGTAGAGCCAGTTTGTGCAAGGAGAGATTAATTGCTTCTTTTTGGGGGGGGGTCCAAACCAACCCGTCATATCAGTCACAGTCGTGTGGCAGACCCTGTCACTGAAATGATGGGTTGGTTAAAGTGTGCATGTCCTGTTTTGTTTATACAACATAAGGGTGGGTGGGAGGGCCCAAGGACAATTCCATCTTGCACCTCTTTTTTCTTTTCTTTTTCTTTGCATCATGTGCTGATTGGGGAGGTTTTTTTGGAAGGGACATCCTGCGTGACACTGCAGTGCCACTCCTAAATGGGCCCGGTGTTTGTGTCGGCCACTAGGGTCGCTAATCTTACTCACACAGTCAGCTACCTCATTGCGCCTCTTTTTTTCTTTGCGTCATGTGCTGTTTGGGGAGGGTTTTTTGGAAGGGACATCCTGCGTGACACTGCAGTGCCACTCCTAGATGGGCCCGGTGTTTGTGTCGGCCACTAGGGTCGCTAATCTTACTCACACAGCTACCTCATTGCGCCTCTTTTTTTCTTTGCGTCATGTGCTGTTTGGGGAGGGTTTTTTGGAAGGGACATCCTGCGTGACACTGCAGTGCCACTCCTAGATGGGCCCGGTGTTTGTGTCGGCCACTAGGGTCGCTAATCTTACTCACACAGCTACCTCATTGCGCCTCTTTTTTTCTTTGCGTCATGTGCTGTTTGGGGAGGGTTTTTTGGAAGGGCCATCCTGCGTGACACTGCAGTGCCACTCCTAGATGGGCCCGGTGTTTGTGTCGGCCACTAGGGTCGCTAATCTTACTCACACAGCTACCTCATTGCGCCTCTTTTTTTCTTTGCGTCATGTGCTGTTTGGGGAGGGTTTTTTGGAAGGGACATCCTGCGTGACACTGCAGTGCCACTCCTAGATGGGCCCGGTGTTTGTGTCGGCCACTAGGGTCGCTTATCTTACTCACACAGCGACCTCGGTGCAAATTTTAGGACTAAAAATAATATTGTGAGGTGTGAGGTATTCAGAATAGACTGAAAATGAGTGTAAATTATGGTTTTTGAGGTTAATAATACTTTGGGATCAAAATGACCCCCAAATTCTATGATTTAAGCTGTTTTTTAGTGTTTTTTGAAAAAAACACCCGAATCCAAAACACACCCGAATCCGACAAAAAAAATTCGGTGAGGTTTTGCCAAAACGCGTTCGAACCCAAAACACGGCCGCGGAACCGAACCCAAAACCAAAACACAAAACCCGAAAAATTTCAGGCGCTCATCTCTAATGTTTAGACGTTACCCCTTTTCTGGCTTGGATCAGGGTAGGAATTACCCAATCCGGAATGCCTTTCCTGTTCTGGTTCTGTTCTTGTGAACCAGCAGTTGCTAGTTTTCTGGGTTTACCTCTATTGCCTTTGATGACCGTAGAACAGGCATTCCCAACCACGGTCCTCAAGGCACACCAACAGTGCAGGTTTTAGTGATATCCAGGCTGCAGCACTGATGGTTAAATCAAAATAACTGAGCTAATTAAGTCCCCTGTGCTGAAGCCTGGATATCACTAAAACCTGCACTGTTAGTGTGCCTTGAGGACCGTGGTTGGGAATGCCTGCCATAGAAGAACCTTTTGTCTTGTTTTTAAATTTCGCTGTCCGAAAGGACTGCAGAGTTGGAGCAGTGTAGGATTTTCTAGCTGGGGGAGCTGCGGAAGGAAGCTATATAGACTTACCCACCGTAGCCTTGGATATTCACGTATCCAGCACATCTCCAAAGAGGGCTTCACCTGTGAAAGTTAGGCTTTCCACGTCCTTCCTGGTATCTGCCTCCGCTGTCCAGTGGCGTAGCCACAAGCCCCTGCATGCTGACACTGCCATGGCAGTGGTGTGTGCATTGAGTAAACTAATTTCCTTTATGGCCTCCACCATAAAGTTAGCAGAATCCTGTATATGCTGTAGGAGTAAAATGATCTCCCCCGTGGAAAAGGAATCTAACCCGTCAATTAGATTACCCAACCATTTAGCAATGGCCCTAGAGACACTCACAAGCTATAGTGGGTCTCTGGGCCACCCCCGCAGCTGTGTAAAGAGATTTGAGAGTGGTCTCAATCTTGCGGTCTGCAGCATACTTCAAGGAAGCTGCACCAGGAACAGGTAAAACTATCTTACATGACAGCCTAGAAACTGATGTGTCAACTATCGGTGGGTTTTCACATTTTTTCCTATCATCCTGAGGGAACGGGAAGGACGTGAGTAACCGTTTTGGGACCTGAAACTTCTTGTAAGGATTTAGCCAAGTTGCTTCAAATAGGGAATTTAATTCCTTAGATGCAGGGAAAGTAGCTGTGGATTTCTTTTTTATATTAAAATAAGATTACTCATCTTCCTCTGTCACTTTGTCAGGGATGTGCAGGACATCTCTAATAGCTTCTATCAGGGTCTGTATTCCCTGTGACAAAGCTGCATCCCCCCCTCCCGCTTCCACCTCACCCTCCTCTGGGTCTAATACATTATCATCATCGGTATCAGCCTGCATGATTTGGGCCAGAGTACGCTACTGTGGACAAATAGTAGGGGTCTGAGACACTGGAATAACCACTGAATCTCTATTCATCAGGTCATATACAGATTGCCTTAAGTATTGTGTCTCCTTCTCATTTTGGGATAATTTATTTGAAATATTTGAAATCATCCCTTTTAATGAATCTAACCATACTGGTTCAGATCCACTAGCCTGAGAATGTGTACTATTCTGAGTACATGGCCGTGATCCCCCAGATTGAGAAAAACACTCTGCTGTGCATGATACACACTCCTTTGATATAGTAAATGTGAAAGAAAATACACACACACACACGAAATTAGGGTAAAACACAGTTAACCCACACAGAGTCCTCTATGGAGAGAGAGAGAGAGAGAGAGAGAGAGAGAGAGAGAGTATATTGGAGCCAACCACACAGCGCCCCTATAGTAAAAGTACAAATTCAGCTGGGTCACAAACTAAGTACCCTTAATAGGGTTTAGTACACCAAATATTGCTCCCCCCCTTTGCTATGACCCCCTGGTACCGCTGAGGTGCTCTGGAGTCCTTGTGGAAGATCTGCACTTCCCTGTTAGTCTGTCTGTGTTCAGCTGCAGAGGGAAAATGGCGCTGGTGAGCTGATGGATCCACTGATAGTGAAGCCCCACCCCCTTAATGGTGCGCGGTCTTCCCGATTTTTTTATACTGGCTGAGGTAATTTCTGTCCTACAATGGTTAAAACCCCTGTAGAAGCGCTGCCAGTGTGGGTACATGGATGTTTTGGCTTCAGCTCGCCCCTCACAACGGAAAACACACACCCACATCCACACCCTGTATGCCTCTGAAGCCTGGAGCCGCAGCCTGCTTTCAGCGCAGCGCTCCTACCCTTGTGCCACCATTACAGCTGGCGACCCGCTAACCAGGACGCCGGCCACCTGCTCACCACTCTTCATTCTTCTGGCTCTGTTAGGGGTGGCGTGTTGCGGGTCTGTATGTTCGCCATGGTGGGGCTTGCGAATAGGACCCTCAGGAGCTTAGTGTCCTGTCAGCGGGGAATGGGACCATTAACCCTAGGGAGGTTGGTCAGTCCCCCCCCCCCCCCTAAGTCCCACGAAGCAGGCAGGCTGGTGCTCCTCCGGAATCTGGTAGCATAGAGGGAGGGGCCAGAGGGAGGAGCCAGCCCACACTATCAATTTCTTAAAGTGCCCATGGCTCCTAGTGGACCCGTCTATACCCCATGGTACTAATGTGAACCCCAGTATCCTCTAGGACGTAAGAGAAATTTTATATATATATATATATATATATTCACACACATTCAAATAGGATCATCAGTGCTATTTTCTCTTATTTGTTTATAAGGCACTCTGTGGCAGATGTATGAAAAATGTCCTACCGGACGTTATGTGCCTGCTGTCGTTTCACAACATTATCGTGGTGATATGCCCTTCCTTTCCGCCACAATGTATTATGAGCGTGCTTGCAGATGTGGGAGGGCGTTATGTCACCTGTCCCGTGATATGCCTTCTCCCACATCGGCTAAGCCGCTAGAAGTTGTCGGCATCGAGAGAGATGTCCATGAACAATAAAGTTTTATTGCCCCCCCCCACGCACACAAAAAAAAAAAAAAGAGGATAGGTAAATGAATGCACACATCGCCAGGCTGGGGGATGCATCCCACTTAAGTGCAGTTAGGAGCCGAAGACTGCCAGGAGCAGCAATAATACATTGCCTCCCTGCATCATCTCACACTGAGGATAGCGGGTAAGCGGGAAGCGGCGGAGGCGCGCTGCAGATACTACACACTACGCCATTCATACATTCCAGTGCTCCGCTAATAGCAGGCTTACAGTGCACTATAGCCAAGATAAACCACAGCGCACTTTCATACATCTTCACCAATGATCCCTATGGCGACATGCATTTTTCAAATAAGGTTTCTTGTGGCCACTTAATATGGAACTAGGGACATGCGGTGAGGTAAATGACTCAGGATGCACTGGCTAGTACCAGAGACAGATTTACACACTACATATGAGCCAAAGGGTTCATGTGGGCATTATACACAGGTGCATCAGTATAAACTCCTGTAAATTTGGTGAGTTTTGATCAGAGATATGCGGAAAGACAGGTGCCTCACCTGCCATAGACTCTTTAACCTCCAGAGTTTTGACTATAAAAATGATTAGAATAATGCAAAGAAGATATTTCATACATATTCTTTGTATTTTTCATAAACTTTATACAGTCAAAACTCTGGCACAAATGTTAGTATGACAGGAAAGGCTCTGCCTCACCCCACCGCACGTCACTGGTAGAATATAATACCATCCCTGAAAGTTTCACTGTGTTTTCATCAACAAGCAGATCTTACTGAACAATAACTGCAACAATGCCAGGCGCAGTAGTACACATCCATTTTAATGCTGCGCTAATCGGGCTGGATTCTAATGTTATTCCCCTGCTCCCGGACGTGATTGCGCCAGCTGGCGGTATTCTAATGTTACTGCAGATGAGCGTGACAAGTTAATTTCAGCTCGTTACCCCTGGAGGTAGCGAGTTGAAATGTGATTAAGGAGACCCGTTTCGGCGCCCAAATGGGTCTTTTCACTATCGCACCCATTAGTTTAGTGTGCCTAAACCTGGCTGCACTGGGCGCGATAAGAGCGATAACGGGGGTCATTTGAATATCGCCCCTCTATCTCCCATCACTTTAGACGGGAGATAGGGGGCACGTTAAGATTTGAATCCCCCCCCCCCCCATAGATGTTACTTTTCCCAATCTCCCTGAAAGGCTTTTTCAAAAGAAGGTAAGTATGTCTAATGTCAACATTATGAATGTTGACATTGTCACTAGCTAAATAATATTCTGAACCCCAAAACATATGCACAACTCTCTTGTATTTTGAGAAATACACCTAGCATACAACAATATGTGGAGCTTTGTTGTTACCTGTAGACTCAGAATAAAGAATGGGTACCAGGTGTGCAGTAGAGAAACTTGCAAGTGGTAGGCCCAGGTGCAAATATATAGGGTGAGGGGATAGAGTCATAGATGATGATTGGGGTATAGCGGAAGGCAGTGGGTGGTGGGGAGAGGCGGTAGGTGGCAACCAGTGACTGGGGAGGCAGAGGGTGGCAATGGGTGATAGGGGAGGCAGAGGGTGGTGGGGAGCAACAGAGGATGGTAGTGTGTGACTGGGGAGGCAGTGGGTGACAGGGTAAGAAAGATGGTGAATGGGATAGGCAGCGGGTGAATGGGGAGGCAAAGGGTGACTGGGAGAGATAGTGGATGACTGAGAGAGGCAGCGGGTTGTAGAGAGAGGTAGTGGGTAAATGGGGACAGTGAGTGACAGGAAGAGGCAGAGGATGGCAGGGAGTGACTGGGAGGCAGTGGAAAACAGGGAGAGGCAGTGTGGTGGCTGGCAGGGGCACTCGGTTACACACTGTAGTGAATAACAAGTCAGCTCCTGTTATTTTTCAAACACAGTCCGTGACCTGGAAATGAGAGCCTAGTACATTATCTGTCTCCAAGCTTTCACACATATCTCCCTGTGACAGTCACAGTGTGACAAAACATAGGTTTACTTACTGCTGTGTGTAGATGGCTCTGTATAATCACCTCCCCCCTGGCCGCCTATAACCAGTCATTGCATTTATGAACCTGTGTGGTAGAGATGAGCGCCTGAAATTTTTCGGGTTTTGTGTTTTGGTTTTGGGTTCGGTTCCGCGGCCGTGTTTTGGGTTCGAACGCGTTTTGGCAAAACCTCACCGAATTATTTTTGTCGGATTCGGGTGTGTTTTGGATTCGGGTGTTTTTTTCCAAAAACACTAAAAAACAGCTTAAATCATAGAATTTGGGGGTCATTTTGATCCCAAAGTATTATTAACCTCAAAAACCATAATTTACACTCATTTTCAGTCTATTCTGAATACCTCACACCTCACAATATTATTTTTAGTCCTAAAATTTGCACCGAGGTCGCTGTGTGAGTAAGATAAGCGACCCTAGTGGCCGACACAAACACCGGGCCCATCTAGGAGTGGCACTGCAGTGTCACGCAGGATGTCCCTTCCAAAAAACCCTCCCCAAACAGCACATGACGCAAAGAAAAAAAGAGGCGCAATGAGGTAGCTGTGTGAGTAAGATTAGCGACCCTAGTGGCCGACACAAACACCGGGCCCATCTAGGAGTGGCACTGCAGTGTCACGCAGGATGTCCCTTCCAAAAAACCCTCCCCAAACAGCACATGACGCAAAGAAAAAAAGAGGCGCAATGAGGTAGCTGTGTGAGTAAGATTAGCGACCCTAGTGGCCGACACAAACACCGGGCCCATCTAGGAGTGGCACTGCAGTGTCACGCAGGATGGCCCTTCCAAAAAACCCTCCCCAAACAGCACATGACGCAAAGAAAAAAAGAGGCGCAATGAGGTAGCTGACTGTGTGAGTAAGATTAGCGACCCTAGTGGCCGACACAAACACCGGGCCCATCTAGGAGTGGCACTGCAGTGTCACGCAGGATGTCCCTTCCAAAAAACCCTCCCCAAACAGCACATGACGCAAAGAAAAAAAGAGGCGCAATGAGGTAGCTGTGTGAGTAAGATTAGCGACCCTAGTGGCCGACACAAACACCGGGCCCATCTAGGAGTGGCACTGCAGTGTCACGCAGGATGTCCCTTCCAAAAAACCCTCCCCAAACAGCACATGACGCAAAGAAAAAAAGAGGCGCAATGAGGTAGCTGTGTGAGTAAGATTAGCGACCCTAGTGGCCGACACAAACACCGGGCACATCTAGGAGTGGCACTGCAGTGTCACGCAGGATGTCCCTTCCAAAAAACCCTCCCCAAACAGCACATGACGCAAAGAAAAAAAGAGGCGCAATGAGGTAGCTGTGTGAGTAAGATTAGCGACCCTAGTGGCCGACACAAACACCGGGCCCATCTAGGAGTGGCACTGCAGTGTCACGCAGGATGTCCCTTCCAAAAAACCCTCCCCAATCAGCACATGATGCAAAGAAAAAGAAAAGAAAAAAGAGGTGCAAGATGGAATTGTCCTTGGGCCCTCCCACCCACCCTTATGTTGTATAAACAAAACAGGACATGCACACTTTAACCAACCCATCATTTCAGTGACAGGGTCTGCCACACGACTGTGACTGATATGACGGGTTGGTTTGGACCCCCCCCAAAAAAGAAGCAATTAATCTCTCCTTGCACAAACTGGCTCTACAGAGGCAAGATGTCCACCTCATCTTCACCCTCCGATATATCACCGTGTACATCCCCCTCCTCACAGATTATCAATTCGTCCCCACTGGAATCCACCATCTCAGCTCCCTGTGTACTTTGTGGAGGCAATTGCTGCTGGTCAATGTCTCCGCGGAGGAATTGATTATAATTCATTTTAATGAACATCATCTTCTCCACATTTTCTGGATGTAACCTCGTACGCCGATTGCTGACAAGGTGAGCGGCGGCACTAAACACTCTTTCGGAGTACACACTTGTGGGAGGGCAACTTAGGTAGAATAAAGCCAGTTTGTGCAAGGGCCTCCAAATTGCCTCTTTTTCCTGCCAGTATAAGTACGGACTGTGTGACGTGCCTACTTGGATGCGGTCACTCATATAATCCTCCACCATTCTATCAATGTTGAGAGAATCATATGCAGTGACAGTAGACGACATGTCCGTAATCGTTGTCAGGTCCTTCAGTCCGGACCAGATGTCAGCATCAGCAGTCGCTCCAGACTGCCCTGCATCACCGCCAGCGGGTGGGCTCGGAATTCTGAGCCTTTTCCTCGCACCCCCAGTTGCGGGAGAATGTGAAGGAGGAGATGTTGACAGGTCGCGTTCCGCTTGACTTGACAATTTTGTCACCAGCAGGTCTTTCAACCCCAGCAGACCTGTGTCTGCCGGAAAGAGAGATCCAAGGTAGGCTTTAAATCTAGGATCGAGCACGGTGGCCAAAATGTAGTGCTCTGATTTCAACAGATTGACCACCCGTGAATCCTTGTTAAGCGAATTAAGGGCTGCATCCACAAGTCCCACATGCCTAGCGGAATCGCTCCCTTTTAGCTCCTTCTTCAATGCCTCCAGCTTCTTCTGCAAAAGCCTGATGAGGGGAATGACCTGACTCAGGCTGGCAGTGTCTGAACTGACTTCACGTGTGGCAAGTTCAAAGGGCATCAGAACCTTGCACAACGTTGAAATCATTCTCCACTGCACTTGAGACAGGTGCATTCCATCTCCTATATCGTGCTCAATTGTATAGGCTTGAATGGCCTTTTGCTGCTCCTCCAACCTCTGAAGCATATAGAGGGTTGAATTCCACCTCGTTACCACTTCTTGCTTCAGATGATGGCAGGGCAGGTTCAGTAGTTTTTGGTGGTGCTCCAGTCTTCTGTACGTGGTGCCTGTACGCCGAAAGTGTCCCGCAATTTTTCTGGCCACCGACAGCATCTCTTGCACGCCCCTGTCGTTTTTTAAAAAATTCTGCACCACCAAATTCAAGGTATGTGCAAAACATGGGACGTGCTGGAATTTGCCCATATTTAATGCACACACAATATTGCTGGCGTTGTCCGATGCCACAAATCCACAGGAGAGTCCAATTGGGGTAAGCCATTCCGCGATGATCTTCCTCAGTTGCCGTAAGAGGTTTTCAGCTGTGTGCGTATTCTGGAAAGCGGTGATACAAAGCGTAGCCTGCCTAGGAAAGAGTTGGCGTTTGCGAGATGCTGCTACTGGTGCCGCCGCTGCTGTTCTTGCGGCGGGAGTCCATACATCTACCCAGTGGGCTGTCACAGTCATATAGTCCTGACCCTGCCCTGCTCCACTTGTCCACATGTCCGTGGTTAAGTGGACATTGGGTACAACTGCATTTTTTAGGAGACTGGTGAGTCTTTTTCTGACGTCCGTGTACATTCTCGGTATCGCCTGCCTAGAGAAGTGGAACCTAGATGGTATTTGGTAACGGGGGCACACTGCCTCAATAAATTGTCTAGTTCCCTGTGAACTAACGGCGGATACCGGACGCACGTCTAACACCAACATAGTTGTCAAGGACTCAGTTATCCGCTTTGCAGTAGGATGACTGCTGTGATATTTCATCTTCCTCGCAAAGGACTGTTGAACAGTCAATTGCTTACTGGAAGTAGTACAAGTGGGCTTACGACTTCCCCTCTGGGATGACCATCGACTCCCAGCGGCAACAACAGCAGCGCCAGCAGCAGTAGGCGTTACACGCAAGGATGCATCGGAGGAATCCCAGGCAGGAGAGGACTCGTCAGACTTGCCAGTGACATGGCCTGCAGGACTATTGGCATTCCTGGGGAAGGAGGAAATTGACACTGAGGGAGTTGGTGGGGTGGTTTGCGTGAGCTTGGTTACAAGAGGAAGGGATTTACTGGTCAGTGGACTGCTTCCGCTGTCACCCAAAGTTTTTGAACTTGTCACTGACTTATTATGAATGCGCTGCAGGTGACGTATAAGGGAGGATGTTCCGAGGTGGTTAACGTCCTTACCCCTACTTATTACAGCTTGACAAAGGGAACACACGGCTTGACACCTGTTGTCCGCATTTCTGGTGAAATACCTCCACACCGAAGAGCTGATTTTTTTGGTATTTTCACCTGGCATGTCAACGGCCATATTCCTCCCACGGACAACAGGTGTCTCCCCGGGTGCCTGACTTAAACAAACCACCTCACCATCAGAATCCTCCTGGTCAATTTCCTCCCCAGCGCCAGCAACACCCATATCCTCCTCATCCTGGTGTACTTCAACACTGACATCTTCAATCTGACTATCAGGAACTGGACTGCGGGTGCTCCTTCCAGCACTTGCAGGGGGCGTGCAAATGGTGGAAGGCGCGTGCTCTTCACGTCCACTGTTGGGAAGGTCAGGCATCGCAACCGACACAATTGGACTCTCCTTGTGGATTTGGGATTTCAAAGAACGCACAGTTCTTTGCGGTGCTTTTGCCAGCTTGAGTCTTTTCAGTTTTCTAGCGAGAGGCTGAGTGCTTCCATCCTCATGTGAAGCTGAACCACTAGCCATGAACATAGGCCAGGGCCTCAGCCGTTCCTTGCCACTCCGTGTGGTAAATGGCATATTGGCAAGTTTACGCTTCTCCTCCGACAATTTTATTTTAGGTTTTGGAGTCCTTTTTTTACTGATATTTGGTGTTTTGGTTTTGACATGCTCTGTACTATGCCATTGGGCATCGGCCTTGGCAGACGACGTTGCTGGCATTTCATCGTCTCGGCCATGACTAGTGGCAGCAGCTTCAGCACGAGGTGGAAGTGGATCTTGATCTTTCCCTAATTTTGGAACCTCAACATTTTTGTTCTCCATATTTTAATAGGCACAACTAAAAGGCACCTCAGGTAAACAATGGAGATGGATGGATTGGATACTAGTATACAATTATGGACGGGCTGCCGAGTGCCGACACAGAGGTAGCCACAGCCGTGAACTACCGCACTGTACTGTGTCTGCTGCTAATATATAGACTGGTTGATAAAGAGATAGTATACTCGTAACTAGTATGTATGTATAAAGAAAGAAAAAAAAACCACGGTTAGGTGGTATATACAATTATGGACGGGCTGCCGAGTGCCGACACAGAGGTAGCCACAGCCGTGAACTACCGCACTGTACTGTGTCTGCTGCTAATATATAGACTGGTTGATAAAGAGATAGTATACTCGTAACTAGTATGTATGTATAAAGAAAGAAAAAAAAACCACGGTTAGGTGGTATATACAATTATGGACGGGCTGCCGAGTGCCGACACAGAGGTAGCCACAGCCGTGAACTACCGCACTGTACTGTGTCTGCTGCTAATATATAGACTGGTTGATAAAGAGATAGTATACTCGTAACTAGTATGTATGTATAAAGAAAGAAAAAAAAACCACGGTTAGGTGGTATATACAATTATGGACGGGCTGCCGAGTGCCGACACAGAGGTAGCCACAGCCGTGAACTACCGCACTGTACTGTGTCTGCTGCTAATATATAGACTGGTTGATAAAGAGATAGTATACTCGTAACTAGTATGTATGTATAAAGAAAGAAAAAAAAACCACGGTTAGGTGGTATATACAATTATGGACGGGCTGCCGAGTGCCGACACAGAGGTAGCCACAGCCGTGAACTACCGCACTGTACTGTGTCTGCTGCTAATATATAGACTGGTTGATAAAGAGATAGTATACTCGTAACTAGTATGTATGTATAAAGAAAGAAAAAAAAACCACGGTTAGGTGGTATATACAATTATGGACGGGCTGCCGAGTGCCGACACAGAGGTAGCCACAGCCGTGAACTACCGCACTGTACTGTGTCTGCTGCTAATATATAGACTGGTTGATAAAGAGATAGTATACTCGTAACTAGTATGTATGTATAAAGAAAGAAAAAAAAACCACGGTTAGGTGGTATATACAATTATGGACGGGCTGCCGAGTGCCGACACAGAGGTAGCCACAGCCGTGAACTACCGCACTGTACTGTGTCTGCTGCTAATATATAGACTGGTTGATAAAGAGATAGTATACTCGTAACTAGTATGTATGTATAAAGAAAGAAAAAAAAACCACGGTTAGGTGGTATATACAATTATGGACGGGCTGCCGAGTGCCGACACAGAGGTAGCCACAGCCGTGAACTACCGCACTGTACTGTGTCTGCTGCTAATATATAGACTGGTTGATAAAGAGATAGTATACTCGTAACTAGTATGTATGTATAAAGAAAGAAAAAAAAACCACGGTTAGGTCACTGGTATATACAATTATGGACGGGCTGCCGAGTGCCGACACAGAGGTAGCCACAGCCGTGAACTACCGCACTGTACTGTGTCTGCTGCTAATATATAGACTGGTTGATAAAGAGATAGTATACTCGTAACTAGTATGTATGTATAAAGAAAGAAAAAAAAACCACGGTTAGGTGGTATATACAATTATGGACGGGCTGCCGAGTGCCGACACAGAGGTAGCCACAGCCGTGAACTACCGCACTGTACTGTGTCTGCTGCTAATATATAGACTGGTTGATAAAGAGATAGTATACTCGTAACTAGTATGTATGTATAAAGAAAGAAAAAAAAACCACGGTTAGGTGGTATATACAATTATGGACGGGCTGCCGAGTGCCGACACAGAGGTAGCCACAGCCGTGAACTACCGCACTGTACTGTGTCTGCTGCTAATATATAGACTGGTTGATAAAGAGATAGTATACTCGTAACTAGTATGTATGTATAAAGAAAGAAAAAAAAACCACGGTTAGGTGGTATATACAATTATGGACGGGCTGCCGAGTGCCGACACAGAGGTAGCCACAGCCGTGAACTACCGCACTGTACTGTGTCTGCTGCTAATATATAGACTGGTTGATAAAGAGATAGTATACTCGTAACTAGTATGTATGTATAAAGAAAGAAAAAAAAACCACGGTTAGGTCACTGGTATATACAATTATGGACGGGCTGCCGAGTGCCGACACAGAGGTAGCCACAGCCGTGAACTACCGCACTGTACTGTGTCTGCTGCTAATATATAGACTGGTTGATAAAGAGATAGTATACTCGTAACTAGTATGTATGTATAAAGAAAGAAAAAAAAACCACGGTTAGGTCACTGGTATATACAATTATGGACGGGCTGCCGAGTGCCGACACAGAGGTAGCCACAGCCGTGAACTACCGCACTGTACTGTGTCTGCTGCTAATATAGACTGGTTGATAAAGAGATAGTATACTACTAATATTATATACTGGTGGTCAGGTCACTGGTCACTAGTCACACTGGCAGTGGCACTCCTGCAGCAAAAGTGTGCACTGTTTAATTTTAATACAATATTATGTACTCCTGGCTCCTGCTATAACCTATAACTGGCACTGCAGTAGTGCTCCCCAGTCTCCCCCACAATTATAAGCTGTGTGAGCTGAGCAGTCAGACAGATATATAATATATATAGATGATGCAGCACACTGGCCTGAGCCTGAGCAGTGCACACAGATATGGTATGTATGTGACTGAGTCACTGTGTGCTGTGTATCGCTTTTTTCAGGCAGAGAACGGATTATAAATAAAAGTGGTGGTCACTGGTCACTATCAGCAAAACTCTGCACTGTACACTACTGAGTACTCCTAATGCTCCCCAAAATTAGTAAATCAAGTGTCTAAACGGAGAGGACGCCAGCCACGTCCTCTCCCTATCAATCTCAATGCACGTGTGAAAATGGCGGCGACGCGCGGCTCCTTATATAGAATCCGAGTCTCGCGATAGAATCCGAGCCTCGCGAGAATCCGACAGCGTCATGATGACGTTCGGGCGCGCTCGGGTTAACCGAGCAAGGCGGGAAGATCCGAGTCGCTCGGACCCGTGAAAAAAAACATGAAGTTCTGGCGGGTTCGGATTCAGAGAAACCGAACCCGCTCATCTCTACTGTGTGGCTGATGGTTACACCCCAAATATACCCTTCTTCAGATACTGTGTGCAACTGAACATATGTATGCTCCCCACTAACTTATAGCCCTTTTCCCCATGCTACACATCCAGACTGTCTGAAACAGACTCCATTTGTCCTCCCATCCCTATAACCCCTGCATATGCCACCATGTGTGACCTCACGATCATGGTCATGGAGCAGAGCGCAGGCCACATACCTGAGAGCTGGGCCTGGAACCCGCGCTTCCCACCAGCATCAATTGAAGGTCCATGCCTCTGCCTGCCTGGGACTTGACAGTCAGCACCCAGTCCCAATCACTCAAATGACAGACAGGAGCAGCAGAGGAGAGATGAGGGTAGGCGAGGCATCGATGTTGATGGTGGCACAAACCATTGATGGTTATCTATGCAGTGTGGTGCGATTGTTATTCTTGCAAATGTGTAGCGGCTGGCTCAGCTTCTGACTGACAGCAGTGGACGCGGCTAAGCTATGAATGACAGCTCAGTTTGTGAAAGAGGTGACACCCCATTCGAGGCTCTTACAGTGTAATGCTGGGCACCCACTAAACAATGGGGGTCATTCCGAGTTGTTCGCTCGGTAAATTTCTTTGCATCGCAGCGATTTTCCGCTTAGTGCGCATGCGCAATGTTCGCACTGCGACTGCGCCAAGTAAATTTGCTATGAAGTTAGGTATTTTACTCACGGCTTTTTCTTCGTTCAGGCGATCGTAATGTGATTGACAGGAAGTGGGTGTTACTGGGCGGAAACAGGACGTTTTATGGGCGTGTGGGAAAAAACGCTACCGTTTCCGGAAAAAACGCAGGAGTGGCCGGAGAAACGGGGCAGTGTCTGGGCGAACGCTGGGTGTGTTTGTGACGTCAAACCAGGAACGACAAGCACTGAACTGATCGCAGATGCCGAGTAAGGTTGAAGTTACTCAGAAACTGCTACGAGGTGTGTAATCGCAATATTGCGAATACATCGTTCGCAATTTTAAGATGCTAAGATTCACTCCCAGTAGGCGGCGGCTTAGCATGAGCAAATCTGCTAAAATCCACTTGCGAGCGAACAACTCGGAATGACCCCCAATGTGTGTACCCAGCGATGGCATGATGCAATGGCACAATACATCCCGCTGTCTGTACACACTGCATGATGCAGTGGATGATGGTGCGATGTATCGTTGCCTGACGCACTTAACATGCATGCCATTGATCCCTGGGTCATCCCATTGGGCATGCAGCACGCCTGACAGTACGACCCAGGGAACAACACACAGGAGCGTGTGATCACGGGTGCACCCTGAGCACTGTGGCCGATATATTGTTCCAATCTGCGTCAGAACAATATATTGTCCATTTAATCGCCAGGTGTATAACCGGCTTTAGAGCTAGGGGCGACGCAGGGCTGCTGGCTGACAGCCTAGCAGCTCTGTACAACATTAGCAGCTCTGAAAATGACAGCAAAAAAACCAAAACATCGGGCATACAGCGACCATCGATGGCATTAACCATCTGGTTCTCTGCCATCGATGGTAAAAGTATTCAACATCGGTCATATTATTATTATTGCATTTTATTTATAGGGCGCCACAAGTGTTTCGCAGCGCCGTACAAAGGACAGCACAGGGAGACAAAACTTAGCATTACAGTAAATAAATAACAAAAATAGAGTACAGGTAACAAAGAGCACCACAATCCTCAAAACACTTACATGTAAGTAGCGAGGGAATAATCACCGTACTACTTGGGGCTGGCGGCCCACAGATAAACCAAAATGGTTTTGAATCATTGATGGCCATCCATAGGAGAGGCCCACCTGCCCTTCCTCCACCGGCCAGACCACATACTCTCCTCTTCATCGCAGCCCACAGAGAGCTGGCTTACTAATGAGTCTCTCAGTCTGACTCATGTAGTTGATAGCTGAGGACTTCTTCACAGCGGCGAGCCCCCGATGCAATGACCAGCTGCACTGATACTAGTGCCGCCCCTGCAGGTGTACGCCTTTCATAAGGGAAACAGAGGTTGTATTGTCATGCTCTTTCTATTGATAGAAATATTTGTGATGATTTTTGCCACCTTCAGCGACAAACAGTTCCAGTAACTAACATGAGTGTACTCGTAAAATTAGGTACAATTGTTAACTATGGAATTTCACTTGGCCCAGTCCAAATACATGACATGAGTGGCAGGAATCAGGGCATCTTGGTGTCTGAGCACACAGTCTGCATAAAATGTGCCCCGGGGCATAGGGAGGGCGCTTCCGGTGGAGCTCGAGCTCCAGGCACCCAAGACAGTACAGGGCGCCGCAGCTCGACTTCGCCGGAACCTCCGCCTGGCCGCACGCAGCTCGCAGCCGCAGCTATCAGTCACTGACAGCTGAGAGCCTGAGCTGCGTCAGCTCTCTGCCTGCCTGCCTCCCTCCTTCCCTCCGCGCTCCGTGACTTGCGTGTGGCGTCGTGACCTCACACGCACGGGTGTCAGATAGGCGGAGACGCGGCCAGACTCAAAGGGACTGCGGAGACGGAGCAGCAGCAGCGGCAGCAGCAGTCGGGAAGCAGGAACGGGGCAGGTGAGTATTGTTTTTTTGGTTATTGTTTATCTTTAGTGTTTGTAAGCGGTGCTACCAGGGGGCACAGCTACAGGGGGCACAAACTAGGGGGCACAGCTACAGGGGGCACAACTACTGGGGTCACAGCTACTGGGGTCACAACTACTGGGGGCATAACTACTGGGGGCATAACTACTGGGGTCACAGCTACTGGGGTCACAACTACTGGGGGCAAATCTACAGGGGGCACAACACTACTGGGGGCACAACTACTCTGGTCACAGCTACAGGTCTCACATCTACAGGGGGCACAGCTACAGGGGGCACAACTACTCCGGGCACAGCTACAGGGGGCACATCTACTGGTGGCAAATCTACAGGGGGCACAACTACTGGGGACAAATCTCCAGGGGGCACAACTACTGGGACCATAACTACAGGGGGCATACCTGTGGCCACACCCCTTTCCTTCCATATGAAGCTACACTCCTATTTTTTTCCGCGTGCCTTCGGCGCGTACTATGCTTGACCTATGGGTATGTGTGTGGAGGGGGGGCGCCAAAGGAAGCTTTCGCCCTGGATGCCACAAGGTCTAGAACCGGCCCTGGTGACCACGTCCCAAATTCAGTACAGGGGAGGGGTGCGCCGAAACATACCTTGCTCCAGGCACCATGACACCTTGCTACACCTCTGAATGTGCCTACTGCCAGCCTCTACCCATCAGCACCGCAGTGATAAGTAACTGATCAAATAGAACGTCCTGCCATTTGCATTGGCTGTTGTTATATGGCACTAGGATTTGCTATAGAGTTATTTCTTCAACGAATCAATGACAAACCGCATCCACTTTGCGGCACACAAACACTTTATACCACTGACTGGAGACTGCTCAGCTGCTATTAGCAAGTTATGTGCTATTGAGCAGAAAAGCCTTTTATACTGTATACTTAGAGCTGTTCTGAGACCGTTGTGCTGTATGGAGAAGAGATATGCAATGAGCCAAATGGTTTTTTTTCTGTGAAAAATAAAAACTAAAAACAAACAAATCTGCATTTCACAACATGTTGCAATATGTGAAGTGTTTTTCTTCCAGTGTTTAATAACATGTCTACGGAAACAGTCTGTTCCGTTTTTTTCCCTGGGTCTTAATTTACAAACAAATGAAAGAGTAGTAAATAAAATGATATTTATTATCATGTGCTTATCGTATGTTGGATAATATTTCCGTAAACTATAGCTATATATTGCAGCTTACAGAGGTCCCAACAGGTCCCCCTGGGGAAATGCGTCCTCTCCAGGGGAGGAACACAGATATCATGGCCATACACTGTGAGATATCTCATAGGGCCTAATTCAGACCTTCTCGCAAAAGCAAAATCTTTCTCTAATGGGCAAAACCATGTGCATTGCAGGTGTGCCAGATGTAACATGTGCAGGGAGTGTTAGATTATGGTGGGTTATTATGTTTCTGTGCAGGGTAAATACTGGCTGCTTTATTTTTACACTGCAGTTTAGATTTCAGTTTGATACACCCCACCCAAATCTAACTCTCTCTGCATATGTTATATTTGCCCCACCCCTGCAGTGCACATGGGCCCTCATTCCGAGTTGATCGCTCGCAAGGCGAATTTAGCAGAGTTGCTCACGCTAAGCCTACGCCTACTGGGAGTGTATCTTAGCTTCTTAAAATTGCGACCGATGTATTCGCAATATTGCGATTACAAACTACTTAGCAGTTTCAGAGTAGCTTCAGACTTACTCGGCATCTGCGTTCAGTTCAGTGCTTGTCGTTCCTGGTTTGACGTCATAAACACACCCAGCGTTCGCCCAGACACTCCCCCGTTTCTCCGGCCACTCCTGCGTTTTTTCTGGAAACGGTAGCGTTTTTATCCACACGCCCCGAAAACGCCGTGTTTCCGCCCAGTAACACCCATTTCCTGTCAATCACACTACGTTCGCCAGAGCGAAGAAAAAGCCGTGAGTAAAAATACTATCTTCATTGTAAAATTACTTGGCGCAGTCGCAGTGCGAATATTGCGCATGCGTACTAAGCGGAATTTCACTGCGATGCGAAGAAAATTACCGAGCGAACGACTCGGAATGAGGGCCATGGTTTTGCCCATTAGAGAAAAAGTTTGCTGTTGCGATCAGGTCTGAATTAGGCCCATAGTCACTTGGAGAGATGTATTACAGATTAGAAAAAGATAAAGCGGAGAGAGAACATGGAATTGATATCTCAAGCAGTGAAAGTAGTAGCAATGTGGACAAGATAAGTTGCCCATAGCAACCAATCAGCTTAGAGGTAGCATTTATCAAGTACGTTCTATAAAATGATAGGTAGAAGGCTAGAAGCTGATCACTTCTGCACGCCTTTCACTGCTTGATCAACCCCAATGTAACTACCAATCAGCTCCTGTCTTTTTTATTTATTTATTTGATTGTTTGGTGCTTTATCTCTCCAAGCTTTGATAATCTCCCTGAGTGTGCAGCCACAATATCTGCTGGTTTCAGGCTGTCAAGTGAAATGTCTGTTGGTCTGACAGGTGTTTCATTTTACAACGTATGCCCAGCACAACATGTGACATTCTGTAGAGTGTAGACCATAGCAGGTGCACAGGTATATTACCCATGTAAAGGCCAATACACACTAGAAGATATTTTCCATAGATATGAGCGATAATGACGGCTGTGAAAGATCAAATAGTGTGTACACAGCAAACGATGAACGATGCACGAACCCTCGTCGTTGGAAGCAAGTTGTCAGTCCATGCATGCAGCTCAATCCCCTTAATCCCAGCAGAGCAGATTGTTCATCGATTAAATCGTTTGGAGAAAAGCTCAGTGTGTACATCAATCTCGTTTGTCTGGGAGTTCAAGGGAAATTGCTCATCTTCCACATTGTTCATCTTTCAAGTCTTCTAGGGCACTGGTTCTCAAACTCGGTCCTCAGGACCCCACACGGTGCATGTTTTGTAGGTGCACAGGTGTATTAATTACTCACTGACACATTTTAAAAGGTCCACAGGTGGAGCTAATTATTTCACTTGTGATTCTGTGAGGAGACCTGCAAAACATGCACTGTGTGGGGTCCTAAGGAGTTTGAGAACCTGTGTTCTAGTGCAGTGGTTCTCAAACTCGGTCCTCAGGACCCCACACAGTGCATGTTTTGCAGGTAACCCAGCAAGTGCGCAGGTGTATTAATTACTCACTGACACATTTTAAAAGGTCCACAGGTGGAGCTAATTATTTCACTTGTAATTTTGTGAGGAGACCTGCAAAACTTGCACCGTGTGGCGTCCTGAGGACCGAGTTTGAGAACCTGTGTTCTAGTGTGTATGGGCCTTAAGATCCACAAGCATACCTCCCAACATGACCCTCTCCAGGAGGGACACAATGTATGATTGCCGGCACCTGTGTTGAACAGGTTAATGGATAAGAAAAGTGTTTCATCACAGGTGATGGCAATCATACATTAAGCGGAAAGTCCAGGAGCAGAGCACTCTGTCCCTCCTGGAGAGGGTCATGCTGAGAGGTATGCACAAGTGACCTGAAAAATATGAACTGTTTGGGGTTCTGAGGACTGAGCTTGAGAGCCACTGTTGAACACTACTTACACGGCCGGTCTGGCCTGCTGTGGGGACGGGAGAGGGGATCTCCAGTGGGCCTTCCTGCTTCGGAGCTGCACCCACTAGCGCTGGAGGGGGGGGAGGCACATGCAGCAGTGGGCTGGTCCCTATAGTGCTGCCTTTGGCCATACTACACAGGTCACTCACCTTTTGGTTACTACAGCAGCTGCTGTGTGCATGTAACGCTGAGGAGGGGGCAGGAACTCAGGAATTTCTCAGCTGTGCTCTGATTGGCTGAGTGTCACATCACACACAGTCACTCAGCCAATCAGAGCACAGACATGCCCCCATACTTTACTGCTCTACTGTGATTGGAGGAGCTGGTTGGGAGAGACATGGAAGTGCTGCTGTGTTGCTCTTCTGTGTCTGAGTGAGTTGTGTCTGCGGAGATTCACAGTCACATACCTCCCAACATGACCCTCTCCAGGAGGGACAGAATGCATCTGGACTTTCCTCTTAATTTATGATTGCTGGCACCTGTGTCATACCTCCCAACTTTCTTCTTACTGAAAGAGGGACACGCGAGAAGGGGGCAGGGCCTATGTAAAGAGGGCATGGCTATGCGGGAGGACCCGCGATCGCGAGCCACGCCCCCATTTTCATCAGTGAGGGGGCATGCCCAGCGCTCCGTGAGCTGCTGGCATGCCCCCTCTCCTCCTGTCTCCACTGAATAGACGCTGTGCGCACGCGCACAGCGTCTATTCACCGCTGTTCTGCTTATCAGAGCAGCGAGTGCAGGAGACTCCCAACTGCCCCCCACCCCCACCGCGGGAGGGACAGCGGGACAGTCCCAAAAAAACTGGACTTTCCCGCAAAAAATCGGGACAGTTGGGAGGTATGCTGTGTTGAACAGGTTACTGGATAAGAAAGGTGTTTCAGCACAGGTGCTGGCAATCATACATTAAGAGGGAAGTGCAGGAGCAGAGCATTCTATCCTTCCTGGAGAGGGTCATGTTGGGAGGTATGCAGTCACACTGTATGCTGGTCATTGGAACAACTCCACTAGAAGGTGAGTGCAATGTCCTGCAGCTGTGAGAGTAATGTCCTGCAGTCATACTGGCGTGAGTGCAATGTCCTACAGCCTTGGGAGTAATGCCCTGCAACTAAACTGGTGCACTCACACCAGTATAGCTGCAGGACATTACTCTGGGTGCTGCAGGACATTGTGCCATACTTACCTACTCTCCCGGAAGCTGCGGGAGGCTCCCGTTTTTTGGGGAAGCTCCCCGCACCCCCGGAAGAGTGGGCAGGTCTCCCGCATCCTGCTCGCACCCTAGTGATGCGAGCAGGATGGAGAGATTACCTCCTGCATTCGCGGGTTCCGTCGGGTGGAGAAGGTGTTAAAATGACGCAAATCACGTCATTTTAGCCCCGCCCCCTTCCCGCGAACACGCGAATTGCGGCATTTCCCGATGTGGGGGCGGGACTTAGTGATGTCACAGTCCGGCCCCACCCCCCGAAGACACCTGCAGCGTCTCCTCTCCGGGCTACTCCCGGAGAGGAGAAATCAAATGTAGGTAAGTATGCATTGTGCTAATACCAGTATGACTACAGTATAGTAAAACTGGGGGCAGGGCTACGATGATGCAATTCGATGGAAGTGGGTGTCAAGCGGGGGACATCCTCACTGTTACATCCTGCGCATTTTCAGCCAGTATTATCATCACAAAAAAGCAGCTGATTTCACAGGGCAGGTCACAATATAGAGATGTAAGTTTCCAGCTATAGTATGATCAGCATTGTATAAAGGGGTAAGAGGGGGGCTACGTCATTCTTACCTACTTTTGAAAAAGCATGTCAGGGAGATTATGAAAGTAACACCTATCAGTGCGGGCATGTACTGCTACGTCAGAGAGACGTGTCATGAAAATTACTTACATCCAAATGTAAATGAGCCTCAAAGCTAGTAAGATCTACTTGTTGAAAAGACTCTTATATTTTGCAGGATTTGTTTGTGTATTGTTTTACAAGAGGTTCCATATACTGTAAGTGGCCACAAGAAACCTTTAAAATGCATGTAGCCTTATAACTAATACAGGGAAATGGCGCTGATGATACCATTTAAATGTATGTATCTATGATTTCTTTTTTCAGGGAGATTGAGGGACCATTCAGGGAGTGAGGGAGATTGCTACTATTTCAGGGAGTCTCCTGCAGAATGAGGGAAGGTAGGCAACTATGGGCTACAATGACCCGCCCACCCCTGCCACACAACAACCCCTCTGCAGTGCTGATATTGGAAGGGGCATCCAAAATGTCGGCAAGTGTGTATATGTACGTTGACTTCTGCTGTATGTTGTTTTCTCTAATTCATATTAAAATAGTACAATGTAGCACTAACATTCTTTTGTTAAGACGCAGCGCTTCTCTATATTGCATCATTTTGGAGAATAAGGAACACAACAAAGGAAGCTACAAGCTTCCTAATTCTAACTGTCTCCTAGGTAACAAAAATGCTATACACAGAGGGGGTCATTCCGAGTTCATCGCACGTAGCAACATTTTGCTACTCGTGCGATCAACTTAATGCCGCCTATGGGGGAGTGTATTTTAGCATAGCAGGGCTGTGATCGCTTGTGCAGCCCTGCTATGATAAAAAAGGTTTCAAGCAAAACATGACTAGCCCTGCAGCTACTTACCCAGTGCAACGGATCCAGCGATGAAGGTCCCAGCTGTGACGTCAGACATCCGCCCTCCAAACACCTGGACACGCCTGCATTCGCCTTACCACGCCCGGGAAACGGTGAGTAGACGCTCCGCTGTCAATCTTCTTGTGATCGCGCCTGCAATCGCTTCCATCGGTCCTGGTGTCGTTGCCCGGCGATGGCTGTCGCTAGGCAACGATGCGCAATGCGGCCACTGCGCAGCCGCAGTTTCGACCCGTTCGCACCGCAGCGAAAAAACGCTGCGTGCGAATGGGTCGGAATGACCCCCAGAGTCAGGGATGGGGTGGTGAAGGAAAAGTTAAGGCCATTTATGACCTGAGATAGACGGGTGGTATTCATGTGACCGGCGGTCGGGAGACCGACAGTCACATGACCTCCTCCACCATCCCGACCGCTCACTATCCCAATGGTCGGCATGCCGACCAGCAGGGACTATTTCCACTCGTGGGTGTCCATGACACCCATAGAGTGGGAATAGAACCCGTGGCGACCGTAGGTCGCCACCGAGCCCGCAGCGTGGCGAGCGCAGTGAGCGCGCAAAGGGCTTGCTGCACTCGCCCCTCCCCACCAGGATCCCAGCGTCGGTATGCTGCCGGGATCCCGCCGTCGGTAAGCTGACCGGCGGTCTCCTGACCGCCGGTCAGCCATACTACACCCGAGATAGACAAATACACAGTAAATCAATGAAACTTATATAACAATAGCTTGACATGTTCTGCTTTAGCATTTGAGCAGTTTGGCCAATTTCAGCAGGCAACTAGTCTCGGATTTCGGGCTGCGGGATGTGGCTTTTACTATTTTCCACGACTTACAACTTACAAGCAATAATATTCTGTTTGTTATGTAAAATAATAACTGCACCCTCATTTAGCAATTCGCCATCAGTTGTCAGAAGACTTCAACTGCAGACCTCAAAAACAATGGTGTAAACCTAGCTCTGTTTAAAACATATTTGTGGAATGTTGTGTAATGAGAAAAACACAAGTATCATTTAGCTCGATGTAGTGCTTCTTCTATGCTTTGGAATGTGAAAAAATGGAGAGAAACAAAGAAAATTGTTCAAAAATGGCATTTTACAATCATTACCAGGATACCTGTCAAAACTAAATACTGTATAGAGCGTATTCTGCAGGTCATAACCGTTTCATAGCTGAAAGAGCAATTTTTGAAATACTGCACCTGCTATGGGGCCTAATTCAGACCTGATCGGTGGTGTGCAAAACCGCACAGCGGACGATTATCGAATGGATCATAATGTGCAGGCGCGAGGCCAAACTGAAAAAAAAAAAAACAGCATCTTTTTTGATCGCTCGGCGAACGCAAGCTGATTGACAGGAAGTGGATGTTTGTGGGTGGTAACTGCCCGTTTTCTGGACGTGTCAGGAAAAACACAGACGTTCCCAAGTGTTTTCAGGGCGGGTGCGTGAGGTCCTCTCCGGCCCGATCAGCCTGTTTTTTTTTTTGCACTGTAGGAGTAAGTCCTGGGCTACGCACAGACTGGAAAAATAATTCGATGGTGAGTGAGTTGCGAACGGATTTGCAGCTGACCAGTGTTTGCAAAGCTTTTAGCATGGCGTACGCAGACTTGCACCAGGCGGTTTTTCACTCTGTCTGGGCGGCGACTATCCGATCGCAAACCTCTGAAAATTTGCCGAGGTGCGATCAGCTCTGAATTAGACCCATAGTCACATATCAAAATTGGATCTCAGATAGCTACTCTGCACATTAAATGTGGGGGTTATTCAGCATACCGGTATGATACAATCGCATACTGATTGACAGCCTGAGTCGCTGAATCTGTATACGAAGAGCTATGATGCAGCGGCTGTTGCTTTTTTCCACACCAAGTTATGTTGTACTGCGTATGCAGACTCATTCGCACGCAGATATACAATAATATCAATGTCACATATCAAATTAATCAGCACAATCTCCTGGTGCTTGCAATGTAACTAAGATGTATTTCTCATACGTCCTAGAGGATGCTGGGGACTCCAAAAGGACCATGGGGTATAGACGGATCTGCAGGAGCCTGGGCACACTATAAAGACTTAAAACTGGGTGTGAACTGGCTCCTCCCTCTATGCCCCTCCTCCAGACCTCAGTTAGACTTTGTGCCCAGGAGTGATGGGTCACACACTAGGGGAGCTCTCCTGAGTTTCTCTAAAGACTTTATTGTTAGGTTTTTTATTTTCAGGCAGACCTGCTGGCTACAGGCTCCCTGCATCGTGGGAGTGAGGGGAGAGAAGCAGGGCCCACTTCTTCTTAGTTTAAAGGCTCTGCTTCTCGGCTACTGGACACCATTAGCTCCAGAGGGTTTGATCACTTGGTGTGCCTAGCTCATACTTGCCTACCCTCCCCGGAATGGCCGGGAGGCTCCCGAAAATCGGGTGACCCTCCCGGCCCCCCTGAAAGGTGGGCAAGCCTCCCGCTTTCCCCCTCGGCCGCCCGCAGCAGTGAACAAGTAGGCGGGCCGAGGGGGTCCGATGACGCGATTCGCGCTGAATCGCGTCATCGTAGCTCCGCCCCCCGCCCCCCCCCCGCTATGCAGCGCCTCGTTTCTCGGCACAGCACAGCGGGGGGTGGAGTCACGATGACGCGACCCTGATGACACGCCCCTGGACCGCCCATCCTGCTGCCGGCCACGCCCCCGAACCACCCGTCCTGCTGCCGGCCACGCCCCCCATTCACCTACAGGAGGAGGCAGCAAAGTAGGTAAGCCTGGCCTAGCTGCTTGTTCCCGGAGCCACGCCGTCAATCCCCTCACAAAAGCCAGAAGAGAGAAGCCGGGTGAGTATTGGAAGAAAAGAAGACTTCAGTGATGGCAGAAGACTTCAGTAACGGAGGTAACAGCAGCAGTAGGGCTGCGCTCCATGCTCCCACACACCAACGTCTCTGGCAGGGTGCAGGGCGCTGGGGCGGAGCGCCCTGGGGGCATGTTGCTGACGGTCTATAAGGCTGGCGGGGGACATATTACGGTGCCTGGGCACAACGTATGTTCACCCCGCCAGCGGGTCGCAGGGGGGAGAGACAGCGGTAGCGCTGCGCTCCCGGCTCCCGCGCTTTCCATCACCTGCAGGGTGCAGGGCGCTGGGGGGGGAGCGCCCTGGGCAGCATATAATAAAATCAGTAATATCACTGGCGGGGGGACATACTTCAGTGCCCACCCCGCCAGTGCGCCGTGAACGGGAGGGAGCAGCAGCGGTAGCACTGCACTCCCGGCTCCCGCACTCCACCGGGCCTGCAGGGTGCAGGGCGCTGGGGGGGAGCGCCCTGGGTAACATTTAAAAAATGTAATCACTGACTGGGGGGAGACATGCTTCGGCGCCCTCCCCGCCAGTGCGCCGCGGACGGGAGGGGGAGGCAGCGGTAGCGCTGCGCTCTCTGTTCCCGCTCTCCGTCGGCCTCCAGGGTGCAGGGCGCTGGGGGGGGGGCGCCCTGTCCGGCATTGATAAAAGGATCCCGGGCGGGGGAACATACCCGGACACCGCGTGTCTTCGCCCCGCCGGGAGACCGCAGCGTGCACGCTGCGGTCCATAGCTCCCACACACCAACGGCTTCCGTGGGTGCAGGGTGCAGGAGGGGCGCCCTGGGCTGCGTTGGGACAAAAAGTAAGTTATACAGGGGGTTACCCCCTGTATATAGGGTCCCCAGCTAGTTTTAGGGGGTTATATATTTATATATTTATACTTAATTGAGCGGGCTTAAGCGCGCCAGGAGGGGGCGGAGCTTAGCCCTCACAGAGGAGTCAGTGCCATTTTCCTCAGGTCCCCACCAGGATTTACTGTATAGTAAGAAGGAGGGGGGGCACAGAGTGTTTAATGCTATATGGGTGTCACATAGCATTATGTTTAATAATGGACGCATAATCCTTGTTGTGATACATAAACTCACTGTTTCCCTGTGTTTTACCCACTATCGGTTAGTCGACATATGTCGACAGGTGTTAGGGCTTTGTCACAAGCTGCTGTGGGGACAACTGTCGGCTTCGCCGACGCTTGGCGGTACTTGATTCAAAAAAATTAAGTATTAGCAGGTTGGTTTTGTGTGCTTGAAAACAAGTCAACGCGCTAGGGGAGACACAGTTGTTGGTGGATACCCTGTCGGCATCAACGGTATCTCCGGGGTAGAAAAATTAACAGGCTGTTATTGCCTTGTACCTGTATTGGTGTGTGTATATATATATATATATATATATATATATAGGTATATGTGGGGGGGAGTGTTATTGAAATTGTATATGTATACTTCCCTCAGACCCCTCGGGGGTTCTAAGATTATTATTATTTTTTGACCGCTTACTACTCCTTGCTGTCGACATTCACTCAGTTTCTGTCGACCATAACGTTCCTGGTAGATCCACATCGGGGGCACGTTAGTACATGGTCATACACATTCACAACACATTGCTGGGACCTGACGGGTCTGGACAATCCACTTGCGTATAGGTTATATCTATATGTATATATGTGTAGATATATATTTATATATGCATGGCTAGGATATGTGTGTTTTATTGTGTATTACATTATGTATATCCATGAATGCTAAGATAATGGTATTCTTATCATGTGCTGGTCGCTCTGTTGATTAAGCTCTAGATTGGCCGTGACGAGTTGGTTTTCGATCCTCTCAAGGAGTCCGAATATTATTCTCTTCCCGACGCGGAGAGAACATTATGACAGTCAACTCCTGGTCGACGCAGAGCCGGTCGCAAAGGATCATACACAGCAATCTAAGTGATATTTTATTTCTATACTTTGGCCTTATTTGCATTGCATGCACATGAGGGAGGGTTGTATTCGGGTAGGCATCCGATAGAATTACCCTACCCAGAGTGGGTAAACTTGCTTATGTTGTTTCTACTTATAACATTACAGCAGGCTGCCACGTGACAGCAGGAGGTGTAGCCGGGAAAATGCTGAGGTTATCTCCGAGAGATACTCGGGGGAGGTATACAGCTGTTTGGTGAGCCCTCTGTTCAGTCACTCTCGGCGGATACACCTGGTAAGTCTACCTTCGTGAGTTAGCCTCCTTCACAACGGTTGGTGACGCATTCTTTTGTGGGATGCAGTCGTTTTAACCGGTTCGATACCGTGCTTTTTTCCTTTCTGTGCAGACAGTGGAAGGTTGGAAGGTAAGAGTTCTGCAGCCTTGGTAGGTTCGCAGAAGTGGATGTCGTTTTCTGTTTCCAACACATCCACCACTTGTCGCTGAGTCTATCTGGCTAGTTCCCACTCCGGTGAGCGCTAGTCTAATAATTTCAGTTAGTCCAGGAATGGACTAAGACTTGTGAGTTATTTATAGAATCAAAAGGGGGAGCATTCTGAGTTACGGTTGTTCCCCTTACTGTTTTTTCTAATGGATCTTGCCGTTCCCCTCTGGTTGGGGAGGTAGTACGCTACGTCATACAGAGGTGCGTCAGGTTCAGGACATTGTCCGGTTGTCCCTGTATAAAGGTGCAAATCGTTGTTTCTCTCTGACTGTTCTTCGACACAGGGATTGGCTGTTGTTCCCACCGACACAGTTGTCGGAGGTGGGTTTCAGAGTAGATACTGCCCGGTTAATGTTCGGGGTTTTTTCCTGTGGGAAGAGGTCTGAGGATACATAGTTGGATCAGCTTTGCTGGGACACTTCATCAATATGTTCTGTTACTAAAACAGATGGGTGCGGCCTACGAGGCCTGTTTTGGTGAGTACGTCTACTGCCAGAGTGGCTTTCAAGAGGCCAGTTGAAATTGTGGTCCGCGTTTCACCTGCACATGCACCGGAATATAGTCCTAAATGCCAGGACATCACTCCTGTGGTGTCTGCTCGGTTCTCTCCTTCTAGAGGAATGAAGGTTCGGGATCCAAGGTTAGATCCTGGTATCCGTGCATAACGATCTCCGAGGCTGGGGAGCAGGCCTTGCAAGGGACGTATTTCCAGAGGTTAAGGTTAAGTTGGAAAGCTTGTCTGCAATAAGCTTCCTTGATTTAAAAGATATTTTCCACGAACGTATTCTTCGTGTTCGGCCCATGTTAGGTCTGCCAGACCACTTATCAGCAATGGCGTGAGTAAGCCGCTATGACGGAACAAGGAGAAAAGCGGCAATGGCAGAAGATGCACAGTTTTGCCGTGGGGCAAAAAGTCTGGTAGTATTCGTTCCGGTGGTTGGCGAAGGAGAAATAGATTTCCTCTGCTGACGCGATCTCCATCCGGGGAATAATTCAGTCATCGTCGAGAAGTTTTCACAGACGTGATAACTTTTGTGGAGGGTCGCAATTGGTCATGTTGGTGTCTCGCTTCAACGAGAGGACTCAGGCAAGGGACACCCTTGTGACACCGTGAGTGTTTTTAGTCGGTCTATGTGGCCTCTCCTATAAAATTTTTTCGGAAGGTGATAAACGTAAGAAGAACATAGGTTCAGGCGTGTCACGATCCGGGTATCTGGACGCCATTTCTTACCCATCAGATGCCTCCTAAGGCTGGCTCAGCGCTCCAGGACCGGATCCCATCTGTTATCCTAATGTTCACATTCCTGCATCCTCTCCTGTCTCTCTGAGACGCTGTCACAGTAACGCCTTATTACATCTGGCATGGCGTCTCCCGCGGCCTCCGCCGCCGTCCCTGAGCTTCTGCATGCAGAGTGTCAGAGTGGCGATTACGTCGGCCGCGGCCTCCGCTGTGTCCGCGTGGTTGGATGTGCACTTGTCAGCCTGGCGTCTCCTGTCTCCAGTGGCCGGCGCCGCCATTACTGTTTTCATTACCACATGGATTGCAAACCAAACTTCCCTCCAAGTGTCTGCATGGGCGCAGCCATCTTGGATTCTGTCAGCTGATCATTTCCTCCAATCTGTTGTCAGTATTGTTAATCTGCATAATTGCCTAGCCAATCCCTTCCTTGCTGCAGGTATAAATACACTGTGCCTGAGCAAGGAAGGCGTCAGTGCTTTGGTTGTCAAACCTAGTTCCTGTTTGTCTCTCTCCTGTGATTGTCTTCCAGGTTCCAGCTCCTGTCTCAAGACTTCCACCATAGAGACCCGCACCAGCATTCCACCTGCGGTGTAGCCTGACTCTCCAATCCATTGTGGATTCATCTGTTTCCAGCTACAACATTACCTGCTTCCAGCAGAGTACAGCTTCCCTTAAAGGGCCGGTGTCCTTTCTACACTTTACCACTCTCCACCGGTATTATTATTTCATCGCTCCCAAGTTCATTTATTATTTAACTGGTTCCAGCCAGTATCCACTCCGTGCTAACAACAGTCTGGTTCCAGCCAGTATCCACAGCAGCTGTTTTACCTTCAGCAACCCAGCTTTTCCTGGAACACCAGCTGGCACAATCCTGGGTTATCTCCATTGCTACAGTCGGGCCTGGTAAGGACTTTCCATCTAGAAGATCATAAGAACTATCTCACACTACCAGTGCCCTGTGGCTCCTGCCATCCTGTAGTACCCAGGAACTGTATTTATTATTTGCTGACTTTTACGTTTTCTTTTACTGCTGCTGTGTTGCGGAGTTGTCATAATAAACATCATTGACTTTTATCTAAGTTGTCGTGGTCACGCCTTCGGGCAGTTATTATTCATGTTACTTACATGTCCAGGGGTCTGATACAACCTCCCAGGTTCCGGTACATCTCAGCCCCTACAACTGAGGCTGCCTCCCGTCAGCTCAGGCCCTCAGTTGTGACAGTAAGCACTGACCTAATGAATCCAGCCGGAGACCAGGATCAAGCGGCCAGGCCGATGCAAGAACTGGCAGCCCGACTAGAACATCAGGAGGCTGCACAGGGCCACATCATCCGCTGTCTCCAGGATCTCTCTACTCGGCTGGATGGGATTCAGACAACTCTCCGTGGATCAGGCGCATCTGGTGCGTCAACCACAGTGACTCCAGCTATAACCCCACCCACCTTACCCATTTCTGCTCCACGTCTTCATCTTCCAACGCCAGCAAAATTTGACGGATCTCCAAGATTCTGCAGGGGATTTCTCAACCAGTGTGAGATTCAGTTTGAGCTACAACCTGGCAATTTTCCCAGTGACCGTACAAAAATTGCCTACATCATCTCTCTTCTCAGTGGCTCCGCCCTTGACTGGGCATCACCGTTATGGGAGAGGTCCGACACCCTGCTATCTTCTTACACTGCATTCGTGTCAACATTCAGGCGCATCTTCGACGAGCCAGGCCGGGTAACCTCAGCTTCATCCGAGATTCTCCGTTTACGCCAGGGGTCACGTACTGTAGGACAATATCTGATACAGTTCCAGATCCTGGCATCCGAACTGGCATGGAACGACGAGGCCCTGTATGCTGCATTCTGGCATGGCTTATCTGAGCTTATTAAAGATGAGTTAGCTACCAGAGACTTACCTTCTAAGTTAGATGAGCTAATCTCACTCTGCACGAAAGTTGATTTACGTTTCAGAGAGAGAGCAACTGAGCGTGGAAGATCATCTGCTCCAAAATCTTCTGCTCCTCCTCCTCGTCAACTGTCACCATCTAAAGATGAGCCCATGCAAATTGGCCGTTCCCGTTTAACTCCTGCTGAGCGCCGAAGACGTCTCCCTGAGTCTCTTTGTCTTTACTGTGCAGCTCCGTCTCACACCATCAATGCCTGTCCCGAACGTCCGGGAAAACTCCAAACCCTAGCTCGCCCAGGAGAGGGCCGGCTAGGAGTAATGATCTCCTCTCCATCTCCTCATGATTGTAATCTCCCAGTCTCGCTTAAAGTTGCTCAACGTTATCGGAACGTCATTGCTCTCCTTGATTCCGGAGCAGCTGGGAACTTTATTACTGAAGCCTATGTTAAACGGTGGTCCCTACCCACCGAGAGACTTCCTTCCTCCTTTTCCTTAACTGCCGTGGATGGCAGTAAAATTTTTGATACTGTTATTGCTCTAAGGACTCTACCAGTTCGTCTGAGAGTGGGAGTTCTTCATTCCGAACTTATTTCACTTTTAGTGATTCCAAGAGCCACACATCCTGTGGTCCTGGGCCTTCCATGGCTCCGTCTTCACAATCCTACAATTGATTGGACGACTACGCAAATCCTGGCATGGGGTTCCTCCTGTGCAGAGACATGTTTGTTTAAAGTATTGCCTGTCTGTTCTTCCTCCCCCAGGTCGTCTGATGTTCCACCTCCTCCATATCAAGATTTCACGGATGTGTTCAGTAAAGCTTCTGCTGATATCCTTCCTCCTCATAGAGAATGGGACTGCCCGATTGATCTCGTTCCAGGGAAGGTTCCACCTCGAGGCCGAACTTATCCGTTGTCTCTGCCTGAGACGCATTCTATGGAGGAATACATTAAAGAGAACCTAGCAAAGGGGTTCATTCGACCTTCTTCTTCCCCAGCCGGCGCAGGCTTCTTTTTTGTAAAAAAGAAAGATGGTGGTCTGCGGCCGTGCATCGACTACAGAGGTTTGAACGACATTACCATCAAGAACCGTTATCCTTTACCCCTGATTACTGAGCTCTTTGACAGAGTTAGCGGAGCTACCATCTTTACAAAGCTGGACTTGCGAGGTGCATACAATCTCATCCGGATCCGTGAGGGTGACGAGTGGAAGACCGCCTTTAACACCCGTGACGGACATTATGAGTACCTCGTCATGCCCTTCGGATTGAGCAATGCTCCAGCTGTCTTCCAGCATTTTGTCAATGAGATTTTCAGAGACATTCTATACCGTCATGTCGTGGTCTATCTAGACGATATCCTCATTTTTGCCAACGATTTAGAGGAACATCGTTTTTGGGTTAAAGAGGTTCTGTCCCGTCTCCGTGTCAATCATCTCTATTGCAAATTAGAAAAATGCGTCTTTGAAGTCAAGTCCATTCCGTTTCTAGGGTACATTGTGTCCGGTTCCGGACTAGAGATGGATCCTGAGAAACTACAAGCAATTCAGAATTGGCCGGTACCCTTAACCCTCAAAGGGGTCCAGAGGTTCTTAGGGTTCGCCAATTATTACCGAAAGTTTATACGAGACTTTTCCACCATTGTGGCGCCTATTACTGCTTTCACCAAGAAGGGTGCTAACCCGTCCAAGTGGTCTGAAGAAGCCATGCAAGCTTTTCATCTTTTAAAACAGAGGTTCATCTCTGCGCCTGTCCTGAAACAGCCTGACATCGACTCTCCTTTCATCCTAGAGGTGGATGCCTCCTCCGTTGGAGTAGGAGCGGTGTTATCTCAGAGGGCTAAAGATGGCCATTTACATCCTTGCAGTTTCTTCTCCCGGAAGTTCTCCCCAGCTGAGCGCAACTATGCCATTGGCGACCAGGAGTTGCTAGCCATCAAGCTCGCTCTAGAAGAGTGGAGGTATCTGTTGGAGGGAGCTTCTCATTTAATCACCATACTTACAGACCACAAGAACCTTTTATACCTGAAGGGCGCACAATGTCTCAACCCTCGTCAGGCCAGATGGGCACTTTTCTTTTCCAGGTTCGACTTTAAACTCCAGTTCTGTCCGGGCTCTCAGAATCGCAAGGCCGATGCCCTTTCCCGCTCATGGGAGCAAGAAAATGAGTCAGAGTCTTCAGACAAGCATCCTATTATAAATCCGTTGGCATTCTCCACGGTAGGGATGGACTCTATGCCCCCATCAGGGAAAAGTTTTGTGAAGCCGATGCTAAGGAAGAAGCTCATGCATTGGGCCCATGCTTCCCGTTTTGCCGGACATACAGGTATCCAAAAAACCCTGGAGTTTATCTCTAGGTCCTATTGGTGGCCAACTCTGAAAAAGGACGTCTTGGAGTTTATTGCATCTTGCCCAAAGTGTGCCCAACATAAAGTATCCCGCCAGTCGCCTGCGGGGCAACTGGTTCCACTATCCGTTCCCCGTCGACCATGGACCCACTTGTCGATGGATTTCATTACAGACTTACCCATGTGCAACAAGTTCAATACCATCTGGGTGGTAGTTGACCGGTTCACCAAGATGGCACACTTCATTCCTCTCACCGGTCTTCCGTCAGCTTCCAAGTTGGCTCAAGTATTCATACAAGAGATCTTCCGACTCCACGGTCTTCCTGAAGAAATTATCTCAGATCGAGGAGTTCAATTCACAGCCAAATTCTGGCGAAGTTTATGTCAAGTCCTCCAAGTCAAGCTAAAGTTTTCCACGGCTTACCATCCTCAGACCAATGGTCAAACCGAGAGGGTGAATCAGGACTTGGAGGCCTTCCTCCGCATCTATGTGTCCTCCTCTCAAGATGACTGGGTTCAATTACTTCCCTGGGCCGAGTTCTGTCATAACAACCAGTATCATTCTTCATCTGCTTCAACACCATTCTTCACTAACTTTGGATTCCACCCTAAAGTCCCTGAGTTCCAACCGCTTCCAGCAACTTCTGTTCCCGCAGTGGATATCACCTTGCATCAGTTTGCCAATATCTGGAAGAGCGTACGATCAGCTCTGCTCAAGGCATCGTTCAGGTACAAGAAGTTTGCGGATAACAAGCGTCGAGCAGTTCCTGCTCTCAAGGTGGGTGATCGGGTATGGTTATCCACGAAGAATTTGAGGTTAAGAGTTCCCAGTATGAAGTTTGCACCTCGCTATATCGGTCCTTTCAAGATTGAACAAGTCATCAATCCTGTTGCTTACAGACTCCAGTTGCCTCCCTTCTTAAAAATACCCAGGACATTCCATGTTTCCCTGTTGAAACCGCTGATCTTGAATCGGTTTCATTCCTCACTTCCTCCAACTCCGAAAGTCCAAACTCAACGAGGCGTTGAGTATGAAGTGGCCAAGATCCTGGACTCACGTCACCGTTACGGTCAACTACAATATCTTATTGACTGGAAGGGTTATGGTCCTGAGGAACGTTCATGGACCAATGCTTCTGATGTCCATGCTCCTGCCTTGGTCCGGAGATTCCATTCCAAGTTTCCTCAAAAGCCAAAGAAGTGTCCTGGGGCCACTCCTAAAGGGGGGGGGTGCTGTCACGATCCGGGTATCTGGACGCCATTTCTTACCCATCAGATGCCTCCTAAGGCTGGCTCAGCGCTCCAGGACCGGATCCCATCTGTTATCCTAATGTTCACATTCCTGCATCCTCTCCTGTCTCTCTGAGACGCTGTCACAGTAACGCCTTATTACATCTGGCATGGCGTCTCCCGCGGCCTCCGCCGCCGTCCCTGAGCTTCTGCATGCAGAGTGTCAGAGTGGCGATTACGTCGGCCGCGGCCTCCGCTGTGTCCGCGTGGTTGGATGTGCACTTGTCAGCCTGGCGTCTCCTGTCTCCAGTGGCCGGCGCCGCCATTACTGTTTTCATTACCACATGGATTGCAAACCAAACTTCCCTCCAAGTGTCTGCATGGGCGCAGCCATCTTGGATTCTGTCAGCTGATCATTTCCTCCAATCTGTTGTCAGTATTGTTAATCTGCATAATTGCCTAGCCAATCCCTTCCTTGCTGCAGGTATAAATACACTGTGCCTGAGCAAGGAAGGCGTCAGTGCTTTGGTTGTCAAACCTAGTTCCTGTTTGTCTCTCTCCTGTGATTGTCTTCCAGGTTCCAGCTCCTGTCTCAAGACTTCCACCATAGAGACCCGCACCAGCATTCCACCTGCGGTGTAGCCTGACTCTCCAATCCATTGTGGATTCATCTGTTTCCAGCTACAACATTACCTGCTTCCAGCTCAGCTTCCAGCAGAGTACAGCTTCCCTTAAAGGGCCGGTGTCCTTTCTACACTTTACCACTCTCCACCGGTATTATTATTTCATCGCTCCCAAGTTCATTTATTATTTAACTGGTTCCAGCCAGTATCCACTCCGTGCTAACAACAGTCTGGTTCCAGCCAGTATCCACAGCAGCTGTTTTACCTTCAGCAACCCAGCTTTTCCTGGAACACCAGCTGGCACAATCCTGGGTTATCTCCATTGCTACAGTCGGGCCTGGTAAGGACTTTCCATCTAGAAGATCATAAGAACTATCTCACACTACCAGTGCCCTGTGGCTCCTGCCATCCTGTAGTACCCAGGAACTGTATTTATTATTTGCTGACTTTTACGTTTTCTTTTACTGCTGCTGTGTTGCGGAGTTGTCATAATAAACATCATTGACTTTTATCTAAGTTGTCGTGGTCACGCCTTCGGGCAGTTATTATTCATGTTACTTACATGTCCAGGGGTCTGATACAACCTCCCAGGTTCCGGTACATCTCAGCCCCTACAACTGAGGCTGCCTCCCGTCAGCTCAGGCCCTCAGTTGTGACAAGGCGATCCTCTCGGATCTGATTTAGCCAAGGAGGTTTTGCTATCCAGTTTTTCATGATTTGCTCATGGGAGTTTCCTGCCCTCTTCCTTTACGTGAGGAACTGTTACAATTAGATTAGGGCGTGTATCAAGATTTACCGCGACTGCGTCTGACGGCGTGGCGGTTGAATGCCATATTCTAAGCCGGAAGGATGTTCTCAGTGAAGCCGTTTCCTCAATGTTTCAGGCTAGGACAGAAGTAACGGCAAAGCCTTTCCGCCGTGGTTGGCGTATTTCTGTGTCTTGGTGTGAATCCAGGATGGTTCCTACGGAAGACTTTCTGCTAGGTCGTTCTTATCCATACTTACAAGCCATTGTGGATGCAGGCCTACAGTTATGCTCCATTTCGGGGCAGTATGGCCTTATTATTCTCTAAAAAAAAAATTAAAAAAATTCTCTCTTGGAAAGTGGTCATGCTATTGGCTTTGGCGTCCGTAAGGTGGGCGTCGGATGTGGTGGGTTTGTCTCACAAGAGCCTTGTTTGATCTTCCAGGTAGACAGAGAGGACTTGTGAACTCGGATTGTAGTTCTACCAAAGAGTGGTTTCTGGGTTTCGCAGAAAACAGTCTATTTTTGATGCCGGTGGTTCCTTCGGCATTAGCTGATTCAAAGTCTTTCGGTGTTACCGGGGATTTGAATATTTAGGTTGCCAATTTGGCTCAGTTGGGAGAAATAGAGGCTCTGTTTCTCCGGTATGCTCCCAACATGCTTGGAGCGACTGCAGTATGCTGTCTGTTACACGCTGAATCTGTGATACGATTTGGCATGTTGTTCGATGCTTGGATTGCCGTGACGGAAGTCGTTGGAAGCCTTTTTTGGCGGATGCCCGAGGAGTCTAGGAAGTTCAACTTTGCCGAGCGGATTATTGGTCGGGATCAAACGCTTTTGCTATGCTCTACGAGTTTGATACCGTGATTGTTGGGGACCTTTTTGTTTGCTCATTCGGTGCTGCAGAGTCGTCCGCACTCTCCCGCCCGTTTTGGAGCTTTGGTATAAACCCCATGGTCCTTTTGGAGTCCCCAGCATCCTCTAGGACGTATGAGAAAATAGGATTTTGGTACCTACCGGTAAATCCTTTTCTCTTAGTCCGTAGAGGATGCTGGGCCCCCGTCCCAGTGCGTACGGTGTCTGCAGTTAGTGTTTTTTGGGTACACCCTGGTGGTGTGTCTTCTCTGTCAGGCGGTTGCTACCGTTTTTTTCATGCCATGGCATGAGGGGTCTTATTTTTGCTTATGTGGACACGCGGTTTGTGTTGCATATTCTCTCGGCATATGGCTGTGTTTTGTTCATGCTGTGGGCTGGTATTCTACTAAATGCCATGTTCTACGGTATGTTTGAGGTGTGAGCTGGTTGGACACTCACCGTGTTTATAACAATAAATTCTTTCCTCGAAATGTCCATCTCTCCTGGGCACCGTTTTCTAACTGAGGTCTGGAGGAGGGGCATAGAGGGAGGAGCCAGTTCACACCCAGTTTTAAGTCTTTATAGTGTGCCCAGGCTCCTGCGGATCTGTCTATTCCCCATGGTCCTTTTGGAGTCCCCAGCATCCTCTACGGACTAAGAGAAAAGGATTTACCGGTAGGTACCAAAATCCTATTTTTTGCACACAAAAAAAGATGCCCATTGCTAGCCTAGTCAGACTGGACTTGGCAGCTTGTTCCCAGCAGGCATCTAGTGTCACATGGAGTATTGAGGCAAGTTGTATGAGGACACATCTGTATTTGTAAAGTGCCATTGACATTTAAGCATACTGTATGTATGTCATGTATGGAATGCAAATACATGTTCTAAGACTAAGGGTATTGTAAAAAAGTAAGAAAGGTGATTGGTATCTGGCAACATCCAGGAGTAGATATTTCAAACCTTGGAGAGTAATAAAATGGAGAATCTGCAAAAAGCAACTAATCCGCAACCAGGGGCATAGGGAGGGTGGAACGAGTGGATCTCGAGCTTCAGGCGCCGCTGTGGACAAAAGACGCGGTCTCCCTGTAACAGAGCTGGGAGCCGGGACTCGGGTAGTAGGGAATGGCTAGAAGAGAGAGAAGGGGTGGCCACCACACTGCCTGCATGTTCCATGTCACTGATTGCAGTGCAGTGTGGTATGTTGTTAGGGAAGAGGGGAGGTTTGGAGGCTTGTCAGAAGAAGTTTCCTAGCTGTCAGGTATCTGCTTTCAGTGATCTGGAACATGCAGGCAGTGTGGTGGCCACCCCGTCCCTTTCCTCAGTCCTTTCCGTCTACCCACGAAGTCCCAGCCTGCCGATCACATAGAAGCTCCACCCCTCCAGGCTAGAACGAGGAGCTGCTCTGCTGCTGCCTTCTTGGTGAAAATTAATGTGTATATACTGTATGTATATATATATATATATATATATATATATAGATATATATATATATATATGTGTGTGTGCTTATGTCTGTCTGTGTATACTGTGTGTTTATGGGTATAGGTCTGTGATTGTGTGTGTGTAAATGCGTTTTTGTGTGTATATGTGCATATATGCATATGTGTGTTTATGTGTATACATGTATGTGTGTGTTTATGTGTACATATATTTGTATACAGTATGTGTGTATATGTGTGTGTTTATGAATACCCTCCAACATTTTACACAGAAAAATCGGTTCAAATTCGGAAAGGAGGCGTGGTCAAGTGTAAAGGGGGCGTGGCCATGTCCCTTTTCCTATACTCTCAATGGAAGTTTGGAGAGCCAAAAATCGGTACAGACCATAAAAAAAGGTACTGTACACCTGCTAAAAATGTACAGTTGGAGGGTATGGTTTATGTATGTCTGTGTGTATATGTGTATGTCTGTGTATATTTGTGTGTATATGTGTGTGTTTATGTATATCTGTGTGTATATGTGTGTTTACGTATATCTGTGTGTATGTTTGTGTGTATATATCTGTATACATGTGTGTGTTTTATGTATATCTGTGTGTATATTTGTGTGTGTATCTGTGTATATATCTGTATATGTATGTGTTTATGTATGTCTGTGCCTAATTGTATGTATGTATGTATGTATGTATGTGTGTGTGTGGTGGTGGGGGGGGGGGGGGGCGGGACATGACCCTGCTCCGGGTGACATGTCTCCATGCTACGCCTCTGTCCGCAACTTCTCTATTTTATCTGTCTCAAAGGTTTGATACACCTGACCCAACCGCCATACACACACACACACACACACACACACACACACACACACACACACGGGCAGTACTAATAGTGGTGACACCTGGTTTGGTGTATTTAATGTCTTTGTTGTGCACTGGTAAAAATATAGGGCATGGTATCATGGGTAAGGGGTGTGGCCTTAAAGGTAAGGGCGTTGCAAGCGGCCCGAACCTCTGTTTCGTGACTCCAGGGGTCCCGGAAATGCAGTCCAGTGCCGCCTCCTACACAGTGACAAGAGCCAGGTGCTGTACATATTGTTACGGTCGGCACTTAGGTGGCACCCCTAGGCCGGTGACACGCGAGTGCAGCTCGTACCCTCTTTTTGTCCTCAGAGGTACATGGTGAAAAATGGAGACCCCATAGTGGAAATTGTGTTTTTGTGTTTAGGGAGCAATTGGGCATCCAGAATGATGACATTTCCCTTCCTGATTGTGAAATCAGTTCCCCATGTTTCTATAGGCTGTATAGAGATAGGATCTATAGAGATAGAGCCCTACTGTACATATGGGACACTCATCACTGTAATGGTGTCACACAAAGATTTAATCTTATATTCAAATGTCATTGGACCATAGGTAAAGTTTAATATTCACTTTTACCTATTTGGTCCTCTCTGCAACAGGCGTTGGACTATATAGGGTGCATTGTGTTTTCTGACATCATAGATCTAGCTGTACCTCTTTGAATACCATACCATTGTGACCTAGTAAACGGAGACACAGGGGGTATATTTACCACAGTACGATTGATTTTCAACTATTTCAAATCGATCTACCGTAAATCAGTGTTTGTTTCCAAGGCTAAAACACTTATTGACTAACATTTAAAAATGAATATGCAGAATCCTCTGTTAGTAAATGTGTGTTTTAGACCTTGAAGCACAACATTGATTTAGATCAACTTTCAGCAATTTAAAATCTGTAAAAAGAAAAAAAAACAGTGAAAATCGATCTTTAGTAGTACCCCTGGTTTACCTGTATATATATAGTAAGCTCAGCCATTCACTTAGTACCATCACAGCCAGCCCTGTCAACTTTGGTGCCACAAGATTTAAGCATATGCCCCTTTTACAACGTGGAAGTGGGGCACCTTTTCCATTAAGCTGGGTACACACTAGGGAATGCAGTTAAATTGCCAGCGGTCAGGATACTGACACCGGAATCCCAACTGCTGACAATGCTGCCAGCCGTAATCCCGTCTCACAGGGGCTATACCCACTCGTGGGTGTCCACGACACCCATACATTGGGGATAAATCCTGTGGCGAGCGCAGCGAGCCTGCAAGGCGCTTTCTAGCGCTCTCCCCGCTGCTGGCATACTGACGGCCGTGATGTCATTGTCTGTATACTGACGGCCGGCATCCCAACCGTCGGTAATTGATACTGATCCCCACACTAGGCTAGTGGTTCTCAATCTCAGGCCTCAAGACCCTACACAGTTCACGTTTTCCAGTTCACCTAGCAGGTGCACAGGTGTATTCACTACTCACTGACACATTTTAAAAGATCCACAGGTGGAGCTGATTATTTCACTTCAATTCTGTGAGGAGACCTGGAAAATGTGCACTGTTTGGGGTCCTGAAGACCGAGTTTGAGAGTCTGTGCACCAGACGATGTGTGTACCTGGCCGATGGGGCAATACATTGGCCATCACGGACAAGCTGAACGATATACCACGACTGCGTGATATATCATTCACGGCATCCCGCCATTTGCAGGGTCGGCCGTCAGGTGTGCAACACACCTGACAGGAAAACCCAGCAAGCGACCTGCGGGAGCGCTCGGTAGTGGGTACACAGTAAACAATGTGCCTGATATGCCGGTTTGGTTCGCCAGATCGGACGACATATCATCTAGTGCAGTGGTCTCAACTTCGGTCCTCAAGTACCCCCAACAGTTCATGTTTTCTAGGTCACCTAGCAGTTGAACAGGTGTATTCATTACTCACTGACACATAATAAAAGACCCACAGGTGGAGCAAATTATTTCACTTGCTATCCTGTGAGGAGACCTGGAAAATATGAACTGTTGGAGGTACTTGAGGACCGAGGTTGAGAACCATTGACCTAGTGCATACCTCCCAACATGACCCTCTCCAGGAGGGACACAATGCTCTGCTCCTGGACTTCTCTCTTAATTTATGATCATCATCACCTGTGGAGAAACACCTCTTATCTATTAGCCAGTTCAAAACAGGTGCCGGTAATCATAAATTAAGAGAAAAGTCCAGGAGCAGAGCATTTTGTCCCTCATAGAGGGGGTCATGTTGTGAGGTATGCCATTGCCTAGAGTGTACCCAGCTTTATGTGCCCCACTCCCCCCCCCCCCCTCCCCCTGTGAGCAATGGCGCCCAAGTCATTAACCTGTATGCCCGGTGCCCAGGGCCGGTTTCAGAAATGAGTACAACCTTTTAGATCATGGTGTATACTTAAACTTTATTTTATTATAGTGCTTATAGTATTGTTATGTAACCTCATAGCATCTGCCTAGTGTAGAGTTTTACTACCACTGTTACTGTATGTTACCTTTCTTGTATTGTATTGTATTGTTGCTTTGTTTATGTACACTTGCTCTGTTGATGCTAACCTGGAAGTCATTGAGGATATGTATATTCGCCTTTTATAGATTTAGGTTAACTAAAAGTGTTGAGTTTCTGTTATTCTTATTCTGAGTGTCTCGTTTTGGCCATATGAAACACTGCTTTACAATTCTCTGAATTTACTAGAGATGAGCGCCTGAAATTTTTCGGGTTTTGTGTTTTGGTTTTGGGTTCGGTTCCGCGGCCGTGTTTTGGGTTCGACCGCGTTTTGGCAAAACCTCACCGAATTTTTTTTGTCGGATTCGGGTGTGTTTTGGATTCGGGTGTTTTTTAAAAAAAACACTAAAAAACAGCTTAAATCATAGAATTTGGGGGTCATTTTGATCCCATATTATTATTAACCTCAAAAACCATAATTTCCACTCATTTTCAGTCTATTCTGAATACCTCACACCTCACAATACAGGTTGAGTATCCCTTATCCAAAATGCTTGGGACCAGAGGTATTTTGGATATCGGATTTTTCCGTATTTTGGAATAATTGCATACCATAAGGAGATATCATGGCGATGGGACCTAAATCTAAGCACAGAATGCATTTATCTTTCATATACACCTTATACACACAGCCTGAAGGTCATTTTAGCCAATATTTTTTATAACTTTGTGCATTAAACAAAATGTGTGTACATTCACACAATTCATTTATGTTTCATATACACCTTATACACACAGCCTGAAGGTCATTTAATACAATATATTTAATAACTTTGTGTATTAAACAAAGATTGTGTACATTGAGCCATCAAAAAACAAAGGTTTCACTATCTCACTCTCACTCAAAAAAGTCCGTATTTCGGAATATTCCGTATTTCGGAATATTTGGATATGGGATACTCAACCTGTATTATTTTTAGTCCTAAAATTTGCACCAAGGTCGCTGGATGACTAAGCTAAGCGACACTAGTGGCCGACACAAACACCTGGCCCATCTAGGAGTGGCACTGCAGTGTCACGCAGGATGTCCCTTCTAAAAAACCCTCCCCAATCAGCACATGACGCAAAGAAAAAAAGAGGCGCAATGAGGTAGCTGACTGTGTGAGTAAGATAAGCGACCCTAGTGGCCGACACAAACACCGGGCCCATTTAGGAGTGGCACTGCAGTGTCACGCAGGATGTCCCTTCCAAAAAACCCTCCCCAATCAGCACATGACGCAAAGAAAAAAAGAGGCGCAATGAGGTAGCTGACTGTGTGAGTAAGATTAGCGACCCTAGTGGCCGACACAAACACCGGGCCCATTTAGGAGTGGCACTGCAGTGTCACGCAGGATGTCCCTTCCAAAAAACCCTCCCCAATCAGCACATGACGCAAAGAAAAAAAGAGGCGCAATGAGGTAGCTGACTGTGTGAGTAAGATAAGCGACCCTAGTGGCCGACACAAACACCGGGCCCATTTAGGAGTGGCACTGCAGTGTCACGCAGGATGTCCCTTCCAAAAAACCCTCCCCAATCAGCACATGACGCAAAGAAAAAAAGAGGCGCAATGAGGTAGCTGACTGTGTGAGTAAGATTAGCGACCCTAGTGGCCGACACAAACACCGGGCCCATTTAGGAGTGGCACTGCAGTGTCACGCAGGATGTCCCTTCCAAAAAACCCTCCCCAAACAGCACATGACGCAAAGAAAAATAAAAGAAAAAGAGGTGCAAGATGGAATTGTCCTTGGGCCCTCCCACCCACCCTTATGTTGTATAAACAAAACAGGACATGCACACTTTAACCAACCCATCATTTCAGTGACAGGGTCTGCCACACGACTGTGACTGATATGACGGGTTGGTTTGGACCCCCCCCAAAAAAGAAGCAATTAATCTCTCCTTGCACAAACTGGCTCTACAGAGGCAAGATGTCCACCTCATCATCACCCTCCGATATATCACCGTGTACATCCCCCTCCTCACAGATTATCAATTCGTCCCCACTGGAATCCACCATCTCAGCTCCCTGTGTACTTTGTGGAGGCAATTGCTGCTGGTCAATGTCTCCGCGGAGGAATTGATTATAATTCATTTTAATGAACATCATCTTCTCCACATTTTCTGGATGTAACCTCGTACGCCGATTGCTGACAAGGTGAGCGGCGGCACTAAACACTCTTTCGGAGTACACACTTGTGGGAGGGCAACTTAGGTAGAATAAAGCCAGTTTGTGCAATGGCCTCCAAATTGCCTCTTTTTCCTGCCAGTATAAGTATGGACTGTGTGACGTGCCTACTTGGATGCGGTCACTCATATAATCCTCCACCATTCTTTCAATGGTGAGAGAATCATATGCAGTGACAGTAGACGACATGTCCGTAATCGTTGTCAGGTCCTTCAGTCCGGACCAGATGTCAGCATCAGCAGTCGCTCCAGACTGCCCTGCATCACCGCCAGCGGGTGGGCTCGGAATTCTGAGCCTTTTCCTCGCACCCCCAGTTGCGGGAGAATGTGAAGGAGGAGATGTTGACAGGTCGCGTTCCGCTTGACTTGACAATTTTCTCACCAGCAGGTCTTTCAACCCCAGCAGACTTGTGTCTGCCGGAAAGAGAGATCCAAGGTAGGCTTTAAATCTAGGATCGAGCACGGTGGCCAAAATGTAGTGCTCTGATTTCAACAGATTGACCACCCGTGAATCCTTGTTAAGCGAATTAAGGGCTCCATCCACAAGTTCCACATGCCTAGCGGAATCGCTCCGTGTTAGCTCCTCCTTCAATGTCTCCAGCTTCTTCTGCAAAAGCCTGATGAGGGGAATGACCTGACTCAGGCTGGCAGTGTCTGAACTGACTTCACGTGTGGCAAGTTCAAAGGGCATCAGAACCTTGCACAACGTTGAAATCATTCTCCACTGCGCTTGAGACAGGTGCATTCCACCTCCTATATCGTGCTCAATTGTATAGGCTTGAATGGCCTTTTGCTGCTCCTCCAACCTCTGAAGCATATAGAGGGTTGAATTCCACCTCGTTACCACTTCTTGCTTCAGATGATGGCAGGGCAGGTTCAGTAGTTTTTGGTGGTGCTCCAGTCTTCTGTACGTGGTGCCTGTACGCCGAAAGTGTCCCGCAATTTTTCTGGCCACCGACAGCATCTCTTGCACGCCCCTGTCGTTTTTTAAATAATTCTGCACCACCAAATTCAAGGTATGTGCAAAACATGGGACGTGCTGGAATTTGCCCATATTTAATGCACACACAATATTGCTGGCGTTGTCCGATGCCACAAATCCACAGGAGAGTCCAATTGGGGTAAGCCATTCCGCGATGATCTTCCTCAGTTGCCGTAAGAGGTTTTCAGCTGTGTGCGTATTCTGGAAACCGGTGATACAAAGCGTAGCCTGCCTAGGAAAGAGTTGGCGTTTGCGAGATGCTGCTACTGGTGCCGCCGCTGCTGTTCTTGCGGCGGGAGTCCATACATCTACCCAGTGGGCTGTCACAGTCATATAGTCCTGACCCTGCCCTGCTCCACTTGTCCACATGTCCGTGGTTAAGTGGACATTGGGTACAACTGCATTTTTTAGGACACTGGTGAGTCTTTTTCTGACGTCCGTGTACATTCTCGGTATCGCCTGCCTAGAGAAGTGGAACCTAGATGGTATTTGGTAACGGGGGCACACTGCCTCAATAAATTGTCTAGTTCCCTGTGAACTAACGGCGGATACCGGACGCACGTCTAACACCAACATAGTTGTCAAGGCCTCAGTTATCCGCTTTGCAGCAGGATGACTGCTGTGATATTTCATCTTCCTCGCAAAGGACTGTTGAACAGTCAATTGCTTACTGGAAGTAGTACAAGTGGGCTTACGACTTCCCCTCTGGGATGACCATCGACTCCCAGCAGCAACAACAGCAGCGCCAGCAGCAGTAGGCGTTACACGCAAGGATGCATCAGAGGAATCCCAGGCAGGAGAGGAATCGTCAGAATTGCCAGTGACATGGCCTGCAGGACTATTGGCATTCCTGGGGAAGGAGGAAATTGACACTGAGGGAGTTGGTGGGGTGGTTTGCGTGAGCTTGGTTACAAGAGGAAGGGATTTACTGGTCAGTGGACTGCTTCCGCTGTCACCCAAAGTTTTTGAACTTGTCACTGTCTTATTATGAATGCGCTGCAGGTGACGTATAAGGGAGGATGTTCCGAGGTGGTTAACGTCCTTACCCCTACTTATTACAGCTTGACAAAGGGAACACACGGCTTGACACCTGTTGTCCGCATTTCTGTTGAAATACCTCCACACCGAAGAGCTGATTTTTTTGGTATTTTCACCTGGCATGTCAACGGCCATATTCCTCCCACCGACAACAGGTGTCTCCCCGGGTGCCTGACTTAAACAAACCACCTCACCATCAGAATCCTCCTGGTCAATTTCCTCCCCAGCGCCAGCAACACCCATATCCTCCTCATCCTGGTGTACTTCAACACTGACATCTTCAATCTGACTATCAGGAACTGGACTGCGGGTGCTCCTTCCAGCACTTGCAGGGGGCGTGCAAATGGTGGAAGGCGCATGCTCTTCACGTCCAGTGTTGGGAAGGTCAGGCATCGCAACCGACACAATTGGACTCTCCTTGTGGATTTGGGATTTCGAAGAATGCACAGTTCTTTGCTGTGCTTTTGCCAGCTTGAGTCTTTTCATTTTTCTAGCGAGAGGCTGAGTGCTTCCATCCTCATGTGAAGCTGAACCACTAGCCATGAACATAGGCCAGGGCCTCAGCCGTTCCTTGCCACTCTGTGTGGTAAATGGCATATTGGCAAGTTTACGCTTCTCCTCCGACAATTTTATTTTAGGTTTTGGAGTCCTTTTTTTACTGATATTTGGTGTTTTGGATTTGACATGCTCTGTACTATGACATTGGGCATCGGCCTTGGCAGACGACGTTGCTGGCATTTCATCGTCTCGGCCATGACTAGTGGCAGCAGCTTCAGCACGAGGTGGAAGTGGATCTTGATCTTTCCCTAATTTTGGAACCTCAACATTTTTGTTCTCCATATTTTAATAGGCACAACTAAAAGGCACCTCAGGTAAACAATAGAGATGGATGGATACTAGTATACAATTATGGACGGACTGCCGAGTGCCGACACAGAGGTAGCCACAGCCGTGAACTACCGTACTATACTGTGTCTGCTGCTAATATAGACTGGTTGATAAAGAGATGTCGTAGTATGTATGTATGAAGAAGAAAGAAAAAAAAACCACGGTTAGGTGGTATACAATTATGGACGGACTGCCGAGTGCCGACACAGAGGTAGCCACAGCCGTGAACTACCGTACTGTACTGTGTCTGCTGCTAATATAGACTGGTTGATAAAGAGATGTCGTAGTATGTATGTATGAAGAAGAAAGAAAAAAAAACCACGGGTAGGTGGTATACAATTATGGACGGACTGCCGAGTGCCGACACAGAGGTAGCCACAGCCGTGAACTACCGTACTGTACTGTGTCTGCTGCTAATATAGACTGGTTGATAAAGAGATGTCGTAGTATGTATGTATAAAGAAGAAAGAAAAAAAAACCACGGTTAGGTGGTATACAATTATGGACGGACTGCCGAGTGCCGACACAGAGGTAGCCACAGCCGTGAACTACCGTACTGTACTGTGTCTGCTGCTAATATAGACTGGTTGATAAAGAGATGTAGTAGTATGTATGTATAAAGAAGAAAGAAAAAAAAACCACGGGTAGGTGGTATACAATTATGGACGGACTGCCGAGTGCCGACACAGAGGTAGCCACAGCCGTGAACTACCGTACTGTACTGTGTCTGCTGCTAATATAGACTGGTTGATAAAGAGATGTCGTAGTATGTATGTATAAAGAAGAAAGAAAAAAAAACCACGGTTAGGTGGTATACAATTATGGACGGACTGCCGAGTGCCGACACAGAGGTAGCCACAGCCATGAACTACCGTACTGTACTGTGTCTGCTGCTAATATAGACTGGTTGATAAAGAGATGTCGTAGTATGTATGTATGAAGAAGAAAGAAAAAAAAACCACGGTTAGGTGGTATACAATTATGGACGGACTGCCGAGTGCCGACACAGAGGTAGCCACAGCCGTGAACTACCGTACTGTACTGTGTCTGCTGCTAATATAGACTGGTTGATAAAGAGATGTCGTAGTATGTATGTATAAAGAAGAAAGAAAAAAAAACCACGGTTAGGTGGTATACAATTATGGACGGACTGCCGAGTGCCGACACAGAGGTAGCCACAGCCGTGAACTACCGTACTGTACTGTGTCTGCTGCTAATATAGACTGGTTGATAAAGAGATGTAGTAGTATGTATGTATAAAGAAGAAAGAAAAAAAAACCACGGGTAGGTGGTATACAATTATGGATGGACTGCCGAGTGCCGACACAGAGGTAGCTACAGCCGTGAACTACCGTACTGTGTCTGCTGCGACTGGATGATAAATAATGATATAAAAAATATATATATATCACTACTGCAGCCGGACAGGTATATATATTATATAATGACGGACCTGCTGGACACTGTCTGTCAGCAGAATGAGTTTTTTATAGAATAAAAAAAAAAACACCACACAAGTGAAGTCACACGACGAGTGTTTAACTTTTTCAGGCAATCACAATATAGTATACTACTAACTATACTGGTGGTCAGTGTGGTCAGGTCACTGGTCAGTCACACTGGCAGTGGCACTCCTGCAGCAAAAGTGTGCACTGTTTAATTTTAATATAATATGTACTCCTGGCTCCTGCTATAACCTATAACTGGCACTGCAGTGCTCCCCAGTCTCCCCCACAATTATAAGCTGTGTGAGCTGAGCACAGTCAGATATATAATATATACATAGATGATGCAGCACACTGGGCTGAGCAGTGCACACAGATATGGTATGATAATGTGACTGTCTTGTACTCCTGGCTCCTGCTATAACCTATAACTGGCACTGCAGTGCTCCCCAGTCTCCCCCACAATTATAAGCTGTGTGAGCTGAGCACAGTCAGATATATAATATATACATAGATGATGCAGGCATGCAGCACACTGGGCTGAGCAGTGCACACAGATATGGTATGTGACTGAGTCACTGTGTGTACCGTTTTTTTCAGGCAGAGAACGGATATATTAAATAAAACAACTGCACTGCTGGTGGTCACTGTGGTCAGTTACTAAACTCTGCACTCTCTTCTACAGTATCAGCCTCAGGTCAATCTCTCTCTCTCTCTCCTAATCTAAATGGAGAGGACGCCAGCCACGTCCTCTCCCTATCAATCTCAATGCACGTGTGAAAATGGCGGCGACGCGCGGCTCCTTATATAGAATCCGAGTCTCGCGAGAATCCGACAGCGTCATGATGACGTTCGGGCGCGCTCGGGTTAACCGAGCAAGGCGGGAAGATCCGAGTCGCTCGGACCCGTGAAAAAAAACATGAAGTTCGTGCGGGTTCGGATTCAGAGAAACCGAACCCGCTCATCTCTAGAATTTACATTTCTTTAATGACTAGGTTCTATTCATCGAGCTGTGGCTGAAATGCTGTAGCATTGTGTGTGCGCAGTGCCTGCTCAGTCTGTACGTATTGTGTTGCAGGAGGACTTTCATAGAAGAAAGTACTGCAGCCCGTGAATTAAATTTCTGTGAAATGTTTGCAGTTTGATCAATAGCTGCTGAATTATTCATCATGAAACAATGGATATGTCCTTGTTTTAATCAGCAGAAGTCCTAAAAAATAAATTATAAGAGCAGAAGATGCAGAGAATAGGTAAAAGAGCTAATTGGAATTAAAATGATGAATCTGAGAATGTGTTTGTGTGATCTCAGATGAACCTGAAGGTTGCAATGGCTGACTGACCATTTACTGTTTATAATCTAAAGGGCCCTACACATTTAAAGATCCGCCGCCGAGCTGCCCGACGGTGGATACGGCCGATGGGCGACCCGGCGGCGGGGGGGGCAGTGACGGGGGGAGTGAAGTTTCTTCACTCCCCCCATCACACGGCTCCATAGAAGTGCAGGCAAATATGGACGAGATCGTCCATATTGGCCTGCATGCACAGCCGACGGGGCACCAGCGATGAACGAGCGCGGGGCCGCGCATCGTTCATCGATGAAGCCTCCACACTGAAAGATATGAACGGTATCTCGTTCATTAATGAACGAGATCATTCATATCTTTGAGTGATATCGCCCAGTGTGTAGGACCTGTCCAAATCGCAAATCCTTTTCCAGCACATTCCAATTTTATCTTACTGGTCATCATTTCCCATCATAGGTGATGTGCACAGAGGCGGATTTAGACCTCATGAGGCCCTAAGCAAGACGCTGATTTGTGGCCCCCTTCCACAAATAATCCTCAGTGTGCCCCCCCCCCCCTCCACCAATTGTAGCAGAAAGGTCCCTGCTCATTATGCCCCCCCCCCCCCCCCCCAGTCAGTGTACAGTATGCTCCCCAATCTGCCCCCCGCCTAATAAAGCAGTCAGATGTTAGTTGTCCTAGTGTATTTACTATTATTTATTACCAGTTATTTATGTAGCGCACACATATTCTGCAGCGCTTTACAGAGAACATTTGGCATTCACATCAGTCCCTCAGTGGAGCTTACACTCTATATTCCCTACTACATGTACACATTCACGCTAGGCAGGGGCGGAACTGTGGGAGGCAGTGGAGTCGGCTGCCGCCGGGCTCCTGGCCACAAGGGGGCGCATCTCCTCCACTGTCTCCCGCAGCCTGAGAACTGCGCTGCTATTGCAGATGGAGGAGCTGTGTCAGTGACACGGAAGCTGCCTCCTGTAGAGAGAGATGGCACTGGCTGCAGCTAGGGGGAGCTCCAGAGCACAGCTCCTCCCGGGCCCTTAGTAAGCCAGCCGAGGGAAGCTCAGAACTCTCTGCTCCTCCATGCTCTGGATGATAGCCAAAGGTAGGCACTGTGTGGGGGGTGGGGGAGAGGTGTATTTGGGGGGGAAGTACTGTGTTTTGTGTGTGCTTGTTTTTAAGTGAGGTGTGTGTGTTTTTAAGGAAAGTTGTACATTCAAGTAAAAGAGGCATGTGTGATGTGTGTGTGAGAGTGGCATGTGTGTGAGAGGCATGTATGTGTATGTAAGTGAGAGGCATATGTGTGTGTGTGTGAGGCATGTGTATGTAAGTGGGAGGCATGTGTATGTAAGTGAGAGGCATGTGTGTGTGTGTGTGTGTGTGTGTGTGTGTGTGTGAGAGGCATGTGTATGTAAGGGGCCCTACACACTAGGCGATGCGCCACCAAGGTGCCCGACGGCCGATACGGCCGACGAGCGACCCGGCGGCGGGGGGGCAGTGACGGGGGGAGTGAAGTTTCTTCACTCCCCCCGTCACTCGGCTCCGTAGACTTGCAGGCAAATATGGACGATCTCGTCCATAGTGGCCTGCATGCACAGCCGACATGGCCCCAGCGATGAACGAGCGCGGGGCCGCACATCGTTCATCGCTGGGGACTCCACACTGCACGATATGAACGATATCTCGTTCATTAATGAACAAGATCGTTCATATCGTGCAGTGAAATCGCTATGTGTGTAGGGCCTATAAGTGAGAGGCATGTGTATGTAAGTGAGAGGCATGTGTATATGAGAGGCACGTGTATGTGAGAGGCACTTGTGTGAGAGGTGTGTGTAAGTGAGAGGCACGTGTGTGAGAGGTGTGTGTAAGTGAGAGGCATGTGTATGTAAGTGAGAGGCGTGTGTGTTTAAGTGAGACGTGTGTGAGTGTTTAAGTGAATGAGGCGTTTGTGTTTTTTTTAATATATATCTAGTGTTCACGCTAGGTGTCTGCCCCTTTTTTAGACAGCTGAATCCCGCCCTGCCCGTTTTTGTGCGCCCTGCCGCCCCGCCGTTTGCTGCCTGCCGGACCCCTCCACGTCGGCCAGCCGTGCGCCGCCAGACCCGGTACGTACATGAGAGTCCCCCTGGGCTAAATTAACCTTGTAAGTATTTTGCAGCTGTAAACATTAATCTCAGTGCTCTCTACCTGGTGCAATGTATCTCAGTGCTCTCTACCTGGTGCAGTGTGCCTCAGTGCTCTCTACCTGGTGCAGTGTGCTTCAGTGCTCCCTACCTGGTGCAGTGTGCCTCAGTGCTCCCTACCTGGTGCAGTGTTCCTGAGTGCTCTCTACCTGGTGTAGTGTGCCTCAGTGCTCTCTACCTGGTGCAGTGTGCCTCAGTGCTCTCTACCTGGTGCAGTGTGCCTCAGTGCTCCCTACCTGGTGCAGTGTGCCTCAGTGCTCCCTACCTGGTGCAGTGTGCCTGAGTGCTCTCTACCTGGTGCAGTGTGCCTCAGTGCTCTCTACCTGGTGTAGTGTGCCTCAGTGCTCTCTACCTGGTGCAGTGTGCCTCAGTGCTCTCTACCTGGTGCAGTGTGCCTCAGTGCTCCCTACCTGGTGCAGTGTGCCTCAGTGCTCCCTACCTGGTGCAGTGTGCCTCAGTGCTCCCTACCTGGTGCAGTGTGCCTGAGTGCTCTCTACCTGGTGCAGTGTGCCTCAGTGCTCTTTACCTGGTGCAGTGTGCCTCAGTGCTCTCTGCCTGGTGCAGTGTGCCTCAGTGCTCTCTACCTGGTGCAGTGTGCCTCAGTGCTCTCTACCTGGTGCAGTGTGCCTCAGTGCTCTCTACCTGGTGCAGTGTGCCTCAGTGCTCTTTACCTGGTGCAGTGTGCCTGGTGCTCTCTGCCTGGTGCAGTGTGCCTCAGTGCTCTCTACCTGGTGCAGTGTGCCTCAGTGCTCTCTACCTGGTGCAGTGTGCCTCAGTGCTCTCTACCTGGTGCAGTGTGCCTCAGTGCTCTCTACCTGGTGCAGTGTGCCTCAGTGCTCTCTACCTGGTGCAGTGTGCCTCAGTGCTCTCTACCTGGTGCAGTGTGCCTCAGTGCTCTCTACCTGGTGCAGTGTGCCTCAGTGCTCTCTACCTGGTGCAATGTGTCTCAGTGCTCTCTACCTGGTGCAATGTATCTCAGTGCTCTCTACCTGGTGCATTGTGCCTCAGTGCTCTTTACCTGGTGCAATGTGTCTCAGTGCTCTCTACCTGGTGCAATGTGCCTCAGTGCTCCCTACCTGACGCAATGTGTATAATGTGCTCTATCTGACGCAATGTGTATAATGTGCTCTATCTGGCGCAATATGTATAACGTGCTCTACCTGGCGCAGTGTGTATAGGAGGTTCTAACTGGTGCAATGTGTATTAGGGGCACTACCTTCCCCACGAAACAACGCCCCTAGATTTTTGCTGCGCACCTTCGGTGCGCACTATCCATGTTTTGGCCATAGGAATGGGAGCACCAAGCATTATAGTATGTACCTAAGTTTGCCCATCTAACTTAAAAATGTGCCCTCCCGAATGAAAAATGTGCCCTCCCCGTGATCAGCACCCTGCCCTAAAAAAAAATACCACAGTGAACACTAATTATATTGGCACACCGCTGCGCCAAAGCATCTCCATGGAGACCTGGCGGGTGAGGGAGCACTGTAGGTGTACTATAATGGTATGCTGGTGTCTGTTTTATTGTAATGACTGACTTGGAGTGCGTCCACTTTCTATGTGTATCTATATTACTATTGGGAAAGGTACCTGAGCACGCTGCTACTGTTCACCCTGGGTGCCGGATAGCTACATATGGTATGTGTGTGTATGTGTAGGGGGGCACCAAAATGTATCATGCCTCCGGGCGACTAGGACGAACTTACGCCACTGACGCTAGGGTTACTTTTGTTGGGAGCCTATTAAACTATCAGTATATTTTTGGATTGTGGGAGGAAACAGGAGAACCCAGAGGATAGTGGATACCCATGCAAATATGGGGAGAATGTACAAACTCCACATAGTTAGGGCCATGGTGGGAATTGAACTCATGATCTGAGTGCTGTGAGGCAGTAATGCTAACCATTACACCAGCCATGTCCAAACTGCGGCCCTCCAGCTGTTGAGAAACTACACATCTCAGCATGCTCTGACACAGCTTTAGCATTCTCTGACAGCAAAACTGTGTCAGTGCATGCTGGAATATGTAGTTCCACAACAGCTGGAGGGCCGCAGTTTGGACATGCCTGCATTACACCATCCGTGCTGCCCTAAATCACACTGTAGGCACTGCACACAGACAGGTGTAGGCAACTGGCACTTGGCAGCTATCTAGTCACTGACAGCTGCCGGGAGTATTCAGCCAGCCCAGCAGTCGGACATTTTCGGCGGAAATCGGACCTCATGTTTTTTGCTGTGCACATCCCGGCTCCTTTCTCTAAGCATCTAACGTCATACACGTGTGTTATGACTGGTCACACGCTCAGTACTGCAGAACTGGAGACACAGGCATGCGCTGGAATCGGCACCCAGCAGCTCTCTAATCACTGACAGCCTGCTGGGAGTATTCAGCCAGCCCAGCTCTTATACTAATTTCAGTAAAGCATGTGGTCTGCCGGAAGTGCCCTTTATACAGCCTTGTCAGCGGGCCCCCTGAGACCAACAGGGCCCTAAGCAGCCGATTTGGTTGCCTTGTGGTAAATCCTCCACTGGATGTGCATATTATATATATCACTCTATTTCTCTTCTCTTTTCTACCCCTCTTTCTCCATGTGTCTCTTCCCCCTCATCCATTTCTCTTATCAGCAATTGATTTTATTATATAGATTAACGTTAGCATTTCCTTTTTTCTTTTCATTTTTACTATTGTACTTTTTGTGACATCCTCGCTCTTTCTTCTTCTGTATGTGCCCTTTTCCTTTCTGCTATAGCTGTAGATAATGATGGGATGTTATTTGTGATTTTCAGGAGTGTGTTAGTGATATGTGATAAGTAATGATGCAGTGTATGGACACTGTAGCTCTCTAGAAATCATATCAACATACCTCCCAACTGTCCCGGGACAGCTTCACGGGACAGACTCTGTTTTTGGGCACTGACCCACCCGCGGACCGCAGTGTCCCGCATTGTGTGTGTGTGTGTGGGGGGGACGGGGACGACACCTGTCACTTGCTGCCCTGCTTAGCAGAGCAGCGGTGAATAGATGCGCACAGCATCTATTTACGGTTAACAGAGGGGAAAGGGGCATGGCCAGCACCTACCAGAGAGCTGGGCATGCCCCAACATTGACAAAAATGGAAGCGTGGCTTGTGGTAGTGCATACCTCCCGACATGACCCTCTCCAGAAGGGACACAATGCTCTGCTTCTGGCTTTCCTCTTAATCTATGATTGCCAGCACCTGTGTTGAACAGGTTAGTGGATAAGAAAGGTGTATCAGCACAGGTGCTGGCAATCATAAATTAAAAGGGAAGTCCAGGAGCAGAGCATTCTGTCCCTCCTGGAGAGGGTCATGTTGGGAGGTATGATAGTGGCCATGCCTCTTTTGTCAAAATTGCACACCTTTTTGGCACACACAGCGCAAAAAAAATAAAAACATTAAAAAAAATTGTATATGTGTATATATATATATATATATATATACAGTCAACTATTCAAGTCCTCAAGTACCATCAATCGGTCATGTTGATTCTATAGACCAGGCATTCCCAACCACGGTCCTCAAAGCACACTAACAGTGCAGGTTTTAGTGATATCCATGCTTGAGTACAGGTGACTTAATTAGCACCTCAGTTATTTTTATTTAACAATCTGTGCTGCAGCATAGATAGATATCACTAAAACCTGCACTGTTAGGGTGTGTACACACGGTGAGATCCTTGCTATGCCCGATTTTCACTTGCGATTTCCCTTAAACTCCCTGGAGCCCCGATAGCACAGATTTTGACTAACTTTTCTTGAGATATGGGGATAATTCTGAGTTGATCGCAGCAGGAACTTTGTTAGCAGTTGGGCAAAACCATGTGCACTGCAGGGGAGGCAGATATAACATGTGCAGAGAGAGTTAGATTTGGGTGGGGTGTATTCCATCTGCAATCTAAATTGCAGTGTAAAAATAAAGCAGCCAGTATTTACCCTGCACAGAAACAAAATAACCCACCCAAATCTAACTCTCTCTGCACATGTTATGTCTGCCTCCCCTGCAGTGCACATGGTTTTGCCCAATTGCTAACAAAGTTCCTGCTGCGATCAACTCAGGATTACCCCCATGGACTATGTGTGTTTACGATTTTGTCTTATGTGAGATTTTGGCTTATTTGAGATGTCATTGACATGTGAGATGAACTAGATAGTACACCGATCTAGCAAGGATTGACTTGCCTGCACAGTCTATCTTTTCTTGCGGTGCCGACCTGATGGGACCGCGCATCGGGATCGAATCTGGATCGCAAGGTGACTTTCACCTTGCGATCTGCACTAACTTTTCTTGCGATTTTGACCATATAGTCAAAATCGAAAGAAAATATCTCACTGTGTGTACACACCCTTAGTGTGCCTTGAGGACCGTGGTTGGGAATGCCTGCTACATACCTCCCAACATGACCCTCTCCAGGAGGGACACAATGCTCTGCTCCTGGACTTTTCTTTTAATTTATGATTGCCCTCACCTGTGCTGAAACACCTTTCTTATCCAGTAACCTGTTCAACACAGGTGCCAGCAATCATAGATTAAAAGAAAGGTCCAGAAGCAGAGCATTGTGTCCCTCCTGGAGAGGGTCATGTTGGGAGGTATGCTGCTATAGACAGATGTCCTCAAAACATAAACTGTTGTCTGTGCTAACTCAGTGTTGCTCAGACTCTTTCCTCATGAAACTCTAATGGTGCATGTTGTCAAGGTATACTTACAAATAATTAGTGTCACCTGCAGTTAGTCAATTGACACACCTGTGCTGCAGCTAGATGATCTGGAAAACATGAACTGATTGGGCTCCACGAGGACTGGGCCTGAGAAGATCGATCTAAATCAGTGTTTGTTTCCAAGGCTAAAACACTTATTTACTAACATTTAAAAATGAATATGAAGAATCCTCTGTTAGTAAATGCGTGTTTTAGCCCTTGAAGCACAATATTGATATAGATCAATTTTCAGCAATTTAAAATCTTTAAAAAGAAAAAAAAAAACAATGAAAATCGATCTTTAGTAGTACCCCTGGTTTACCTGTATACGTAGTAAGCTCAGCCATTCACTTAGTACCATCACAGCCAGCCCTGTCAACTTTGGTGCCATAAGCATATGCCCATTTTACAACGTGGAAGTGGGGCACCTTTTCCATTAAGCTGGGTACACACTAGGGAATGCAGTTAAATTGCAGCCAGTCAGGATACTGACACAGGAATCCCGACTGCTGACAATGCAGCCAGCCGTAATCCCGTCTCACAGGGGCTATACCCACTCGTGGGTGTCCACGACACCCATACAGAGGGAATAAAACCTGTGGCGAGAGCAGCGAGCCTGCAAGGGGCTTTCTAGCGCTCTACCCGCTGCCGGCATACTGATGGCCGTGATGCCGTTGTCTGTATACTGACGGTCGGCATCCCAACCGTCGGTAATTCATACTGATCCCCACACTAGGCTAGTGGTTCTCAATCTCAGGCCTCAGGAGGACCCTACACAGTTCACGTTTTCCAGGTCACCTAGCAGGTGCACAGGTGTATTCACTACTCACTGACACATTTTAAAAGATCCACAGGTGGAGCTGATTATTTCACTTCAATTCTGTGAGGAGACCTGGAAAATGTGCACTGTTTGGGGTCCTGAAGACCAAGTTTGAGAGTCTGCGCATTAGACGATGTGTGTACCTGGCCGATGGGGCAATACATCGGCCATCACGGACAAACTGAACGATATACCACGACTGCGTGATATATCATTCACGGCATCCCGCCATTTGCCGGGTCACCCCGTCAGGTGTGCAGCACACCTGACAGGAAGACCCAGCAAACGACTTGCGGGAGCATTTGGTAGTGGGTACACACTAATCAATGTGCCTGATATGTCGGTCTGGCACGCCAGATCGGACGACATATCACTAGAGATGTGCACCGGAAATTTTTTGGGGATTTGTGTTTTGGTTTTGGATTCGGTTCCGCGGCCGTGTTTTGGATTCGGACGCGTTTTGGCAAAACCTCCCTGAAAATTTTTTGTCGGATTCGGGTGTGTTTTGGATTCGGGTGTTTTTTTACAAAAACCCCTCAAAAACAGCTTAAATCATAGAATTTGGGGGTCATTTTGATCCCATAGTATTATTAACCTCAATAACCATAATTACACTCATTTTCAGTCTATTCTGAACACCTCACACCTCACAATATTATTTTTAGTCCTAAAATTTGCACCGAGGTTGCTGGATGGCTAAGCTAAGCGACACAAGTGGCCGACACAAACACCTGGCCCATCTAGGAGTGGCACTGCAGTGTCAGGCAGGATGGCACTTCAAAAAAATAGTCCCCAAACAGCACATGATGCAAAGAAAAAAAGAGGCGCACCAAGGTCGCTGTGTGACTAAGCTAAGCGACACAAGTGGCCGACACAAACACCTGGCCCATCTAGGAGTGGCACTGCAGTGTCAGACAGGATGGCACTTAAAAAAAAATAGTCCCCAAACAGCACATGATGCAAAGAAAAATGAAAGAAAAAAGAGGTGCAAGATGGAATTGTCCTTGGGCCCTCCCACCCACCCTTATGTTGTATAAACAGGACATGCACATGGTCACTGTCAGCAAACTGCAAAACTAAAATGCACCACAGGTATGGATCTAGATGGATAGTATACTTGACGACACAGAGGTAGGTAGAGCAGTGGCCTCCCGTACCGTACTGCTATATATACTGGTGGTCACTGTCAGCAAACTGCAAAACTAAAATGCACCACAGGTATAGAATCTAGATGGATAGTATACTTGACGACACAGAGGTAGGTAGAGCAGTGGCCTTCCGTACCGTACTGCTACATATACTGGTGGTCACTGTCAGCAAACTGCAAAACTAAAATGCACCACAGGTATAGAATCTAGATGGATAGTATACTTGACGACACAGAGGTAGGTAGAGCAGTGGCCTTCCGTACCGTACTGCTACATATACTGGTGGTCACTGTCAGCAAACTGCAAAACTAAAATGCACCACAGGTATAGAATCTAGATGGATAGTATACTTGACGACACCGAGGTAGGTAGAGCAGTGGCCTTCCGTACCGTACTGCTATATATACTGGTGGTCACTGTCAGCAAACTCCAAAACTAAAATGCACCACAGGTATAGAATCTAGATGGATAGTATACTTGACGACACAGAGGTAGGTAGAGCAGTGGCCTTCCGTACCGTACTGCTACATATACTGGTGGTCACTGTCAGCAAACTGCAAAACTAAAATGCACCACAGGTATAGAATCTAGATGGATAGTATACTTGACGACACAGAGGTAGGTAGAGCAGTGGCCTTCCGTACCGTACTGCTATATATACTGGTGATCACTGTCAGCAAACTGCAAAACTAAAATGCACCACAGGTATAGAATCTAGATGGATAGTATACTTGACGACACAGAGGTAGGTAGAGCAGTGGCCTTCCGTACCGTACTGCTATATATACTAGAGATGAGCGGGTTCGGTTCCTCGGAATCCGAACCCGCCCGAACTTCATGTTTTTTTACACGGGTCCGAGCGACTCGGATCTTCCCGCTTTGCTCGGTTAACCCGAGCGCGCCCGAACGTCATCATCCCGCTGTCGGATTCTCGCGAGGCTCGGATTCTATCGCGAGACTCGGATTCTATATAAGGAGCCGCGCGTCGCCGCCATTTTCACACGTGCATTGAGATTGATAGGGAGAGGACGTGGCTGGCGTCCTCTCCGTTTATAGAGAAGAGAGTGAGACTAGAGTAGAGAGAGACACAGTATTTACTTTAGTAATTTTGGGGAGCATTAGGAGGAGTACTACTACTTGCTGAAGTGATAGTGTGACTGTATATCTGACTTGTGGGGGAGACAGTGGGGAGCAGTTAGAGTCTGAGAGCAGGAGTGCATATTTTAACGTACAGTGCACACTTTTGCTGCCAGAGTGCCACACTGCCATTGTGACCACACTGACCACCAGTATATATATTGTGATTGTCTGCTTAGGAGTACTACTTGCAAGTTGCTGATAGTGTGACCAGTGACCTGACCACCAGTTTAATTAATCACCACCAGTTTAATATATATATATATATATATATAATTGTATATAATATATATATAATTGTATACCACCTACCCGTGTTTTTTTTTCTTTTCTTTCTTCTTGATACATACTACTATAGTAGCTTACTGTAGCAGTCTGCGGTGCTGCTGAGCTGACAGTGTCCAGCAGGTCCGTCATCAGTCATTACATAATAAATATATATACCTGTCCGGCTGCAGTACTAGTGATATTATATATATATATATTAATTTCATCTCATTATCATCCAGTCTATATTAGCAGCAGACACAGTACGGTAGTCCACGGCTGTAGCTACCTCTGTGTCGGCAGTCGCTAGTCCATCCATAATTGTATACCACCTACCCGTGGTTTTTTTTTTTCTTTCTTCTTGATACATACTACTATAGTAGCTTACTGAAGCAGTCTGCGGTGCTGCTGAGCTGACAGTGTCCAGCAGGTCCGTCATCAGTCATTACATAATAAATATATATACCTGTCCGGCTGCAGTACTAGTGATATTATATATATATATATATATATATTAATTTCATCTCATTATCATCCAGTCTATATTAGCAGCAGACACAGTACGGTAGTCCACGGCTGTAGCTACCTCTGTGTCGGCAGTCGCTGGTCCATCCATAATTGTATACCACCTACCCATGTTTTTTTTTTTTTTCTTTCTTCTTGATACATACTACTATAGTAGCTTACTGTAGCAGTCTGCGGTGCTGCTGAGCTGACAGTGTCCAGCAGGTCCGTCATCAGTCATTACATAATAAATATATATACCTGTCCGGCTGCAGCACTAGTGATATTATATATATATATATTAATTTCATCTCATTATCATCCAGTCTATATTAGCAGCAGACACAGTACGGTAGTCCACGGCTGTAGCTACCTCTGTGTCGGCAGTCGCTGGTCCATCCATAATTGTATACCACCTACCCGTGTTTTTTTTCTTTTTCTTTCTTCTTGATACATACTACTATAGTAGCTTACTGTAGCAGTCTGCGGTGCTGCTGAGCTGACAGTGTCCAGCAGGTCCGTCATCAGTCATTACATAATAAATATATATACCTGTCCGGCTGCAGTACTAGTGATATTATATATATATATATATATTAATTTCATCTCATTATCATCCAGTCTATATTAGCAGCAGACACAGTACGGTAGTCCACGGCTGTAGCTACCTCTGTGTCGGCAGTCGCTGGTCCATCCATAATTGTATACCACCTACCCGTGTTTTTTTTTTTTTTCTTCTTGATACATACTACTATAGTAGCTTACTGTAGCAGTCTGCGGTGCTGCTGAGCTGACAGTGTCCAGCAGGTCTGTCATCAGTCATTACATAATAAATATATATACCTGTCCGGCTGCAGTACTAGTGATATTATATATATATATATTAATTTCATCTCATTATCATCCAGTCTATATTAGCAGCAGACACAGTACGGTAGTCCACGGCTGTAGCTACCTCTGTGTCGGCAGTCGCTGGTCCATCCATAAGTATACTAGTATCCATCCATCTCCATTGTTCACCTGAGGTGCCTTTTAGTTGTGCCTATTAAAATATGGAGAACAAAAATGTTGAGGTTCCAAAATTAGGGAAAGATCAAGATCCACTTCCACCTCGTGCTGAAGCTGCTGCCACTAGTCATGGCCGAGACGATGAAATGCCAGCAACGTCGTCTGCCAAGGCCGATGCCCAATGTCATAGTACAGAGCATGTAAAATCCAAAACACCAAATATCAGTAAAAAAAGGACTCCAAAATCTAAAATAAAATTGTCGGAGGAGAAGCGTAAACTTGCCAATATGCCATTTACCACACGGAGTGGCAAGGAACGGCTGAGGCCCTGGCCTATGTTCATGGCTAGTGGTTCAGCTTCACATGAGGATGGAAGCACTCAGCCTCTCGCTAGAAAATTGAAAAGACTCAAGCTGGCAAAAGCACCGCAAAGAACTGTGCGTTCTTCGAAATCCCAAATCCACAAGGAGAGTCCAATTGTGTCGGTTGCGATGCCTGACCTTCCCAACACTGGACGTGAAGAGCATGCGCCTTCCACCATTTGCACGCCCCCTGCAAGTGCTGGAAGGAGCACCCGCAGTCCAGTTCCTGATAGTCAGATTGAAGATGTCAGTGTTGAAGTACACCAGGATGAGGAGGATATGGGTGTTGCTGGCGCTGGGGAGGAAATTTACAAGGAGGATTCTGATGGTGAGGTGGTTTGTTTAAGTCAGGCACCCGGGGAGACACCTGTTGTCCGTGGGAGGAATAGGGCCGTTGACATGCCTGGTGAAAATACCAAAAAAATCAGCTCTTCGGTGTGGAAGTATTTCACCAGAAATGCGGACAACATTTGTCAAGCTGTGTGTTGCCTTTGTCAAGCTGTAATAAGTAGGGGTAAGGACGTTAACCACCTCGGAACATCCTCCCTTATACGTCACCTGCAGCGCATTCATAATAAGTCAGTGACAAGTTCAAAAACTTTGGGCGACAGCGGAAGCAGTCCACTGACCAGTAAATCCCTTCCTCTTGTAACCAAGCTCACGCAAACCACCCCACCAACTCCCTCAGTGTCAATTTCCTCCTTCCCCAGGAATGCCAATAGTCCTGCAGGCCATGTCACTGGCAATTCTGACGAGTCCTCTCCTGCCTGGGATTCCTCCGATGCATCCTTGCGTGTAACGCCTACTGCTGCTGGCGCTGCTGTTGTTGCTGCTGGGAGTCGATGGTCATCCCAGAGGGGAAGTCGTAAGCCCACTTTTACTACTTCCACCAAGCAATTGACTGTCCAACAGTCCTTTGCGAGGAAGATGAAATATCACAGCAGTCATCCTGTTGCAAAGCGGATAACTGAGGCCTTGACAACTATGTTGGTGTTAGACGTGCGTCCGGTATCCGCTGTTAGTTCACAGGGAACTAGACAATTTCTTGAGGTAGTGTGCCCCCGTTACCAAATACCATCTAGGTTCCACTTCTCTAGGCAGGCGATACCGAGAATGTACACGGACGTCAGAAAAAGACTCACCAGTGTCCTAAAAAATGCAGTTGTACCCAATGTCCACTTAACCACGGACATGTGGACAAGTGGAGCAGGGCAGGGTCAGGACTATATGACTGTGACAGCCCACTGGGTAGATGTATGGACTCCCGCCGCAAGAACAGCAGCGGCGGCACCAGTAGCAGCATCTCGCAAACGCCAACTCTTTCCTAGGCAGGCTACGCTTTGTATCACCGGTTTCCAGAATACGCACACAGCTGAAAACCTCTTACGGCAACTGAGGAAGATCATCGCGGAATGGCTTACCCCAATTGGACTCTCCTGTGGATTTGTGGCATCGGACAACGCCAGCAATATTGTGTGTGCATTAAATATGGGTAAATTCCAGCACGTCCCATGTTTTGCACATACCTTGAATTTGGTGGTGCAGAATTTTTTAAAAAACGACAGGGGCGTGCAAGAGATGCTGTCGTTGGCCAGAAGAATTGCGGGACACTTTCGGCGTACAGGCACCACGTACAGAAGACTGGAGCACCACCAAAAACGCCTGAACCTGCCCTGCCATCATCTGAAGCAAGAAGTGGTAACGAGGTGGAATTCAACCCTATATATGCTTCAGAGGTTGGAGGAGCAGCAAAAGGCCATTCAAGCCTATACAATTGAGCACGATATAGGAGGTGGAATGTACCTGTCTCAAGCGCAGTGGAGAATGATTTCAACGTTGTGCAAGGTTCTGCAACCTTTTGAACTTGCCACACGTGAAGTCAGTTCAGACACTGCCAGCCTGAGTCAGGTCATTCCCCTCATCAGGCTTTTGCAGAAGAAGCTGGAGGCATTGAAGGAGGAGCTAAAAGGGAGCGATTCCGCTAGGCATGTGGGACTTGTGGATGGAGCCCTTAATTCGCTTAACAAGGATTCACGGGTGGTCAATCTGTTGAAATCAGAGCACTACATTTTGGCCACCGTGCTCGATCCTAGATTTAAAACCTACCTTGGATCTCTCTTTCCGGCAGACACAAGTCTGCTGGGGTTCAAAGACCTGCTGGTGACAAAATTGTCAAGTCAAGCGGAACGCGACCTGTCAACATCTCCTCCTTCACATTCTCCCGCAACTGGGGGTGCGAGGAAAAGGCTCAGAATTCCGAGCCCACCCGCTGGCGTTGATGCAGGGCAGTCTGGAGCGACTGCTGATGCTGACATCTGGTCCGGACTGAAGGACCTGACAACGATTACGGACATGTCGTCTACTGTCACTGCATATGATTCTCTCCCCATTGAAAGAATGGTGGAGGATTATATGAGTGACCGCATCCAAGTAGGCACGTCAGACAGTCCGTACTTATACTGGCAGGAAAAAGAGGCAATTTGGAGGCCCTTGCACAAACTGGCTTTATTCTACCTAAGTTGCCCTCCCACAAGTGTGTACTCCGAAAGAGTGTTTAGTGCCGCCGCTCACCTTGTCAGCAATCGGCGTACGAGGTTACTTCCAGAAAATGTGGAGAAGATGATGTTCATTAAAATGAATTATAATCAATTCCTCCGTGGAGACATTGACCAGCAGCAATTGCCTCCACAAAGTACACAGGGAGCTGAGATGGTGGATTCCAGTGGGGACGAATTGATAATCTGTGAGGAGCGGGATGTACACGGTGATATATCGGAGGATGATGATGAGGTGGACATCTTGCCTCTGTAGAGCCAGTTTGTGCAAGGAGAGATTAATTGCTTCTTTTTCGGTGGGGGTCCAAACCAACCCGTCATTTCAGTCACAGTCGTGTGGCAGACCCTGTCACTGAAATGATGGGTTGGTTAAAGTGTGCATGTCCTGTTTATACAACATAAGGGTGGGTGGGAGGGCCCAAGGACAATTCCATCTTGCACCTCTTTTTTTCTTTCATTTTTATTTGCGTCATGTGCTGTTTGGGGAGTGTTTTTTGGAAGGGCCATCCTGCGTGACACTGCAGTGCCACTCCTAGATGGGCCAGGTGTTTGTGTCGGCCACTAGGGTCGCTTAGCTTAGTCATCCAGCGACCTCGGTGCAAATTTTAGGACTAAAAATAATATTGTGAGGTGTGAGGTATTCAGAATAGACTGAAAATGAGTGGAAATTATGGTTTTTGAGGTTAATAATACTTTGGGATCAAAATGACCCCCAAATTCTATGATTTAAGCTGTTTTTTAGTGTTTTTTAAAAAAAACACCCGAATCCAAAACACACCCGAATCCGACAAAAAAAATTCGGTGAGGTTTTGCCAAAACGCGGTCGAACCCAAAACACGGCCGCGGAACCGAACCCAAAACCAAAACACAAAACCCGAAAAATTTCAAGTGCACATCTCTAATATATACTGGTGGTCACTGTCAGCAAAACTCTGCATTGTACTCCTCCTATATAATATACTGCTGGTCCCCAGTCCCCACAATAAAGCAGTGTGAGCACAGATATATGCAGCACACTGAGCACAGATATGGAGCGTTTTTCAGGCAGACAACGTATACTGGTGGTCACTGATCAGCAAAACTCTGAACCAGGGCCATTTCTAGACAATTTGGCTCCCAGTGCGAGATTTAAAAATGCGCCCCCCCCCCCCCCATGGCTATAAAAAAAAATTGCGTGCCCCCCCCCCATATAGCCAGAAAAAAAGCATGCGCGCGCTCCCGACAAGGCTGTGTGGCCTGATTAAAATGGGCGTGGTCTCATTACAGTGGGCATGGCCTCGTCTGATATCACACCCACCACAGGGGGAAAAAATAAAAATAAAGAAGTCCTCTTTTTACACATTACACCAGGCAAGTGTCCCCATATTACACAGCGCGGCAGGCAGGTGTCCCCATTTACAAAGTGCGGCAGGCAGGTGTCCCCATTTTACAAAGTGCGGCAGGCAGGTGTCCCCATTTTACACAGTACGGTAGGCAGGTGTCCCCATTTAACAAAGTGCGGCAGGCAGATATCCCCATTTTACACAGTACGCAGGCAGGTGTCCCCATTTTACACAGTACGCAGGCAGATATCCCCATTTTACACAGTACGCAGGCAGGTGTCCCCATTTTACACAGTACGCAGGCACGTGCCCCCATTTTACACAGTACGCAGGCAGGTGTCCCCATTTTACACAGTGCGGCAGGTATCCCCATTTTACACAGTGCGGCAGGTGTCCCCATTTTACACAGTGCGGCAGGTATCCCCATTTTACACAGTGCGGCAGGTGTCCCCATTTTACACAGTGCGGCAGGTATCCCCATTTTACACAGTGCGGCAGGTATCCCCATTTTACACAGTGCGGCAGGTGTCCCCATTTTACACAGTGCGGCAGGTATCCCCATTTTACACAGTGCGGCAGGTGTCCCCATTTTACACAGTGCGGCAGGTATCCCCATTTTACACAGTGCGGCAAGTGTCCCCATTTTACACAGTGCGGCAGGTGTCCCCATTTTACACAGTGCGGCAGGTATCCCCATTTTACACAGTGCGGCAGGTATCCCCATTTTACACAGTGCGGCAGGTGTCAAGTGGGAGGAGAGAGAGAGAGAGAGAGAGAGAGAATACTTACAACTTGCCGCTCTTCGGGTCCCGCGCGCCGGCCGCCTCCTCCGTCGATGGTTATCTCCAGTCCTCTCCTCCCTCTCTCTTCCCCCCGAGCGCTCCTGCTCGGGGGGCGGGGCTTCGCGGAATGACGCGTTTGCATCGTGACGTCACGACGCAAACGCGTCATTCCGCGAAGCCCTGCCCCCCGAGCAGGAGCGCTCGGGGGGAGAGAGAGGGAGGAGAGGAGTAGTCACAAAGTGCCGCGGCGGGCGCCCCGTGCGGTTGCACGGCTCGCCCGCCGCTAGAAACGGCACTGCTCTGAACTATACTCCTCCTATATAATACTGCTGGTCCCCAGTCCCCACAATAAAGCAGTGTGAGCACAGATATATGCAGCACACTGAGCACAGATATGGAGTGTTTTTCAGGCAGAGAACGGATAAAACTATTGGTCACTGATCAGCAAAACTCTGCACTGTACTCCTATATAATACAGCTGCTCCCCAGTCTCCACAATTAAGCAATAAGCACAAATATTTGCAGCAACATTAATAAACGGAGAGGACGCCAGCCACGTCCTCTCCCTAACATTTCCAATGCACGAGTGAAAATGGCGGCGACGCGCGGCTCCTTATATAGAATCCGAATCTCGCGAGAATCCGACAGCGGGATGATGAAGTTCGGGCGCGCTCGGGTTAACCGAGCCATACGGGAGAATCCGAGTCTGCCTCGGACCCTTGTAAAAAGGGTGAAGTTCGGGGGGGTTCGGTTTCTGAGGAACCGAACCCGCTCATCACTACATATCACCTAGTGCAGTGGTTCTCAACCTCTGTCCTCAAGTCCTGCAGCTAGATGATCTGGAAAACATGAACTGATTGGGCTCCACGAGGATTGGGCCTGAGAAACACTGATATGAATAATGTAAAGGAATACATAAAAAAGCCACTACAGGTTGAGTATCCCATATCCAAATATTACGAAATACGGAATATTACGAAATACGGACTTTTTTGAGTGAGAGTGAGATAGTGAAACCTAAGTTTTTTGATGGCTCAATGTACACAAACTTTGTTTAATACACACAGTTATTAAAAATATTGTATTAAATGACCTTCAGGCTGTGTATATAAGGTGTATATTGAACATATATGAATTGTGTGAATGTACACACACTTTGTTTAATGCACAAAGTTATAAAAAATATTGGCTAAAATGACCTTCAGGCTGTGTGTATACGGTGTATATGAGATATAAATGCATTCTGTGCTTAGACTTGGGTCCCATCACCATGATATCTCATTATGGTATGCAATTATTCCAAAATACGGAAAAATCCCATATCCAAAATACCTCTGGTCCCAAGCATTTTGGATAAGGGATACTCAACCTGTATAAGGCTGATATTCATAATTGTGCAGTTAAGAGATAATGTCAATGTTTAATGTAAAAGTTTTGCTGTAATTGTATTTTTGTTTATTTAACTATTCAGATTTATTATCAGTAGTAGTAGTAGGAGTAATAATATTAGTATTAGTAGAGGTAGTCGTATATGTACTTATAATATGTTTTAAAGATTATGGTGTACTATATATTTATTAAAGTTTGTACAGCAGTTTTTGTCTACAGTTTTCTTTTGCAGTTCTTTGTATGTCAAAGGCTTAACACAGCTTCCCCATACAGCCTACTTCATAGGTTCACAAATTCGGTTCTCAAGACCCCAAACAGTACATGTTTTCCATGTCTCCTTACAGAATCACAAGTGAAATACTTGGCTCCACCTGTTGATCTTTTAAAATGTGTCAGTGAGTAATGAATACACCTGTACTCCTGATAGGTGGAAACTGTGAACTGTTTGGGGTCCTGAGGGACGAGTTTGAGAACCGCTGGTCTACTGTATTAAATAGGGAAACCGATTAAACAATCATCGCAGTGATCTTTGTACTGCAGTGATACTTGTTACCACATCCCAAAATGGGTACAGTAGAAGAAAATCACCTAAACAATGCTTTTATTTAAATAAAGCATTTTATTCAAAGTTCTAATGTCTTTGTCGGTGTCATTGTAATGTTATCTATTTTTAGTGATTTATTTATTAGTTTATTTTGGACACATGTAACTGTAAGCACAAGTCTGGGTTGTAAAGTTCCACTGCGCAACTGCGTATGCCAGCGAATAGGCTTATGTACAGTATGTGCGTCTTACCCTTACCATGGAGGCAGTGGAGTATAGTTTATCTACCTTATTGAGATTATTTTGAGAAATAGCAGCAAAAATATATATTTTATTTCCACAGTAAGCAGCACATAATGAATATATGTATACTATACCATTAGAACTTTTTATATTCATAGCTCTTACATTTGGAAGTTTAGAGGTTAATCATTTTAATTTATGGTTAACAGTTTTTACCATTAAATCGGACCAGAGACAGGAGGGAACAGCAAACATAATAGGAGATATTAATAAAGTGAGAATGTCAAGGACTGCACTTTAATATCATGAATCTGCACTATGTTGTTTTTTTTATTATTTTATGACCTTGCTGTAAAGTTCAACATTAAATATAGATATCTAGGTAGAGATGGATAGAAAGTGGTTCCTAATATGTCCCTACAACAGTAGTGGGCACAGGCACCCAGGTGCAGGCAAGCATTTTTAGACATGTATAGAGAGGAGCATGTGGGGAAGGCGTTAGGTGTATGAGGGGCATGAATAGAGGTCTGAGGGGCAGATTTATTAAGCCTGGTGAAGCGATAAAGTGGAAGGTGATAACGCACCAGCCAGTCGGCTCCTGTCATTTTTAAAACCCAGCCAGTGAAATGGGTTAGGAGCTGATTGGCTGGTGCGTTATCACCTTCCACTTTATCACTTCACCAGGCTTAATAAATCTGCCCCTGAGTGTCTGCCGAAAGGTCTAAGTGACATGAGGCGGAATGGTGGGAGGTCTGACTGACGTGAGGCAATTTCGGAGTGCTTGTGTGGTCATTTTGTGGCATGTGGGGATCTGAGAGCATGTGGGGCTATTTTGAAGCAAGTGACAATTCTGGGTGTCAAACAGTAGAATTTTGGAGAATGTAGAGATTTGGAATGAATGACTTGGACTGGAGAATGTAAGAAAACTTTAAGATGAATGATGTGGGGGTGCTGAAGTTGTTTGGGACCTGTATTATTATTATTATTATTATTATTATTATTAGTTTAATTAAGAGTAACATAATGTGGCACTTTTGGAGGCTGGAGGGCTGCACATGAAGCCCTTCATGTATATAAGGATGCCCCTCACTGCTCTACAAAGTCACAGGTTGAGCTTAACTCTAAGTGGGGCAAGGCATGGCACAGGTTGCTCATATTGAAGCTCTGCCAGTGTCCGTATTCACCCTTGCATTAGACTTTTGTCGTATTACTGATGTGAATAAGATGCATATTTTAAGAAAAAGTCTCTGATGGGACACTTGTCTCAGATAAGTCCATGTTGTGCTGAACAGGGATATTTGACGTCATTTGAGCAAAGGTGTATTTTGGCACATCTGTATACTATAGGAAGAGTGAAGCTTTCCAGCGATAAGGAAGATTATAATGCTCACATCTCGCCCATCCTGGCTCAAATAAACTCGGATCCTTCAGTAGATGTGGGTTATCCAGTTTATTCCAGTACAGACTGAACAAACTAGCACATGCTGATTTGGAAAGGTGGATAGTAAGAACCACATTGTACTGTAGTTCTTGGTGGTGTTAAGAAAAAATACATACACCACACAAACTTTCTTGTCAAAATATGCTCAGCATAGGTGTGAGAAAAACTATAGGCTCAGTACAGGGGTGAGAAAATCCTCAGCATTGAAGGGGTTAAGTACCCACATTGCTTTTTTAATTACTGCAAGTGCCCTATAAAGTTCATTTGAAGTTGCAGTTTGGGATGTTCCCCTTGATTAATTTCAATATCTCAGTTATTCTTCTACAGTACTGCAGTGTTTTTTAATCACTGTGCCGTGGCACACAAGTGTGCCCTGAGCAGCCTCCAGGTGTGCCGCCATAGAAGTAGAGCCTGGCTCGCCAGTGTGCTTCTGCTACTGAGGTCCTGGAATGATCAATACTGGTTTAGCGGCTGCAGAGTCAGTTCTAATTTCAGGCCTGGGCAGTGTTGGGCTCTTCTGGTCTTCACAGATGTGGCTCAGGCTTTACCTATGGAGAAGCTGCGACATGACATCCTAGGATAAGCAACTGCACCATACATCACCATTATATTTGAGTTAAAAAAAATGGTGTGCCTTGGCAATATTTAGAGTTGGCTCAGTGTGCGGCGAGTTGTAAAAGGTTGAAAATCTCTGCAGTACTGTATGTTATAATGAGTCATCAATCTTGCTCTTTTGTAGGACAAGAGGGTTGTGTTGTACACTTTTAAAAAGCAAGAAACTCCCCTCTAAACATATATTATCCACCCCAATTTCTCATGTAAATAAGCTTGTTCTGTAAAACAAAATCTATTATGTTCTCGTTGCTGCACCTAATCTGTTCTCATGTAGATATGTAGCAAATCGGCATATGCAAAATTGGACTTTTGAGCTCATGAACTTTTGTAAATAAAGTTTATTGTATACCAACCTGGCTTTCTCTTACGTCCTAGAGCAGTGGTTCTCAAAATCGGTCCTCAGGACCCCACACGGTTCACGTTTTCCATGTCACCCAGCAGCTGCACTGTGTATCACCAACTGTCACATTTAAAATTGTACAGGTGACCTGCAAAACATGGACCGTGTGGGGTCTTGAGGACCGAGTTTGAGAACCTGTGTCCTAGAGGATACAGGGGTTCCATTTAGTATCATGGGTATAGACAGGTCCACTAGGAGCCAGGGGCACTTTAAGAATTTGATAGTGTGGTCTGGCTCCTTCCTCTATGCCCCTCCTACCAGACTCAGTTTAGAAAATGTGCCTGGAGGAGCCGGTCACGCTTATGGAAACTCCTGAAGAGTTTTCTGCATTTATTTTATATGCTTGTTATTTTCAGGCAGGGCTGGATTGTACCAGCCTGCCTGCTTCGTGGGACTTAGGGGGGGGAACGGCCCAACCTCGTGAGGGGTTAATGATCCCATTCCCCTCTGACAGGACACTGACCTCCTGAGGGAACTATTCGCAAGCCCTACCATGGCGAGCATACATTCCCCCACCCTTAACAGCCAGAAGAATGAAGAGTGGTGAGTACTACTAAGCCGGCATCCCAGTTAGCGGGGTGCCGGCCATTATGGCGAAATGAGGCTAATGAGACGCATGGCTTCTAACCGGGGTGGAATGCGTCTCCAGACACAGTACACAGCTGCGTCTCAGTAAACTGTACACAGTACCCACACTGGCAAAAACAGCCTTAAAATGGTTTTCTCTCCATTTTAAGCACCGGATTACCTCAGCCAGTATAAAAAAGCCAGAAGACCGCGCACCATTGAAGGGGCGGGGCCTTCACTATGAGCGGATCCAGCCGCTCACCAGCGCCAATTTCCCTCTGCAGAGGACACCTTTTCCTGTGTGTGCTGTCACATTTACATTATGGGGGTCATTCCGAGTTGATTGTAGCTGTGCTAAATTTAGCACAGCTACGATCAGGCACTCAGCCATGCGGGGGGACGCCCAGCACAGGGCTAGTCCGCCCCCCATGTTAGTGCCCCCCCCCCCCTCCGCAGAAATGCAAAAGAATCACACAGCGGCGATGCTTTTGCATCTCAGGAGTTACTCCCGGTCAGCGCAGCTCCTGCTGCTGACCGGGAGAACCTCTTCGCTGCCCCAGGTCGCAGCGGATGCGTGTGACGTCACGCAGCCGCAGCGCCCTGCCCCCCAAAAGTCCGGCCACGCCTGCATTGGTCGGACCGCGAATCCCGAAATGGCGGCTTTCACGCCGCCGTTCATCCCCCTCCCGCCCAGCGACCGCCTCTGCCTCAGAGGCATAGGTGTGCGCAGGGGGGGTGCCTAGTGCGCACAGGCACCCCCTAATGTCTGGCACCCCGATCTCACATTCTCACATGCCTGATGCAGTGATCGCCGAGCAGGCTGATTACTGTCTCCTCTGCGCTGCACCCTGTCAGTACTGCATTACTGACCAGACGCCTGGGTTAATCAAGGGTGCCACTGCCACCGGCTTTCAAACTCCCGGCTCCACCACTATGTACAAAAACAGCGTGATGTGATGTGATTACGTCATGCTGCTCGCACGCCCACCCATCACACCCACCACCTTTCTCCTTCTATGCTATGCCAACGCCAGCCACTGATGAGGAGCAGCATGCAGCCAGCGTTCCTCTTAAGAAGACAAATTCAATACTGGCAGGTGGTCTACAGCAGCATTGACACGTCACTTGTTTTTCCAGCAGCAGCAGTACTAGTCTGCGGCTGTCAGTGTCAGTGAGTGACTGACTTGTAAGTAAGCTGCTGCAGCTTGCAGGGGAAAGAGAGGGGGAGCCAGACCAGGCTGAGGAGGAGCAGTGTAATTGCAGTGAGTGCCGTCAGGGGTGTTTGTTTGGTGCACACCACAACATCTGACAATGTATCTGCTTTATTAGGATTGGTACAAGGGTGGATATTTTATATTGTATTGACCGTCAATAGATGGTGCTAGACACACCCCTCCGACGGTGCACCCCCTAATAAAATGTGCTGTGCACGCCTATGCTCAGAGGCGATCGCTAGGCAATGACGGCTAGCATGCGCCGGTGCACTGCGGCGCCGGTGCATGCGCAGTTCCGACCCGATCGCTGCGATAAACTGCAGCAAGGGATCGGGTCGGAATACCCCCTATGTCAGGCAAAGAGTGTGTTTCATGTACAGCGGAGTGTCCCTCTTCTCCAGGGGGCTCACTACTGGGTATTCAGGGTAGTGCACCTTCCCAGAATAGTGGGGCTGAACCGAAGTGGGTTAATTCCATTACAGGAATGATCTCCAATATTTCGACGAAATTATCTTGCATTGAGAAAGAGATGCCATACTTGAGACCGACTGTGGATGAGTTTATGAATAGAGACTCAGGGGCAGATTTATTAAGCTCGGTGAAGTGATAAAGTGGAAGGTGATAAAGGACCAGCCAGTCAGCTCCTAACTGTCATTTTTCAAACTCAGCCTGTGACATGACAGTTAGGATCTGATTGGCTGGTCCTTTATCACCTTCCACTTTAGCACTTCACCAAGCTTAATAAATCTGCCCCTCAGTCCCCAAACCAGCGTCTCAATCCCCTCCCATTTGTCCGCAAAAGTGATCACTGGCCCATATCCTGTAGTCTGACTCTGACAAGTCAGACATTGAGGAGGGCGATGTGGATTTGGAGGGGGAGGGGGTGGTGCTACTTTATCACAGGGAATAGCGGCTCTTATTGAGACTATCAAAGATGTTCTGCAAATTCCTGATAAGGAGTGTGAGGAATATTATTTTAATGTAAAAAAAGAAGTCCTCAGTCACTTTTCCTGCATTAAGGAATTGAATACCCTGTTTGAAGAACCGTAGGTTAATCCTGATAAGAAATTTAAAATCCCTAAAAGGTTGCTCTCATCTTTTCCTTTTCCTCTGGAGGATAGGAAAAAATGGGAAAATCCACCGATAGTGGGCGCATCAGTCTCTAGGCTGTCACGAAAAATTGTATTGCATGTCCCTGGTGCAGCCTCCCTAAAAAACACGGCTGATCCTAAAATTGAGACCACTCAAATCATTGTACACAGCTGCTGGGGTGGCCCAGAGACTCGCTATTGCATGTGCGTGGATCACAAAAGCCATTGCTAAATGGTCAGGTAACCTAATTGAGGGGTTAGATTCCTTGTCTAGGGGGGGATGTTGTTTTATCCTGCAGCATATACAGGACTCTGCGAACTTTATGGTGGAAGCCATAAAAGAGATAGGCTTGCTTAATGCCTGCACCACCCCTATGGCAGTGTCAGCATGCAGGGGCTTCTTGCTACGCCAGTGGACTACTGATGCAGACTCCAGGAAAGGCGTGGAAGGCCTACCATTCACAGGAGAGGCCTTGTTTGGAGATGAACTAGACAAATGGATCTCCAAAGCTACTGCGGATAAGTCTACGTATTTTCTTTCCGCAGCTCCCTCAGCCAGGAAAGCTTATTCATCTTCAAATTTACAGTCCTTTCGGATGGCCAAGTTTAAGGGCAAATCCAGAGGTGCTTCTACGGGCCTCCAGAAGCGCAAGAAGTAAACCACGCAAACCAGCAACTGCAGGTGCGCAGGAACATAGTTCAGGCCCTGCTTCCTCAAAGCCTTCAGCATGACAGTGGACTGGTGTCAGGTGGGAGCCCAACTAAAATTCTTCAGTCACATTTGGTCAAGTTCGTGTCGGGATCCCTGGGTCATAGATCTTATTTCCCAGGGCTACAGACTGGAGTTCCAAAAGCTCCCACCTCACAGATTCTTCAAATCAGGCTCACCAGTTTCACAAGAGGCAAGTATAACTTTACAGCAGGCCATCCAAAAACTGGTATAGACTCAAGTCATTGTTCCAGTTCCACTTCATCTGCACAACAAGGGGTACTATTCCAACTTGTTTGTAGTACCGAAACCGGATGGTTTGGTACGGCCGATTCTGAACCTCAAGTCCTTGAACCCGTTCTTAAGAGTGTTCAAGTTCAAGATGGAGTCTCTGAGAGCGGTGATCTCAGGTCTGGAGAAAGGGGAATTCCTAGTGTCTCTGGATATCAAGGATGCGTACCTTCCCATTCTGATCTGGCCGCCTCATCAGGCTTATCTATGGTTTGCACTGCAGGACTGACACTACCAGTTCCACGCCCTGCCATTTGGTCTCTCCATGGCACCAAGGGTATTCACCAAAGTGATGGCAGAGATGATGTTTATACTCCGCAAACAGGGAGTGAATATAATTCCATACCTGGATGATCTTCTGATAAAGGTGACGTCCAGGGAGAGGTTGCTGGACAGCATTGGTCTCTCGACCAAACTTCTCCAGGATCACGGGTGGATTCTGAACCTTCCAAAATGTCACCTAGAGCCAACACAGAGGCTTCCATTCCTGGGAATGATACTGGACACGGAGTTGCAAAAAGTGTTCCTTCCGTTGGAAAAGGCATTGGTAATCCAGTCGATGGTTCAGGGTGTCCTGAAGCTAACCCGGATATCAGGGCATCTATGCATTCGCCTTCTGGGGAGAATGGTGGCCTCTTACAAGGCGCTTCAATACGGAAGGTTTCACGCAAGACCCTTCCAGCTCGATCTGTTGGACAAATGGTCCGGATCGCATCTTCACATGTACCAGAGGATCCGTCTGTCGCCAAAAGCCAGGATCTCCCTTCTGTGGTGGCTACAGACTTCTCACCTCGTCAAGGGTCGTAGGTTCGAAATTCAGAACTGGATCCTGTTAACCACAGATGCAAGCCTCAGAGGTTGGGGAGCAGTCACTCAGGAGGTGCAGTTTCAAGGAAGATTGTCAAGTCAGGAAGTCATCCTTCCAATCAACATTCTGGATCTCGGCCATATACAACGCCCTTTTGCAGGCCTCATATCTTCTTCAAGATCGGGCCATTCAGGTCCAGTCGGACAATGTGATGGCAGTGACGTACATAAACCGACAGGGCGGAATGAAAAGCAGAGCAGCAATGTCAGAGGTGTCAAGAATTCTCCTCTGGGCAGAAAAAAACGCTGTGGCATTGTCAGCGGTCTTCATTCTGGGAGTAGACAACTGGAAACCAGATTTCCGCAGCAGACACAACCTGCACCCGGGGGAGTGTAGCCTTCACCCGGAAGTGTTCAGGTGCTTTACACGTCAATGGGGATATCCACAAATCGACATGATGGCCTCTCTCCTAAACAAGAAGCTCAAGCGGTATTGTTCCAGGTCGAGAGACTCACAGTCAGCGGCGGTAGATGCTCTGACGACTCCATGGGTCTATCAGATGGTGTACGTGTTTCCTCCACTTCTTCTGATCCCAAGAATTCTAAAAAGAATAAAAAGGGAAAAGGTTCAAGCAATACTCATTGCTCCGGACTGGCCAAGAAGGGCCTGGTACACGGACCTTCTGGAGATGCTCCTCAAAGATCCGTGGCTTCTACCTCTTCGTGAGGATCTTCTGCAACAGGGCCCGTTCGTCTATCAGGACTTACCATAGCTACGTTTGATGGCATGGAAGTTGAACGGCTGATTCTAGCCAGAAGAGGGATCCCTAACAAAGTTATCCCAACTATGATCCAAGCCAGGAAGGGGGTAACGTCTAAAGATTACCCCCGTATTTGGAAGAAATACGTGTCTTGGCATGAGCAGAAATGATTTTCCGGTGGAATTTCATGTAGGACGTTTCCTACTTTTTCTGCAGGCAGGTGTGGATGTGGGCCTATGTCTGGGCTCCATAAAAGTCCAGATGTAGGCCTTGTCCATTTTCTTTCAAAAACAATTGGCTTCTCTCCCTGAGGTCCAGACGTTCTTGAAAGGTGTTCTGCACTTCCAACCTCCCTTTGTGCCTCCCACGGCACCTTGGGATCTCAATTTGGTGCTGCAGTTCCTTCAATCTGACTGGTTTGAACTGTTACAGGAGGTGGACATAAAATATCTTACAAGGAAGACCGTCATACTGTTGGCCTTGGCTTCAGCAAGACGTGTGTCGGAGCTAGGGGCGTTGTCTCACAAAAGCCCCTATTTAATTTTCCATGAGGACAGAGCTGAACTCAGAAGTCGTCAGCAATTTTTTCCTAAAGTGGTGTCTGCGTTTCACATCAACCAACCTATTGTGGTTCTGGTTGTCACCGACACCTCTGCTACTTCAAAGTCTTTGGATGTTGTGAGGGCTTTGAAGGTATACGTAAAGAGGACAGCTCGTCACAGGAAATCTGACTCGCTGTTCGTTCTATATGATCCCAATAAAATTGGGTGTCCTGCTTCATAGCAGACAATTGCACGCTGGATCAGGCTCATTATCCAGCATGCTTATTCCACAGCAGGCTTGCCAGTTCCAAAATCTGTACAGGCCCACTCTACTAGGTCGGTGGGCCCTTCCTGGGAGGCTGCTCTGGGTGTCTCAGCTTTACAGCTGTGCTGAGCGGCTATTTGGTCTGGTTCGAACACGTTTGCTAAGTTTTGCAACTTCGAAACTTTGGCCTCTGTGGACCTTCAGTTTAGTCAATCAGTTCTGCAGGAACCTCAGCACTCTCCCACCCGGTTTGCGAGCTTTGGTACAGTACTTCCCCATGGTACTAAATGGAACCCCAGTATCCTCTAGGACGTAAGAGAAAATAGGATTTTAATTACCTTCAGGTAATTCTTTCTCTTAGTCCATAGAGGATACTGGGCGCCTGCCCGGTGCTTCGTTCTTCCCGCACTGTTACTTGGTTAAGTATTGTTGTTTGGTTCAGCTGTTGCTGTTCCTGTTTCAAGTTTGGTTAGCTTGGCTTTCCTCTTGTTTGTGTGTGCTGGTTTGGAATCTCACCACTATCCTTATCTTTCCTTTTCTCAAAGTATGTCTGTCTCTTCGGGCACAGTTTCCTAGACTGGTCTGGTAGGAGGGGCATAGAGGGAGGAGCCAGCCCACACTATCAAATTCTTAAAGTGCCCATGGCTCCTAGTGGACCCGTCTATACCCCATGGTACTAAATGGAACCCCATTATCCTCTACGGACTACGATTTACCTGTATTGTAGGTAATTAAAATCCTATTTCTCTTACGTCCTAGAGGATGCTGGGGACTCCGTAAGGACCATAGGGTTTAGACTGGCTCCGCAGGAGACATGGGCACTATAAAGAAACTTTAGAATGGGTGTGCACTGGCTCCTCCCTCTATGCCCCTCCTCCAGACCTCAGTTAGTTCCTGTGCCCAATGGAGACTGGGTGCATTACAGGGAGCTCTCCTGAGTTTCTCTGAAAAATGAATTTGTTAGGTTTTTTATTTTCAGGGAGCACTGCTGGCAACAGGCTCCCTGCATCGTGGGACTGAGGAGAGAGAAGCAGACCTACTTTAGTGATAGGCTCTGCTTCTTAGGCTACTGGACACCATTAGCTCCAGAGGGAGTCGGAACGCAGGTCTTCCCTCGCCGTTCGTCCCAGAGTCGCGCCGCCGTCCTCCTCACAGAGCCGGAAGAAAGAAGCCGAGTGAGTATGAGAAGACAGAAGACTTCAAAGGCGGCAGAAGACTTCAGATCTTCTCTGAGGTAACGCGCAGCGGTAACGCTGCGCACCATTGCTCCCACACACAACACACCATGCAGGCACGGATGGGTGCAGGGCGCAGGGGGGGCGCCCTGTGCAGCAATATTACACCTCTAGGACTGGCTAGTACATATATAGGCTGCGGAGGCAGTATATATTAAAATCCCCCGCCAGTATTACAAAATTGAGCGGGACCGAAGCCCGCCACTGGGAGAGGCGGAGCTTGATCCCACAGCACTAACCAGCGCCATTTTCTCCACAGAGCACTGCAGAGAACCTGGCTCCCCGGACTCTCCCCTGCTGAACACGGTGACACAGGGCAGAAAAGAGGGGGGGGGGGGGGCATTTGTAACGCGCAGTGAGTGTATTATATACATATAATTATATATAAAAGTGCTATTTATCTGGGAATTTTGTTTCCAGTGTGAGTTGGCGCTGGGTGTGTGCTGGCATACTCTCTCTCTGTCTCTCCAAGGGACCTTATTGGGTAACTGTCTCCATATTAATATATCCCTGTGTGTGTGGGGGTGTCGGTACGAGTGTGTCGGCATGTCTGAAGCGGAAGGCTCATCTATGGAGAAGGTGGAGCAGATGATTGTGGTGTCTCCGTCGGCAACGCAGACACCTGATTGGTTGAACATGTTGAATGTTTTAAATGCAAATGTGGCTTTATTACATAAAAGGATGGACAAAGCAGAGTCCAGGGAAAAGCAGGGAGTCAATCCATGGCTTTAGCTGTGTCACAGGCCCCTTCAGGGTCCCAAAAACGTCCTCTATCCAAAATAGCAGACACTGATACCGACACGGATTCTGATTCCAGTGTCGACTACGATGATGCAAGGTTACACCCGAGGGTGGCCAAAAGTATTCATTATATGATTATTGCAATAAAAGATGTTTTGCATATCACAGATGATCTCTCTGTCCCTGACACGAGGGTGCACATGTTTAAGGAAAAGAAACCGGAGGTAACCTTTCCCCCGTCTCATGAGCTAAATGAGTTATTTGAAAAAGCTTGGGAAACTCCAGATAAAGAACTGCAGATTTCCAAGTGGATTCTTATGGCGTATCCTTTTCCTGCAAGGGACAGGGTACGATGGGAATCCTCGCCCAGAGTGGACAAGGCTTTAACGTGCTTGTCCAGGAAGGTGGCGCTACAGTCTCCAGACACGGCAGCCCTCAAGGATCCTGCTGATCGCAGGCAGGAAACTACCTTAAAATCTATTTATACACATACGGGTGCTTTACTCAGACCGGCAATAGCATCGGCATGGGTATGTAGTGCAGTTGCAGCATGGACAGATACCTTGTTAGCTGACATTGATACCCTAGATAGGGATACCATTTTATTGACCTTAGGTCACATTAAAGACGCAGTCTTATATATGAGAAACGCTCAGAGAGACGTGGGGCTGCTAGGTTTGAGAGCCAACGCCATGGCGATTTCTGCTAGGTGAGCCCTGTGGACCCACCAATGGACGGGTGATGCCGACTCAAAGAGACATATGGTAGTTTTGCCTTACAAGGGTGAGGTTTTATTTGGGGAAGGTCTCGCAGACCTGGTTTCCACAGCTACCACGGGTAAATCTACTTTTTTGACTTTTGTTCCCCCACAGCAAAAGAAAACTCCACAATATCAGATGCAGTCCTTTCGGTCGCATAAGTCCAGAAGAGGTCGGGGCTCATCCTTCCTCGCCAGAGGTAAGGGGAAAAGAACGCCTGCTACGGCTAGTTCCCAGGAGCAGAAGTCCTCCCCGGCTTCCACTAAATCCACCGCATGACGCTGGGGCTCCACTGAGGGAGTCCACACCGGTGGGGGCACATCTTCGACTCTTCAGCCAGGTCTGGGTTCTGTCAGACGTGGATCCTTAGGTTCTGGAAATTGTGTCCCAAGGCTACAAACTGGAATTCGAAGAGGTGCCTCCTCGCCGATTTTTCAAGTCGGCCTTGCCAGCTGCTCCCCCAGAGAGGGAAATAGTGTTAGCTGCAATTCAAAAGCTGTGTTACCAGCAAGTGATTATCAAGGTTCCCTTAGTCCAACAGGGGAAAGGGTACTATATTCAACCCTGTTCGTGGTCCCGAAACAGGATGGCTTGGTCAGACCCATTTTAAATCTAAAATCCCTAAACCTGTACTTGAAAAAGTTCAAATTCAAGATGGAATCGCTCCGGGCAGTGATCTCCAGCCTGGAAGGGGGGGATTTTATGGTGTCACTAGACATAAAGGATGTATACCTTCATGTCCCCATATATCCTCCTCATCAGGAGTACCGGAGATTCGCTGTACAGGACTGTCATTACCAGTTTCAGACGTTGCCATTTGGGCTTTCCACGGCCCCGAGGATTTTCACCAAGGTAATGGCGGAGATGATGGTGCTCCTGCGCAGGCAGGGAGTCACAATTATCCCGTACTTGGACGATCTCCTGATAAAAGCGAGATCGAGAGATCAATTGCTGAAAAGCGTGTCGCTCTCCCTGAGAGTGCTACAAAAGCACGGTTGGATTCTCAATCTGCCAAAGTCTCAATGGATTCCAACGACTCATCTATCATTCCTAGGCATGATTCTGGACACAGAACAGAAGAGGGTTTTTCTCCCAATGGAAAAAGCCCAGGACCTCCAGAACATGGTCAGAGACCTGCTAAAACCAAAAAGAGTGTCTGTTCATCAATGCACTCGAGTTCTGGGAAAAATGGTGACTGCCTACGAGGCCATCCCCTTCGGCAGGTTCCATGCGAAGACATTTCAGTGGGACCTTCTGGACAAGTGGTCCGGAACCCATCTACAAATACATCAGAAGATAAGCCTGTCCTCCAGAGCCAGGGTGTCTCTCCTGTGGTGGCTGCAGAGTGCTCACCTTCTAGAGGGTCGCAGGTTCGGCATTCAAGACTGGGTTCTGATAACCACGGACGCGAGCCTCCGAGGATGGGGAGCAGTCACACAAGGAAGGAATTTTCAGGGACTATGGTCAAGCCAGGAGGCTTGTCTACACATCAACGTACTGGCATTGAGGGCCATATTTAACGGCCTATGACAAGCGGATAATCTTCTTCGTGACCTACCGGTTCTTCAATCAGAAGAATCCTGGTGGCTTCCTTCATTGCCACTCTGCTCCTTGTCCCGCCTATATATTTATATTATGGAAGCAAGTAGGTCCCTCCTGGTCTTCCTCCTCCTTCTCTGCCACGCCATCTTCCCAGTGACATCTTTGGTAAGATGGCACCTCGCAATGAAGGCAAAGTATCAGGTACTGTGCCAGAGGCATTGCTCCCTTGTATATGTGCCATCTTACTGAATATCATTGGCAAAATGGTTCTGCACAGGAGGAGGGACTGCTAGCCGGTATAAGGTAAGATGTGGTGGAGATGAGGGGGGCACTTCTGCACATGAGCTTCCTCAGGCATCAATAAGGCCATGACTATGACAGGGACTGGCATGTGACAATCTCATCACAGATTCACATTTTACATTTGCGCACTGAATGAAGCGCACAATTTTGTATGCACTGCATCAGCTGGAAGGCCTCAATCTGCTCATTTTAAGGAGCTACAATATGTGTCTCCCAAAATTCATGTGGAATAGCGACAGCAATCCAAATGCTTGTCTGTAGTATGGTACAATGTTCACCTGGATGGCATTTTATAAAAAGCAGTTAGAAGAATAAGTTACTCCAAATATTTACCAATACCTAGTGCTCTGAGCCCTATAAATAAAATATAACCAATTGACGGAGATTCAAACCTTGCTTCCATTGTAGAATTGTATGTGGGGTAAATAAAATAAATAAAAATGACAGAGGTCATCAGACTATGGGGGATTCAACTTCCCACTTACAGTTAACAGAGGTGAAAAATGGAGGAAGTCTCAGGCTTTACTGACTGTCGGTATTCAATTGCACGCCCTTTTTCAGCCGAGACCCTGTTTAAGGAATTAATACAGTGTTTCCCAACCTCGGTCCTCAAGGCACACTAACAGTACTGGTTTTAGTGATATCCAGGCTTGAACACAGGTGACTTATTTAGGATTCGGCATTGGGACTGGATTCTGTATGAGATATGTGATACCTGGATAGCCTAATGCATAATATGTGCATGACATAGACAGGAATGAGACTTGGGTGCCCGCAAAGATGGCATAGCCTGTTCTGGAACCGGAATCTGGAGTGGGATGAGCAGTAAGTTACCCAGTGTCAGGCAGCCAGCAGTAAATTACTCAATGAGTAAGTTGTAACTTTAAAAGAGGGGTGGAGGTGCAACGTGTTTATGTGTAGTGAATGAGGAGCATGATCCCATCTTCACTGCAGGACATTAGCACATGCGGAGCCTTATTCTGAGTCTTTTGCCACCATCACATCTGCGTCTTTATGCTAATGCTGCAGCCAATTTCTTTAAAGCTGAGATGCTCACTTGCAGTGTCTTGTGCATGTGGAAAGCTATCTGCTGCCTATGGCAGGTGTAGTGTCTCCATCTGATCATGGCCTCTTGTGTGAGCGGTTGTGCATCTTTGGATGTAGTGGCTTACAGTGACACGCCCGTATCTGCTTAGGCACCCCCTGTTATTTCCCCAGAACACCCACTAACATCCACAGTACCTGTATCCAAATTCATGCTGCCCCCCCCCCCCCCCCCCCGTGTGGTAACATATGGGACACATGTGCAGTGTGTCTCAGACACGTGCACAGTTCTTAATATTTCATCCAACTGTGCTCATATCGGGGGTATGGGTCGTTGGGTCGACACAACTCAGCCCGACAGTCATTAGGTCAACCACTATTGGTCGACATGCATGAGGTTTACAGGGTCACAAGGTCGATTAGGTCGACATGTACTAGGTCGACAACTTTTTTTGGCGTCATTTTCTTCGGAAAGTAATGGGGAACCCCAATTAGGGCACTGTGTCCACTCGCATGGCTCGCTCCGCTACCGCTGCGCTCGGCACATATGTCCATGTGGATCGTAAAGTATGAAAATGTCCAAAAAATTTTACAAAAATTTAAAAACTGATGTTGACCTTTTGAACTGTCGACCTAGTACATGTCAACCTAATGACCATGTCGACCTAGTGGCCCTGTCGACCTAATGCATGTCAACCAATAGTGGTCGACCTAATGACTGTTGACCTAAGTTGTGTTGACCTAATGACCGTATCCCCATATCAGCGTAGCGTGCGTCTCTGAATCAGGCCACAGGCTACTTACTTACTTTGGCGGATCAGTACTCTTCCACTGGGCGAGAGAATATATGCAGCTGCAAGCGTGTGTTTCGCAACCACCGTCATCGCTACTGCTGTTGGTGTTGTAATAGATACAAGAAAGTGACCACACCTGGCGCCACCATACACCAACAACAAATTAAATAACTTACTTAAATATCAACCAATTGGAATTGATAGCCTCTTTTATAGTGGGAGTTATTAGTGGAGTACAAAAATCCACCCTTCTCAGAGAGGTAACAAATCTGTAGGACTAAAAATAAAAAAACATAGTGCAACCAGTTTTTTAAGATGAAGTGAAGAAGATATTTTTATTGGTTCAACTCACATAAATATGAGTCAGTCAAGCATATCATCCACCATATGACGTGGATCCTCAATCCCCGCAGATGTCCTGATAGGCTGGGGACTCAGAGGGAGAAAAATATAGTGCAATACTGCTTCACCATACAAATCGGTTTATTCTGACAAAAACACACTTACATTAAACAAAAAGATTAAAAGCATATCACCCAAATGGTATACTGGAACACCACTTCACAAACAGAGCCAGCTGCGTTTGGTCACCTGTGCGGGATCCAGATGGTTAGAGCCTTATGCGTTGGTGTTGTAATGACATCGAGAGGACATTCTGGTTACATTGGTGATGGTGCAGATTACCTTGTGGCCCTGCAGTTACAGCTAAATAATTGGGATTGACTGCTCCGATGCTGCTAATTTTATGTGTCACACAGTAGTTTGCACATTTAGCAGCAGTATCCAAGTGAACTGTTTTTTTCTAATTCACATTTTTGTAAGAAATGAAAGAGAAATCAGATCAGTCTGTATAAATCCAGCAGACTGATCTCACAGGGTAGTTAATAGAAGAAAAACCTTTGGCTGCCTAGCAACAAGTGTAGCTGGGATAGAGAAGATGGTGGTAACTCACAGAGGACATGCCACCTCCAGACGAACAGCGTTGCCTCCCCACAGTACAGATTTCGCCACGCTCAGCTTTGCCGCCGAGCATGTTATCTGTGGCAAAGCAGGTGCCACTATTGTTCCCGCAACTATGATGATCACGTGCGTATGCACGCCCACGGCCATATGAATAAATGGGCGGCGTACCTAGTCGCAGTGCGGCATACTAAAGTGCAGCCACAACTTGCCGCAGCACATGTGGCTGAATCGTGGGTAAGATGAGCATGACTACATCTGTGCCTTTTGCATTGAGAATGGTTCAAGGGAGTCCTGAGCTCTGACTTCTCCAGATAAAATTTATGAAAATGTCCTATTAATCTGCCTTTTTTGGATATTTTTTGCTGTGATCCATATAATTTCTCTGGGATGTGGTATAACTGATCTACACAAATTAGATTGAGAAGAGGGCGACCACATATGGTCAACATACAAAAAGTCAACAGGTACAAAAGGTCAACATGGAAATAGTCAAGAGAAAAAAACTTCTCAACTCCGTAAGCAGGAGCATTGCGCCATTAACATCATGCTGGCTGCCAGGGACAGATGCAAGACATCACTGCATGCCAATATTGAGACCGGGGCCCGTCCACCTACTGCCGTAGCCCTTTCAAAACTTTCAAAACTGCATATAAGACTTTTTATTATTTTGAGGACCACACAAACTTATACCTTGATTATTCGGCCTAGTTGGGATTTCAAGTTTGACATGCCTGTAGTAGATGGTGAAGTCATTTTCAGTTGAGAAACATTAGACACTGGACACACCTTGCACACGGTAACCAAAAAGTGACTGCCACAGGGGACAACAAAGATGAGAGGATATAAAGCAAAAATGTATTGAAAATTTGGGTGATGTTTGAAAGATTTTTAATCTCTTTGAGGATAACCATACTCTATTACCCACATTAAATAAAGGTGCATCTCCTGTCTACTTGCTGTGTGTCTGCTATGCAATGCATAGATTATTACTTTCGCCCACTTCTTTCTGTTTTAGAAGCAGGAATAAATTGGGGGTGGATCACATGATTGCTCAAAAATGGACTATACAAGGTGCTGGCTATCGTTGTACGCAAATTGTGCCAATGGAAGATACTTTGCCCTGTAGTCCTGCTGGAAATTACTATAGACATGCAAATACTGCTCCAGACATTGATTTACGCTTTCCATTTGTCTGTGGATAAGAGCCAGAGGACATTTATAGCTGAATTTTCAGATGTTCACAAAATGCTTTCCAGCAGCGGGTTGAGAATAGAGACTGATCTGATACAGTAGTCTCTGAGCAGAGCCTATAGATATGTTTACGACCGAGACGAGCGCTCTATGGAACCGTAGGCACATGTGGTCAATGGGAAGTGAGTCATTGATCTACTATGACCAGAATAGTAGTAAAGACTTAGGCCAGTGGTTTCCAAACTTTTTTGAATCACGGCGCCCTAGAATATCAGAATTTTTTTCACGGCACCCCTATGCCAAAAATTTCTTATTGAGAAATTTAGAAAGAAATATTACATTAAGTAGATCGCGTTTACTTTATATGTCATCCTTAGGGTCAGTTGTGTGGTGAGGGACAAGATTTGCTTCTGTTTGGCCACATATTTTATGACTGGCAGCCACCAGCACTGGTTTTGCCTATTACATTGACCATGAATAATTTGAATTGGTCCTGGACCACCAACCCAGGGCACCCCTGCAAGTGTCCCGAGGCACCCAGACACTCCACCGTTTCTGCAGACACTCCCGCGTTTTTCCCAGAAACGCCAGCGTTTTTTCGCGCACGCCCATAAAACGGCCAGTTTCCGCTCAGAAACACCCACTTCCTGTCAATCACACTCCGACCACCAGAACGATGAAAAATCCTCGTTATTCCGTGAGTAAAATACCTTACTTTTGTGTAAAATAACTAAGCGCATGCGCTCTGTGAACCTTGCTCATGCGCAGTAAGCGACTAATCGCAATATAGAGAAAATCGGCAATGAGCGAACAACTCGGAATGACCACCTTACATGGTAGACCTGTGAGAAAGTTCAGAGAAATATCCCTCCATTGCCCAGAACATTGAAAAATTACTACATAATATTGTTACAGTATTGAGACTTCAACTTAAGCACTGAATTAGTAAATACACTTGATTTTTCTAGACAACAAAGCCCATTATTTGCCCTATCTGGATGTCTCCATTATGCCCTCCCTTCCACCTTATCGGAATGCTCTCTTTCTGCCATTTTCATTCTTCAGCTGACACTTGAGGACACTTTTAATATCGCTCTGATAATCAGGTAATCACATTTTGCTTACAAAATGTGGATTGTTAAAGCTTGATAGTTGTTTAACCCTACCAGGTGGGACAATCAGTCTGGCTTTCAATAAAAGCTGACTAATTGTTTTGTGGAGCCCATTCAAGTTTTGACACTTACATTCCTAATGAATTTGCTATTTCAGCTCCCAGAGTAGATATGTGTATATAGATCGCACACAAACTTCTGTTTCTCTTTATTGAAGCATTTTCTTAAAATAACTTGCACTCCTATAAAAATTTGTGGCCACTTAAAATATGCAGTGGAGAAGTTACTAGTCTACAGAGGCACTATCCATTACATCATTAAATGGAGAAAAGAACGTTTTTCAGGAACGTGATGATATCCATGCTCCTTGATGTTCATGCTACTGTAATTTTTTTTTTTTTACCATACTGCCAATCTCTGCAAGGATAGGTCATTTGGAAATGGCACATTGAGGGGGTAGACTACTCTTAGGCATCTTACCAATGCCCTGCTCTATATTCAGCTCAGTTTGGGCCTTCCTCAGTGATATACTGTATTGGGTCAGATCCTGGAAGTACTTTTGTCTGGTACACACACTTGAGTCACAAAATTTTGTTAAGATTGCAAAGCGTTCCAGTGTTAAGTGTGTGTACCTGGCAGCACCCGTGGCCAATCACGACTTCTAGTGGAACTTCCCCCCACCATGTAGCAGTCTTTGCAGCCCTGCTTATGATGGCCTCAGACTCACTGCCAGACAATTGTCCTCCTGCCAGTACTCCAGGATACAAGCTCTTGTTCCTGCTACCCTATTACTGACTTTGGCTTGTCTTAACCCCTTTCTGTTTTTGCTCTTTGGCTTCTCTCTTGAAGTCCTGGTTTTGACCTTCTGCTCTGTACAACCATCCTTCTGCTTGTTTGTTCCTAAACCTGTGTAATTACCATTACTATTCCTGCAAACTTGGCTTCCAACCCTTGGAATCTACTCCTGTGCATAGGATTACCGCCAAGGATTTTGACTAAACTCTGACAGGATCAAGAAAGAACAAAAGAAGATTTTTCATTTTTTTTGTAATTGCACTACGTACAATCAAGAAGGAATAAAAGTATTATATGATCAGTGCCGTTTGCTATCAATCATGCTGAAGAAGAAAAGCTCAGTTACTGTATGTTAGGGGAGATAACTGTAAAACCACACCTTCTAAAAGACTTGCTGAAAACCCATATTCTTCTATTTACAGCTCTTTGTGATCCTAGACAAGTCTCTGTGTTCCAGGCGACAAAATCGAAATAATGTGTAATGTGAATAATAAAAAGACGTACCATTTGGTGAATAAGGGCCTGAAGCAAAGACGGTTGAAAATGCGGTCGCAAAAGCGACGGATGTACGAAAATATGCAAATATCGCAGCTGCTGGGATTTGTACTGAGACGCCCACGGGCAGAGTCTCACATCTGCCAATTATGTATGAAGATGCAACCACCGGACGCACATCAGTACATCATCGACCTTCTCAGTAAACATATGGTCGCGCAGCATGACCATCGGAAGTAAGATGCCTGAGCCACTTTATCTGCGAACATGATCACAATCACGATCTGTGTGATGACCCCCAGAACAGTCACAACATGCTTGCGTTTAAGTGGCCTCATAAGCAATCCAACATGAAAAAGGCCCTCTGTTCAGAAGGCAATGAAGATAAATAGTGTCATGTTCCTAGGATCTGACCTAGTTATGGTGCGGAGGTCCATTGCATCCACATCTGTGCAGACGGGTGGTCTTCAGTTTGCCGGCGGCCGGGCTCCCGACGACCAGCATACCGGTGCTGGAATCCCGACCGCCGGCATACCGACAGCTTTTCTCCCTCTTGGGGGTCCACGACCCCCCTGGAGAGGGAATAGGTAGCGTGTACACCGTGCCCGCAAGGGGCTTATTTGCACTTGCCCAGCTGTCGGTATGCCGGTGGTCGGGATTCCAGCACCGGTACGCTGGCCGCCGGGAGCCCGACCGCTGGCATAACATACTACACCAATACCAATTAGGTATAAAGCACTCCCCCTAGATGTAACAACAGGAAACCACGTATAGTACATCACAAAAAATGTAAATATTAATGCAGAGATTGCATTTAAAAAGCCAAACATGTATGTTAAGTACTATTTGCATTTCCTATGTATAAAATCGAAATATTTTCCCACTGATTCTATTAGTACTCATTTCTCATGAATCTGAGTTCCAGGAAAATAATTATGCTAGTTTGAGTTGTCATAAAGATGTCTATAAATGTAGGTCAGTGTTCTAGAATTAGTACTATAAAACTTTAATACCAAGTTAACATTTTCCTCTCAGGTTTTTTTAATGATATTAACGTGCAGATCCGCTGTGTCTCTGAGGTCTTTCTTTAATAACAGTAACTACTGTATTGCTGAAATTATTGGGCACAGTAATACTAATGACTATGCTGATGGCATTTAACAAGACCTCTTTGGTGAGGTTCAACGGCGTCCTCCTTATTGGCATCTTGCGCTCTGTAGCTTACCGCCTATTGCAGCCAGAGTTGGGTTGCTAATTAATGGGCATGTGAGACAGCTATCTATGCGTGTGTATTTTAGTTTCACCTAGCGGGAACTCATCGAAGACTGAAAGGCTTTGCTGGAGCCTGAATGGCATTTGCTGGGTGTCCGTTGCCAGATGGCATAAGGGGTATAGTCACAAACGGCTAAGCTTGCCTCTGTTTGTTAAACTCTGAACAGATGACATAACCCCTTTAGTGAGTGCTAAGGGAGTTATGTCTTGTTCTTGAATGGAGCCCTGCATGAGCATTGCCCAGCAGAAAAGATATTACTTAGCGAAAAATGACACAATCACATAATAAATTATAGTAGAAGCAACAATACCTGTTGTTGGCAGAACAGTGTAAAGTTACAAGTTGGTACAAAAAAGATGCAAAACTATTTCTGCTGCGGAGTACACTGGGCTCCACAAGAATTGGACAATGGGGTGTAGAGTAGGATCTTGATCCGAGGCACCAACAGGCTCAAAGCTTTGACTGTTCCCAGAATGCACAGCGCCGCCTCCTATATAACCCCGCCTCCCAGCACAGGAGCTCAGTTTTTTAAGTTGGTGCTGCAGTAAGCAGGCACTTAACAGAAGGGCTGCTCCAAGCAGCCCTAAGAAAAGCTTTTTATGAGATACAGTAGCTGAGTGGTGTCCATTTCGTGTCTTTCACTCAACCTGCTATCCCTATATTCCATAACCTGAGGGGGCTTGGTGCGTCAGGTGTTATCTAATATAGGATTTTCACAAAGATATACTGTATTACGTATTTTTCTCTGATTTAGTCACCATATCTCTCCTTTATCTCTGCTGGTGCTGACTACACTGCGCAGGAGTTTGGGTTAAGAGATATAGTGCTGCTGATAATTATACTGTGTTAACCTCATACTGCAAGTTCTATCATGTCTGCTTCTGAGGGTAACGGTTCTGGGGCTGAACACACTGCCAGTGTTGCTGACGCCACGGGGCCATATGAGGAGAATATAGCAGCTGTGGGCTCTGGTTCTGGGGTCTCCATGCCCCCAAGTGGGACTGTGGCAATGGAGGCACATACTGACCCACCGTGGGCCGCTTTTTCCACGCTTCTGCATACGCTAGTTCATAAACTAACTCCCCCTATGGGACCACCAATGCCGGTACAACCGTATGTGGTCCCTGAAGCTAACTCGCAGTGGGCGGACGATTTATCTGCTCAATTAAAGAAGTTGAACCAGTCCTTGACTACTAAAAAGTCTGACCAACGCTCGCCTAAGTCCAAGAGGTCCTCTAAGCGAGCGCTTATCTCCTCACAATCCACTGCTGTCACTGACACCTCGTCTGATGAAAACAGCACTTATTCTGACCCCTCAGGTTCTGACTCAGATACGGCTGATGGGGAGAGTAGTTCACATGTGGATGTTCCTGATCTTTTGGAGGCTATTAAGTTAATTCTGCAGATTACGGATGATCCCGAGCCATCCGTCCCTCCTAAGAAACCAGATAGGTTCAAGCGTCAGAAGGTGGTTAAGCAAGTTTTACCTCACTCTGACCACCTAGTGGATATATGTCAGGAACCCTGGGAAAACCCGGGTACGAAGTTTGTGCCTCAAAAGAAGATGCTGGCTCGCTATCCCCTCACGCCAGAGCTGTCTAAAAATTGGGAAACGCCTCCTCCAGTGGACTCACATGTGGCTAGGATGGTGGTTTCCTCAGCTCTACCTGTCACTACCGTCACGTCTCTAAAAGAGCCTACGGATAAATGTGTGGAGGGTTGTCTGAAAGCTATTTACACCCTCACGGGTGCTGCACAAAGGCCCACTATTGCAGCTACATGGGCTGCAGAGGCTATTGAAGCATGGGCCTTGGAGTTATAAGCTGAAATCTCTTCTGACCATGCTAGACAATGCTTGTCATATATTGTCACAGCTTCTCGATATATTAAAGAGGCGGCTTCTGATGCCGGTATCCTAGCAACCAAGGCCTCTACTACGTCAGTCCTGGCTCGCCGGATATTGTGGCTGAGATCCTGGTCTGTGGATCTGGACTCTAGAAAAACCCAGGTGGATTATCCCTTTCAAGGGAGATATTCTGTGTGGGGAGGACTTAAATAAGATTGTGGCTGACTTGGTGTTAGGATCTCCTGTTCTGTGCTGCCACGTCGCCATGGCAACCGGGAGGCAAGTGTTAGCGAAGTAACCTGAGCGCAGCTGATACTCCGGTCCGGGTTTTTACTGTGCAGTGGTTACAGGCTCTGTGCACGGCAGGGAATCCGGCGCTGGTTTTGTGCTCACAGTCTGTGAGGTCTGAGTGGGGCGTGGACAGCACCTGCTATATAAACCATCCTCTCAGGCTAGGCAAATGCTGCTGAATCTTTGTTTGTTAGTCAGTTCCAGAGAGTTAGCTAGTACTGTGTGACTTTGTATTTACTTGTTGCTTACTGCGAATAGGCCTTGGGATTCGGTACTTCATTCTGCCAATCCGGGCCCAGCAGTAAGACTGGAGTCAGTTGTTTAACCTGCTGGGGTTCTTTTGCTATTCTGTGAACCCAGCAGGTTTGCGGCTGTACTCTCAGACCTGCTTGCTTAATCCTCCCTCACTGTGCAGGGCGTCCAGGTGTCAGTTTAGTGGCAGTAAGCTGAACCTGTGCCCTGCAAGTGGGGGTTAGGATTGTGGATACTCTCCTTGTGTCTATATTTCTATCTCTGACCAAGAAGTTTATTCCCACACCCGTTGGTAACCCTTTGGGGTTTTTTCTGTTGCTCTTAGCAACATCATTTCGGGTGCTCCACATGTTAAATCACTACATCTCGCTTCATTGTCCGCTCTATTCCATCTGAGCATTCCTGACACTAGGGAGACACCCAATTCCTGAGCCTTTGGGCTTCCCCGTTCATTTTGTGTTTATTAGTTATTCCATCACCTCCTGTGTATGTTGTGTTATACTGTCTGTGAGTTCGTTTTGCTTCGCATCCCTCTCTGTTCATACACCGGTATACTCCTGTTAGCACTGGTGTGCGTAACATATTCAGCAGCCCTACTTCTGTTGAAATTTTGTGGGAATATGGAGCATACCCCTCAAAATACTTTGCAACAGGTGGTCGATCAGGTGCAGGTCCTGACTCGACAATTTAATGAGATGTCCATTAAAATGAACACCCCGCAGGCCTCTAGCGGAACTCCCGCAGCAGCAGCGGCAAGTTTAGGGGTTAAGGAGCCGAAAGTAAATCTCCCGGATCGTTTTTCTGGAGATCGCTCGCAGTTCTTTTGTTTCAAGGAGAGCTGTAAGCTATATTCCAGGCTTAGGCCCCAGTCTTCTGGGTCGGAGATTCAGCGGGTGGGCATGGTGATTTCCTTGCTACAAGGAGACCCACAGGTCTGGGCATATGGGTTGCAGCCTGACTGTCCGTCGCTTAAAAGTGTTGATGCTTTTTTTACGGCACTGGGTATTTTGTATGATGACCCTGACAAGATGGCTTCAGCCGAGGCTCAGATTACGGTCCTTAAGCAAGGGCGACGGCCAGCTGAGGTTTATAGTACGGAGTTTCGGAGGTTGGCTCATGATACCCAGTGGAATGACCCAGCCCTGAGAAACCAGTACCGAAGGGGCCTTTCTGACCAGATAAAGGACCAACTGGTACAATATCCCTCGCCTGATAGCTTAGATCAGCTCATGCAGTTATCCATCCGGGTGGATAGACGGCTGAGAGAGCGTAGACTTGAAAGGGAGACCGCAGTTTCCTTTTTTCCCAAGGGAACCTCAGACTCTGAGGAATATTCCGAGGAGCCTATGCAGATTGGGGCTACCCGCCTCTCCTCGCGTGAGAAGACGCCGAGGAGACAGTAGGGTTTGTGTTTGTACTGTGGGAATAAAGGTCATGTTGTAGTATCATGCCCAGAAAAGCCGGAAAACTTCAGGGCCTGAGGGTGATGGGAAATATCCTGTCAGGCCAGAAGTCAGATTTTCCCAAAAAGACTTTTCTCATTCCGGTGACTTTGGAGATCCTCGGTCAAACTGTCAAGACTGAGGCCTTTGTTGACAGTGGGGCCGATGGGGTTTTCATGGACCGTCAATTCGCCCTGGAAAACTCTGTTCCCTCAGTACCTTTGGCATCAGAGATTGAGATCTGTGGGTTAAACGGGGAACCATTGTCCCAGGGTAAAATTACCTCCTGCACCAGCCAAATTCCTTTGTTTATTGGAGCCACACACTCTGAAAAATTGTCTTTCTATGTGACTGTCTGTTCTTTTGCCCCATTGGTTTTGGGGTTACCCTGGTTAAGGGCCCATAACCCTCAATTTAACTGGGTCTCTGGGGAGATTCTTAGTTGGGGTAGTGATTGTTTCAGGAGTTGCTTGAGCCTTCCAGTCAGGCTCTCGCAGCTAAGTTTGCCAGGATTGCCAGGATGTTATGCAGATTTTGCGGATGTGTTCTCCAAAAAAGTTGCGGAGGTACTACCTCCCCATCGCCCCTATGACTGTGCCATTGATTTGTTGCCGGATGCTAAGCTTCCCAAGAGCAGGTTGTACTCCCTGTCACGTCCTGAGACTCAGGCTATGGCAGAGTACATTCAGGAGAACTTGGCTAAGGGATTTATCAGACCCTCACAGTCCCCAGTTGGGTCGGGGTTCTTCTTCGTGGGTAAAAAGGACGGTTCGTTGCGACCCTGCATCGACTTCAGGGAATTGAACCGTATCACTATTAAAAACTCGTACCCACTGCCTCTCATTTCGGTTTTGTTTGACCAGCTTCGTACTGCCACCATTTTTTCTAAGATTGACCTACACAGTGCTTACAATCTAATCCGAATAAGAGAGGGGGATGAATGGAAGACTGCCTTTAATACCCACTCAGGGCATTATGAATATTTGGTGATGCCTTTTGGGCTCTCTAATGCCCCGGCAGTCTTCCAGGAATTCATGAACGATGTGCTCAGGGAATATTTGGATAGATTTTTAGTTGTTTATCTAGATGACATCCTAATCTTCTCCCATTCCCTGGAGGAACATCGGAAGCATGTACGCTTAGTCCTCCAGAAACTCAGAGACCACCAGCTTGGGGCGAAGCTGGAGAAGTGCGAATTTGAAGTCCAGCAAATCGCATTTCTAGGATATATTATCTCCTCAGAAGGTTTCCAAATGGAGGGTTCTAAGGTACAGGCAGTCCTGGATTGGGTGCAGCCCACTAGTTTGAAGGTGCTTCAGCGTTTTCTGGGCTTTGCGAATTTTTATAGACGGTTCATCGCTGGATTTTCGTCTATAGTGGCCCCCTTGGTGGCACTCACTAAGAAAGGGGCGGATGTTGCTCACTGGTCTTGTGAGGCCAAAGCGGCCTTTGCCCGTCTCAAAAGGGCATTTGTCTTGGCCAAGGTGCTGCGACACCCAGATCCAGAGCGTCCTTTTGTGGTAGAAGTGGATGCCTCTGAGATAGGTATTGGGGCATTTCTCTCTCAGATGGGGGTGTCTGATAATCGCCTTCATCCCTGTGCTTACTTTTCCCGTAAATTTTCGTCTGCCGAGATGAATTATGATGTGGGTAACCGGGAATTGTTGGCTATAAAGGATGCACTCGGGGAGTGGAGACACTGGCTTGAGGGGGCTAAGTTTGTGGTCTCAATTCTCACCGACCATAAGAATCTGGCATATTTAGAGTCAGCGAAGCGGCTCAATGCCAGGCAAGCACGATGGGCTTTGTTTTTTGCTCGCTTTAATTTTTTGATAACATATCGCCCTGGGTCAAAAAACATCAAGGCTGATGCGCTCTCGCGGAGTTTTGCTCCAATCCAAGAGACCACCGAGGAGCCATTGCCCATTGTGTCCCCATCATGTATTAAAGTGGGCATTACCCAGGACCTCTTGTCATTAGTCCTTAGAGCACAGGAGCAGGCTCCTCCAGACCTTCCGGTAGGTCTCTTATTTGTGCCTCCTCGGTTAAGACAGCGAGTGTTCCTGGAATTCCATGCCAAGAGGTCGGCAGGGCATCCGGGTATTGCCAGAACTCGGGAGTTGCTGTCTAGGGCGGTGTGGTGGCCCTCGGTGGCTAGGGATGTGGATCAGTGGGTTCGGGCATGTGACGTTTGTGCCCGAAATAAAACTCCTAGAGGGGTTCCTGTTGGCCCATTACATCCACTCTCTATTCCATCTAAGCCATGGACCCACATTTCCATGGATTTTGTGGTGGACTTGCCCAAATCCTCGGGGATGACAGCCATTTGGGTTGTCGTTGACAGGTTTTCGAAGATGGCGCATTTCGTTCCACTGGTTGGGTTGCCATCGGCCAGACGCCTGTCTGAGTTATTTATGCAGCATGTTGTGCGCCTCCACGGGTTGCCACTTGATGTGGTCTCTGACCGTGGATCCCAGTTTGTGGCCAAATTCTGGAGGGCATTTTGTTCTGATCTCCAGATTTCTGTGAGCTTGTCGTCAGGCTACCATCCACAGTCTAATGGGCAGACTGAGAGGGTGAACCAGTCCTTGGAGCAGTTCCTCAGGTGTTATGTCTCCAAGTGTCATACTGACTGGGTTGCTCATCTGTCCATGGTGGAGTTTGCCTATAACAACGCGGCTCACTCTGCTACAGGGATCTCTCCCTTCCTTTGTGTGTATGGGCATCATCCTAAGGCCAATTCTTTTGACCCCCTGGATTCCACGCCTGGTGGTTCCTCTGTGGTTTCGGCCCTTAGGGGTATTTTGAGGAAAGTTAAGAAAGCCCTTGTGTCTGTGTCATTAGTGACCAAAAGGGTTTTTGATAAGCGGAGAAGACCCTGCAGCTTCAAATTAGGAGACTTCGTCTGGTTGTCCACCAAGAATTTGAAGCTGAGACAGCCATCTCATAAGTTAGGCCCCCGGTTCATCGGCCCTTATAAGATCACCAGGGTTATCAATCCGGTGGCATTTCAGTTAGATCTGCCCCGTTCATTGGGTATCAATAAAACATTTCATTGTTCCCTTTTAAAACTGGCGGTTAGTAATCCGTCTTCCAGTGGAAGACCTTCTCCTCTTCTGATACGGGTCAGAGGGAGTTTGTGGTTGAAAGGGTTCTTGACTCCAAGATGGTTCGGGGTCGGCTGTCATTTTTGGTGCACTGGAAGGGGTATGGCCCGGAGGAGCGGTCGTGGGTGCGCAGTTGTGATCTTCATGCCCCCAGACTGATACGCTCTTTCTTCTCGCAGTTCCCCGATAAACCCGGTGGTAGGGGTTCTTTGACCCCTCGTCAGAGGGGGGGTACTGTTAGGATCTCCTGTTCTGTGCTGCCACGTCGCCATGGCAACCGGGAGGCAAGTGTTAGCGAAGTAACCTGAGCGCAGCTGATACTCCGGTCCGGGTTTTTACTGTGTAGTGGTTACAGGCTTTGTGCACGGCAGGGAATCCGGCGCTGGTTTTGTGCTCACAGTCTGTGAGGTCTGAGTGGGGCGTGGACAGCACCTGCTATATAAACCATCCTCTCAGGCTAGGCAAATGCTGCTGAATCTTTGTTTGTTAGTCAGTTCCAGAGAGTTAGCTAGTACTGTGTGACTTTGTATTTACTTGTTGCTTACTGCGAATAGGCCTTGGGATTCGGTACTTCATTCTGCCAATCCGGACCTAGCAGTAAGACTGGAGTCAGTTGTTTAACCTGCTGGGGTTCTTTTGCTATTCTGTGAACCCAGCAGGTTTGCGGCTGTACTCTCAGACCTGCTTGCTTAATCCTCCCTCACTGTGCAGGGCGTCCAGGTGTCAGTTTAGTGGCAGTAAGCTGAACCTGTGCCCTGCAAGTGGGGGTTAGGATTGTGGATACTCTCCTTGTGTCTATATTTCTATCTCTGACCAAGAAGTTTATTCCCACACCCGTTGGTAACCCTTTGGGGTTTTTTCTGTTGCTCTCAGCAACATCATTTCGGGTGCTCCACATGTTAAATCACTACATCTCGCTTCATTGTCCGCTCTATTCCATCTGAGCATTCCTGACACTAGGGAGACACCCAATTCCTGAGCCTTTGGGCTTCCCCGTTCATTTTGTGTTTATTAGTTATTCCATCACCTCCTGTGTATGTTGTGTTATACTGTCTGTGAGTTCGTTTTGCTTCGCATCCCTCTCTGTTCATACACCGGTATACTCCTGTTAGCACTGGTGCGCGTAACACTTGGCTACTGCCAAAACTGCCTGTCTGCCTAATACCGCTCCTTCTGTGCCGAAGGCTAAAGGTACGTCCTTTCGCCCCTTTCGTCCTTCAGGTAAAGCAAAAGGTCAGGCGTACCATAAGCAGGCCCGCACTTCCAAACCTGGTAAGCCAGCTGCCAAGACCGATAAGCCTGCCGCATGACGGGGCGGGCCTCCCTCTGGGGGATCCCAGGGTGGGGGGCCGGCTTCTAGGGTATACCCAGGAATGGTTGAAGACCACTTCAGATGCCTGGGTACGGGAAGTCGTCACTCGAGGTTACGCCATAGCCTTCAAATACCGACCCCCTCATCGATTTTGCCAGACAGACGTCCCTTTGGACCAGACAAAGGCAAAAACTCTACACTCGGTGGTACAGACCCTCCTGGATACAGGAGTCGTAGTACAGGTGCCCAGGGCCGGTGCAAGGTCTCGCTGCACCCTAGGCAAATCTTCAGCCTAGTGCCCCCTTACCTGCAAACCCCACCGCACCACCACCTCTTGGAGGGGAGATGCAGGTGGCCACTAGGTGGGCTGGGGTGAATTGCATCATTATACATATACATAGAAAAGGGACAACGCTCAAGGACTTTTAAAGTTTTTGTGACTTTGTTCATAATATACTTTCACTTAAAAAGTCCTTGAGTGCCGTCTATTCTTTATATACTCTTTATAATACTGTATATGGGGTCTGGTGGGGATATTTAATTGGGGTTGGGTACGGGATGCCACCGGCCACAAAAGAGACAGCAGCATCCTGACCATTATAATTCCAAAATGGGAATGAAATGAATTAACCTTACCCCTTAGCATAACCCTCCCTCACCCCAGCCTAACCCTAACCCTCACCGTCATACTAACATTCAGGATGCTGGCTGTCTGGATTCTGAATGCAACATCCCGTCCGCCAGTATGCCACCTACACCCCTTTAATTGTATGTGTATACATACATATATATGTATGCTCCTTATTGTGTTCCATCCCGCCATCTGTAAGTTCATTACTAACCCGCATACAGACACATCCTTCAGTTTTTTGCTAGATGAATTCAGTGGTGCCCTCCAGTTGCTGGCGCCCCTAGGCAGCCGCCTAAAGCTGCCTAATGTAGAGCCGGCCCTGCAGGTGCCTCTTGCTCAGAGGGGCCGGGGGTACTATTCTCCGCTGTTTCTAGTCCCGAAACCGAATGGGTCCTCCTGGCCCATTCTCAACCTCAAGGCATTGAACAGGTTTGTGAAGGTTTCCAAGTTCCATATGGAAACCCTTCGCTCTATAGTTCTGGCCTTGGAACCTGGGGACTACATGGTCTCCCTGCACATACAGGATGCTTACCTGCATATTCCTATAGCAGTGTCACATCAACAATACCTGAGGTTCGCTATTGGCAACCTCCATTACCAGTTTTGGGCGTTACCTTTTAGTTTAACAACGGCTCCACGAGTCTTCACCATAATTATGTCGGTGATGACGGTGGTACGCCGCCGTCAAGAGGTCAGGATACTACCGTATCTGGACGACTTGTTAATCCTGGCAAATTCCCCAGATCTTCTCCTACGTCATCTGGATATGACGGTCCGGTTTCTACAAGCCCACGGGTGGCTCATCAACTGGAAGAAATCCTCCCTGGTCCCTGCTCAGAGCATGGTGCACCTGGGAGCGTTGTTGGACACTCACAACCAGAGGTTGTTCTTGTCTCAGGAGAAAGTCCTGAAGATACAGGACAGGATTCGTTGCTTCCTTTCTCGTCCGCAAGTGTCGATTCATTCGGCAATGCAGGTGCTGGGCCTAATGGTATCAGCATTCGACATGGTGGAGTATGCTCAATTCCATTCTTGCCCCCTCCAGAGGCTGATTCTAGCCAAGTGGGACAGCCTGCCTCACCGGATCAGATCTCAAATGATCTTCTTGACGGAGGTCCGTCTGTCCCTACACTGGTGGCTTCGGGACCAACAATTGTGCAGGGGTCGTCCCTTCTGGATATCCAACTGGGTCCTGTTGACGGCAGATGCCAGTCTAAGAGGTTGGGGCGCGGTGCTAGAGCAACACTCCCTTCAGGGTCGGTGGCCCAAGGAGGAATCTCTCCTCTCGATTAACATTCTGGAATTGCGGGCGGTCTTCAATGCGTTGAACCTAGCCCAGCATTTAATTCAGAATCGTCCTGTTCAAGTACAGTCGGACAACGCCACCACAGTGGCTTACATAAATCATCAAGGCGGCACTCGAAGCCGTTTGGCAATGAAGGAAGTCTCACGGATTCTACGTTGGGCGGAACGCCATCTACCGGCCATATCGGCAATATTCATTCCGGGAGTCCTGAATTGGGAAACTGACTTTCTCAGTCGTCAGGACGTGTATGCCGGCGAGTGGGGCCTCCATCCAGAAGTGTTTCAACTCCTCGTGGAAAAGTGGGGTCTTCCAGACGTGGATCTGATGGCGTCTCGACACAATCACAAGGTTCTGGTCTTCGGAGCAAGGACAAGGGATCCTCAAGCAGCAGTCGTGGATGCGCTGGCGGTGCAGTGGAGGTTTCGGCTGCCGTATGTGTTCCCTCCGGTGTCACTCCTGCCCAGGGTAATTCGGAAGTTCAAGCAAGAAAAAGGAAATCTGCTTCTCATAGCTCCAGCGTGGCCCAGACGGCACTGGTTCTCAGACCTGCAGGGCCTATCGTCAGAGCGTCCAATTCTACTTCCACAATGCCCAGACCTCCTCGTTTTGGGCCCCTGTGTCTACCAGGACCTAGCCCGGATATCTTTGACGGCGTGGCTCTTGAAGCTTTCGTATTGAGGGCTAAAGGGTTTTCTGAAGGGGTCATTAAAACTATGTTGCGGCCCCGGAAACCGGCTTCTGCTCGGATTTATCATAGGCTCTGGCATTCCTACTTTGTTTGGTGCGCATCTAACAATTATGACGCTTCCAAATTTAGTACAGACAAACTTTTGGCTTTTCTGCAGCAAGGCC